>NC_135235.1:690923923-691548923 GCF_051348905.1 Ranitomeya variabilis | reverse complement strand
AATTCAAGAACCCCCGAACCGTCTAACGGCCCGGGGGGAGAACACCAGCCCCCTAGAGCTTCCAGCAAGGTCAGGAATCACATTTAGTACAAGCTGGACAAAAATGAGAGCAAGCAAATAACCCAAAAAACAAGAAGCAGGACTTAGCTTAATTTTGCACGAACCAGGACCAGCAGATAGGAGCAAACAGAAAGTGTCTGATTACAACGATGCCAGGCACTGGACTAAGAATCCAGGAGGTTTATATAGCAACACCCCTGAACTAACGACCCAGGTGGGTGCAAACTGAGGGAAGAAAATCCCAGAGTCATATCACTAGTAACCACTAGAGGGAGCCAAAAAGTCTAATTCACAACACAGGTGCTTCACAGAAGTTTATAACATAGAGCCGTGAAAATAAAAAAATCGCATTTTTTCTACAAAAATGATCTTTTTGCCTACAAATTTTTATTTTACAAAGGGTAACAGGAGAAAATGGACCCCAGAAGTTGTTGAACAATTTGTTTTGAGTACGCCAACACCCCATATGTGGGGGTAAACCACTGTTTGGGCGCATGGCTGAGCTCGGAAGCAAAGGAGTGCCATTTGACTTTTCAATGCAAAATTGACTGGAATTGAGATCGGACGCCATGTCGCATTTGGAGAGCCCCTGATGTGCCTAAACAGTAGAAACCCCCCAAAAGTGACCCCATTTTGGAAACTAGACCCCCCATGGAACTTATCTAGATGTGTAGTGAGAACTTTAAATGCCCAAGTGCATCACAGAAGTTTATAATGCAGAGTCGTGAAAATAAAAAATATATATTTTTTAACAATAAAGATTTTTTAGCCCCCAAGTTTTTATTTTCACAAGGGTAACAAGAGAAATTGGACCAAAAGTTGTTGTCCAATTTGTCCTGAGTATGCTGGTAACCCATATGTGGGGGTAAACCACTGTTTGGGCGCACGGCAGAGCTCGGAAGGGATGGAGCGCCATTTTGGAATGCAGACTTTGATAGAATTGTCTGCGGGCGTTATGTTGCGTTTGCAGACCCCTAATGTACCTAAACAGTAGAAACCCCCAACAAGTGACCCCATTTTGGAAAATAGACCCCCCCCAAGGAACTTATCTAGATATGTGGTGAGAACTTTGAATGCCCAAGTGCTTCACAGAAGTTTATAATGCAGAGTAGTGAAAATAAAAAATATTTTTTTTTCCACAAAAAAGATTTTTTTAGCCCCCAAATTTTTATTTTCACAAGGGTAACAAGAGAAATTAGACCCCAAAAGTTGTTGTCCAATTTGTCCTGAGTATGCTGGTACCCCATATGTGGGGGTAAACCACTGTTTGGGCGCACGGCAGAGCTCGGAAGGGAAGGAGCGCCATTTTGAAATGCAGGCTTTGATAGAATGGTCTGCGGGCGTTATGTTGCGTTTGCAGAGCCACTGATGTACCTAAACAGTAGAAACCCCCCACAAGTGACCCCATTTTGAAAACTAGACCCCCCACGGAACTTATCTAGATATGTGGTGAGAACTTTGAATGCCCAAGTGCTTCACAGAATTTTATAATGCAGAGTAGTGAAAATAGAAAATATTTTTTTTTTCCACAAAAAAGATTTTTTAGCCCCCAAGTTTTTATTTTCACAAGGGTAACAAGAGAAATTGAATGCCAATATTTGTTCTCCAATTTGTCCTGAGTATTCTGGTACCCCATATGTGGGGGTAAACCACTGTTTTGGCACACGGCAGAGCTCGGAAGAGAAGGAGCGCCATTTTGGAATTCAGACTTTGATAGAATTGTCTGTGGGTGTTATGTTGCGTTTGCAGAGCCCCTGATGTACCTAAACAGTAGAAACCCCCACAAGTGACCACATTTTGGAAACTAGACCCCCTAAGGAACTTATCTAGATATGTGGTGAGAACTTTGAATGCTCAAGTGCTTCACAGAAGTTTATAATGCAGAGTAGTGAAAATAAAAAAATATTTTTTTTTCCACAAAAAAGATTTTTAGGCCCCAAGTTTTTATTTTCACAAGGGTAACAGGAGAAATTGGACCCCAAAAGTTGTTGTCCAATTTATCCCGAGTACGCTGATGCCCCATATGTGGGGGTAAACCACTGTTTGGGCGCACGGCAGAGCTCAGAAGGGAGGGAGCACCATTTGACTTTTTTAGCGCAAAATTGGCTGTCGTGTTTGGAGACCCCTGATGTACCTAAACAGTGGAAACCCCCCAATTCTAACTCCAACCCTAACTCCAACACACCCCTAACCCTAATTTCAACCCGATCCATAATCCTAATCACAACCCTAACGATAATCACAACCCTAACCCCAAAACAGCCCTAATCTCAACCCTAACCATAACCCTAATCAAAACCCTAAATCCAACACACCCCTAACCCTAATCCCAACCCTAACCCTAATCCAAACCCTAATCCCAAACATAACCCTAATCCCAACCCTAATCCCAAACGTAACCCTAATCCCAACCCTAATCCAAACCCTAACCCTAATCCCAACTCTAACCCTAACTTTAGCCCCAACCCTAACCCTAACTTTAGCCCCAACCCTAACCATAACTTTAGCCCCCGTTGTCACAAAAAAAGTTCAATGTAACCTTTTCTTTGTACGTCGCGTCCGCCATTTCCGCGCATGCGTGGCCGTAACTCTGCCCCCTCCTCCCCAGGACATAGACTGGGCAGCGGATGCGTTGAAAAACTGCATCCGCTGTCCACGTTGTGCACAATTTTCACAACGTGCGTCGGTACGTCGGGCCGACGCATTGTGACCGCCCCGTACTGACGCAAGTGTGAAAGAAGCCTAAGGCTACTTTCACACTAGCATCGTACTCGGCCCATCGCAGTGTGTCGGGCCGACGTACCGACGCTAGCGTTGTAAGCGCCGCACAACGGGTGAAGCGGATGCTGTTTTTTCAACGCATCCGCTGCCCCATTGTGAGGTGCGGGGAGGCGGGGGCGGAGTTCCGGCCGCGCATGCGCGGTCGGAAATGGCGGACACGTCGCACAAAAAAGTTACATGTAGCTTTTTTTGTGCCGATGGTCCGCCAAGGCACGACGCATCTGTTGCACGACGGATGCGACGTGTGGCAATCCGTCGCAATGCGTCGCTAATGTATGCCAATGGAGAAAAAACGCATCCTGCAAGCACTTTTGCAGGATTCGTTTTTTCTCCAACGACGCATTGCGACGGAAGCCAAAAAACGCTAGTGTGAAAGTAGCCTAACCCTAACCCTAACCCTAGCTCTAACCCTAACCCTAAATTTAGCCCCAACCCTAACCCTAACCCTAACCCTAAATTTAGCCCCAACCCTAACCCTAACCCTAAATTTAGCCCCAACCCTAACCCTAACCCTAATTTTAGCCCCAACATGTCTCTCCTGCCGGCCGGCAGATGGCAGCAGATGGCGGGCGCACTGCGCATGCACCCGCCATGAGGAAAAAGCCGGCCGGCAGGAGAAGACAGAAGAGGACCCAGGGACACCGGGTGAGTATGTTAGGGTCCCCGAATCCCCCTATTTCTCTGTCCTCTGATGTGCGATCACATCAGAGGACAGAGAATTACAGATCGCTTTTTTTTTGTGGTCGCCGGTAAACTGTTAATTACCGGCGATCGCAAAACAGGGGTCGGTGCAAACCGACCCCGATCATGTTCTTTGGGGTCTCGGCTACCCCCGGCACGTGCGCCCGCCATTTTTTCCCGGAAAAAAGATGGCGGCGCCCATCTGGAGCCACGAGGAGCACCGGGGGAGATAGGTGAGTATTGGGGGGCTATTGGGGGCCATCGGGGACCCTATTTCTCTGTCCTCCGATGTGCGATCACATCGGAGGACAGAGAAATTAAAAGGCAAATCGCGGGGTTTTTTTGTTGTTGCGACCGCCGGTAAACGGTTAATTACCGGCGATCGCAACTCGGGGGTCGGTAAAAACCCCCCGAATCATGTTCTCTGGGGTCTCGGCTACCATCGGCAACCGAGACCCCAGAGAAAATCCGACTCTGGGGGGTGCTATTCACATTTTCCACAGAGCCGTTAATTAACGGCGCTGTGGTTTAAGTACCCTTAGCGGCCGCCGTTAAAAGGCGTATCGGCGGTCGTTAAGGGGTTAAACCTAAGGTGCACAAAAATCACATTGATCCCCCGGATGTCCGATTGTGTCCGGCATAGGGGGATTAAATGATCCAGTCTGCAAATTTGTTGACTTTTATTTGAAACCGTTAGTGGAGTCACTTCCCTCGTATGCTCGTGACACATCGGACGTTCTGAGCAGGATCAATGGGATACAGCTTGATGAGGATATGATTCTTGTCACTGCAGATATAGAGTCATTGTACACCTGTATTCGTCATGAAGATGGTTTGGAGGCGGTCCGCTTCTTCCTGGGGTCCAGCAACCTGGATGGCCCTATGTGCAATTTCATCATGGAATTGTTGACATTCATCCTTACAAGGAATTTTTTCGTGTTTAAGGATGTTTTTTATTTGCAGCAGCGTGGCACTGCCATGGGCGCGTGTTGTGAATTCTGTTCTCAAACTCCCTCCTGTGGTCAGAAATGGTATTTCTGAGAGTTCTGTCCGTGGACTCCCTCTGGTGGTTGAAAGTGGAGCTGCTGGTCTGGAAGCTGCTTCCCCACCTGTCCCCGTTAAGGACTGGGCTGGCTTCTCTATTTAACTCTACTCAGATCGTTACCTTATGCCAGCTGTCGTTGTATTCAGTCCTGGTTCAGATCTCTCTGGGATTTCTCGGTGACCTGTCTCCTTCTGGAGAAGCTAAGTCTATTCTAGTTCATTTTTGCTCATTGCGTTTGGAAAATGTTTCTCAGTACATGATCATTCAGTCCAGCTTGCTTATATGCTATTTCCTTGCTAGCTGGAAGCTCTGGGGAGCAGAGTTGCGCCCCTCACATCGTGAGTCGGTGTGGGGGTCTTTTTGCATTCTTTGCATGGATAATTTTGTAGCGTTTTGTACTGACCGCACAGTCCCCTTGCTATCTTCTGACTATTTAGTTATTAGCGGGCCTCATTTGCTAAAACCTGTTTTCATTTCTATGTTTGTCTTTTCTCCTTAACTCACCGTTATTATTTGTGGGGGGCTTCCTATACTTTTGGGTTATTTCTCTGAGGCAAGGTGAGGCCTTTATTTCTCTCTAGGGGTAGCTAGTTCTCCGGCTGTGAAGAGACGTCTAGGGAGAGTTAGGTACGTTCCACGGCTGCTGTTAGTGTTGTGATAGGATCAGGGTTGTGGTCAGTATAGTTCCCACATTCCCAGAGCTTGTCCTATATTTTTGGTTTACTTATTTGGTCATCTCAAGTGTTCCTAACCACCAGGAACCATAACAGTACAGCTGGCCAGTAAAGTGTTAATGCATCGCATAAGAGGGATAAGAGAAATTCTGAGCTCATTTTTTTTTCTCTGCAGTGTGTTTAGCCTCTCTCATCCCCTTAATCTCTGGGTGGTTCTGGATTCAGCTGTAGATATGGACATTCAAAGCCTGTCCTCTAGTGTGGATCATCTCACTGCAAGGGTACAGGGCATTCAGGATTATGTAGTTCATAGTCCTATGTCTGAACCTAAAATACCAATTCCTGATTTGTTCTCTGGAGATAGATCTAAGTTTCTGAATTTCAAAAATAATTGTAAATTGTTTCTTTGTCTGAGACCTCGCTCCTCTGGTGATCCTACTCAGCAGGTTAAGATTATTATTTCTTTTTTGCGTGGTGACCCTCAAGATTGGGCATTCTCCCTGGCGCCAGGAGATCCTGCATTGCTAAATGTAGATGCGTTTTTCCTGGCGCTTGGATTGCTTTATGAGGAACCTAATTTAGTAGACCAGGCAGAAAAAATATTGCTGGCTCTGTCTCAGGGTCAGGATGAAGCAGAGGTTTACTGTCAAAAGTTTAGGAAGTGGTCTGTGCTCACTCAGTGGAATGAGTGTGTCCTGGCAGCGATTTTCAGAAAGGGTCTTTCTGAGGCCCTTAAGGATGTAATGGTGGGGTTCCCCACGCCTGCTGGTCTGAATGAATCAATGTCCTTGGCCATTCAGATAAATCGACTTTTGCGGGAGCGCAAACCTGTGCACCATCTGGCGGTGTTTTCTGAGCAGAGGCCTGAGTCTATACAATGTGACAGGATTCTGACCAGAATTGAACGGCAAAAGCACAGACGTCAGAATGGGTTGTGTTTTTACTGTGGTGACTCCACTCATACTATCTCTGATTGTTCTAAGCGCACAAAAAGGTTCGCTAAATCTGTCACCATTGGTACTGTACAGCCTAAATTCATTTTGTCTGTTACTTTGATTTGCTCTCTGTCATCCTACTCAGTTATGGCTTTTGTGGATTCAGGCGCTGCCCTGAATTTGATGGATTTGGCGTTTGCCAGGCGCTGTGGTTTTGTCTTTGAACCTTTGCAATTCCCTATTCCACTAAAGGGAATTGATGCTACACCTTTGGCCAAGAATAAGCCTCAGTACTGGACTCAAGTGACCATGTGCATGACTCCTGTACATCAGGAGGTTATTCGCTTTCTGGTGTTACATAATTTGCATGACGTTGTCGTGTTGGGTCTGCCATGGCTGCAGGTTCATAATCCAGTATTGGATTGGAAAGCAATGTCTGTGTCAAGTTGGGGTTGTCAAGGGGTACATGGCGATGTTCCTTTGGTGTCAATTGCTTCTTCTACCCCTTCTGAAATCCCTGAATTTTTGTCGGATTACCAGGATGTATTTGATGAGCCCAAATCCAGTGCCCTACCTCCTCATAGGGATTGTGATTGTGCTATAAATTTGATTCCTGGTAGTAAGTTCCCTAAGGGTCGACTTTTTAATTTGTCTGTACCAGAGCATGCCGCTATGCGGAGTTATATAAAGGAGTCTTTGGAGAAAGGGCATATTCGTCCGTCCTCGTCACCCTTGGGTGCAGGGTTCTTTTTGTGGCCAAGAAGGATGGTTCTCTGAGACCCTGTATAGATTATCGCCTCCTTAATAAAATCACGGTCAAATTTCAGTACCCTTTACCCTTGCTGTCTGATCTGTTTGCTCAGATTAAGGGGGCTAGTTGGTTCACCAAGATAGACCTTCGAGGAGCTTATAATCTTGTGCGTATAAAACAGGGCGATGAATGGAAAACAGCATTTAATACGCCCGAAGGTCATTTTGAGTACTTGGTGATGCCATTTGGGCTTTCTAATGCCCCTTCCGTGTTTCAGTCCTTTATGCACGACATCTTCCGAGAATATCTGGATAGATTTATGATTGTGTACCTGGATGATATTTTGGTCTTTTCTGATGATTGGGAATCGCATGTGAAGCAGGTCAGGATGGTATTTCAGGTCCTGCGTGCCAATGCCTTGTTTGTAAAGGGCTCTAAATGTCTCTTTGAAGTCCAGAAGGTTTCCTTTTTGGGCTTTATTTTTTCCCCTTCTACTATCGAGATGGATCCAGTTAAGGTCCAGGCCATTTATGACTGGACTCAACCTACATCGGTGAAGAGTCTTCAGAAGTTCTTGGGCTTTGCTAATTTTTACCGTCGCTTCATCACTAATTTTTCTAGTGTGGTTAAGCCTTTGACGGATCTGACTAAAAAGGGTGCTGATGTGACGAATTGGTCTCCTGCGGCCATTGAGGCCTTTCAGGAGCTGAAATGTCTGTTTTCTTCGGCTCCTGTCTTGCGTCAGCCGGATGTTTCTCTTCATTTTCAGGTCGAGGTTGATGCTTCTGAGATTGGAGCAGGGGCTGTCTTGTCGCAGAGAAGCTCTGATGGCTCTGTGATGAGGCCATGTGCTTTCTTTTCTAGAAAGTTTTCGCCCGCCGAGCGGAATTATGATGTTCGTAATCGGGAGTTGTTGGCAATGAAATGGGCATTTGAGGAGTGGCGACATTGGCTTGAGGGAGCCAAGCATCGTGTGATGGTCTTGACGGATCACAAGAATTTGATTTATCTCGAGTCTGCCAAACGGTTAAATCCTAGACAGGCTCGATGGTCGCTGTTTTTCTCCCGTTTCGATTTCATGGTTTCTTACCTTCCAGGTTCTAAGAATGTGAAGGCTGATGCCCTTTCTAGGAGTTTTGTGCCTGACTCTCCGGGAGTTTCTGAACCGGCTGGTATCCTCAGAGAAGGGGTGATTTTGTCTGCCATCTCTCCTGATTTGCGGCGGGTGCTGCAGGAATTTCAGGCCGATAGACCTGATCGTTGTCCACCGGAGAGACTGTTTGTCCCGGATAGATGGACCAGTAGAGTTATTTCCGAGATTCATTCTTCAGTGTTGGCAGGTCATCCTGGGATTTTTGGTACCAGGGATTTGGTGGCTAGGTCCTTTTGGTGGCCTTCCTTGTCGCGGGAAGTGCGTTCCTTTGTGCAGTCCTGTGGGATTTGTGCTCGGGCCAAGCCTTGCTGTTCTCATGCCAGTGGATTGCTTTTGCCTTTGCCTGTCCCAAAGAGGCCCTGGACACATATTTCCATGGATTTTATTTCGGATCTTCCAGTCTCTCAGAGGATGTCTGTCATCTGGGTGGTTTGTGATCGTTTTTCTAAGATGGTCCATTTGGTGCCCTTGCCTAAGTTACCTTCCTCCTCTGACTTGGTTCCGTTGTTTTTTCAGAATGTGGTTCGTTTGCATGGTATTCCGGAGAACATTGTGTCTGACAGAGGGTCCCAGTTTGTGTCCAGATTTTGGCGGTCCTTTTGTGCTAAGATGGGCATTGATTTGTCTTTTTCTTCGGCCTTCCATCCTCAGACGAATGGCCAAACCGAACGAACTAATCAGACTTTGGAGACTTATCTGAGATGTTTTGTTTCTGCTGATCAGGATGATTGGGTGATTTTTTTGCCATTGGCAGAGTTCGCCCTCAATAATCGGGCGAGTTCTGCAACTTTGGTTTCGCCTTTTTTTTTGTAATTCTGGTTTTCATCCTCGTTTCTCCTCAGGTCAGGTTGAGCCTTCTGACTGTCCTGGGGTGGATTCTGTGGTGGATAGGTTACAGCAGATTTGGAACCACGTAGTGGACAATTTGATGTTGTCACAGGAGAAGGCTCAACGATTTGCTAACCGCCGTCGCTGTGTGGGTCCCCGACTTTATGTGGGGGACTTGGTTTGGTTGTCTTCTCGTCATGTCCCTATGAAGGTTTCCTCTCCTAAGTTTAAGCCTCGTTTCATTGGTCCTTATAAGATTTCGGAAATCCTTAATCCTGTATCATTTCGTTTAGACCTCCCAGCATCTTTTACCATCCATAATGTGTTCCATAGGTCATTATTGCGGAGGTATGTGGAGCCTGTGGTTCCTTCTGTTGATCCTCCTGCTCCGGTGTTGGTTGAGGGAGAATTGGAGTATGTGGTGGAGAAGATCTTGGATTCTCGCATTTCGAGACGGAGGCTTCAGTACTTGGTTAAATGGAAGGGCTATGGTCAGGAGGATAATTCCTGGGTTTTTGCCTCTGATGTTCATGCTGCCGATTTGGTTCGTGCCTTTCATTTGGCTCGTCCTGATCGGCCTGGGGGCTCTGGTGAGGGTTCGGTGACCCCTCCTCAAGGGGGGGGGGTACTGTTGTCAATTCTGTTCTCGAACTCCCTCCTGTGGTCAGAAATGGTATTTCTGAGAGTTCTGTCCGTGGACTCCCTCTGGTGGCTGAAAGTGGAGCTGCTGGTCTGGAAGCTGCTTCCCCACCTGTCCCCGTTAAGGACTGGGCTGGCTTCTCTATTTAGCTCTACTCAGATCGTTACCTTATGCCAGCTGTCATTGTATTCAGTCCTGGTTCAGATCTCTCTGGGATTTCTCGGTGACCTGTCTCCTTCTGGAGAAGCTAAGTCTATTCTAGTTCATTTTTGCTCATTGCGTTTGGAAAATGTTTCTCAGTACATGATCATTCAGTCCAGCTTGCTTATATGCTATTTCCTTGCTAGCTGGAAGCTCTGGGGAGCAGAGTTGCGCCCCTCACATCGTGAGTCGGTGTGGGGGTCTTTTTGCATTCTTTACGTGGATAATTTTGTAGTGTTTTATACTGACCGCACAGTCCCCTTGCTATCTTCTGACTATTTAGTTATTAGCGGGCCTCATTTGCTAAAACCTGTTTTCATTTCTATGTTTGTCTTTTCTCCTTAACTCACCGTTATTATTTGTGGGGGGCTTCCTATACTTTTGGGTTATTTCTCTGAGGCAAGGTGAGGCCTTTATTTCTCTCTAGGGGTAGCTAGTTCTCCGGCTGTGAAGAGACGTCTAGGGAGAGTTAGGTACGTTCCACGGCTGCTGTTAGTGTTGTGATAGGATCAGGGTTGCGGTCAGTATAGTTCCCACATTCCCAGAGCTTGTCCTATATTTTTGGTTTACTTATTTGGTCATCTCAAGTGTTCCTAACCACCAGGAACCATAACAGTACAGCTGGCCAGTAAAGTGTTAATGCATCGCATAAGAGGGATAAGAGAAATTCTGAGCTCATTTTTTTTTCTCTGCAGTGTGTTTAGCCTTTCTCATCCCCTTAATCTCTGGGTGGTTCTGGATTCAGCTGTAGATATGGACATTCAAAGCCTGTCCTCTAGTGTGGATCATCTCACTGCAAGGGTACAGGGCATTCAGGATTATGTAGTTCATAGTTCTATGTCTGAACCTAAAATACCAATTCCTGATTTGTTCTCTGGAGATAGATCTAAGTTTCTGAATTTCAAAAATAATTGTAAATTGTTTCTTTGTCTGAGACCTCGCTCCTCTGGTGATCCTACTCAGCAGGTTAAGATTATTATTTCTTTTTTGCGTGGTGACCCTCAAGATTGGGCATTCTCCATGGCGCCAGGAGATCCTGCATTGCTAAATGTAGATGTGTTTTTCCTGGCGCTTGGATTGCTTTATGAGGAACCTAATTTAGTAGACCAGGCAGAAAAAATATTGCTGGCTCTGTCTCAGGGTCAGGATGAAGCAGAGGTTTACTGTCAAAAGTTTAGGAAGTGGTCTGTGCTCACTCAGTGGAATGAGTGTGTCCTGGCAGCGATTTTCAGAAAGGGTCTTTCTGAGGCCCTTAAGGATGTAATGGTGGGGTTCCCCACGCCTGCTGGTCTGAATGAATCAATGTCCTTGGCCATTCAGATAGATCGACGCCTGCGGGAGCGCAAACCTGTGCACCATCTGGCGGTGTTTTCTGAGCAGAGGCCTGAGTCTATGCAATGTGACAGGATTCTGACCAGAATTGAACGGCAAAAGCACAGACGTCAGAATGGGTTGTGTTTTTACTGTGGTGACTCCACTCATACTATCTCTGATTGTTCTAAGCACACAAAAAGGTTTGCTAAATCTGTCACCATTGGTACTGTACAGCCTAAATTCATTTTGTCTGTTACTTTGATTTGCTCTCTGTCATCCTACTCAGTTATGGCTTTTGTGGATTCAGGCGCTGCCCTGAATTTGATGGATTTGGCGTTTGCCAGGCGCTGTGGTTTTGTCTTGGAGCCTTTGCAATTCCCTATTCCACTAAAGGGAATTGATGCTACGCCTTTGGCCAAGAATAAGCCTCAGTACTGGACTCAAGTGACCATGTGCATGACTCCTGTACATCAGGAGGTTAGTCGCTTTCTGGTGTTACATAATTTGCATGACGTTGTCGTGTTGGGTCTGCCATGGCTGCAGGTTCATAATCCAGTATTGGATTGGAAAGCAATGTCTGTGTCAAGTTGGGGTTGTCAAGGGGTACATGGCGATGTTCCTTTGGTGTCAATTGCTTCTTCTACCCCTTCTGAAGTCCCTGAATTTTTGTCGGATTACCAGGATGTATTTGATGAGCCCAAATCCAGTGCCCTACCTCCTCATAGGGATTGTGATTGTGCTATAAATTTGATTCCTGGTAGTAAGTTCCCTAAGGGTCGACTTTTTAATTTGTCTGTACCAGAGCATGCCGCTATGCGGAGTTATATAAAGGAGTCTTTGGAGAAAGGGCATATTCGTCCGTCCTCGTCACCCTTGGGTGCAGGGTTCTTTTTTGTGGCCAAGAAGGATGGTTCTCTGAGACCCTGTATAGATTATCGCCTCCTTAATAAAATCACGGTCAAATTTCAGTACCCTTTACCCTTGCTGTCTGATCTGTTTGCTCGGATTAAGGGGGCTAGTTGGTTCACCAAGATAGACCTTCGAGGAGCTTATAATCTTGTGCGTATAAAACAGGGCGATGAATGGAAAACAGCATTTAATACGCCCGAAGGTCATTTTGAGAACTTGGTGATGCCATTTGGGCTTTCTAATGCCCCTTCCGTGTTTCAGTCCTTTATGCACGACATCTTCCGAGAATATCTGGATAGATTTATGATTGTGTACCTGGATGATATTTTGGTCTTTTCTGATGATTGGGAATCGCATGTGAAGCAGGTCAGGATGGTATTTCAGGTCCTGCGTGCCAATGCCTTGTTTGTAAAGGGCTCTAAATGTCTCTTTGGAGTCCAGAAGGTTTCCTTTTTGGGCTTTATTTTTTCCCCTTCTACTATCGAGATGGATCCAGTTAAGGTCCAGGCCATTTATGACTGGACTCAACCTACATCGGTGAAGAGTCTTCAGAAGTTCTTGGGCTTTGCTAATTTTTACCGTCGCTTCATCACTAATTTTTCTAGTGTGGTTAAGCCTTTGACGGATCTGACTAAAAAGGGTGCTGATGTGACGAATTGGTCTCCAGCGGCCATTGAGGCCTTTCAGGAGCTGAAACATCAGTTTTCTTCGGCTCCTGTCTTGCGTCAGCCGGATGTTTCTCTTCCTTTTCAGGTCGAGGTTGATGCTTCTGAGATTGGAGCAGGGGCTGTCTTGTCGCAGAGAAGCTCTGATGGCTCTGTGATGAGGCCATGTGCTTTCTTTTCTAGAAAGTTTTCGCCCGCCGAGCGGAATTATGATGTTGGTAATCGGGAGTTGTTGGCAATGAAATGGGCATTTGAGGAGTGGCGACATTGGCTTGAGGGAGCCAAGCATCGTATGGTGGTCTTGACGGATCACAAGAATTTGATTTATCTCGAGTCTGCCAAACGGTTAAATCCTAGACAGGCTCGATGGTCGCTGTTTTTCTCCCGTTTCGATTTCGTGGTTTCTTACCTTCCAGGTTCTAAGAATGTGATGGCTGATGCCCTTTCTAGGAGTTTTGTGCCTGACTCTCTGGGAGTTTCTGAACCGGCTGGTATCCTCAGAGAAGGGGTGATTTTGTCTGCCATCTCTCCTGATTTGCGGCGGGTGCTGCAGGAATTTCAGGCCGATAGACCTGATCGTTGTCCACCGGAGAGACTGTTTGTCCTGGATAGATGGACCAGTAGAGTTATTTCCAAGATTCATTCTTCAGTGTTGGCAGGTCATCCTGGGATTTTTGGTACCAGGGATTTGGTGGCTAGGTCCTTTTGGTGGCCTTCCTTGTCGTGGGATGTGCGTTCCTTTGTGCAGTCCTGTGGGATTTGTGCTCGGGCCAAGCCTTGCTGTTCTCATGCCAGTGGGTTGCTTTTGCCTTTGCCTGTCCCAAAGAGGCCCTGGACACATATTTCCATGGATTTTATTTCGGATCTTCCAGTCTCTCAGAGGATGTCTGTCATCTGGGTGGTTTGTGATCGTTTTTCTAAGATGGTCCATTTGGTGCCCTTGCCTAAGTTACCTTCCTCCTCTGACTTGGTTCCGTTGTTTTTTCAGAATGTGGTTCGTTTGCATGGTATTCCGGAGAACATTGTGTCTGACAGAGGGTCCCAGTTTGTGTCCAGATTTTGGCGGTCCTTTTGTGCTAAGATGTGCATTGATTTGTCTTTTTCTTCGGCCTTCCATCCTCAGACGAATGGCCAAACCGAACGAACTAATCAGACTTTGGAGACTTATCTGAGATGTTTTGTTTCTGCTGATCAGGATGATTGGGTGACTTTTTTGCCATTGGCTGAGTTCGCCCTCAATAATCGGGCGAGTTCTGCTACTTTGGTTTCGCCTTTTTTTTGTAATTCTGGTTTTCATCCTCGTTTCTCCTCAGGTCAGGTTGAGCCTTCTGACTGTCCTGGGGTGGATTCCGTGGTGGATAGGTTACAGCAGATTTGGAACCACGTAGTGGACAATTTGATGTTGTCACAGGAGATGGCTCAATGCTTTGCTAACCGCCGTCGCTGTGTGGGTCCCCGACTTCATGTGGGGGACTTGGTTTGGTTGTCTTCTCGTCATGTCCCTATGAAGGTTTCCTCTCCTAAGTTTAAGCCTCGTTTCATTGGTCCTTATAAGATTTCGGAAATCCTTAATCCTGTACTATTTCGTTTAGACCTCCCAGCATCTTTTACCATCCATAATGTGTTCCATAGGTCATTATTGCGGAGGTATGTGGAGCCTGTGGTTCCTTCTGTTGATCCTCCTGCTCCGGTGTTGGTTGAGGGAGAATTGGAGTATGTGGTGGAGAAGATCTTGGATTCTCGCATTTCGAGACGGAGGCTTCAGTACTTGGTTAAATGGAAGGGCTATGGTCAGGAGGATAATTCCTGGGTTTTTGCCTCTGATGTTCATGCTGCCGATTTGGTTCGTGCCTTTCATTTGGCTCATCCTGATCGGCCTGGGGGCTCTGGTGAGGGTTCGGTGACCCCTCCTCAAGGGGGGGGGGTACTGTTGTCAATTCTGTTCTCGAACTCCCTCCTGTTGTCAGAAATGGTATTTCTGAGAGTTCTGTCTGTGGACTCCCTCTGGTGGCTGAAAGTGGAGCTGCTGGTCTGGAAGCTGCTTCCCCACCTGTCCCCGTTAAGGACTGGGCTGGCTTCTCTATTTAACTCTACTCAGATCGTTACCTTATGCCAGCTGTCGTTGTATTCAGTCCTGGTTCAGATCTCTCTGGGATTTCTCGGTGACCTGTCTCCTTCTGGAGAAGCTAAGTCTATTCTAGTTCATTTTTGCTCATTGCATTTGGAAAATGTTTCTCAGTACATGATCATTCAGTCCAGCTTGCTTATATGCTATTTCCTTGCTAGCTGGAAGCTCTGGGGAGCAGAGTTGCGCCCCTCACATCGTGAGTCGGTGTGGGGGTCTTTTTGCATTCTTTGCGTGGATAATTTTGTGGCGTTTTATACTGACCGCACAGTCCCCTTGCTATCTTCTGACTATTTAGTTATTAGCGGGCCTCATTTGCTAAAACCTGTTTTCATTTCTATGTTTGTCTTTTCTCCTTAACTCACCGTTATTATTTGTGGGGGGCTTCCTATACTTTTGGGTTATTTCTCTGAGGCAAGGTGAGGCCTTTATTTCTCTCTAGGGGTAGCTAGTTCTCCGGCTGTGAAGAGACGTCTAGGGAGAGTTAGGTACGTTCCACGGCTGCTGCTAGTGTTGTGATAGGATCAGGGTTGCGGTCAGTATAGCTCCCACATTCCCAGAGCTTGTCCTATATTATTGGTTTACTTATTTGGTCATCTCAAGTGTTCCTAACCACCAGGAACCATAACAGCCTGTGCGCCCTCCTTCGCCAATCTCTTTCTCGGATTCTGGGAGAGGGAAATCTTTGGTGAGGGAGGTGCCCGAGCCGTGGACCATGTGCAGTGCTGGCTGCGCTATATTGATGATTTGTTCATAATTTGGCAAGGGCCTGAAAAGGACCTGCATGAATTTATGCAGCAGTTGAATGACAACAGATTTAACATCAAATTGACGTACTGTGTGAGTAGGACTGAGGTTGACTTCCTGGATGTCAAGGTGGAAGTGGATGAACACCATTATTTACAGACTGATGTATACAGGAAGTCCACCTCAGTAAACTCATTACTGCATGCAAGTTCAGGTCACCCATATAGCACTATTAGGGCCATCCCGGTTGGGCAGCACCTCAGGATGAGGCAGATCTGTTCCTCTGAATCTAAATTTGAAAATCAAGCCTTGGATCTCCGAGAGAGATTCAAGGAGCAGGGTTATAACAATAGATGTATAAAAATGGGATACATGAGGGCTAAATCACAATCCCGAGACACCTTGCTGTACCCCCGACAAAAAAACAAAAACATAAAGGACGAGGCGATCCGGTTCATCTCAACATTTAATAGAGAGTGGACATCAATGAGAGAATGTCTCCAGAAACACTGGAATGTCTTAAAAACAGATCCAACATTGTCAAAAATTTTGTCATTTGTCAGACAACCCAATGATGACATCAAGAAGGAGCAAAAATCTAAAAGACATTTTAGTATCTAGTCACTATGTTCCTCTAGTCAGTAACAACATATTTGGCTCAAGTGGCCTATCCATAGGATGCTTCCCATGTGGCAACTGCATATCTTGCATATGCGAGGGAACAATTTACGGCGAATTACATGCCATGCATCGGCCTTTTTTTGACGATCACTGTAGTTTGGGCAAGCTACATCCCAAATTACAGGCATTGCTTCCACCTTGGAAAAATAAATGAAAAAGTAATTACCAAATGCAAGATGAAATGAAGCCAACATTCATGACAAGGAAGATACAAACATACACATGCAGAACACATGAACATGTACATAACAGCACATGAGCATCGCAAAGTGTACCATTACAAACAATCGGATAGATAGATATATCACAAATTAAAAAAAATATTACCTCCATGATTAGTTGGGAAACATTAATGCTCATCCTCCTATACCAAGACATGGCTAACACCTCACTACCAGAAACTCCCTCACAATAGATCACAATCAGGACACCTCACAATGGCTCTTCACACCTCACAATAACTCACAATGGATCTTCACACCTCACTACCAGGAACTCCCTCACAATAGGTCACAATCAGGACACCTCACAATGGCTCTTCACACCTCACAATGGCTCACAATGGATCTTCACAGCTCCCTTCAGGAACTCCCTCACAATAGATCACAATCAGGACACCTCACAATGGCTCTTCACACCTCACAATGGCTCACAATGGTTCTTCACACCTCACTAACCACACCCTAAAGCTCTTGGCTGTGAGATCACTTCCTGCTGGCCATGATTTTTCTGCACAAAAAACGCAGCAAATAATGCTACATGCGTTTTTGCAGCGTTTTTGCAGCGTTTTTCCATCACCCATTCAAGTCAATGGGTGAAAAAACGCAGCAAAAACGCTGAAAGATATTTGCCCTATGTCCCTATTTGCCCTATGTCCAAAAAACGCAGCAAAGCAGAAAATCCTGATCAAACAAAAACCCAATGTGTGTGCATGAGATTTCTGAAATCTCATAGGCTTTGCTGGTACTGTAAAAAGCAGCTGAAAATTAGCATAAAAAAACGCAGCAAAAATACACAGCAAAAAAGTCCTGTGTGAACGTACCCTTAAAGTGTGTGTTCAGTTTCTGTGATTTTAATATTATTAATGTTTGAGTCTAGTGCATTAATCGTGTTTATGATGGGGAGAGAAGACGGGATAGAGCTGCCAATCAGGATACACCTGGACCGTATGGAAGAATTGAGGGAATATATTTGGTGGAAAAATAAACAATTATCCATCTGGGAATAGAAATACGGACAATATCAAAGGCCTGATATGTGTGTGAGACATGACCAATTAATAATGGCACTGATGGAACTTATATGGAAATTCATGCGTTGTTATATTGTAATTATGTATTTTTTGGTTATATCAAGGCATTTGCTCTCCCCCTCTCTTCTAATTGTTTTATACTGTATGTTCTTAAAATGTTGTCAGAATATCCATTAATTGGCTACTTGTTTTTTTTGGGGGGGGATATTATCTAAAAAATGCACATGAGCACTTTTTTCTAAATTGTTTTTATATACATTTTATAAATGGTACAAACATGTTTATAAGAATCACAGCTTAATATATAATTCTTGCACTTATTATGTATGTGCCGACATAATGCACCGTGTCCTATGTTGGCTTCCCTCCAGTCTTGATTTGCCCTCCGTCCTGTGTGATCATGGTGTGTGGCTAGGCGCCAGCCCGCCCATGTGATCATGGGGGGAGGTTCTTCAATAGACGTGGTCGGTATGACGACGGGACGCCGTGCGCATGCGCACTTCAACTTGGCACTGATAGGTAGCCGGGCGGTCATGTGACCGGAACGGCTTACTATTTATACTGCACTGATACATCACTTTAGCCACGCCTCCTGAGGAAGCGACACTACGAGCACACGAAACGCGCGTTGGGGTAACTGTGATGCAGGTCGGAACGTGACTGGGGCTTAATCATGGGTAACTATTGCCACTGTTTAATTATATATATGTAGGAACTATGAGCACATAAGATATAGGTACCGCTGTTGTATGAGTAAGATGAATGGCATGTGTAGCCTATCACACAGCAATTGAGAGCGGTGACATCACCTGGTATATCTTGGAAAATAGAGTAAATGTGTTCATTGTTTCAGTCCCGCACATTCCGCTCTGGGTCATGTTTAAACACTTTGGTGTAATTCACAAAATATTGCTTGAGACCCGTGTAACTCAATAATGGCTATGTGTTTTGTTACTTAATAAAATGATTTGTTTAGTTTAATTACATGTTGTTGGTAAACTTTTTTTGACTCATTGTTTCTCCTGAAAAGTAATACTGAGCATCCATGTTGGCTCTAGCAGCCATCTTGGACAAACTCTAGTCAACTAACTTTGCTAAAATAGCTGAGGCTCTCCCCAGAATAAAGGTATAAAATGACCTCAGTGCCATTAGTAAGTATGGATGGAGTCCAGGGAGACTAATTGGAACAGCTGCAGGGCACTATGATAGGAAATAAGTGGTATTATATGGTGGTGAATAGTATATATTGAGTTAAGATAGAAACCAGAATCAAGAGCTGTCAGTATATGAAGAGTTATAGCTACACGCTAAAAGCATGATGGGAATAATAAGGTTAGCTAAGAGGGACATGGAAATTTATGATTTTTAATGTTGTTTGGGGAAACATTAATTAATGTCATATTGTGTCATTGTATTCTTTGTTCTAAACCACGTTTCTCTCTGCAATATGTTATCATGTATATGTCCTTTGCTACAATGTGCAGCTTCCTTTGTCTAAACCATGTATAAAAAGCCCCTTCTACTGTTGTTCAGGGCCATTACATGCTGCCCTGCCACAACATGGCCATTCCAATGCCATTCTGCCACACCCTAGCCAGGCTAGGGCCAGACCACCGCCAGATGTCCCAGCGTTACTTTGTCTAACTGGACTTCTGTTCGTGCCTGCATGCTTCATCTTTCTAACTAATAAGCACTGTTCTGCTGCGAATCTCTGAATAAACTTCAGTCTCTGCTTGAAAATAGGATTGTCTACATATTTTTCCCGGCTCTTCCAGCTCAGTAAGGACTTTCTTACAGCCCGCAAACTTGGTGTTTCTCTGTTCCTCTTCCAGAGAAGCATTGCAGGGCGAATAAGCCTCCTTACCTTGACAAGACAGAGCTGGTATGTTACTCTCCACAAGGAGAAACCTTACCCCTTAGACCTCAGTCCAGAGCCGCTCACCTAGCCAAATCAGTTCTCATGCTTGCACTGACGAGGGCCAACAGCCGAAACACAGTGTCTGCGAAATGAGATACTGATTTGGCCTATATCCTAAGTCATATTGCAAGACTCGTTAAAGGGTTGATTGTGACTTGTAGGATCGCTACTTCCAACATGTTGCGCTATAGACTTCAAGTCCTCTTGGTCTCTAAAGAGGCAATTTGCATATAAAATTTCCCAGAGGAGCATTGCACGGCGATTAAGCCTCCTTACCTTGACAAGACAGAGCTGATATGTCACTCTGCACAAGGAGGAACTTTACCCCTTAGACCTCACTCCAGAGCCTCTCACCTAGCCAAATCAGTTCTCATGTTTCACACTGACGAGGGCCAACAGCCCAAAACACCATGTCTGTGAATTGAGATACAGATTTTGCTTATATCCTAAGTCATATTGCAAGACTCGTTAAAGGTTTGATTGTGACTTGTAGGATCGCTATTTCCAACAGGTGGCGCTACAAAGTTCAAGTCCTCTTTTTTGCTAAGGGTATGTGTCCACGTTCAGGAAACGCTGCTTTTTTGACGCAGCGTTGAGCCGCAGCGTCAAAAACGCAGCGTCCAGATGTTACAGCATATTGGAGGGGATTTAATGAAATCCCGTCTCCACTGTGCATTAAAAAACGCATGCGTTTTTCGTGCAAAAACACACATGTGGTGCGTTTTTCCAGAACGCAGCATGTTGCTACAATGAGCAAAACACTTTAAATCAACCAATAATGATCCCTATTATTTTCATTGTGTATATCCATATACTCAAATCTACCAATAAAGTCTGAAAATCGCCATGATAAACACGCAACCAGACTTAGCCACAATGTTCCAATGTATAGAAATTAGTTTATTAATGATTACAAAAAATAACCAGAATAATATTAACAAAAATTACAAGAAAAAAACGACAAGAAAAAACCTCCAAATGTTAATAGAGCGGAGAATTCCACATAACATCAAAATAAACACACCGAATAGAGGAATCAACTTAGCAATATATTCGCCCATATGAACAGATCCAATAATGAGATTCGTTCATACAGCTCTAATGAGCATCTATAAAAGGTAAGTAAAAGCTTTAATAAATTAATTGCTGCAAAAACAGCATGTGTTTAAATGCTCACTACCTCTCAGGGGCCCCCTGAGGAAGTGTTACGAAACGCGCGTCGGGGTATAGGAACGGAGACACGGACATCATTCCACATGTGAGTGAATCCTTGGGTTTTTTTGCTCTTTACACTGTGTATGTCTATTGACAATTTGTGGTGAGCATGACTGTATAGAGGTAGTGAGCATTTAAACACATGCTGTTTTTGCAGCAATTAATTTATTAAAGCTTTTACTTACCTTTTATAGATGCTCATTAGAGCTGTATGAACGAATCTCATTATTGGATCTGTTCATATGGGCGAATATATTGCTAAGTTGATTCCTCTATTCGGTGTGTTTATTTTGATGTTATGTGGAATTCTCCGCTCCATTAACATTTGGAGGTTTTTTTCTTGTCGTTTTTTTCTTGTCATTTTTGTTAATATTATTCTGGTTATTTTTTGTAATCATTAATAAACTAATTTCTATACATTGGAACATTGTGGCTAAGTCTGGTTGCGTGTTTATCATGGCGATTTTCAGACTTTATTGGTAGATTTGAATGAGCAAAACACGCAGGAACACCGCAGGTGACCTGCCAGTGACCTCAGGAGCATTTTTGGTCAGGATTTTACCTGCATAAAATCCTGACCAAAGCCTGAAGCAAACCTGACCGTGGACACATACCCTAAAGAGGCAATTTGCAAATCTCTGGAAAGAGAAAGTATTAGAAAATTAGTGATTGAAGAAGCCCTTAACCAAAAGGAAGATCTTAAAAAGACTTTCAAGAAATGCTTTGTGTTTCCTAAAATGGATGCCTGCACATGTAACAGAGTGAACTATTTTGCTATGCACATTCGATATTTGTGGCAACAAAACAATTGTTACTGAGACGCAGGCAGTAAAAGATACTATAGGTCATAACAGCAACCAGTTTCTCCAGACCTTAGTGGGAAAAGTTGTGCAAGATTATGAACTCACAAAAGAACAGGTTCTTGCTATTGTAACTGATAATGCTTCAAACATGATCAGTACAATTAAACTGATGAATGAGAATAATGAAGGTGAACAGCAGCTAGAACATTTCATTCAGTATATTGGAGATGGAAGGCCATAGTCCTGTTCCCATAATGGAGGAACAAACAGATATTACTACAGAAGAACAGCAAAATGATTATTTACAATTAGATGATCTTGTTGAAGCTGCTTCACACCTCTTTCCTATTTATCACATGCGCTGTGTTGTGCACACGCTGCAGCTGGCAAAAAGAGATAGCTGCAAGAGGGACATGCTTTAACTCTGATTAGCAAATTGAGGAAATTGGCTATTGCTACCAGAACCCCTAAAATTGATTCCATCTTGAAGAGACGTGCTGGACAAGGGGCAATTGTGATTCAAGCCACTCGGCTGGGCAGCACCTATTTAATGACTGAGAGATTGCTTGAGCTGAAACCTTTCCTTGTAGATATGACCAAACCTCAGGTAACACTACATGAAGATCAATGGACACAGGTGGCTGAATTGAAGGAATTGCTTCATCACCCATTTAGTGTGACTAAAAAGTTACAAGCTGAGGATTTAACTCCTGGCATTTTATAAAGGAGTGGAAGAACTTGTTTTGCCTGTCCCAAAGAGGTTTAATCGCAGATGGCATTGATGTTTCAATAAAATGGAGAGACACTGCTATTAGAAAATAAAATTCTTCTGGCATCTGTTTATGTGGACCCGAGTCATCGCCTATTGCAGGATGATCAACAGCTTATGAAAGGAAAAGAAGCTATTATTGAGGTAGAAGTTAGGATGAGTGGGCTACAGGACGACCAAGAGGACTCGGATCCGAACTGTGCTGCTGTTCCTTCATCCTCATCAGATGAGGAGTTTGATTTCGACAAGTATGTGGATGACATGGAGCAGGGAAAAAGGTTCCACTCCCATAGAAAACAGATTGACCATATTTCAGCAAAATGTTTCATTTGCTCTCAAAAAAGTAAGAGTTCAATCATTCATCAAAACTGACGGTGCACGAGGCAATTCCTTTATACCCTGAAATTGTTAGAGATGTTGCCCATGTGGTTACTGCTTTGCCACCAACCCAAGTTAGATTAGAGAGGTTGTTCTCTAGCCTTAAATTAATGAAGTCAGATTTGAAGGGTTGTTCTCTAGCCTTAAATTAATGAAGTCAGATTTGAAGTAATCTCTGAAGGAGGATCTGATGGAGGCAATGCTATTTCAAAGAACAAATTCAGACTGCACAAATGTTATTCAGTACATTTTTGTTGAAAACTGTTTTTCCCCACTTACTTCATAGTGTATAATATATTGAAAATATGTAAAAGTTTTTGTGTTCTAAAGTTGTATTCCCATAAATATATTTTATGTTCTATCTAAATGGCTTGATTATTGTATCATAATGAAAAAAACCTGATGTAACCATTTTACTACAGTAAATTTATCACTTAAACATGAGCCATGCATGAGCGAGTCGAAGTCGTGGAGTCGGAGTCATGGAACCTGAGGAGTCAGAATTGGAGGTTTGGCTTACTGACTCCACAGCCCTGGTTGTACGGACTATCTTCACTCTAGGAGCAACCTCTCATACCACCATCCCATCTAAGGACAGGAAAAGACCCTAGAGGGTGGAGGGGGGGAGCAACCTGTCATACAATCATCCCCTGTAAGGACAGGAAAAAAAACCTGGAGGGTGGAGGAGGGAGGGGCCTTTTAAACTCTCTGCAATCCTGTCCCGCTACAGGTCAAGGAAGGACTACCTCTATGGTGCTGTCTGAAGGGACGTAATGGAAAAGTGTGTCTTATAGTCCAAGAAATCTGATTTAAAGTTCTAAAGTAATTTCACTTTCTCATTCAATAATACGTCTGGCTGTTCTATGTTTTTGTACAATTTGTCAATAACGTATATTGCTACTCTGAGCTATTTTTGATGGTCAACATCATAATATTTTCCAGTAATTCACACTGTAGGTATGATAATGTCTTCTTCTCTGTGTGGGATTTTGACTTCTAATTCCTCATGTTTGGTCCTGTAAAAATACAAACAAACAAAACACAGTTCCTTTCTCCCAGTTCCTTTCTTTAGGGGATTTATTTATATCCCACATCTCAGTTCAGGTTTGGAACTGGCACCTCTCTGGCGCCCCCTGAGTTACCTGAGGGTAACTCAGGTCAGACAGGGAACTGCACCTAGGATAATTAGTCACCAGTGAGGCTGCCTTGCCATGTACTGGCTCTTGGGCACACTGCAGCGAGGGCGATATAACTACTCCCACTCAAGCAGGAAAAATAATTATCAACGCCATCCGTCGCTGCCAGCTTCCCCAAAAGCTCAGGACACTTCCACTGCCACCAGCTCCTATTACTACGATTAATAGCAGTTCAGGAGCCAACCTAATCAGTAGCACTGGCTTAGGTTGGAGGACTTAGGGTACGTTTTAGAGCAAGGAAAACAACACTAGTAAATATAACTTTTACTCCAAGAATAATTAGGCAGTGTTTACAAAAGTATATAAAAGATATTATAAAGTAAGACAATTATCGTATGTACAGAAAATTACACAATAGGGATTAAAATAAACTTACATTTGTCTTATATCATGGCTGGCCATGCGGTGTGGGGGAGATACATCACAATGCATCACAGAGCATCTCTTAGCTAGCTCCCTGTGCGAAGACTGAAGACTGTGCTTGATAAAGGTTTATACCGAAACGTCGCCGCAGTTGGCAGATTAAAGCTGTAAGTTTTTTTCTTATCACTGACCGTTGTGGCGCTGTCCTCTTTTTTACATTATGGATTGGACTTTTTAGCTGGGCTTACCCCCTGGCAAGGACTTGCGTCCACAGGCCTAGGAAGGCTATAAGGGACATAGGGTGCGGTTTAACCTATTTTTTTGAAGCAAAATGAGGTCGCACTGTCTTATACCCCTGGTCATGAAATCACTGATTGCGCTGATTTAAGGAATGCACATCTACATTCCAAAGAGACTCAGAACGTTATTAAAATGCATCCCTCGTAGCTTAAGCTGAAAACCTTGTAGAGTGATGACGAAAGTATTACATGTCTTCTCACAAGGTTAGCTTCCATTTAGGTCTAAACATGAAGTAGGTGTATGATCCGATTAAGTAGAAGTCTTTATCTCAGATTCTGTTGGCATGGGAAATTAGAAAACGCACTGGTGTGTAGGTCGATTGGTGAACATTCAGAATATGTAACTGTTATATCTCTATCACTAATTGGGGTCAAGTTATTCCCTATTAAATTTTTAGATGAACAAAAGAGAACGTTTCTACAACTGCCATCAACCAGCTGCATCCGGAGGGAGGGGGATGAGTGGTTCAAATTACACAGTGGTTGAATTACACAGAGCTGGCTCGCAGAGGAAAAAAGTGTACTCACCCACAGGCAGCTGGGGGGGAAGAGAGCCCACAGCGTGTCTGTAAAGCCATGGAACCTTCTAGAAGTAACTCAGAATATGGCATATTTATAGGATCGTGACAAAACCTCCCATCCTGGCGCAGATCCAGCGGTGTCAGCACTTGCATTTTGGGGGCTCAGGTTATTATGTCACATGAGCCCTGCTTCCAATTAGCATTGGCTTCACTGTTCTCATCTTCAGGCAAAATTGAACAAGTGTAAGTCAAAGAGAAGTTGTAGCCCTGGCTTCCTGAGGGTAGGGACAGTGAAGCTGGGACAGATTGGGCACAGGCCTGATTTGATTTAACCCCTTCACCCCCGGAGCTTTTTCCGTTTTTTCTTTTTCGTTTTTCGCTCCCCACCTTCCCAGAGCCATAACTTTTTTATTTTTCTGTCAATTTGGCCATGTGAGGGCTTATTTTTTGCAGGACGAGTTGTACTTTTGAACGACATCATTGGTTTTACCATGTCGTGTACTAGAAAATGGGAAAAATAATCCAAGTGCGGTGAAATTGCAAAAAAAGTGCAATCCCACACTTGTTTTTTGCTTGGCTTTTTTGCTAGGTTCACTAAATGCTAAAACTGACCTGCCGTTATGATTCTCCAGGTCATTACGAGTTCATAGACACCTAACATGACTAGGTTATTTTTTACCTAAGTGGTGAAAAAAAATTCCAAACTTTGCAAAAAATAAAAAATAAATTGCGCCATTTTCCGATACTCGTAGCGTCTCCATTTTTCATGATCTGGGGTCGGTTGAGGGCTTATTTTTTGCGTGCCGAGACAGCGTTTTTAATGATACCATTTCGGTGCAGATATGTTCTTTTGATCGCCCGTTATTGCATTTTTTGCCATATGGACCAACTTGGTAATGCCTATATAGCAAAGAATATTGTCTGATCCGGGGTCTTAACTGTATGTGGCTGCCGTAAAAGTGCGGCAATTACAACAGATATCTTACTCCTTTGTATAAATAGGACATGTGGTAACATTCTCCTTTGAGCGTCTGTGCGCGTTCCGGGCTATCTGGGGTTCACCCAACCTGAATTTGCTAGCACACTGTATGATTACATTCAGTTATCATTTCTATAAACAGTTCTCCTTATTTATTGGATGTCCTCTTTATTAGGGATTTCAGCTCATGGGGTATATGCAAGATCGTCGCCGCACTGGCGTTTCTATGTATCAGTGGTGCTAATATTGACCAACTCGCCCTGGCACATGTGCAATGGTCCCATATATGATCTCTTAGACAATTTTTTCTGTCCCCCTTTTTTTACCTTTTTTTAACTTGGTGTTCATACCTCCACAGGGTATTGCGCATGCGTGGTTTCGACCATATTGGTACTCCTATGCAAAAGCTGCGTACTTACCCACGAACATGGGTGAGCACAGGTGCAGTAATCCAGGCACGGCCATGTTGGTACTCTCATCATAGTCCGACCTTTTAGCGTCATCATATCCGGTTTCCGGCATCACGAGCTATGCCTCCATGGCGTTTTCTCCTACAGCTGATGGGGGTTTCATTGATAAGGTATACATTATGTTTTTGTATATATAGTAGTTAGCGTTGTACACAGGCAGTTGCTCCTGACGAAGCCACGCTAGGTGGCGACACGCGTTGGGCTTCCTGCCCCCTGGACCGCTGGTATTAGGTGGTAATGGTCATGTTCTCATAACAGGGTTCCCTTACAATGTTAGTGGTGTTGATTGGGTTTTCAGAGCCCACCACATGTGGAACATTGGATGCATAGCCTAATGTGACTAGATCTCTTTATCCTGCTATACATGCATACCTTCTACCATTAGATATTTAGAGGGCTAGTTCTATATATTTATCATGATTTATTGCAACTTATGCCATTTATTCTCTATTTGGGATTATGCTTTTTCTTTGATCAGCCCAGAGTGTGCATATGTATAAACATATATGTATGTTTGCCTTCATCAGTTTCAAGTAAGCTGTGTCACGGTTTTCTTACAGCAGTGCCACCCTCACAAACTTGGTGGTGCTGATTTTGTTATCAGAACCCATCATTTGGGTCCAATTTGTGCACCGCACTTTAGTTTATTTGGTCTGATATTGTGCTTACTGTCTGATTAACCCTTAGGGCATAATTGCACGAACATACATGTGTGTTTCAATAACTTTCTTGCAAGCGAGCTGTGCCATGCTTTTCTAGTGTTACATTTTTTAGTGAGATATAAGATACCCTTGTAATATCTGTACTTATCAGCACATCCATTTACACAGCGTGATTGTGCACATTTAACTGCATATTTTGTCCATTCCACCAACCATGTCCAGGGGTGATGTTTCCCTTTCGGAACCCACGACTCATTTGTGTTGAGGTTTTAATTGTTTTTATTGGTGTGGTGTTTTGTGTTTTTGCTGACAAATAAAATTACATTCAATTTGAATTTCAGTGGTGGTCCCTGTTATATAGCTTGATACTTTTCTCCTTTTTGTTGGTCATACTGGTTAAATCAAGCTTGGGTTGACCCCCTATTTTATATGTGCTATCAATCATGCATGGATGGTGCCCTCCACCTTTTGAGTATACACCATGTTTTTTTGGGAGGTGCTAGTTCCCCTCTTTTTCTGGAGTAGTGGCACCAGATTTTTCTCTAGACTTTTTTAGTCTGGTATATATTCTATATTCTATAATTCTCTCAGTATTTAGTTTTGTATTTCTTACAATGGATCTCTCCAGTAGGGAAACGGCATGGAGCAATAGGGCTTTGGGCCTTTTTGAAAATGATTCTAGTACTATAGCTGGGGTGGCCAATAAGGATGTGGAGTTCCATAGCCTGTCCTCAAAGATTTTGGGATTACACAAATCTTTAACTAAGACATGGTGGAACATAAGAAGTTTGGAGGAGTATAAAAGGGCCTACCTTGTACCCCGTGGTTTACGTGTTCAGATTTTTCCGGCTTGGGAAGCCACCCCCGAATTTCAAAACACTTGGGAGGCTGGTTTAGCCAAATGTTCCACCATACTATTAGACATGCTTATAGAACATGACCAAAGCCTCCTTAACAAAATTAAGAATGAGATAAAAACCTGTGAAAACAAACTCTCAGAGTTTGTTAAAGACACCTTGGTTGGTCCTTTTCAACTCAAGCTAAAAAATCTTATTGAGACCTTTGAGAAGGAGATTATCTCTCGTAAAATAAATAAATTCTACAGGGATAAATCAGATTATACAAATGGCAGAGCTTACAGATGGTCACATCGGGGGAATAGAAGACCTTTCATGGGGGACTTCAACAGAATATCGGATAGTCAGAATGACCAAGAAATGTCGTCCAGCGATTTTTTATCTTCAGACCCCAGCGACACAGAAGGCGCCATCGGAGGGGCCGCAGGAGGACAAGGACAAAACAGAAAGAAAGGCAGAGGATACAAGAATTGGTCACCGACGTACAGGAGGGAGACCAGATCCAACAGGAGGAGATAAATGACAATGTGAGTGAAACTGCCCAATCAGGTAATTTACAAATCATCAATTTATCTTCACATATACTATCCGAATCTGAAAGCAAGGTTCTATCCAGAGGCCTTTCTTTCTCACCTATGAATTGTTTGAACAAGTTCATTTTGGTTAAGGATTTGTATCTCTTCTGTCGCCAGCTCACTTTTAGGCTGCTTTATCAACATCCTTCCATCCTGGATACCTTTCCTGACAATGAAAAACAAGTTTTCCGAGACCTCCTGGAGTTACTGCGGGAAAATGAAGGTTCATCTACCCGGGGTAAATTCACTAGACGCCTTCCATCACAGGCAACTCCTTCTTTCTCTCTGTTCCCGGCAGTTCAAATTTTTTTTGATAAAGCTTGTCGTGATATTGAAAAACTGAAATTGGACACACACAAATATAATAATCTGAGTAAAGAAGAAATCAGGGCTTTGCATGATTTGAAGAGAAATAAGGAATTTGTGGTACGTGAAGCTGATAAAGGGGGCAATGTGGTCATATGGCCTCACCAGTTATATCTTGGTGAGATAACCAGACAATTGAGTAATGACCAATACTATACCATCTTACCCTCAGATCCCACAAATTTCTTTAAAGATCAACTCGATCATATCATCAATTCGGCCCTGTGTGACAATTTAATCACTAAAAAGGAAGCGGATTTCCTAAAAACAGCTACTCCTGTCATACCGACATTTTATGCACTGCCAAAAGTACATAAGTCCCTCACCGAACCTCCTGGCAGGCCTATTGTCTCAGGAATCGGCAGTATTTTTGAACGTCCATGTATTTATGTCGACCATTTTTTACAGCCATTGGTTACTTCCTTGCAATCCTACACCAGGGACTCCACCCACCTTTTGCAACTGATCGAAGACTGCATGGTTCCTGAAGACACATTCCTCATCAGTATGGATGTGGAAGCTTTATACACCAGCATCGCACATTCCGAAGGTATGCATGCAGAAACATATTTTTTGGCAAAATCTACAGGTGGTGTTACGGAACACAACAAATTCATCCTGAGACTGCTGTATTTTATATTAGACAAAAATTATTTTGTCTTTGACAGAAAATTCTTCAGACAGCTGCCGGTACTGCCATGGGTGCCCGTTGTGCTCCTTCCTATGCCAACCTCTTTTTGGGTTGGTGGGAGGAGACAACAGTATTTTTACATCATTCATACGGCACCATGGTACACACATGGCAGCGATATATTGATGACATACTAATGATATGGACCGGTTCTTTGGAGGAGTGTAACCAGTTTATCAATGATTTTAACATAAATGATCTGAACATCAGGTTCACATCTGTGATCTCGGCAATTTCAGTAGACTTCCTTGATCTGAAACTCTCTGTGATAGATTCGAAGATCTCATGTGGACTTTATCGGAAAACTACTGCCACTAACAGCCTTCTTCATTTTACCAGCTTCCATCCGTATCATTTGCATAAGGGGATCCCGAAGGGTCAATTTTTACGCCTAAGAAGAAACTGCAGCACAGACGTGGAGTTTACACATCAAGCAAGAGACCTCTCCAACCGGTTTAAACAAAGGGGGTATCCACACAGGCTAATTTCGGACTCATTTCGCCATGCTTCGCAGCAGAATCGTAAACAGCTCTTTGACAAAAAGGTATGTGATGCCACTCGACCTCTGGCCCTCATAACCACATACAACAACCAGTGGGCAGATGTACGAGACCTTTTGAAAAGGAATTGGGACATCTTATTGAGTGACAAGAGGATTCCTCCATTGGTATCCAACTCGCCATGTATGGTAGCCAGAAGAGCTAGAAATTTAAGAGATGATCTTTGTCATAGCCATTATCAAAGACCAACCACAAGACTCAATCAGGGCACTAGGATCTTTGGATCCTATCCCTGTGGCAGTTGCAATATCTGCCAATTCATGATTTCTCAAGATGGTTACTCTATTTCTACTCTTCCTTTCCAGATTCGCCCTAAAGAATATTTTATACACAAAGAAAAGACGCTGCTCCAAAGGATGCACACCACAGACAATAGAACAAGAATATGTATATGTATAAAACAAGGGATTTTTATTGACACACAGCAACTTCAATACACATAAAACATAATTAAAAACAATACAAAGTACAATTGGCACATAGATAGATAACGTGTACAAAATACAAAGTGCAAGTCTGCAAAAACCAGCATATGAATAGCAAGAGTAACCCTCTGGCTCATGGAGCTGAAAATGAATGACCATACAAAAGCACCACCTTTATGAACAGCCAAAGAAAACTGTCCTCCAACCTGGAAAAACTACTGAAGTGTGGACGCCCAACACAAGGGGCAGGACCACCCAATTTCAGTGATGTCTATGATAACTTATGCAGTCCCAGTAACTCCCATATCTCTAATAAGATGGTTGGGCTGAACATACCCAAGGTGGCGAAGGCAGGCACACCAGCTCCAGACGCAGACAAAGTATGTGCCAAAAAGAGAACGCCCAACGCGTGTCGCCCTTCTCAAGAGGGCTTCGTCAGGGGAAGGTGCCGTGTGTCAAAGGCCCCCCGTATAAATAGTATGTATATGGCTTACCTAATAAGGCGCAGGTGGATAGAGACGCCAGTACTACCGGAAGTAAGGTGCCTGGAAAAGAAGCGTGCGTCGCCCTGCAGCGAGGAGTGGACACCCCCCCCTTTTTTTGTTTCGGTCAAAGAAACGATGCGCGTGCGCAGTCATGCCCGCAAGACCTGACATTCTCCAGCCGCTAGAAAAGGGGCCGGTCTATGTGTAACATGTGCGCGAACGCAGATAAACACTGCGTTCAACACTGGGAGGAGGGCCCTCCTCTTATAGCAGGAAAGGTGACCGACCAAAGAAAAAGAGGAGGGGGGGAGCCGATTTTGAGGGAAAGAAGGACATAGAACAAAATAGAACGCACAAACAGGGCGTGAAAACAGCCCAAAATAGAAGAGTAAGAGTGCTGCATCAGAGGGCCATCTACTGAGTATATAGCAAGATATCAATGCCAGGATATGGCAAGATATCTGTGCAAAACCTAGAGTCATGTATAGACCTTGCAACCCAATAGAAACAGATCTACATCGGGATATATGCCGCAAGGCTAAAGTAATCTATACCCTACACATATAAGGGGCCATATAATGGTAGCCAAACTTGGGGCCACCCTATATGGTCTTAAACAGGATCCTATATAGCAGAGCCCTGTACTAATGTATAACCATACATGCAAGATGAGCGCACCTAGATGACCACACAACCCCCCGGGGGCATACCAACACACATGTCATTCAACCTCACTGCAACCTAAAAAAGAAGAGATATTAGTATAAAAAATATATATATAGGAATAATCTTTATTAAATATTACAATAACATATTACACAACGACTTTTATACACTCCCCAAATAGCAGCGAACCCCCAAATATGGCACAATAGTGAGGTAGAGGTAGGGTAGCCCCGCCTCCTAGGATCAAAGTTCATATAAAACATGAGCCCAGTGGCAATTGGATAGACGAACCCTAAGTGGTATTCTGTAAACCAATCATGAGAGTATGCATAAAGCAGCGGAGACCCAAATCCCTATAACGCCCCATGAGCCATTGGAGGGTGAAAAAAACCTTAACAAAACAAACCCCTACGAGAAAACAGTCATGATATAAAAGAAGGATAACACCGAGTATCAAAAAACAAGAAGAAAGCAGCGCCTCCACGGAATGTCAAGTCAGTAGAGACGTCAGAACGGATATATTTGACCCAATGGAAGTTGTCAACAGGACCAAACATTATTCACGACATGAGTCCAGGATTTGCAGATAGAGGATAGGGTCCTTCATGGTGATATGCAGACTCCAAGGTTATTCCATCCAGAATCCAAAGCCTTTGTTCCATAGGCATATGAGCTGCGAACCAGGAAGAATCCAAAACCATGATCTAGAGCAAGCCCAAAGATAAAACATAAATAAGAAAAGTAAAAAAGGACTAGACAGAAAAAAAGAAAGAAAATCGAATTGATTAACCCAAAAAACCGGTAAATAATAACTCCTCATTAAGCCCCCCCGGAGTCACTGATCCTAAATGGAAAATCCATCGAGCCTCAGCCTGGAGGAGCTGGGGTACAATAGGGCCACCTCTGTTTGTCTGAAGGATTCTTTCCAGCCCAACTACCTGCGTATTGGTGGTACGTCCCCCATGATGGGACAGAAAATGAGAAGCAACTGGGGTAAGCATTTTGCCCTTGGCCAGGTCGCCCGAGGCCATGTGGATGGTGGAGAAATGCTTCTGTACTCTGCGACGCAATTCTTGTGTAGTTTGGCCTACATATACCAAGTGGCAAGGACAAATAAGGGCATAAATCACATGTGAAGTCTTGCAATTAATGTAAGAACGTAATTTGTGCCGTCCGCCATCCGTGGGGTTGATAAAAAAAATCCCTGGTCGTGGTCATGTGAGTACAGACATTGCAGTCACCACAAGCAAAAGAGCCCAGGAGTCTGATGCCCTGGCCAGTACGAATAGTTTGTCTGGTATAGTAACTCCTGGTAAGGATATCCCTAAAATTCGGGGCCCTTTTAGCAGCTATTAGGGGCCGATCACCCACGATAGATGAAGTACTGAGATCCGTGGTAAGTATCTCCCAATGTTTACGCAGGATACCACTGAGACCGACCCAATTGTTATTAAACGTCGTAATGAACCTGGGTTTATTATCACTTACCCTGGTCCTTGGGGCCAATAGTGAATCCTGCGTGTGTGTTCTAGCCCGCTGGTAGGCCCTCTAAATGCTCCTCTGTGGGTAATGCCGGTCCTTAAAGCGACAAGTAAGCTCCCTAGCTTCCATCTGAAAATCCAAATCGTTAGTGCAGTTCCTTCTGGCCCGAAGGAATTGGCCTGTTGGAACACCCATCCGGGTGTGAAGCGAGTGGAAGCTCCTAAAATCCAATAGGCTGTTTGTGGCCGTAGGTTTTCGATACAGTTTGGTCATGATCGATCCATTATCCAACAAGACCTCCAGGTCCAAGAATGTAACTGTGGATAGTGACATGGTATATGTTAGAAAAATATGGTGAGTATTGTTATTCAGAGACTCAATAAATTGACAACACTCTTCTTGAGAACCCGTCCAAACAAAGAATAGGTCATCAATATACCTAGACCAATGTGAAACCTTCTCCATGAAAGGCGCAGATGGAAACACCTGAGTCGCCTCCCACCATCCTAAGAACAAATTTGCTAGGGCGGGCGCACATCTCGCACCCATGGCCACCCCTGAGACTTGTAAATAATAGGCCCTATCAAACAAAAAATAATTGTGCCTAAGTATAAAGTCTAACAAGTCCACTATCAGGGAGTCATGCATGCGGTCGGAATGATTGAATTGGTCCAAGAAAAACAGAACCGCCTGGATGCCGTCCCCGTGACTGATGTTGGAGTACAGGGACTCCACATCACAGGTCACGAGCCATGCCCCAGGGGGCACCGTCAAGTCCCGGCAAATCTGGATGAAGTGGGCTGAGTCCTTAACAAAAGAAGGTAGTGTCTTGACTAGGGGCTGGAGAAAAAAGTCAACATAAATGCAGTCTTTTTCACATAAACTACCAATACAGGCCACTATAGGCCTACCCGGAGGTTTGAGTAAGCATTTGTGCACCTTAGGTAGTAAGTAAAAGGTCGTTTTAACCGGGCACTCCACCCACAAGAATTTATGCTCATGGTGATCAATGATGCCCAAATCCTTAGCCCTGTCCAGAAGACGTCTAAGCCTTGAAGCAAAAATCACGGTGGGGTCAGAGGGTAATTTCCTGTAGAACCTACAGTCGCCCAATTGGCGCTGTGCCTCCTCCAAATATAAAGCATGTGGCCACAAGACCACATTGCCCCCCTTGTCCGCTTCTTTGATCAAGAATGTGGGGTTCTGACGAAGCTTAGTAAGGGCCCTTTGTTCCTCCCTGTTTAGATTGTTAGGGACCAATGCCCGAGGGACAAGGTTCATAATATCCTTCTTAACCAATTCGAAGAAAACTCGAATGGCGGGCACCAATGAGAGGGGTGGAGAAACCCTAGATGGATTTCTATGTGGAAAACGATTCCTACCTGGGCCAACCTCATTCTCATGAAGTAATTGAATCAGATCCTGTAGAATTTGTTGGTCTGTGTAGTCCGAATTATTTGCAAGATGGGGCCGGCTATGCAGCACTTGGAGGACGAGCTTCCTACAGAAGAGATATAAATCCTTTACAAGTGTAAATTTATCAACGCATTGCACAGGAGAGAAAGTTAAACCCCTCTGTAGGACAGACAATTCGATGGGCGATAGAGTATAATCAGAAAGGTTGATAACCTGTAAAACCTTACCTGAAGCATGAACCCCCATCGAATCCGCTTCCACCGAGGGCGGAGCTAGTATTTGCGATAATTCCGATACTGTTTCTGTGTCAATTGGCGCCGACCCCCGAACCGAGTGGTCCGTGTGGGTGCCACAGCGGCGCCTGCGCCCTCTTCGGACCCGGCGTCTGGCTCGCTCTCTGCCGATGATAAAAAATCACTGCCCGAAGTGTAATTGGTAGTCCTTGGACCGTCTTGCCCCATGTCTCTGGTTTTCTGTGCAGGTGTAATGGATCTCTGGTTACCCTGATGTTTCCATCTGAAAACCCTAGAAGACTCAAAATCCGTACGGTCTCTATGAAATTTGGATCTCTTCTTATTCATAATATCTCGATCATACTTGTCGAGATTCTCCTTCAATCGTTGTCTGAAGGGCTGGACCTCCTTTACCTCATCAAACTTGACCAACTTTGAATCCAGATCCTTGATTTTAGTTTTGGTTATTAATAACAGTTCTCTATCATGCTCCAGCAACATATTAATGATAATACCGGAACATTTAAGCAACCCCTGTTCCCAAGTGTTCTTAAAACTAGGGGAAGGCTCCCAAGCTGGGTAAATAGATACTCTGAGGCTCCGAGGCACGATGTTAGACTTGATATACTCCTCCAGGCTACGGATATTCCACCATAGCCGTATACCGGTGCGATGGGCCGTAGTCAATTCTGTTGTAAGTTTAGCAAAATCCGAATCGACAGTGATGTCCTTTGTAGAGGAAAAAATATCAGCCGACTGAGCCTGCCATACCGCCTCACGTGCCTCCCAGTCCATTGTACAGAGGGATACCTAAGGAGAGTGCTAGATACAAAAACCAAACATGAACCAAAAACTGTAAAACGTAAGATAAGGAAACACTCGATCGCAAGGACAATGTCAAACCCACCTACGATAGAAGCCACCAGGCAGCCATATACTATCAGAAATAATACAAAAACCAATATCCCATAAGGGATCTTATATCAATAAACATAATCCATAATAGGATGTGTGCTGCTCACGAAAACCCTATAAAAAAAATAGGGAAAAACTGAACTCCATGAAAACCAAAAAATAGAGCGCACTACCAATACAGGTTATAATAAATATCCCAAAGGGGTGCAACCAAGCAGCCAAGCATGAGAAATACACAAAGAAAAGACGCTGCTCCAAAGGATGCACACCACAGACAATAGAACAAGAATATGTATATGTATAAAACAAGGGATTTTTATTGACACACAGCAACTTCAATACACATAAAACATAATTAAAAACAATACAAAGTACAATTGGCACATAGATAGATAACGTGTACAAAATACAAATACGTTCTTACATTAATTGCAAGACTTCACATGTGATTTATGCCCTTATTTGTCCTTGCCACTTGGTATATGTAGGCCAAACTACACAAGAATTGCGTCGCAGAGTACAGAAGCATTTCTCCACCATCCACATGGCCTCGGGCGACCTGGCCAAGGGCAAAATGCTTACCCCAGTTGCTTCTCATTTTCTGTCCCATCATGGGGGACGTACCACCAATACGCAGGTAGTTGGGCTGGAAAGAATCCTTCAGACAAACAGAGGTGGCCCTATTGTACCCCAGCTCCTCCGGGCTGAGGCTCGATGGATTTTCCATTTAGGATCAGTGACTCCGGGGGGGCTTAATGAGGAGTTATTATTTACCGTTTTTTTGGGTTAATCAATTCGATTTTCTTTCTTTTTTTCTGTCTAGTCCTTTTTGACTTTTCTTATTTATGTTTTATCTTTGGGCTTGCTCTAGATCATGGTTTTGGATTCTTCCTGGTTCGCAGCTCATATGCCTATGGAACAAAGGCTTTGGATTCTGGATGGAATAACCTTGGAGTCTGCATATCACCATGAAGGACCCTATCCTCTATCTGCAAATCCTGGACTCATGTCGTGAATAATGTTTGGTCCTGTTGACAACTTCCATTGGGTCAAATATATCCGTTCTGACGTCTCTACTGACTTGATATTCCGTGGAGGCGCTGCTTTCTTCTTGTTTTTTGATACTCGGTGTTATCCTTCTTTTATATCATGACTGTTTTCTCGCAGAGGTTTGTTTTGTTAAGGTTTTTTTCACCCTCCAATGGCTCATGGGGCGTTATAGGGATTTGGGTCTCCGCTGCTTTATGCATACTCTCATGATTGGTTTACAGAATACCACTTAGGGTTCGTCTATCCAATTGCCACTGGGCTCATGTTTTATATGAACTTTGATCCTAGGAGGCGGGGCTACCCTACCTCAACCTCACTATTGTGCCATATTTGGGGGTTCGCTGCTATTTGGGGAGTGTATAAAAGTCGTTGTGTAATATGTTATTGTAATATTTAATAAAGATTATTCCTATATATATATTTTTTATACTAATATCTCTTCTTTTTTAGGTTGCAGTGAGGTTGAATGACATGTGTGTTGGTATGCCCCCGGGGGTTGTGTGGTCATCTAGGTGCGCTCATCTTGCATGTATGGTTATACATTAGTACAGGGCTCTGCTATATAGGATCCTGTTTAAGACCATATAGGGTGGCCCCAAGTTTGGCTACCATTATATGGCCCCTTATATGTGTAGGGTATAGATTACTTTAGCCTTGCGGCATATATCCCAATGTAGATCTGTTTCTATTGGGTTGCAAGGTCTATACATGACTCTAGGTTTTGCACAGATATCTTGCCATATCCTGGCATTGATATCTTGCTATATACTCAGTAGATGGCCCTCTGATGCAGCACTCTTACTCTTCTATTTTGGGCTGTTTTCACGCCCTGTTTGTGCGTTCTATTTTGTTCTATGTCCTTCTTTCCCTCAAAATCGGCTCCCCCCCTCCTCTTTTTCTTTGGTCGGTCACCTTTCCTGCTATAAGAGGAGGGCCCTCCTCCCAGTGTTGAACGCAGTGTTTATCTGCGTTCGCGCACATGTTACACATAGACCGGCCCCTTTTCTAGCGGCTGGAGAATGTCAGGTCTTGCGGGCATGACTGCGCACGCGCATCGTTTCTTTGACCGAAACAAAAAAAGGGGGGTGTGTCCACTCCTCGCTGCAGGGCGACGCACGCTTCTTTTCCAGGCACCTTACTTCCGGTAGTACTGGCGTCTCTATCCACCTGCGCCTTATTAGGTAAGCCATATACATACTATTTATACGGGGGGCCTTTGACACACGGCACCTTCCCCTGACGAAGCCCTCTTGAGAAGGGCGACACGCGTTGGGCGTTCTCTTTTTGGCACATACTTTGTCTGCGTCTGGAGCTGGTGTGCCTGCCTTCGCCACCTTGGGTATGTTCAGCCCACCCATCTTATTAGAGATATGGGAGTTACTGGGACTGCATAAGTTATCATAGACATCACTGAAATTGGGTGGTCCTGCCCCTTGTGTTGGGCGTCCACACTTCAGTAGTTTTTCCAGGTTGGAGGACAGTTTTCTTTGGCTGTTCATAAAGGTGGTGCTTTTGTATGGTCATTCATTTTCAGCTCCATGAGCCAGAGGGTTACTCTTGCTATTCATATGCTGGTTTTTGCAGACTTGCACTTTGTATTTTGTACACGTTATCTATCTATGTGCCAATTGTACTTTGTATTGTTTTTAATTATGTTTTATGTGTATTGAAGTTGCTGTGTGTCAATAAAAATCCCTTGTTTTATACATATACATATTCTTGTTCTATTGTCTGTGGTGTGCATCCTTTGGAGCAGCGTCTTTTCTTTGTGTATTTCTCATGCTTGGCTGCTTGGTTGCACCCCTTTGGGATATTTATTACAACCTGTATTGGTAGTGCGCTCTATTTTTTGGTTTTCATGGAGTTCAGTTTTTCCCTATTTTTTTTATAGGGTTTTCGTGAGCAGCACACATCCTATTATGGATTATGTTTATTGATATAAGATCCCTTATGGGATATTGGTTTTTGTATTATTTCTGATAGTATATGGCTGCCTGGTGGCTTCTATCGTAGGTGGGTTTGACATTGTCCTTGGGATCGAGTGTTTCCTTATCTTACGTTTTACAGTTTTTGGTTCATGTTTGGTTTTTGTATCTAGCACTCTCCTTAGGTATCCCTCTGTACAATGGACTGGGAGGCACGTGAGGCGGTATGGCAGGCTCAGTCGGCTGATATTTTTTCCTCTACAAAGGACATCACTGTCGATTCGGATTTTGCTAAACTTACAACAGAATTGACTACGGCCCATCGCACCGGTATACGGCTATGGTGGAATATCCGTAGCCTGGAGGAGTATATCAAGTCTAACATCGTGCCTCGGGGCCTCAGAGTATCTATTTACCCAGCTTGGGAGCCTTCCCCTAGTTTTAAGAACACTTGGGAACAGGGGTTGCTTAAATGTTCCGGTATTATCATTAATATGTTGCTGGAGCATGATAGAGAACTGTTATTAATAACCAAAACTAAAATCAAGGATCTGGATTCAAAGTTGGTCAAGTTTGATGAGGTAAAGGAGGTCCAGCCCTTCAGACAACGATTGAAGGAGAATCTCGACAAGTATGATCGAGATATTATGAATAAGAAGAGATCCAAATTTCATAGAGACCGTACGGATTTTGAGTCTTCTAGGGTTTTCAGATGGAAACATCAGGGTAACCAGAGATCCATTACACCTGCACAGAAAACCAGAGACATGGGGCAAGACGGTCCAAGGACTACTAATTACACTTCGGGCAGTGATTTTTTATCATCGGCAGAGAGCGAGCCAGACGCCGGGTCCGAAGAGGGCGCAGGCGCCGCTGTGGCACCCACACGGACCACTCGGTTCGGGGGTCGGCGCCAATTGACACAGAAACAGTATCGGAATTATCGCAAATACTAGCTTCGCCCTCGGTGGAAGCGGATTCGATGGGGGTTCATGCTTCAGGTAAGGTTTTACAGGTTATCAACCTTTCTGATTATACTCTATCGCCCATCGAATTGTCTGTCCTACAGAGGGGTTTAACTTTCTCTCCTGTGCAATGCGTTGATAAATTTACACTTGTAAAGGATTTATATCTCTTCTGTAGGACGCTCGTCCTCCAAGTGCTGCATAGCCGGCCCCATCTTGCAAATAATTCGGACTACGCAGACCAACAAATTCTACAGGATCTGATTCAATTACTTCATGAGAATGAGGTTGGCCCAGGTAGGAATCGTTTTCCACATAGAAATCCATCTAGGGTTTCTCCACCCCTCTCATTGGTGCCCGCCATTCGAGTTTTCTTCGAATTGGTTAAGAAGGATATTATGAACCTTGTCCCTCGGGCATTGGTCCCTAACAATCTAAACAGGGAGGAACAAAGGGCCCTTACTAAGCTTCGTCAGAACCCCACATTCTTGATCAAAGAAGCGGACAAGGGGGGCAATGTGGTCTTGTGGCCACATGCTTTATATTTGGAGGAGGCACAGCGCCAATTGGGCGACTGTAGGTTCTACAGGAAATTACCCTCTGACCCCACCGTGATTTTTGCTTCAAGGCTTAGATGTCTTCTGGACAGGGCTAAGGATTTGGGCATCATTGATCACCATGAGCATAAATTCTTGTGGGTGGAGTGCCCGGTTACAGCGACCTTTTACTTACTACCTAAGGTGCACAAATGCTTACTCAAACCTCCGGGTAGGCCTATAGTGGCCTGTATTGGTAGTTTATGTGAAAAAGCCTGCATTTATGTTGACTTTTTTCTCCAGCCCCTAGTCAAGACACTACCTTCTTTTGTTAAGGACTCAGCCCACTTCATCCAGATTTGCCGGGACTTGACGGTGCCCCCTGGGGCATGGCTCGTGACCTGTGATGTGGAGTCCCTGTACTCCAACATCAGTCACGGGGACGGCATCCAGGCGGTTCTGTTTTTCTTGGACCAACTCAATCATTCCGACCGCATGCATGACTCCCTGATAGTGGACTTGTTAGACTTTATACTTAGGCACAATTATTTTTTGTTTGATAGGGCCTATTATTTACAAGTCTCAGGGGTGGCCATGGGTGCGAGATGTGCGCCCGCCCTAGCAAATTTGTTCTTAGGATGGTGGGAGGCGACTCAGGTGTTTCCATCTGCGCCTTTCATGGAGAAGGTTTCACATTGGTCTAGGTATATTGATGACCTATTCTTTGTTTGGACGGGTTCTCAAGAAGAGTGTTGTCAATTTATTGAGTCTCTGAATAACAATACTCACCATATTTTTCTAACATATACCATGTCACTATCCACAGTTACATTCTTGGACCTGGAGGTCTTGTTGGATAATGGATCGATCATGACCAAACTGTATCGAAAACCTATGGCCACAAACAGCCTATTGGCTTTTAGGAGCTTCCACCCGCTTCACACCCGGATGGGTGTTCCAACAGGCCAATTCCTTCGGGCCAGAAGGAACTGCACTAACGATTTGGATTTTCAGATGGAAGCTAGGGAGCTTACTTGTCGCTTTAAGGACCGGCATTACCCACAGAGGAGCATTTCGAGGGCCTACCAGCGGGCTAGAACACACACGCAGGATTCACTATTGGCCCCAAGGACCAGGGTAAGTGATAATAAACCCAGGTTCATTACGACGTTTAATAACAATTGGGTCGGTCTCAGTGGTATCCTGCGTAAACATTGGGAGATACTTACCACGGATCTCAGTACTTCATCTATCGTGGGTGATCGGCCCCTAATAGCTGCTAAAAGGGCCCCGAATTTTAGGGACATCCTTACCAGGAGTCACTATACCAGACAAACTATTCGTACTGGCCAGGGCATCAGACTCCTGGGCTCTTTTGCTTGTGGTGACTGCAATGTCTGTACTCACATGACCACGACCAGGGATTTTTTTATCAACCCCACGGATGGCGGACGGCACAAATTACGTTCTTACATTAATTGCAAGACTTCACATGTGATTTATGCCCTTATTTGTCCTTGCCACTTGGTATATGTAGGCCAAACTACACAAGAATTGCGTCGCAGAGTACAGAAGCATTTCTCCACCATCCACATGGCCTCGGGCGACCTGGCCAAGGGCAAAATGCTTACCCCAGTTGCTTCTCATTTTCTGTCCCATCATGGGGGACGTACCACCAATACGCAGGTAGTTGGGCTGGAAAGAATCCTTCAGACAAACAGAGGTGGCCCTATTGTACCCCAGCTCCTCCGGGCTGAGGCTCGATGGATTTTCCATTTAGGATCAGTGACTCCGGGGGGGCTTAATGAGGAGTTATTATTTACCGGTTTTTTGGGTTAATCAATTCGATTTTCTTTCTTTTTTTCTGTCTAGTCCTTTTTGACTTTTCTTATTTATGTTTTATCTTTGGGCTTGCTCTAGATCATGGTTTTGGATTCTTCCTGGTTCGCAGCTCATATGCCTATGGAACAAAGGCTTTGGATTCTGGATGGAATAACCTTGGAGTCTGCATATCACCATGAAGGACCCTATCCTCTATCTGCAAATCCTGGACTCATGTCGTGAATAATGTTTGGTCCTGTTGACAACTTCCATTGGGTCAAATATATCCGTTCTGACGTCTCTACTGACTTGATATTCCGTGGAGGCGCTGCTTTCTTCTTGTTTTTTGATACTCGGTGTTATCCTTCTTTTATATCATGACTGTTTTCTCGCAGAGGTTTGTTTTGTTAAGGTTTTTTTCACCCTCCAATGGCTCATGGGGCGTTATAGGGATTTGGGTCTCCGCTGCTTTATGCATACTCTCATGATTGGTTTACAGAATACCACTTAGGGTTCGTCTATCCAATTGCCACTGGGCTCATGTTTTATATGAACTTTGATCCTAGGAGGCGGGGCTACCCTACCTCTACCTCACTATTGTGCAATATTTGGGGGTTCGCTGCTATTTGGGGAGTGTATAAAAGTCGTTGTGTAATATGTTATTGTAATATTTAATAAAGATTATTCCTATATATATTTTTTTTATACTAATATCTCTTCTTTTTTAGGTTGCAGTGAGGTTGAATGACATGTGTGTTGGTATGCCCCCGGGGGTTGTGTGGTCATCTAGGTGCGCTCATCTTGCATGTATGGTTATACATTAGTACAGGGCTCTGCTATATAGGATCCTGTTTAAGACCATATAGGGTGGCCCCAAGTTTGGCTACCATTATATGGCCCCTTATATGTGTAGGGTATAGATTACTTTAGCCTTGCGGCATATATCCCGATGTAGATCTGTTTCTATTGGGTTGCAAGGTCTATACATGACTCTAGGTTTTGCACAGATATCTTGCCATATCCTGGCATTGATATCTTGCTATATACTCAGTAGATGGCCCTCTGATGCAGCACTCTTACTCTTCTATTTTGGGCTGTTTTCACGCCCTGTTTGTGCGTTCTATTTTGTTCTATGTCCTTCTTTCCCTCAAAATCGGCTCCCCCCCTCCTCTTTTTCTTTGGTCGGTCACCTTTCCTGCTATAAGAGGAGGGCCCTCCTCCCAGTGTTGAACGCAGTGTTTATCTGCGTTCGCGCACATGTTACACATAGACCGGCCCCTTTTCTAGCGGCTGGAGAATGTCAGGTCTTGCGGGCATGACTGCGCACGCGCATCGTTTCTTTGACCGAAACAAAAAAGGGGGGTGTGTCCACTCCTCGCTGCAGGGCGACGCACGCTTCTTTTCCAGGCACCTTACTTCCGGTAGTACTGGCGTCTCTATCCACCTGCGCCTTATTAGGTAAGCCATATACATACTATTTATACGGGGGGCCTTTGACACACGGCACCTTCCCCTGACGAAGCCCTCTTGAGAAGGGCGACACGCGTTGGGCGTTCTCTTTTTGGCACATACTTTGTCTGCGTCTGGAGCTGGTGTGCCTGCCTTCGCCACCTTGGGTATGTTCAGCCCACCCATCTTATTAGAGATATGGGAGTTACTGGGACTGCATAAGTTATCATAGACATCACTGAAATTGGGTGGTCCTGCCCCTTGTGTTGGGCGTCCACACTTCAGTAGTTTTTCCAGGTTGGAGGACAGTTTTCTTTGGCTGTTCATAAAGGTGGTGCTTTTGTATGGTCATTCATTTTCAGCTCCATGAGCCAGAGGGTTACTCTTGCTATTCATATGCTGGTTTTTGCAGACTTGCACTTTGTATTTTGTACACGTTATCTATCTATGTGCCAATTGTACTTTGTATTGTTTTTAATTATGTTTTATGTGTATTGAAGTTGCTGTGTGTCAATAAAAATCCCTTGTTTTATACATATACATATTCTTGTTCTATTGTCTGTGGTGTGCATCCTTTGGAGCAGCGTCTTTTCTTTGTGTATTTCTCATGCTTGGCTGCTTGGTTGCACCCCTTTGGGATATTTATTACAACCTGTATTGGTAGTGCGCTCTATTTTTTGGTTTTCATGGAGTTCAGTTTTTCCCTATTTTTTTTATAGGGTTTTCGTGAGCAGCACACATCCTATTATGGATTATGTTTATTGATATAAGATCCCTTATGGGATATTGGTTTTTGTATTATTTCTGATAGTATATGGCTGCCTGGTGGCTTCTATCGTAGGTGGGTTTGACATTGTCCTTGGGATCGAGTGTTTCCTTATCTTACGTTTTACAGTTTTTGGTTCATGTTTGGTTTTTGTATCTAGCACTCTCCTTAGGTATCCCTCTGTACAATGGACTGGGAGGCACGTGAGGCGGTATGGCAGGCTCAGTCGGCTGATATTTTTTCCTCTACAAAGGACATCACTGTCGATTCGGATTTTGCTAAACTTACAACAGAATTGACTACGGCCCATCGCACCGGTATACGGCTATGGTGGAATATCCGTAGCCTGGAGGAGTATATCAAGTCTAACATCGTGCCTCGGGGCCTCAGAGTATCTATTTACCCAGCTTGGGAGCCTTCCCCTAGTTTTAAGAACACTTGGGAACAGGGGTTGCTTAAATGTTCCGGTATTATCATTAATATGTTGCTGGAGCATGATAGAGAACTGTTATTAATAACCAAAACTAAAATCAAGGATCTGGATTCAAAGTTGGTCAAGTTTGATGAGGTAAAGGAGGTCCAGCCCTTCAGACAACGATTGAAGGAGAATCTCGACAAGTATGATCGAGATATTATGAATAAGAAGAGATCCAAATTTCATAGAGACCGTACGGATTTTGAGTCTTCTAGGGTTTTCAGATGGAAACATCAGGGTAACCAGAGATCCATTACACCTGCACAGAAAACCAGAGACATGGGGCAAGACGGTCCAAGGACTACTAATTACACTTCGGGCAGTGATTTTTTATCATCGGCAGAGAGGGAGCCAGACGCCGGGTCCGAAGAGGGCGCAGGCGCCGCTGTGGCACCCACACGGACCACTCGGTTCGGGGGTCGGCGCCAATTGACACAGAAACAGTATCGGAATTATCGCAAATACTAGCTTCGCCCTCGGTGGAAGCGGATTCGATGGGGGTTCATGCTTCAGGTAAGGTTTTACAGGTTATCAACCTTTCTGATTATACTCTATCGCCCATCGAATTGTCTGTCCTACAGAGGGGTTTAACTTTCTCTCCTGTGCAATGCGTTGATAAATTTACACTTGTAAAGGATTTATATCTCTTCTGTAGGAAGCTCGTCCTCCAAGTGCTGCATAGCCGGCCCCATCTTGCAAATAATTCGGACTACACAGACCAACAAATTCTACAGGATCTGATTCAATTACTTCATGAGAATGAGGTTGGCCCAGGTAGGAATCGTTTTCCACATAGAAATCCATCTAGGGTTTCTCCACCCCTCTCATTGGTGCCCGCCATTCGAGTTTTCTTCGAATTGGTTAAGAAGGATATTATGAACCTTGTCCCTCGGGCATTGGTCCCTAACAATCTAAACAGGGAGGAACAAAGGGCCCTTACTAAGCTTCGTCAGAACCCCACATTCTTGATCAAAGAAGCGGACAAGGGGGGCAATGTGGTCTTGTGGCCACATGCTTTATATTTGGAGGAGGCACAGCGCCAATTGGGCGACTGTAGGTTCTACAGGAAATTACCCTCTGACCCCACCGTGATTTTTGCTTCAAGGCTTAGATGTCTTCTGGACAGGGCTAAGGATTTGGGCATCATTGATCACCATGAGCATAAATTCTTGTGGGTGGAGTGCCCGGTTACAGCGACCTTTTACTTACTACCTAAGGTGCACAAATGCTTACTCAAACCTCCGGGTAGGCCTATAGTGGCCTGTATTGGTAGTTTATGTGAAAAAGCCTGCATTTATGTTGACTTTTTTCTCCAGCCCCTAGTCAAGACACTACCTTCTTTTGTTAAGGACTCAGCCCACTTCATCCAGATTTGCCGGGACTTGACGGTGCCCCCTGGGGCATGGCTCGTGACCTGTGATGTGGAGTCCCTGTACTCCAACATCAGTCACGGGGACGGCATCCAGGCGGTTCTGTTTTTCTTGGACCAACTCAATCATTCCGACCGCATGCATGACTCCCTGATAGTGGACTTGTTAGACTTTATACTTAGGCACAATTATTTTTTGTTTGATAGGGCCTATTATTTACAAGTCTCAGGGGTGGCCATGGGTGCGAGATGTGCGCCCGCCCTAGCAAATTTGTTCTTAGGATGGTGGGAGGCGACTCAGGTGTTTCCATCTGCGCCTTTCATGGAGAAGGTTTCACATTGGTCTAGGTATATTGATGACCTATTCTTTGTTTGGACGGGTTCTCAAGAAGAGTGTTGTCAATTTATTGAGTCTCTGAATAACAATACTCACCATATTTTTCTAACATATACCATGTCACTATCCACAGTTACATTCTTGGACCTGGAGGTCTTGTTGGATAATGGATCGATCATGACCAAACTGTATCGAAAACCTACGGCCACAAACAGCCTATTGGCTTTTAGGAGCTTCCACCCGCTTCACACCCGGATGGGTGTTCCAACAGGCCAATTCCTTCGGGCCAGAAGGAACTGCACTAACGATTTGGATTTTCAGATGGAAGCTAGGGAGCTTACTTGTCGCTTTAAGGACCGGCATTACCCACAGAGGAGCATTTCGAGGGCCTACCAGCGGGCTAGAACACACACGCAGGATTCACTATTGGCCCCAAGGACCAGGGTAAGTGATAATAAACCCAGGTTCATTACGACGTTTAATAACAATTGGGTCGGTCTCAGTGGTATCCTGCGTAAACATTGGGAGATACTTACCACGGATCTCAGTACTTCATCTATCGTGGGTGATCGGCCCCTAATAGCTGCTAAAAGGGCCCCGAATTTTAGGGACATCCTTACCAGGAGTCACTATACCAGACAAACTATTCGTACTGGCCAGGGCATCAGACTCCTGGGCTCTTTTGCTTGTGGTGACTGCAATGTCTGTACTCACATGACCACGACCAGGGATTTTTTTATCAACCCCACGGATGGCGGACGGCACAAATTACGTTCTTACATTAATTGCAAGACTTCACATGTGATTTATGCCCTTATTTGTCCTTGCCACTTGGTATATGTAGGCCAAACTACACAAGAATTGCGTCGCAGAGTACAGAAGCATTTCTCCACCATCCACATGGCCTCGGGCGACCTGGCCAAGGGCAAAATGCTTACCCCAGTTGCTTCTCATTTTCTGTCCCATCATGGGGGACGTACCACCAATACGCAGGTAGTTGGGCTGGAAAGAATCCTTCAGACAAACAGAGGTGGCCCTATTGTACCCCAGCTCCTCCGGGCTGAGGCTCGATGGATTTTCCATTTAGGATCAGTGACTCCGGGGGGGCTTAATGAGGAGTTATTATTTACCGGTTTTTTGGGTTAATCAATTCGATTTTCTTTCTTTTTTTCTGTCTAGTCCTTTTTGACTTTTCTTATTTATGTTTTATCTTTGGGCTTGCTCTAGATCATGGTTTTGGATTCTTCCTGGTTCGCAGCTCATATGCCTATGGAACAAAGGCTTTGGATTCTGGATGGAATAATCTTGGAGTCTGCATATCACCATGAAGGACCCTATCCTCTATCTGCAAATCCTGGACTCATGTCGTGAATAATGTTTGGTCCTGTTGACAACTTCCATTGGGTCAAATATATCCGTTCTGACGTCTCTACTGACTTGATATTCCGTGGAGGCGCTGCTTTCTTCTTGTTTTTTGATACTCGGTGTTATCCTTCTTTTATATCATGACTGTTTTCTCGCAGGGGTTTGTTTTGTTAAGGTTTTTTTCACCCTCCAATGGCTCATGGGGCGTTATAGGGATTTGGGTCTCCGCTGCTTTATGCATACTCTCATGATTGGTTTACAGAATACCACTTAGGGTTCGTCTATCCAATTGCCACTGGGCTCATGTTTTATATGAACTTTGATCCTAGGAGGCGGGGCTACCCTACCTCTACCTCACTATTGTGCCATATTTGGGGGTTCGCTGCTATTTGGGGAGTGTATAAAATTCGTTGTGTAATATGTTATTGTAATATTTAATAAAGATTATTCCTATATATATATTTTTTATACTAATATCTCTTCTTTTTTAGGTTGCAGTGAGGTTGAATGACATGTGTGTTGGTATGCCCCCGGGGGTTGTGTGGTCATCTAGGTGCGCTCATCTTGCATGTATGGTTATACATTAGTACAGGGCTCTGCTATATAGGATCCTGTTTAAGACCATATAGGGTGGCCCCAAGTTTGGCTACCATTATATGGCCCCTTATATGTGTAGGGTATAGATTACTTTAGCCTTGCGGCATATATCCCGATGTAGATCTGTTTCTATTGGGTTGCAAGGTCTATACATGACTCTAGGTTTTGCACAGATATCTTGCCATATCCTGGCATTGATATCTTGCTATATACTCAGTAGATGGCCCTCTGATGCAGCACTCTTACTCTTCTATTTTGGGCTGTTTTCACGCCCTGTTTGTGCGTTCTATTTTGTTCTATGTCCTTCTTTCCCTCAAAATCGGCTCCCCCCCTCCTCTTTTTCTTTGGTCGGTCACCTTTCCTGCTATAAGAGGAGGGCCCTCCTCCCAGTGTTGAACGCAGTGTTTATCTGCGTTCGCGCACATGTTACATAGACCGGCCCCTTTTCTAGCGGCTGGAGAATGTCAGGTCTTGCGGGCATGACTGCGCACGCGCATCGTTTCTTTGACCGAAACAAAAAAAGGGGGGGGGTGTCCACTCCTCGCTGCAGGGCGACGCACGCTTCTTTTCCAGGCACCTTACTTCCGGTAGTACTGGCGTCTCTATCCACCTGCGCCTTATTAGGTAAGCCATATACATACTATTTATACGGGGGGCCTTTGACACACGGCACCTTCCCCTGACGAAGCCCTCTTGAGAAGGGCGACACGCGTTGGGCGTTCTCTTTTTGGCACATACTTTGTCTGCGTCTGGAGCTGGTGTGCCTGCCTTCGCCACCTTGGGTATGTTCAGCCCACCCATCTTATTAGAGATATGGGAGTTACTGGGACTGCATAAGTTATCATAGACATCACTGAAATTGGGTGGTCCTGCCCCTTGTGTTGGGCGTCCACACTTCAGTAGTTTTTCCAGGTTGGAGGACAGTTTTCTTTGGCTGTTCATAAAGGTGGTGCTTTTGTATGGTCATTCATTTTCAGCTCCATGAGCCAGAGGGTTACTCTTGCTATTCATATGCTGGTTTTTGCAGACTTGCACTTTGTATTTTGTACACGTTATCTATCTATGTGCCAATTGTACTTTGTATTGTTTTTAATTATGTTTTATGTGTATTGAAGTTGCTGTGTGTCAATAAAAATCCCTTGTTTTATACATATACATATTCTTGTTCTATTGTCTGTGGTGTGCATCCTTTGGAGCAGCGTCTTTTCTTTGTGTATTTCTCATGCTTGGCTGCTTGGTTGCACCCCTTTGGGATATTTATTATAACCTGTATTGGTAGTGCGCTCTATTTTTTGGTTCTAAAGAATATTTTAATTGCAAGTCACGGAATCTGGTATACGCAATTTTTTGCAACTGTCCCAGGATATATGTGGGCCAGACCACACAACAACTGAAAAGGAGAATGCAACAACACCTTTCAAATATTTCTACGGCTGCCAGAGATCGGGAGAAAAAGAAAACCCTATCGTCTATAGCAGCACATTTTTTGGATCATCATGGTTGCAAAACCTCGAACTTTAGGGTTATGGGACTGGAAGGCATACATCTTAATATTAGGGGTGGTGACATCACCCATCATCTCTTACGCTGTGAAACCAAATGGATTTTCAATCTGAGGAGCATGGCTCCAATGGGCCTTAATGAGGAAATTTTATTTACAGGTTTTTATAAACAACTTTGAGTATACTGCTCCTCACACCTGGGCCTATATTTGTCATTTAGTAGTTTTTTGTACCATATGGAGTAACATAGACAACACCACAACATTTTTTGTATGTATGTAGCTTATTAACCATCTTTCATCCATGGGATATGTATGCATTTGGTACGTCTATTGTGCAGCTATACATAGTAACATTGGTAACAGCTCGCTTTCTTATAAGTATCATACAGCTTTATTTGATGTTGTTCTTTGACTTTTGAGTCATCTTCTCTGACTTTACTGGTGGGTCTAATACAAAGCTACATTCTGGTCATCATGTATAGGTCTCACCATATGGTATATCCCAATGGCTATCTTTTGCTATTGTTTTGGCATCATATATATCTCCAAATTGGCTCTTACTGTGTACAATTTATAGCATCTTCTACTTTGTATACTCTTGGGTTTGGCTGCCTAGCTTTTTTACACACCAGTTTTTTTCTTTTATAGGATCAAATGGCTATTAAAAACTGTTTTTGTTATACAAATTACTTGTTATAAGAACGTTTATCATCCGCAATTATGCATTTAGGGGGCTCTTTATGATTAGAGCCATGTCTCTTCAAAACCTTTTCTTCAACCATTTGTCAGCAATCTTGGCCTGAACGCCGCAGCCATCTGTCTGCGCTGTCCCTTGTTGGCACTTTTTGCCATATGGACCAACTTGGTAATGCCTATATAGCAAAGAATATTGTCTGATCCGGGGTCTTAACTGTATGTGGCTGCCGTATAAGTGCGGCAATTACAACAGATATCTTACTCCTTTGTATAAATAGGACATGTGGTAACATTCTCCTTTGAGCATCTGTGCGCGTTCCGGGCTATCTGGGGTTCACCCAACCTGAATTTGCTAGCACACTGTATGATTACATTCAGTTATCATTTCTATAAACAGTTCTCCTTATTTATTGGATGTCCTCTTTATTAGGGATTTCAGCTCATGGGGTATATGCAATATTGTCGCCGCACTGGCGTTTCTATGTATCAGTGGTGCTAATATTGACCAACTCGCCCTGGCACATGTGCAATGGTCCCATATATGATCTCTTAGACAATTGTTTCTGTCCCCCTTTTTTTACCTTTTTTTTACTTGGTGTTCATACCTCCACAGGGTATTGCGCATGCGTGGTTTCGACCATATTGGTACTCCTATGCAAAAGCTGCGTACTTACCCACGAACATGGGTGAGCGCAGGCGCAGTAATCCAGGCACGGCCATGTTGGTACTCTCATCATAGTCCGACCTTTTAGCGTCATCATATCCGGTTCCCGGCATCACGAGCTATGCCTCCATGGCGTTTTCTCCTACAGCTGATGGGGGTTTCATTGATAAGGTATACATTATGTTTTTGTATATATAGTAGTTAGCGTTGTACACAGGCAGTTGCTCCTGACGAAGCCACGCTAGGTGGCGACACGCGTTGGGCTTCCTGCCCCCTGGACCGCTGATATTAGGTGGTAATGGTCATGTTCTCATAACAGGGTTCCCTTACAATGTTAGTGGTGTTGATTGGGTTTTCAGAGCCCACCACATGTGGAACATTGGATGCATAGCCTAATGTGACTAGATCTCTTTATCCTGCTATACATGCATACCTTCTACCATTAGATATTTAGAGGGCTAGTTCTATATATTTATCATGATTTATTGCAACTTATGCCATTTATTCTCTATTTGGGATTATGCTTTTTCTTTGATCAGCCCAGAGTGTGCATATGTATAAACATATATGTATGTTTGCCTTCATCAGTTTCAAGTAAGCTGTGTCACGGTTTTCTTACAGCAGTGCCACCCTCACAAACTTGGTGGTGCTGATTTTGTTATCAGAACCCATCATTTGGGTCCAATTTGTGCACCGCACTTTAGTTTATTTGGTCTGATATTGTGCTTACTGTCTGATTAACCCTTAGGGCATAATTGCACGAACATACATGTGTGTTTCAATAACTTTCTTGCAAGCGAGCTGTGCCATGCTTTTCTAGTGTTACATTTTTTAGTGAGATATAAGATACCCTTGTAATATCTGTACTTATCAGCACATCCATTTACACAGCGTGATTGTGCACATTTAACTGCATATTTTGTCCATTCCACCAACCATGTCCAGGGGTGGTGTTTCCCTTTCGGAACCCACGACTCATTTGTGTTGAGGTTTTAATTGTTTTTATTGGTGTGTTTTTTTGTGTTTTTGCTGACAAATAAAATTACATTCAATTTCAATTTCAGTGGTGGTCCCTGTTATATAGCTTGATACTTTTCTCCTTTTTGTTGGTCATACTGGTTAAATCAAGCTTGGGTTGACCCCCTATTTTATATGTGCTATCATGCATGGATGGTGCCCTCCACCTTTTGAGTATACACCATGCATTTTAATGCAATGTTGCGGTGACCAAAAAAACTTAATTCTGGCGTTTAGATTTTTTTTCTCGTTACGCCGTTTAGCGATCAGGTTAATGCTTTTTTTTATTGATAGATCGGGCGATTCTGAATGCGGCAATACCAAATATGTGTAGATTTGATTTTTTTTTAATTGATTTATTTTGATTGGGGCGAAGGGGGGGGGTGATTTAAACTTTTATGTTTTTTTATTTTTTTCACATTTTTTTAAACTTTTTTTTTTTACTATTGCCATGCTTCAGTAGCCTCCATGGGAGGCTAGAAGCAGGCACAACGCGATCGGCTCTGCTATGTAGCAGTGATCATAAGATTGCTGCTACACAGCAGAATTGCAGGTGTGCTGTGAGCGCCGACTACAGGGTGGCGCTCACAGCAGGCCGGCATCAGTAACCATAGAGGTCTCAAGGACCTCTATGGTTACCTTCCTGATTCATCGCCGACCCCCGATCATGTGACGGGGTCGGCGATGACGTCATTTCCGGCCGCCCGGCCGGATGCGGTAGTTAAATGCCGCTGTCTGCGCTTGACAGCAGCATTTAACTAGTTAATAGGTGCGGGCAGATCGCGATTCTGCCCGCGCCTATTGCGTGCACATGTCAGCTGTTCAAAACAGCTGACATGTCCCGACTTTGATGCGGGCTCACCAAAGCAGGGGAGCTGACATCGGACGGAATAGTACGTCCGATGTCGGTAAGGGGTTAACAACCTCATATGAGCCCCAGGAACGCGATTGCCGATATCGCTGGAACAGCACTGGCACGGAAGGTGAACATGATTTTTTTATTTTAACAAGGCCAAACATGAAAACAACCCATTTAAGAAAATACCATTTCAGTTTAAAAGATTTCTGACATTAAGAACATGAAAAAGGCTTCTCCCCTGTGTGAGTTCTCTGGTGGCTAGCCAGATGCATTTTGCGGTTAAAACATTTCCCACATTCTGAACAGGAAAAAGGCTTCTCCCCTGTGTGAATTCTCTGGTGTATAACAAAACCTGATTTCTGGTTAAAACATTTCCCACATTCTGAACAGGAAAAAGGCTTCTCCCCTGTGTGCGTTCTCTGGTGGCTAGCCAGATGCGTTTTACGGTTAAAACTTTTCCCGCATTCTGAACAGGAAAAAGGCTTCTCCCCTGTGTGGGTTCTCTTGTGGTAATCAAGAAACGATTTTCGGTTAAAACATTTCCCACATTCTGAACAGGAAAAAGGCTTCTCCCCTGTGTGAATTCTCTGGTGATTAAGTAAATCTGATTTCACGTTAAAACATTTCCCACATTCTGAACAGGAAAAAGGCTTCTCCCCTGTGTGAATTCTCTGGTGGTAATCAAGAACCGATTTTCGGTTAAAACATTTCCCACATTCTGAACAGGAAAAAGGCTTCTCCCCTGTGTGAATTATCTGGTGGTAATCAAGAACCGATTTCAGGTTAAAACATTTCCCACATTCTGAACAGGAAAAAGGCTTCTCCCCTGTGTGAATTCTCTGGTGGTAATCAAGAACCGATTTTCGGTTAAAACATTTCCCACATTCTGAACAGGAAAAAGGCTTCTCCCCTGTGTGAATTTTCTGGTGGTAATCAAGAACCGATTTCAGGTTAAAACATTTCCCACATTCTGAACAGGAAAAAGGCTTCTCCCCTGTGTGAATTCTCTGGTGCTTAAGTAAATCTGATTTCATGTTAAAACATTTCCCACATTCTGAACAGGAAAAAGGCTTCTCCCCTGTGTGAGTTCTGTGGTGTATAACAAGATTTGATTTCTGGATAAAACATTTCCCACATTCTGAACAGGAAAAAGGCTTCTCCCCTGTGTGAATTCTCTGGTGCTTAAGCAAATCTGATTTATGGTTAAAACATTTCCCACATTCTGAACAGGAAAAAGGCTTCTCCCCTGTGTGAGTTCTCTGGTGGCTAGCCAGATGCGTTTTACTGTTAAAACATTTCCCACATTCTGAACAGGAAAAAGGCTTCTCCCCTGTGTGAACTCTCTGGTGCTTAAGCAAATCTGATTTATGGTTAAAACATTTCCCACATTCTGAACAGGAAAAAGGCTTCTCCCCTGTGTGAGTTCTCTGGTGGCTAGCCAGATGCGTTTTACGGTTAAAACATTTCCCACATTCTGAACAGGAAAAAGGCTTCTCCCCTGTGTGAATTCTCTGGTGCTTAAGCAAATCTGATTTATGGTTAAAACATTTCCCACATTCTGAACAGGAAAAAGGCTTCTCCCCTGTGTGAGTTCTCTGGTGGCTAGCCAGATGCATTTTACGGTTAAAACATTTCCCACATTCTGAACAGGAAAAAGGTTTCTCCCCTGTGTGAATTCTCTGGTGTATAGCAAAATCTGAATTCTGGTTAAAACATTTCCCACACTTGGAACAAGAAAATCTGTTGTCTGCTGTGTGAATTATTTGATGTTTAAGAAAAGACTTTGGAAGGGAAAAACTATTTCCATTTTCTGAAGGTGAAATCAACTTCTTTGATTTAGGAGCAGTTCGTTTTTTAATGCTTATTTTACTAATTTTATTTTCCTTAGTAGTCGGTAATGAAGCAGAAGACAGGACCTGTTTCAAAGGATCAGATGACAGATCTTTGCTGTGAAGGGATGATGGTATATCTGCAGTAATGGCATTCACTTCAATTGTATCCTGTGGGATTTCAAGATTATCTGATTTAAAAATTGAAGATGTCAGCTGTCCCTCTGATCTCCTAGTACAGTTGTCTGCCAAAAATAAAACCAATTATTTTTCAATTAATAAATATCCTTCGAACTTAATATTTTTGAACATTTCTATTTAAACTGTCAGTGAAAATGGAAAATTATGTAAAACATTTGAATTATTGACCAAGACAATGACAGTTCTCAGTCTAATAGAAAACCTCATAGGATGAACCAGAAGAGCATGATATGTTCGACTGTTTCTTCATTCTGCCTCCCAAATATGGAATAAAAAGCCACCAAACAATGTTGTTATGTAGCAAAAAATACTACCAATAAAAAATTATACTTATCTTACAAAAAACACAAGTCCCCACTCAGGTCCATCATCTGTCAATGGAAAAAACAGAGGTTTCTACAATATTAGTGGCTCAATGGCTTTTTAGAAAGCAACATGGCTTCCATAAACCAATCCATCAAAATCCGCTCTCCCAAAGTCAAATTTCCCCCTTGCTTCTGAGTCTTACAGTGTGCCCAAACCACCTTTAGCATCAATGTATTTGACATTTACAGTCTAGAAACGGAGTGCTCACTGTTGAATGGGTGCTCTGGAGTAAAAAGTAAATAGATCAAAATGGTACAATTGCGGCACATGATAAAAATATATCTAACGTTTTGTTGTGCTGAAACAAGAAAATCCACAATTTCGGATAATAGACCCATATAATAATAACCTTTATTTTTATATAGCGCTAACATATTCCGTAGTGCTTTACAGTTTGCACACATTATCATCGCTGTCCCTGATGGGGCTCACAATCTAAATTCCCTATCAGTATGTCTTTTGGAATGTGGGAGGAAACCGGAGGAAACCCACGCAAACACGGAGAGAACATACAAACTCTTTGCAGATGTTGTCCTATACGAATACAGATGTGTTTAAATCATCAATATTTTGGTGCAAATCTGCCTCTCTCAAGATACATCTGTTTTTACAAATTCAGGGTCCCCAAGTGGTAGAGTAAGGTGTCCATGTACCATGTGGACACCAATGCACATGGACACCTAAGGCTACTTTCACACTAGCGTCGTTTGGCCTCCGTCGCAATGCGTCGTTTTGGAGGAAAAACGCATTCTGCAAAAGTGCTTGCAGGATGCGTTTTTTTCTCCATTGACTTGCATTAGCGGCGCATTGCCACATGTCGCAACCGTCGTGCGATGGTTGCGATGTGTTGCGTCAGACCGTCGGCACAAAAAAACGTTGCATGTAACATTTTTTGTGCGTCGATAGCGTCTTTTCCGACCGCGCATGCATGGCCGGAACTCTGCTCCCCCGCACATCACAATGGGGCAGCGGATGCGATGTAAAACAGCATCCGCTGCCCCCGTTGTGCGGCGCTTCCACACTATGCGGTGTGCTGCAATGTCGCATAGCGACGTGCAGTGCACGACGCTAGTGTGAAAGTAGCCTTAGGCTGGTTTCACATTTGCGGTTGTGTCCGCAGCGTTTCTGACGCATACAGCCGCATGCGTCTTGATTTCATATCTTTAACTTTTTAGACGCAGGTACAAGCTTTCGCCCGCATTTGGTTACGCATGCATATTTTCGCAGTGTGCAGCTGGGCACGGCTGACACACCTTGTTAATATTGTGTGGCGGCAAATTTCCACCGCCATACGCATGCGGACGCTTGCGGAAGGAGTGCGTCAAATAAACGCATTACAGTCTATGGGAACGTATGCATATGCATGGACATGCGTACGATTGCGTTTACGTACGCATGCGTTTTATGGTAAACATGTCTAGGAACTTGTTTTAAGCCACCCCTTAAACAAAGCTTATAAAAGAAGGTGTGGGCAGTGGAAGTCCAGTACTCAAGATTCTGGAAACGATACAAGCCTTGTAGCATCAAGTTTGGAAGACTATCAAAATGTAAGTATACAAGCTATATGACTGCCGGTGCATTTCTGCCTGCAGTCTTTAATCATTTCTGTCTCTCTTGCAGCATTCCTCTTCATGTCCTCCACTGAAGATCAGAGTTCACATAGTGGACAGGAGACTGTAGGGAGTATATTTGTTCCTGATTGGTAAGTATTCACTGTCACTATTTTACACATGTGGCAAAATATTTTTTTTTCTTTTTACAGAAACATTCCAGTGCAGAAGAGCATGAGCAGCAGGTTCGGGCCCAAGTTTCGGTGGCAAGACGGCAAGTATTCTTGACTGTTTTTAGTTATTCTTGGCTTTTTTTTTTGACTGTTTTTATTTATTCTTCACGTTTTTTTTTCCTTTTTGACTGTTTGTGTTTTAACTTTACAACATTAATGTCTGTTTCATTTCTAGGTCCCACAACAGGAGGAGGATTTTATAGACAATGACCTCCTCAACACCTTGGTGTACGAGCGAGCTCCGTTGTGGGACACCCGGGAGCATCAGCACTTGGACGCTGTGGTGATTCAGCAGTTGTGGACTGAGGTGACCCAAGCACTGATGGATAACTTAACCGTCTGAAAGCCGGCCTACAGAGACCAGTACACCATTTTTTTTTTTTTAACAAGATAGAACAGGGCATATCGGAACACCTTACGCCTGAACTCCAGCTCAACGTGATGCAAACCTGCAATGCTGCTTACGTTCAGGCTATACAGCAGACTCTGTTCTTCCACCAGCCACAGGTTACTTAACATCAATACCGAGTTCTGCTGCATACCACTGTACGGCCACCACCATGCCCAGTCCTGCCGCACACAACTACACCGCCCCCACCATGCCGGCTGTTGCTCAAAGCCACTCTACCACTATGTCGAGTCCTGCTCCTGCACGGCTGACCACGCCACAAGGCAGCCAGAAGATCCTGCACGGCTGCCCAATGCCACCACAAATAGGCCGCCTGAAGATTCTGCATGGCTGTCTACCACCCCCACCAGGCCGACATTGTGAACGACCTGCTGACCCCACCACTCCCAAGGAGACAAAAAAAACAAACTGCCCCATAAATATGGACAGAAAGGCTAAAGGACTCGTGGCAGCAGAAGTGTCTTGCTACCTCCGCCTTCACCTTCCAATGTGTCTGTGTTGTCCAGTTTTTCCTGTCCCTTCCAATGCATTTCTCCTGTCTCATGCTTCTACTCCTAATGTGTCTACTTCCATCCTTGACCTCCCAGACCCCACAAGTTTAGTTACCCATTCCCTTTGAAACCTTCATCGTCCACCCGTAGCCAATCATCCCAGCTCCACACCCCCCAGGCCCATAACATTTCCCCCTCGCCCGTTAGTAAAAGTTAATTTTTTATTTTAAATAAATTTGTGTTGCTTTTGCCCAATCACTGCTTCATCTTTGTCTCTTTCGTCGCCAGCAACACACACCGTGCGCCGACAACACACGTCGCCGTGTACACACACACTGGGTTTTTTGCCACCTCATTGCTCCATGACACAATCTATTGCCCCTCTTCTTTATTTGCTTTACACTGCAGCTTTGGAAAAATATTTTTTATAATTAAAGTACTTGGATCCAGTTCCAGACGATTTGGTAATCCGGATAGGTTTTCCATCCACTGCTCCCAAACAGTTGGGGAAATTACAAACTTAAAAAAAAAAAATTCTGCAGTTTGCTGCCATATTTCTGTGGTGGGAAGGGGGATAAATTCCACACAGAGAACATTCCACAAAGCCCGGCAGGTGTCTGCGACAATCCCAGATAGTGAAGAAATTCCTATCCGGAACTGAAATTCCTATCCGGAACTGGAGCGATGATCGGCAGATTCCTGGCTACCGGAGAGAGCCTGAGGCCGGAGACACACTGGTGCGAGATACGGCCTTGTCTCGCTGGTTAAAAGCAAGCTGTGGCACCGGCACTCCGGAGCGGAGCATGCAGCTGCATAGCAATACATGGAGCAGCACGCTCCGCTCTGGAGTGCCGGTGCCACAGCTTGCTTTTAACCAGCGAGACAAGGCCGTATCTCGCACCAGTGTGTCTCCGGCCTAACACAAGCTCACAAGCAAATGCAAAGGAAAGAAACAAGTTGACATCCAAATCCTGATGGATCTTTGCATGGAGATTTTCTATCTTGACACAGGAGCAAAATGTGAGGATTTCAGCTGTACAAGGGTTTATTATACAGAAATCACATTAGCAACGCCCAATGGGAGTGGCTTGTGTCAAAGAAATTCTCCTTTAAAACATTTTTTCCTATAAAACGCATGTGCATAATCGAACGCATGCAAACGCTGCCTTTTATCAGTCATGCGTAAGTTGATGCGGATAAAAAACGCAAAGTTATGTGTTTTGCCTTGCGTTTACATATGAAACGCTGCAGACTCAACCGCAAATATGAACCAAGCCACTCCACCATTCGGGGACCCTGAACCTGTAAAAACAGATGTATCTTTAGATAGACAGATTCGCACCGAAATGTTGATGATTTAAACCTATCTGTATTCATATGGGCCTATTATCCAAAATTGTGGATTTTCTTGTTTCAGCACAATAAAACGTTAAAAATGTATCTATCGTGAGCCAGAGTTCTACCATTTTAATGTATTTGGCAATACTATAGCGAAAAGAACCCATTTAATCTATGGTGCGTGTGTTTCTGGAGCACAATCTGGGCACTGTGTGTTGAGTAATAAAGTGGTATATTTTCAATTTTTACTCTCCAACATCCACTGCACGCTAATTACCAGAAAGTGGCTGTGGAGTCAAAATTGTTATTACTCCTAGAGACTAACTTGAGGGTTAGGCTGTCCGAAATGAAGTCAATTTATGGGGATTGCTACTGCTCTGATTTTCTGATGTTTTGTCATATTAGGGCTTTTACAAATGCTGTGTCCCATTTCCTCTGGGATAAGATGTCTGCTTATTCATTCTGCAGGGGGTGCTGGTAATGGAGGAGACATCAGAACCAGAAGCTCTGGGGGGGGTGCAGATTCTGTGCAGCCACTAAGATTAAGGTGCCTGTGACCTGTGGTACCATCCATTCTGGCAGATTGGGTGTGTACGCTGTCCAGTTAAAATAATCTGCTCCCTACGTCAGCCAATTGGAAATCACCGCACCCTACTAAAGCTCGAAACATATTGCTGGAAGCTGCGAGAAATGCTTGTTCTACTCTGGTTCTGTCCTCTGTACTCAGCTCCCAGCTTGTGCTTTTGTTTCCTGTTGTGACCCTGGCCTGTTTACTGACTACTCTTGAGTCTTCTGACTTTTTATTTTTTCTCTGCCCTCCCAGTTGTGCCCCGACTACATGACTATTCTTCTTGCCATCTCATACTACAGAAAAGCAAGTTTCAACGTGGCCCAAGCCTAGGGGTCTGTGTGTAAGTCCAGAGGTAGAGGGGTTAAAGAAGTTAAAGGATAATAGGCAAAACTGTGACTATAGACAATAACACATCTACTGAAATAATCAAGCTGAACAGTCTTTTTTTAAAGTATAAAAAAAGTGTAACTAATGGTAAAACCTCTTAGGGGTTATTAGAGTGTGGGTGTCAGTGGCTCTTGGCAATACACTGTGTGCAGAATTATTAGGCAAGTTGTATTTTAATCACGATACTTTTTAGACATGTTGTCCTACTCCAGTCCGTACAGGCTTGAGAGCCAAGTACCAATTAAGTAAATCAGGCGAAGTGCATCTATGTAATGAGGAGGGATGTTGTCTAATGACATCAAAACACTATATAAGTTGTGCTTATTAGGCAACTTTTTTTCCTTTGGCAAAATGGGTCAGAAGAGAGATTTGACGGGCTCTGAAAAGTCCCAAATTGTGAGATGTCTTGCAGAGGGATGTAGCAGTCTTGATTGAAATTGCCAAACATTTGAAGAGTGATCACCGAAGAATCAAGCGTTTCATGGCAAATAGCCAACAGGGTCGCAAGAAGTGTGGTGGGCAAAAAAGGCACATTGAGGAAAATCAAGCATGAAGCTGCCAAGATGCCATTTGCCACCAGTTCTGCAATATTTCAGAGTTGCAACGTTACTGGAGTAACAAAAAGCACAAGGTGTGCGACACTCAGGGACAAGGCCAAGGTAAGGAAGGCTGAAAAACGACCACCTTAGAACAAGAAACATAAGATAAAACGTCAAGACTGGGCCAAGAAATATCTTAAGACTGACTTTTCAAAGGTTTTATGAACTGATGAAATGAGAGTGACTCTTGATGGGCCAGATGGATGGGTCAGAGGTTGGATCAGTAAAGGGCAGAAAGCTCCACTCCGACTCAGACGCCAGCAAGGTGGAGGTGGGGTACTGGTAAGGGCTGGTATCATCAAAGATGAACTTGTGGGACCTTTTCGGGTTGATGATGGAGTGAAGCTCAACTCCCAGACCTACTGCCAGTTTCTGGAAGACAACTTATTCAAGCAGTGGTAGAGGAAGAAGTTGGTATCGTTCAAGAAAAACATGATTTTCATGCAGGACAATGCCCATCACATGCCACCAACTATTCCACAGCATGGCTGGCCAGTAAAGGTCTCAAAGAAGAAAAAAAATAATGACATGGTCCTCTTGCTCACCTGAACCCCATAGAGAACATGTCATCCCTCATAAAATGTGAGATCTACAGGGAAGGAAAACAGTACACCACTCGGAATAGTGTCTGGGAGGCTGTGGTGGCTGCTGCATGCAATGATGATCGTAAACAGATCAAGCAACTGACAGAATCTATGGATGAAAAGCTGTTGAGTGTCATCATAAAGAAAGGTGGCTATATTGGTCACCAATTTTTTGGGTTTTGTTGTTGCATGTCAGAAATGTTTATTTCTAAATTTTTGTCACGGGAAGACTAGGTGAGCGAGAGCTAATAACCCGGGCCCCTGCAGTTTCCCTCAGACTAGGGAAATCCTGTCTGACCCTCTACCTGGAGTTTACAGTGATGGTGTGCATGTCCAGACCTCGAACCTCACCCTGACTCCTGTTTTAACCCTAGGCTGATACCTCCGCCCTCCACCCAGTGAAGAGGTAATATTCCAATACCCACAATTAGCACAGACAAGGATAAAGGAAAATATACACCATGCCGCAGTCACTCAGGAATACACTATAAATGTGCAGGGCAAAATAAATACAAATATAGGAAAAAGTAAATAAGACAGAGGAAAATACACCACCAGCAACGAATCTCCAACAACCAGCTCTCCACTCCAGACCGAGATAACAACGCACAAGACAGAAGCTATAATCGGCGACGCCCAATGAACAGGAGAATTATTTAAAGGCCATGGCCCGGCTTCCAATCCGAGGATTAGGTAAATTAACCCCGGAACAGTTAGATAAAATCTAGCAGACGCCAATGAGCAAATAGTGGTCAAAAGCGGAATTACCGCTGTCTGTCGGATGACCTGGTCTGAACAGCGTCCGACATGACAATTTTGTGCAGTTATATTGGTTTACCTGGTGAAAATAAACAAGTGAGATGGGAATATATTTGGTTTTTATTAAGTTGCCTAATAATTCTGCACAAACAGATATCCTCCTAAGATAGCCAAATCTAAAAAAAAAACCACTCCAACTTCAAAAAATATTAAGCTTTGATATTTATGAGTCTTTTGGGTTGATTGAGAACATAGTTGTTGATCAATAATAAAAATAATCCTCTAAAATATAACTTGCCAACTAATTCTGCACACAGTGCATAAACTGTCGTAAAGGTCAATATTTTCTATCACATGAGTTTCAACAAGAAATATACTTTTAAATAGTATTTATAATAATTTGTAATATGTATAATAGTGCAGAGCTGACGTGTGATAAATTTAGATTTTAAGCATTTGAAAGAGGCAATGGAGACTTTTTTTTAACCCCTTTACCCCCAAGGGTGGTTTGCACGTTAATGACCAATTCTGACCACTGTCCATTTATGAAATTATAACTTTAGAATGCTTCAATGGATCCCAGAGATTCCGATAATGTGTTCTCGTGACAGATTGTACTTCATGATAGTAGTAAAATTTCTTTGATATTACTTGCGTTTATTTGTGAAAAAAAATGGAAATTCGGCGAAAATTTCGCATTTTTCCAACTTTTAATTTTCTTGCCCTAAAACCACACAGATATGTTACACAAAATACTTAAAAACTAACATTTCCCCCATGTCTACTTTACATCAGCACAATTTTGGATCCAATTTTTTTTTCTGTTAGGGAGTTATAAGGGTTAAAATTTGACCAGCGATTCCTCAATTTTACTACACAATTTTTTTTAGGGACCACATCACATTTGAAGTCTCTTTGAGTAGTCTATATGATAGAAAATATCAAAAAGTGACACAATTCTAAAAGCTGCACCCCTCAAGGTGCTCAAATCCACATTTAAGAAGTTTATTAACCCTGCAGGTGCTTCACCGGAATTTTTGGAATGTAAAAAAAAAAAAAAAAAAAAACATTTTTTTTTTTTTAGTTTACAAAAAAATTCATTCAGATCCAATTAGTTTTCCCCAAGAGCAACAGGAGAAATTGAACAGCAAAAGTTGTCCAATTTGTCCTGACTATGCAGATACCTCATATGTGGGAGTAAACCACTGTTTGGGTGCACGGCATAGCTCGGAAGGGAAGGAGCGCCATTTTACTATTTCAACGCAGAATTGGCTGGAATTGAGATCAGACGACATGTCGCATTTGGAGAACCCCTGATGTGCCTAAACAGTGGAAACCCCCCACAAGTGACCCCATAAGGAACTTATCTAGATGTGTTGTCGGAACTTTGAACCCCCAATTGTTTCACTAAAGTTTATAAACGCAGAGCGGTGAAATTAATAAAATAATTTTTTTCCCACAAAAATGATTTTTTAGCCCCCAGTTTTGTATTTTCCCAAGGGCAACAGGAAAAATTGGACCCCAAAAGTTGTTGTCCAATTTTTCCTGAGTACACCGATACCGCATATGTGGGAGAAAACTACTGTTTGGGCACACGTCGAGGCTCGGAAGGGAAGTGGTGTTTTGGAATGCAGGCTTTGATGGAATGGTCTGCGGGCGTCACGTTACGTTTGCAAAGCCTCTGATGTACATAAACAGTGGAAACCGCTCAATTCTAACTCCAACCCTAACCCAACACACCCCTAACCACACCCTTAACCCTAATCCCAACCCCAATACACCCCTAACCCTAATACCAACCCTAACCATAAACCTAACACATCCCTAACCCAACCATAAACGTAATCCAAACCCTAACCCAAACCCCAACTGTAGCCCCAACTCTAACCCTAACTTTAGCCCCAACCCTAACGGGAAAATGGATATAAATACATTTTTTTTAATTTTATTATTTTTCCCTAACTAAGGGGGTGATAAAAGGGGAGTTTTATTTACTATTTAGAGCGGGTTTTTAGGTTTGGCTGCTGTCACACACTAAAAGATGCTTTTTATTGCAAAAAATAGTTTTCCAGGATGTCCCTCCTCACAGCACCAGCAGGAGGTTGTCCTTCATATCCTTGATAGGGACAGGAACACAGAAGAGGTTAAATAGCCCCTCCCCACCACCACCCTTCAGTGTTTTTCCTGTCCCTATCAGGGACAGACGCAGGAGAGTGTTCTCCAGAAGATAATGGAATTTACCTGATGTTGATGTCAGGTGTGGACGAGCTGATGCTCCCGAATGTGGCCATATCCTCCTGGAGGGGGCTCTGGGCCGCGGGAGTCCCCATGAACGGGGATTCCATTATATTGCATGAATCCGATGGAGGTCCCTCATGCGTTATAGGTCGAGCTGTGGGCTCCCGTCAGCTACCTCATCCCTTCAGATGGGCTCAGGGCAGCGGCTTCTGCAAAGGTGTCTGGCTGCCGTCTCCCCGGTATGTGCTGTCTCCACATGAGGCGCCGCCGTCTCTCCGAAGTTCCGGCACCGGCGGCATCTCCCCAGACTTCCGGCGCTTTGCTTCAGTGAGAGCTGCGCCGGTGAAGACTTCCGGGGGCGTGGCCAAATTCCCGTGGTTTGCGGCGCCGGCGGTTTCCGGTGTCCCGGAGGGCCGGGGCACGTCCGCGAAGCAAGGAGAGAGACTGGGGCATGATGGCGCTGAAAGCAGATGGTCCCAAGCTGGTCAGAGTGCGTTCCGGATGACGCATGCACACTACAGCTGGGGATCGGCAGATACCGAAAATTGGCAGCAGCTGAGCTCGGAAATAGGACGAATCAGATGTTTTGCAGTTGGGTAAGACTGACTAATGACGGATAGTTGACAACACATCTAACTTAGTAAGATGAAAGGTGCAAGCTGTCCAGACATCCAGTCCCTAGAGCTGCCCACGGACCATGTGAGTAAACGTGGTGGGGAAGTACCTAACAGGACCTTAGTTCCAATAGCTACAGGGCCTTCCTTTTACATTTTAGGACAAAGACATCCCTAAACGGTCTACTACAACCACTAAGAAGAAGGCTATCAGATGTCCGTTATGTACTGTCAAACTCCCAGACGGTTATAACAAGCAGCTATGCGAAGTGTGCATCGCTAAACTGCTCAAAGACGAACAGGCTTATTGACTAACATAGATTATGATTAGAGATGAAGTCCAGGCTACTGTTTCAACAATGGTGCCACCCCAATCCCCTCATCCTAAAAGGCCCAGATGGGATGTGGACCTCAGATCGGAAGAGGGAGAGGTATCAGGTTATTCCGACCCGGACTTGGGTGAAGGTGACAATTCCTCGGTAGTGTTCCCGGAGGAACGCAAAAAGATACCTTTTCTCGTCTGAGAACACGGATGTGCTCCTAAAAGCAGTTAGAACTACCATGAAAGTTGAGGACTCCACTGAACCCCTATCAGTTCAGGATGAGATGTTCGGCGGCATGAGAAGACGCAGAAACAGAGTATTTCCGGTTAACAACCATATAACGGCAATGATACTGGAAGAACGGGAAGATGTGGGACAAAAGCTAGTAGTCCCGAGGGACTTCAAGTACTGTCTTCCCTTCGATCCGGAAGAAACTAAAGGTACCTTCACACTAAACGATATCGCTAGCGATCCGTGACGTTGCAGCGTCCTGGCTAGCGATATCGTTTAGTTTGACAGGCAGCAGCGATCAGGATCCTGCTGTGATGTCGCTGGTCGTTGTACAAAGTTCAGAGCTTTATTTGGTCGTCAGACCGGCGTTTATCGTCGTGTTTAACACCAAAAGCAACGATACCAGCGATGTTTTACACTGGTAACCAGGGTAAACATCGGGTTACTAAGCGCAGGGCCGCGCTTAGTAACCCGATGTTTACCCTGGTTACCAGCGTAAAAGTAAAAAAAACAAACAGTACATACTCACCTGCGCGTCCCCCGACGTCCGCTTCCCACACTGACTGAGCGCCGTAAAGTGAAAGTACAGCACAGCGGTGACGTCACCGCTCTGCTGTTAGGGCCGGCGCTCAGTCTGTGCAGGAAGCGGACGCTGGGGGACGCGCAGGTGAGTATGTAGGGTTTTTTTTTTTTTACATTTTACGCTGGTAACCAGGGTAAACATCGGGTTACTAAGCGCGGCCCTGCGCTTAGCAACCCGATGTTTACCCTGGTTACCCGGGGACCTCGGCATCGTTGGTCGCTGGAGAGCGGTCTGTGTGACAGCTCTCCAGCGACCAAACAGCGATGCTGCAGCGATCGGCATCGTTGTCGCTATCGCTGCAGCGTCGCTTAATGTGAAGGTACCTTAAGGTCTGGGAGTCAGTACCAAAGATCGACATTCCGGTAGCTAAAGTCTCAAGGAAGAAATCTATTCCTTTCGAAGACTCATCTGGTTTAAAAGACCCAATGGATAAAAGATCGGAAGATCTCCTCAAAAAAGCCTGGGAGTCATCAGCTGCCATTATGAAAACAAACATAGCGGCTACCTCTGTAGCGAAATCCATGAGTCTCTGGTAGAAGAGCTGGAAGGTCACATTAAAGACAGAACTCCCACGGAAGAAATTCTAAAAATCACTGTTAATACTAAGAATGGCCACTGATTTCATGGCAGATGCTTCAGCGGAGTCAGTGCGTTTTGCAGCTAGAAATAATGCGCTGTCAAATTCGGCAAGGCGGGCCTTGTGGCTGCGATCTTGGACGGGAGATACTCAGTCGAAAAACAAGCTTTGTTCGATTCCGTTCTCAGGATCCCATGTATTTGGTCCTGTCTTAGACAAACTGCTTGAGAAAGCATCTGATAAAAAGAAGGGCTTTCCCGAAGAAAAGCCAAAGAAAATGCCATTCTTTCGGAAAACTCGTTCCCACCCTAGGCAGGACTATAAAGGGAAAGGGAAGTCTGCCAGATGGAGCTACCCTAAAGGCGGCAGAGGAAGAGGTTCCTTTCGAGACCAATAGTCGGGACCCAGCAGACAATGACGCCAACAATATAGGAGGGAGACTGCAGTACTTCCTAGAGGGCTGGCAGTATATCACTCAAAATCAATGGATCCTTCAGACGGTCGCCTAAGGGTACAAGATAGCTTTCACTCAACTACCTCCCAGAAGGTGCTGCCTAACACGTACCGAGTCGCAAGCAGTCCATCAAAGATTGTTAACAGATATACAAGAGCTTTCAGAACTGCAGGTCATAGTTCCGGTACCCCATCACCAGCAGTTTCATGGAAATTACTCTAGTCTGTTCTCCATAAAAAAAACCCGAGTGGAGAATACCGTACAATAACAAACAAAGCCATTAAATCAGTAGGTAGCTTACAAACGCTTCAAGATGGAGTCCCTCTGATCAATTATACCTTTAATAAAAAAAAGAACTCAGTGATGTGCACGATAGATCTAAAACATGCGTATTACCATGTACCCATCCATGCCTCACACCAGAAATTCCACAGATTTGCAATAAAAGACCACAAGAAAATTCATCATTTCCAGTTGAGGTGCCTACCATTCGGCCTCGCTTCGGCTCCACGGATATTCACAAAACTCATGACAGAAGACATGGCTCACTTAAGAGAAAAGAACGTTCTCATCGTCCCATACCTAGACGATCTGTTGATAGCAGACTCGCCACATCAGATGGAAGAGTCTTTAACATGGACCACGTCGCTCCTGGAGTGGATAATAAATTCAAAAAAATCAAGTTCATTCCAGAAAGGGAGAAAATATTCCTGGGAGTACTGCTAGACTCCGAACGGGAATACTCTTTCCTACCAGATCAAAAACAACAAACAAGCCGGAATTTCAGGCGCTAATAAAACGCAGACATATATCCATCAGGAAAGCCATGAGGATTCTAGGTCTAATGACCTCATGTATTCCCAGCATACAGTGGAGCCAGTTTCATTCAAAAACCCTTCAAAGGGAGGTCCTTTCAGTATGGGATGGCAAAAAAGATTTGTTGGACAACAAGATGTTATTATCCAGAGAGTTAAAACAATCAATATCTTGGTGGGTCAACATAAAGAACCTCAAAGAAGTGAGACCCTGGAGAGTGTCTCCATGCATAAATGTAACCACAGATGCAAGCGTAAGTGGCTGGGGAGCTCACATAGAAGGACGTTACCTTCAGGGAACATGGTCTACATCTGTACGCAACAGTTCCTCCAATTACAGGGAACTCCGAGCAGTTTGGGAAGCACTGAAAAGATGTCAAAAGGAGGTGCAGGGGCGTCATCTCAGAATCTTCTCGGACAACTCGACCACGGTATCTCTCCTTCATCAAGGAGGTCCGCGGTACCGTCACCTGCAGGGATTGGCCGAATCAATATTCTCTTGGGCAGAGCGCACTGTGAAGTCCATCACAGTGGTACATCTAAAAGGTTCAAAGAACCAGATAGACTTTCTCAGCAGGGAAAGGGTGCAACCCTCAGAATGGTCTCTAAACAAAAAAGTCTGTTCAGCTTAGGGTGCTTTCACACTAGCGTCGTACGATGCACGTCGCAATGCGTCGTTTTGGAGAAAAAACGCATCTTGCAAAGTTGCCTGCAGGATGCGATTTTTCTCCATAGGGTTGCATTAGCGACGTGCGTTGTGTTTTGGCGGACCGGTGGCACAAAAAAATGTAACTTTTTTTTGTGCGTCGTGTCCGCCATTTCCGACCGCGCATGCGTGGCCGGAACTCCGTCCCCAACTCCCCGGAAATCACAATGGGGCAGCGGATGCGTTGAATAACTGCATCCGCTGCCCCTGTTGTGCTTTTTTTTCACAGCATGCATCGGTACGTCGGCACAACGCATTGCATCGTGCGTCGTACAACGCTAGTGTGAAAGTAGCCTAACCCAGAGATGAGGCACTCCACAGATTGTATTTCGCCTTGAGGAGAATAAGTCTAAGACAAGAGTTTTTTTCATTAAATCTAAGAGACCATCCAACCGGGGTGGATGCCTTAGCACAAAACTGGAACATGGAACTTGCTTATGCATTCCCACCACTCGCCCCAATACCGAGAATTTTGAGGAAAATACAGGAAAGTCCTACAACAATAATCTTAATAGTGCCATATTGGCCCAAGAGGAGCTGGTTCCCCCTTTTGAAGAAGTGGATGGCGTTGGAAGATCCAGTTCTGCTACCATCAAGGTGGGACCTTCTGACGCAGGGACCGCTGGTCCATCAAAACCTAGAGATGCTACCACTTTCAGCGTGGATCTTGAAAAGGAGATCCTGAGATCAAAAGGTCTATCAGATTCAGTCATCTTAACCATGCAAAAAAGCAGGAAGCCAGTGACATCAGCTATATATCTAAAAATCTGGAAAAATTTTTGCACATACAGAGAAAAAACTACAATATCCACCTTTCAAGGACCAAATATTCCTCAGATCTTAAACTTCTTTCAAGCAGGCTTCGACATGGGTTTAAGACCTAGTCCTTTAAAAGTACAAATTTCAGCTTTGGGCGCCTTTTATGACTATCCACTAGCCAACCATCCCTGGGTAGTAAGGTTCATTAAAGTTACGCAACGCATTAGGCCAACAATACGTAGCTCAGTAACCACAGGAATCTCAGTTTGGTACTAAACGAATTACGGAAAGCTCCATACGAACCTCTAGATAAAGCAGACCTAAAGTCTGTAACATTCAAAACTGTCTTTCTGGTTGCAATAACGTCAGCAAGGCAAAAAGGTGAGATCCAAGCTCTCTCCATAATGGACCCATACTTAAACATCCAGGAAGATTGTATTATCTTGAAATTGGATCCTACTTTTCTCCCCAAAGTAGTGACTGACTTCCACAGAAATCATGAAATCATATTACTTATGTTCTGCCAGAACTACAACAACGACAAAGAACGTTCTCTCCATTCTTTGGATGTCAAAAGGACCGTTCTACAATATTTAAAACTAACAGAAGGCTGGAGAATTGACTCAAACCTCTTTATCCAGATGACCGGGAAGAACAGAGGAAAAGTCTTAGTTACTCACCGGTTAACTGTGTTTTTCGGAGTCCATGACAGCACCAGAGAGAGAGGGGATGCGCCCTTCAGGAACAGGAAACCTACAGATACATAAGGGCGGCACCTCTCCCACACATCAGTTGGTTTACAGAGCACAAGAGGACCACCAAGGTTAATAACAATTTACACACAACGATACTACTACTAATTATCTACCACGAGTGGAATATAATAAGGACGAAGTGTACACCCAGAACTTAAGAAGACGGAAGGGTATGTACGGGTGCTGTCATGGACTCCGAAAAACACCATTAACCGGTGAGTAACTAAGACTTTATCGGTCATCCATGACAGCACCACAGAGAGAATTACAGAGAGTAAACTGTTTAGGGAGGGTCTACGGCTTGCAGCATCCTTACACCAAAAGAGAGGTCCGAAGAGGCACCCAGGTTTAATCTATAATGGTCAAAGAATGTGTTTGGAGAAGACCAAGTAGCAGCCTTACATATTTGGTAGATCGACACCTCCAACCTCTCCACCCACGAAGCAGCCATAGCTCTAGTGGAATGCGCCCTTAGTTTTTCAGGTGCTGGCTTGCCCTTTGAGACGCATGCCAGCGAAATAGCCTCCCTGATCCACCTAGCTAGCATAGATTTTGACGCTCTATGACCTTTCCTACTACCCTGATAGGACACGAATAGGGCGTTATCAAACTTCCAAGGATCAGTAACTGCTAGATACTCTAGGATACATCTTCTTATGTCTAGAGTGTAGTTTCCTTTCTTTATCTTTAGTAGGATTAGGGAGGAAGGATGGAATAACTATTTCATGTGTTCTATGAAATCTGGACACTACTTTAGGAAGATATGCTGTATCAGGGGAAAATATCACTCTATCATCCCTAAGGTGTATGTAAGGGGGAAGCCTGGATAATGCCTGGATGTCGCCTTTCCTACGAGCTGACGTTAGGGTTACCAGAAAGGCTACTTTAAGAGACAAGATCTTAATAGAGGCTGAAGAAATTGGTCTCAAATGGGGTTTCTGTCATGGCCATGAGGACTAAGTTTAAGTCCCACGGCATGACCCTATTCTTCATTATTGATCTAGACCTTTTTGCCACCTTAATGAATCTACTGATCCAATAATTTTCAGAAATGTTGCCGCCAAAGAGGGCCCCTAGGGCTGACACCTGTACTTTAAGAGTATTTGGAGATAACCCCATATCTAACCCTTTTTGTAAGAACTTCAAAATCTGGTCTATTGGTGTTGATTGACCAGCTACCACCCCTGAGTTTTGAAGAAACCTTTTCCAGATCCTGACAAATTTTGGTGGTGATTATTTTCCTGCTCTTCAGCAGAGTGTTAATCAGGCCCAGAGAGAAACCTCTATCTCTTAATAGCGACCGCTCAAAATCCACACCGCCAGACGAATGCCAACCGCCCGAGGATGGTAGACTGGGCCCTGGGATAGGAGATCCGAGATGTCTGGAAATACCCATGGGTCGGATATTGACATGGTCCTGAGGCACGAGAACCATGTCCTTCTGGGCCAGAATGGGGCAATCACTATAACTCTGGCCTTGTCCTTCCTGATTTTCCTCATCACCAGAAGAAGTAGAAACAGGGGCGGGAAAGCATAAGCTAGCCTGAAGTTCCAGTCTGTCAGAAAGGCATCTACTGACAAAGGATTCTCTCTGGGGTTCAGAGAGCAGAATTGCCTCACTTTCTTGTTTTCCTTTGTGGCGAAGAGATCCACCTCTGGTTGACCCCACTTTTCCACAATGAGGTTGAAGATGGAGTCTCCCTGCCTCAAGGTGTTGTGGCTTAAGTAATCCGCCGTAGTATTTTCTATCCCTCTTATATGAAGAGCAGTTAACGAGAGAAAGTGTTGCTCCGCTAGTTGGAACAGGCGATCCGCCACATTCATCAGGGATTTGGAACGGGTTCCTTGATGATTGATATATGCCACGGTGACCCGATTGTCGGAGAATATCCGCACGTAGTGGCCCTGTAGATAGACAAGGAGTCTTTAAACTGCCTGTTCCACTGCCGTTAACTCCTTCAGGTTAGAGGACATTTCCGTCTGAAGATGGTCCCAAAGTCCCTGGCTTATAATTTCACCCATGTGAGCCCCCCAACCAGAAGGGCTAGCGTCTGTGGTGATTATATGGGTTACATTATATTCCCAGGGGACCCCTGTAGACAGGTTGTTCCGGTCTACCAACCATCCGAGGGATACAATAGTATTTTGGGACAAAGTCAGTTGGCTCTCATGGCTACCCCCCAATATTTTTTGGCGTAATAATACTTTGCCCTGAAGTTTTCTTGTATGATACTGGGCCCATCGCACCGCGGGAATGCAGGACGAGAGAGAGCCTAAAAGAGACATCGCTTTTCTAAGGGACATGGTGGGGTTATTGGAGGCATTTAGGACTTGAAGGTGCAGGCGAACTATTTTATCGGGAGGTAGACGGCATTCCAGATCTTGGGAATCCAAGGTCAGGCCTAAGAATTGCTGCACTCATGGGCTGTAATCGGGACTTTTTGATATTTAGTAACCATCCTAGTCACTCCAGGGCAGACATTACCTTTTGAAAACTGCTCTAAGCAGTGATCCGCTGTTTTACCTACGATAAGGAAATCGAGGTAGGGGATTACCAGGATGTCAGACTCATGTAGGTGGGTCATGATCTCAGCTATGACTTTAGTAAATACACAGGGGGGCGACCGATATGCCAAAAGGGAGGGCCCTATATTGGAAATGTCTGATCACCCCATCTAACTGGACCGCTACCCTAAGGAATTGTTGGTGGCCTGCATAAATGGGGATATGGTAATAGGCGTCCTTTAAATCTAACACCACCATAAAGAAGTTTTAAAACAGTAATTTTATTGCAGTATTAACTGTCTCCATCTTAAACGATTGTACGGTCAGAAAATTGTTATGTGCTCTAAGGTTGATAATAGTTCTGAAGGAACCGTCTGGTTTTCGTATTAGGAACAGAGGAGAGTAGAATCCTCTACTCCATTCTCCCTCCGGCACCTCTGATGGGACCTTTTTCCTGAGCAGGTCGTGAATTTCCGATTCCAGGGCCACCTGCTCTGCCAGAGAGGACCTGAGCGGGGTAATTTTGTAGAAATTTTGGGGGATAGAGGTGAACTCTAGGCGTAGACCCGTAGCTATTATCCCCAAAATCCAATTGCTATTGGACCAGGCTAGGTAGAAGGTAGACAGTCTACCTCCTACCGGGGCGACTAGTCATTGGGGTGGCTTTTTAAACTTCATGGGATGCTTCCTGATGCCCCCCACCTCCAAACATGAATCCGGTACCTTTTTTCTTTTTATCATCTCATCTGCCCTGATCCCTGGCCGGCCTTCTGCGAAAGAACCTTTTCCCCGTGAAAGGACATCTATAAGAGGTGGTTGGTAGACTGGGAAACTGTTTTCTCATCTCCGGCTTAGAGCAAAGACGGGATCTGGCCTGAATGTCGCCGGGTCTACACTTCAGCCATAGGGCCCTGCGTGCCGCATTTGATAACCCTGCAGCCCTAGCTGCCATCCTTGCAGAATCTGTGGATGCGTCGGCGAGAAAAGCAGCGGCATTCTGGATTGTCGGCAGGGATTTTAACATGGATTCCCTAAAGGCTCCATCTTCTATTTTAGATTCTAGTTGGTCCAGCCAAACCATCATCTATCTGGCTGTGCATGTTGCAGCTACTGCCGGTCTTAGAGCACCAGCCGATATCTCCCAAGTCCCTTTAAGAAACAAATCTGCCTTCTTATCAAGTAGATCTTTCAAAGAAGCCATGTCATCAAATGGAATAGAGGAGTTTTTAGAAGCCTTAGCCACCGCTGCATCTAATTTTGGTGCCTTATCCCATGTGCTCACCACGGGGTCATCAAAGGGATATCTCCATTTAAAGGCTGGCGGTAGGGAGCCATTTTTTTCTTGCTTTTTCCACTCTCTCTTGATTAGGTTCTGAACCTTGTCATTAAGTGGAAATGATCTACGCTTTCTCGGGTCTAGACCGCCAAACATCAGGTCTTGCGCCTAAAGTTCTGGTTTTTCGTCAGCTACCCCCATGATGGACCTGACTGATTTAACCAGCCTGTCCATCTGGTCCAGCGGAAAGCAAAACCGATTAGAATCCTCTTCTGAAGAGGATGCAGGGGAGACTGAGGCTTCCAAACCACATTCTTTCCCCGGGGCAATAGACGAGTCTGATTCTGAAACTCTAGCTTCCCTTTTCCTCTTGGAAACAAAGATTTTGGGAATCTTTTACTTCTCTCCTGAGGATTTCCCTTAGGTTCGAAGTAAAATCGGGAGTTTCTTCCGCCACCTATGGGAGCGGAAAGAATGTAACCCTATGTAATTTAACTAGTACTACCGCTATATTATGTATAAATATATTTTCCCTTTTCTGCCTACCGTCTGTCGCACACACGACAGCAGTTGAATTCTAACAATTATAATATTAAACTTTCATATGTTATGAGTGGTTCTTCTGTTGACTTCTTGGACATTAAAATCCAAGTGGATCAGAATCTTTTTTTGCAAACTGATGTACACAGGAAACCAACTTCAACTAATTCACTGCTTCATGCAGAATCAAGTCATCCTTACAGCATGATCAGGGCTATCCCTGTTGGTCAATTTCTCAGGATGAGGCGGATCTGCTCTACAGAACCAAAATTTGATCTACAAGCTAAAGATCTCCGTGAAAGATTTCGGGCAAGAGGGTGTTCACATAGATGCATCAAGGCAGGGTACAATAGGGTAAAAGATGTTCTCTGGATGCTCGATTGTGTCCAAGGGCCAAAAAAAAACTTGGTGGAGGATAAAATCTGGTATATCTCCACATACAATGGTGAGTGGCCTTCAATGCGTGCGTGTTTACAGAAGCATTGGGATATATTAAAAACAGATCCAACCCTAGCCAAATGTATTACTGATGTTCCCCTTATGACCTCAAGAGGAAGTAAAAACATAGGAGATATCTTGATGAGTAGTCATTATGTTCCTAAATTGATCAAAGAAAAAAACCCTTTTGGTACCCATGGACCAGTTGAAGGATGTTTCCCTTGTGGGGACTGTATTGCATGTGTGAATATTGTTCGCTCTTCAACATTCGAATCTACAAAAAACTGTTTTGTATTAAACAATATATAACATGCAATACGACTCAAGTGATTTATTATGCCACTTGCACATGTCCCAAAACCTATATTGGGTTAACATCAAGGCGTCTTGGTACTTGAACATGAGAACATGTTTGGGACATTACAGCAGCTAAAACAGAAACGGAGGTTTCTCAATTAAAAACACTGCCTAGACATTTTCATCAATTTCATAACTGTGATCCCAAACAATTTTTTGGAAAAGGTATTGAGCATGTGCAATGTGGCTTTCGCGGTGGTGATATCCACCGCTTGTTAGCGCAAAAAGAGTGTAGGTGGATTTTTGTTTTAGATTCTATGGTGCCCAAAGGGCTTAAATGAGAGTATGGGCTACTCTTCCTTTTAGTAATTCTCGTGCCTTGGTATCTTTAAATGCATGGTGTGGGCCCCTTCTCCAGATATATTCTTACCACCTTTTGGTTGGTCTCTATTATATTTTAATATTTTATGTTTTTTAACACGTTTGTCTTCTGACTTTTAGTTTTATATGTGATCCATGTTGGAATTGGACAACAAGGACGATCTGTGGATGCACTTTTTTCACTTGCAAGTCACTACACCGTCAAGTCTAGCACAATTAATCATAATGGACTTAGTAATCTTTGTATCACTTTTTAAATATTTATATATTGTAACATTGTTGTGTAAATTATAAGTATTCACAATATATGCTTCAATTAATATGCATTTTGCAATGATCACAATGTTATTTGAATAGTTATATATTATATAATAGTTTTGTTAAAAAAAATTATATATATATGTATATATATATATATATATATATATATATATATGTGTATGTATGTGTATGTATGTATGTATGTATGTATGTATGTATGTATGTATGTATGTATGTATGTATGTATGTATGTATGTATGTATGTATGTATGTATGTATATATATATATATATATATATATATATATATATATATATATATATATATATATATATAATTGTGGCCCGATTCTAACGTATCGGGTATTCTAGAATATGCATGTCCCCGTAGTATATGGACAATGATGATTCCAGAATTCGCGGCAGACTGTGCCCGTCGCTGATTGGTCGAGGCAACCTTTATGACATCATCATCGCCATGGCAACCATTATGACATCTACATCGATACTGTGCCCGTCACTGATTGACGTCAGAGACGCGGGATTTCCATTGTGACATCATCGTCGCCATGCTATGCCCGTCTCTGATTCAGAATGATGAATGATGAATCAGACGCGGGATTTCCAGGACAGACAGACGGAAAAACCCTTAGATAGATAGATAGAGAGATATATATATACATATACATACATACACATACAGGTCCTTCTCAAAAAATTAGCATATAGTGTTAAATTTCATTATTTACCATAATGTAATGATTACAATTAAACTTTCATATATTATAGATTCATTATCCACCAACTGAAATTTGTCAGGTCTTTTATTGTTTTAATACTGATGATTTTGGCATACAACTCCTGATAACCCAAAAAACCCTGTCTCAATAAATTAGCATATTTCACCCGTCCAATCAAATAAAAGTGTTTTTTAATAACAAACAAAAAAAACCATCAAATAATAATGTTCAGTTATGCACTCAATACTTGGTCGGAAATCCTTTGGCAGAAATGACTGCTTCAATGCGGCGTGGCATGGAGGCAATCAGCCTGTGACACTGCTGAGATGTTATGGAGGCCCAGGATGCTTCAATAGCGGCCTTAAGCTCATCCAGAGTGTTGGGTCTTGCGTCTCTCAACTTTCTCTTCACAATATCCCACAGATTCTCTATGGGGTTCAGGTCAGGAGAGTTGGCAGGCCAATTGAGCACAGTAATACCATGGTCAGTAAACCATTTACCAGTGGTTTTGGCACTGTGAGCAGGTGCCAGGTCGTGCTGAAAAATGAAATCTTCATCTCCATAAAGCATTTCAGCCGATGGAAGCATGAAGTGCTCCAAAATCTCCTGATAGCTAGCTGCATTGACCCTGCCCTTGATGAAACACAGTGGACCAACACCAGCAGCTGACATGGCACCCCACACCATCACTGACTGTGGGTACTTGACACTGGACTTCAGGCATTTTGGCATTTCCTTCTCCCCAGTCTTCCTCCAGACTCTGGCACCTTGATTTCCAAATGACATGCAAAATTTGCTTTCAAGTCTTTGCCCAAGTCTTTTTTGCATTGATGACTTCACCAGTGCTTTCTTTCTTTCTCAGGATGTACCAAACTGTAGATTTTGCCACTCCTAATATATGTTTTGAACAGCTGACATGTGCCCGTAATAGGCGCGGGCAGAATCGCGATCTGTAGTCTGGATTTTAGGGAGGTGAGCAGGAAGGAATCCGGAGGTTTACGGATGAAGTCTAGGGTGAGGCCTGAGGATATTAATTTTATGGCCCATGGGTTGACAGTTATTTCTCTCCACTGATTGACAAATCCCAGTAGTCTACCGCCCACTGGTGGAATAGGGTTCCCGGAATTTCTCGGCTGGCCTGAAGGGACGTTTGTTAAACAAATTGCTTTTCTGCCTGAAGTCTTTGTTCCTCCATTGGTCTTTAAAACCTCCCTTTCTGCCAAATGTTGGCTTCCTGAATGCCCTTCTGTAAGGCTAGGGTCACTTTGCATTATGTGACCGCGTTTAACGGACTACGTTACACCGCGGCATAACGCGGTGTTAACGTAGTCCGTTAACGCCGCCATAGCCTGTAATGGTGAGCGCGTCGCTAGCGCCCGCCCACATTGGGCGGGCGCTAGCGATGTCGCGTCATTTGAGTGACGGACCTCGGACGCTGCTTGCAGCGTCCGAGGTCCGTTCCTCGCTAGTGCAGATCGGGGATCTGCGCTAGCGGGGACGCCGAACGTGGACCCTAGGGAAGCATTGCGTTAGCGCAACCCGCTAGCGCTATGCGCTTAACGGATTGCCCTAACGCAATGTGACCCTAGCTTAAGCAGGAACAAAGGGATTAGGAAAACCCTTCTTACGTTCACCCGCCTTAGTAAGTATTTCATCCAAAATAGTTCCAAAAAGGTACTCACCCTGACAGGGCATGGCACATAATTTGGATCTGGACTGGGCATCTCCCTTCCAGTTTTTTAACCATAAAGCTCGGCGAGCAGTATTGGAAAGACTAGCTGTCCTGGCCGCCAGGCGGAGAGAATCCACAGAGGCATCGGATATAAATGCCGCAGCACCCTTAATCAAGGGGATGGATGCACGCAATTTCTCCCTAGATACACCACTTTTGATATTATGGTCCAGCTGGTCTAACCAAACCAGCATAGATCTACTAGTACATGTGGCTGAGATAGCCGGCCTGAATGCAGTGACTCAAGCTTCCCATGATTTTTTCAAAAGTGCGTCCGATTTTCTATCCATGGGATCGGATAAGGAGCCTGCGTCTTCTACCGGTAGAGAAGAACGTCGAGAAGTGGATGCGACAGCCGCATCAACCTTCGGTATTTTAGCCCAGGTATTTAAATCCTCGTCATCAAAGGGGTAACGCCTCTTACAAGATACTGGCATAAACCCCTTCTGTCCCTTGCTCCACTCCTTCTTAACGAGGTCCTTTATAGCCTGGTTCACTGGGAATACATGGCCCTTTCGTTGAGAGAGACCCGCAAACATAACCTCCTGGGCCGTTTGGGGTTCCTTTACCTCAGACACCCCCATCGTCTTCCTTACTGATTTGACAAGATTATTTACTCCATCAGTTGGGAAGCAGACATGGTCCTCCTCATCTGAGGAACCAGATAAGTGAGAGACGTCTGAATTAATCTCCCCACTTTCCGCCGATGTGTCAGTATTAGGTGAGGATTTTCTCCTACTCCTTTTTTCAACACTGCCTGAGGGACCACCACTCAACGACTGGAGTTCCTCCCGAATCATTAGCCGTATTTCGTTCATTTTAACGGACTCTTCCTGCCGCAGGGTGTTATCTATGCATGCCTGACACAACCTTTTAGAATAAGGCCGGCCTCACACTCGGCGTAAGACAATACGGTCCTTTTTTTTTACGTCCGTACTACGGCCGTAATACGGAGAAATGTTCCCAAAATAGTGATCCGTAGTCAGGGTGTGTCAGCGTATTTTGCGCATGGCATCCTCCGTATGTAATCCGTATGGCATCCGTACTGCGAGATTTTCGCACAGGCTTGCAAAACCGACATCTAATGGATTTATGTGCTCAAATGTTAGGGAAAACATATATACAGTGTATATATATATATATATATATATATATATATATATATATATATATATATATATATATATATATATATATATATATCTCTCTATCATTGAGACATATATATATATATATATTCTGTATTTAGATGTCATTCAGCGCGATAGCTGTGAAAAGCCGGTAATTCAATTGCCGGCTTTTCATTTCTCCTGCACAAACCCGACAGGATATGAGACATGGTTTACATACAGTAAACTATCTCATATCCCCTTTTTTTTTTGCATATTCCACACTACTAATGTTAGTAGTGTGTATGTGCAAAATTTCAGCGCTGTAGCTGCTAAAATAAAGGGTTAAATGGCGGAAAAAATTGGCGTGGGCTCCCGCGCAATTTTCTCCGCCAGAATGGTAAAGCCAGTGACTGAGGGCAGATATTAATAGCCAGGAGAGGGTCCATGGTTATTGGCCCCCCCGTGGCTAAAAACATCTGCCCCCAGCCACCCCAGAAAAGGCACATCTGGAAGATGCGCCTATTCTGGCACTTGGCCACTCTCTTCCCACTCCCTGTGGGATATGGGGTAATGAAGGGTTAATGCCACCTTGCTATTGTAAGGTGACATTAAGCCAGATTAATAATGGAGAGGCGTCAATTATGACACCTATCCATTATTAATCCAATTGTAGGGTTAAAAAATACACACACACATTAGTAAAAGTATTTTAATGAAATAAACACAGCGGTTGTTGTAATAATTTATTGTTCTCTCAATCCATCAGGAACACCCTCGCTTGGAAAAATAATAAACGCACAAGATACATACCTCACGTCCCACGATGTAATCCATCTGAAGGGGTTAACTAATATTACAGGCAGGAGCCCTGCTAATGCAGCTGTGCTCCTGCTTGTAATTCCCCGGCGAATGAATGAAATGTAGGTCATTGACCTACATTTCCTTCAGTCGCGGTGATGCGCCCCCTGGTGGATGTCCTCATATGACCTGGAGCGTGGGAAAAAGTTCCCAGGCTGCAGTTCATGAGAACATCCACCAGAGGGCGCCTCACCGCGACTCAATGTAAGTACAGATCCGGCTTTCCTTTCAGCACCCGGAGATTACAGGCAGGAGCGAGTGGTTTATCGCAGCTCTGCCTGTAATATTAGTTAACCCCTTCAGATGGATTACATCGTGGGACGTGACGGTTCAGCTGAGGGTATGTATCTTGTGCGTTTATTATTTTTCCAAGCGAGGGTGTTCCTGATGGATTGAGAGAACAATAAATTATTACAACAACCGCTGTGTTTATTTCATTAAAATACTTTTACTAATGTGTGTGTTTTTTAACCCTTTCCTACAATTGGATTAATAATGGATAGGTGTCATAATTGACGCCTCTCCATTATTAATCTGGCTTAATGTCACCTTACAATAGCAAGGTGGCATTAACCCTTCATTACCCCATATCCCACCGCTACAGGGAGTGGGAAGAGAGTGGCCAAGTGCCAGAATAGGCGTATCTTCCAGATGTGCCTTTTCTGGGGTGGCTGGGGGCAGATGTTTGTAGCCACGGGGGGGCCAATAACCGTGGACCCTCTCCTGGCTATTAATATCTGCCCTCAGTCACTGGCTTTACCACTCTGGCGGAGAAAATTGCGCGGGAGCCCACGCCAATTTTTTCCGCCATTTAACCCTTTATTTTAGCAGCTACAGCGCTGAAATTTTGCACATACACACTACTAACATTAGTAGTGTGGAATATGCAAAAAAAAGGGGATATGAGATGGTTTACTGTATGTAAACCATGTCTCATATCCTGTCGGGTTTGTGCAGGAGAAATGAAAAGCTGGCAATTGAATTACCGACTTATCACTAACACCGCTGCGTATTTCTCGCAAGTCACACTGCTGGTCAGTGTGGAATCCGTATTTTTCTCGCCCCCATAGACTTTCATTGGCGATTTTTTTGCGCAATACGGTGACAAACGCAGCATGCTGCGATTTTGTACGGCCGTAGAAAGCCGTATAATACTGAACCGTAATATACGGCTAATAGGAGCAGCCCCATTGAGAATAATTGTGCCGTTTATTTTGCGAGTTTTACGGACGTAGTTTATGCGCTCTTACGTCCGTAAAACTCGCTAGTGTGAGGCCGGCCTAAGAGTCAGGCAGGGGCTCAATACATATAGCACATTGCTTGTGCTTGGTCTTCTCCTTGCTTTTTGCCTAAAGAGGGACATAAGCAGAGGAGACTAATATAATTTCCATGGAGCTGCATACCCAATCATCCTGACGTATATATATACCGGCTGTTGGATGGATCGTCCGGCCTGGGGTGTGGAACGGGATGATTTCCTCCCCGATTTGTCAGTGGAATCACTCTTTCTAGAGTGTCCACTTTTCCTTTTTGCAGCATTACCACTGGGTACAAGTGACTCTTCCACGGGGTGCTCACTGACTTCCTCATGGGACGACATAATGCACGCTGTTTGCCCTCCCTTAACAGACTTTATAATGCAGGCTATCAACTACCCAGCCCCTGCAGCTGCAATCGCTGCCTTTTTTTTTTTTTTACCTGTCTCAGGAAGCCTGTGAAAACCGCCAGGAGGAATCCAATATGGCGGTTCCCCCGGAAATACAATGCCGACCTCAGGGGGTCGGCCATACTACATCCGGGATCCTAGACGCACTGCGCATGCGCCGGCGTCTGCCGCAGATTTTCCGGCATCGCAACCCCGCACACCATACCTGAGGGACCGGGGGAGCCATCGCTTGTTTCAGCGCCACACCACTGCAGACCGGGAACGACCAGGTATTTCCACCGCCGTGGTCATCCTCTAACAACGGTGTCCCAGCAGGGAGACCATTGATATCTTCAGGCCCCACCGATCGGCCACCGCAGACGAGGAGGGGACCATCAGGAACCCCCGACTCTGCTTTTACTCGCTCTGGAGCCCCTGCCGCTCAGCTGAGACGTACAGGCGGCATCCAGACGAGTTTTTCCTCTTCTTGGATAACTGCAGAGATCTTCTCTGTGGGTTCCCTTCTAGGAACAGGAAACCAACTGAGGAGCGAGGGGGGGCCGCCCCTTTTATCTCTCTGTAGGTTTCCTGTTCCTAGGGGCGGATCCCCTCTCTCAGTGGGTGCTGTCGTGGCGAATAGAAAATAACCTACTCATGTTAGGTGTCTATGAACTCATACTGACCCGGAGAATCATAATGGCAGGTCAGTTTTAGCATTTAGTGAACCTAGCAAAAAAGCCAAACAAAAAACAAGTGTGGGACTGCACTTTTTTTGCAATTTCACTGCACTTGAAATTTTTTCCTGTTTTCTAGTACACGACATGCTAAAACCAATGATGTTGTTCAAAAGTACAACTCGTCCCGCAAAAAATAAGCCCTCACATGGCCAAATTGATGGAAAAATAAAAAAGTTATGGCTCTGGGAAGGAGGGGAGTGAAAACTGAACACGGAAAATCCCAAGGTCATGAAGGGGTTAATGTTTTATAAAAAAAAAAATTGCAACAGCTATTTCAGTTTCATATATCTAATAACTGTTGGACACAGTAATGTTTCTGCCTTGAAATGAGGTTTATTGTACTAACAGAAAATGTGCAATCTGCATTCAAACAAAATTTGACAGGTGCATAAGTATGGGCACCCTTATCATTTTCTTGTTTTAAATACTCCTACCTACTTTTTACTGACTTACTAAAGCACTTTTTTTTGGTTTTGTAACCTGATTGAGCTTTGAACTTCATAGCCAGGTGTATGCAATCATGAGAAAAGCTACTTAAAGTTGCACTTGCAAGTTGTTCTCCTGTTTGAATCTCCTCTGAAGAGTGGCATCATGGGCTCCTCAAAACAACTGTCAAATGATCTGAAAACAAAGATTATTCAACATAATTGTTCAGAGGAAGGATACAAAAAGATGTCTAAGATTTAATCCTGTCAATTTCCACTCTGAGGAACATAGTAAGGAAATGGAAGAACACAGGTACAGTTCTTGTTAAGGCCAAGAAAAACATCAGAAAGGCAGAAAAGAAGAATGGTGAGATCAGTTAAGAACAATCCTCAGATCACCTCCAGAGAGCTGCAGCATCAACTTGCTGCAGATGGTGTCACTGTGCATCGGTCAACTATACAACGCACTTTGCACAAGGAGAAGCTGTATGGGAGAGTGATGCGAAAGAAGCCGTTTCTGCAAGCACGCCACAAACAGAGTCGGCTGAGGTATGCAAAAGCACATTTGGAGAAGCCAATTTCTTTTTGGAAAAATGTCCTGTGGACTGATGAAACCCAGATTGAGTTGTTTGGTAATACAAAAAGGCGTTATGAATGGCGGCAAAAAAACACAGCATTCCAAGAAAAACACTTGCTACCCACAGTAAAATTTGGTGAAGGTTCCATCATGCTTTGGGGCTGTGTGGCCAATGCCGGCACCGGGAATCTTGTTAAAGTTAAGGGATGCATGGATTCCTCTCAGCATCAGCAGATTCTTGACAATAATGTTCATGAATCAGTGACAAAGTTGAAGTTACGCAGGGGATGGATCTTTCAGCAAGACAATGATCCAAAACACCGCTCCAAATCTACTCAGGCATTCATGCAGAGGAACAGTTACACTGTTCTGGAATAGACATCCCAGTCCCCAGACCTGAATATCATTGAACATCTGTGGGATCATTTGAAGAGGGCTGTCCATGCTCGGCGACCATCAAAATTCACTGAACTGGAATTCTTTTGTAAAGCGGAATGGTCAAAAATACCTTCATCCAGGATCCAGGAACTCATTAAAAGCTACAGGAAGCGACTAGAGGCTGTTATTTTTGCAAAAGGAGGATCTACTAAATATTGATGTCACTATTCTGGTGAGGTGCCCATACTTATCCACCTGTCAAATTTTGTTTGAATGCAGATTGCACATTTTCTGTTAGTACAATAAACCTCATTTCAAGGCTGAAACATTACTGTGTCCAACAGTTATTAGATAGATGAAACTGAAATAGCTGTTGCAAAAAAAAACAAATTTTTATAAAACATTAAGCTTAGGATTAATAGGGGTGCACAAACTTTTTCATATAACTGTATGTAGCTGATTCCCAGCACACACGTGTGCGTGCTGATAAGGAAAAATTGAGGACTCTTTCCAACAGGCAATTGTGTAAGGTTAAAAGAGCAGCTGCAAAAATGCCTGGTCATAGCAGCAGACAAGTTTTTGAAGCTGCTGGTGCCTCCAACGTCCCCAGAACAAGAAGCAGGGTCCTTCAGAGGTTTGCAGCTGTGCATAAGCCATCCTGTTGACCACCTCTCTCCACTGCACACAAGCAGAAACGGCTCCAGTGGGCCAAACGATACATGAAGACTGACTTCCAAACTGTGTTCACCGATGAGTGCCGTGCAACGCTCGATGGTCCAGGTGGATGGAGTGGAGGATGGCTGGTTGATGGACACCCCATGAAGGCACGGCTAAGGCACCAACAAGGAGGAGGTGGAGTAATGTTTTGGGCTGGAATCATGGGGAGAGAGATTGTCGGCCCCTTTATGATCTCTGAAGGGGTAAAGATGAACTCCATAATCTATGTGGAGTTTCTAAGACAACACTTCCTGCCATGGTTCAAGAGGAAGAACCGTGCTTTCCGCAGCAAGATCATTTTCATGCATGATAATGCACCGTCTCATGCTGCAAAAAACACATCTGCATCTCTGGCTGCTATGGGCATAAAAGAGGACAAACTTATGGTGTGGCCACCATCTTCCCCTGACCTCAACCCCATTGTGAACCTCTGGAGCATCATCAAAAGGAGTGTCTATGATGGCGGGAGGCAGTTCACATCTAAGCAACAGCTCTGGGAGGGTATTCTGTCCACACGCAAAACAATTGAAGCAGAAACCATCCAAAAACTGACAAATTCAATGGACGAGAGTGTTCAGAAGCTTCTTTCGAACAAGGGGTCCTATGTGCAAATGTAACATCACCTAGAATAAAGTTTTCACTTGAAAACTGTTTGATTTCATTTTGTAATAAGCTGATAATGCTTATAACTTCACAATTGACCATTTTTTTGTAAAAAAAAAAAAAAAAAAAAAAAAAAAAAAAAAAATGGTTGAAAACTCGGCTGTGCATAATAATTTGGAACATGCATTGAGTCTTTTTTTTTTTTTTTTTTTTTTTTTAAAGATACTGTTTTCATAGGCAGTTTGTTCCAAAACATTACAAATATACTAGAATAGTAGATGACTGGAAAATAACAATGACTGCAATCCAGATCGGTAATTTAGAGAAAATAAGAGGAAATATTATTTGCATAATAATTTGGAACACCGTGTAGAGAGGAAGTTCAATAAAATTGCTTTGCATCCATCCTGGTGTGGTACTTTGGAAAATCACTGAAGGGTGGAGGTGGGGAGGGGCTATTTAACCTCTTCTGTGTTCCTGTCCCTATTAAGGATATGAAGGACAACCTCCTGGTGGTGCTGTCATGATGGACTCCTGGAAACACTATTACCGGTAAGACTAATTCCTATTTTTGCGTCACCACATTTTCAGAGCTATAATTTTTCCATATTTTGGTCCACAGAGTCATGTGATGTCTTGTTTTTTTGCAGAATGAGTTGACGTTTTTATGGTTACAATTTTCGGGCACGTGACATTTTTTGATCACTTTTCATTCCGATTTTTGTTAGGCAGAATAACCAAAAACCAGCTATTCATGAATTTCTTTTGTGGGGTCGATTATACCATTCCACCTTTGGTAAAACTGGTAAAGCAGTTTTATTCTTCAGGTCAGTACAATTACAGCGATACCTCATTTATATAATTTTTTTGGGTTTTGCCGCTTTTATACAATAAAAAAAACTATTTTATGTAAAAAGTAATTGTTTTTGCATCACTTTATTCTGAGAGCTATAACTTATTTTTTTAGCTGATGACACTGTATGACGGCTCATGTTTTTGCAGGACAAGATGATGTTTTCAGCGGTGTTTGTTTGATCGCAGTGTTCCGGGGGTTAATGTGCCAGGAGCGGTCCGTGACCGCTCCTGGCACATAGTGCCAGATGTCAGCTGTGATAATCAGCTGAGACCCAGCCGCGATCCCCCCCGTGAGCTCGGCTGATCGCATATGACATACTATACCGTCGATGGTCATAAGGGCCCACCCCACCTCGACGGGATAGTAAATCTAATGTCAGAAAGGGGTTAAGGACTACCACGGAGTAAAAGACTCATAACTGAGGCAGGGCGATCTCACCACAATCAAACTATCATACAGGTGAACATTTAAAGAAAATACATTTTTTTATTCTAATACATCCCCAACAATAATGTATGTATGAGGGGAGAGGTCCAACACTTAACCAGAGTTGCACTCATTTATAGTGTACCATTGAAGCCACTATGAGTCCTGTACAGAAGAGGAAACAAAATATTACTGACCCCCCATTTTAGGAGAGATTGTGCAGTAATCTGAATTCCTTTTCATATTTTAATGACGTGGAGTGAATCCATGAAACCAGGGCTCAAGCCAACACATCTCCTGCAGGTGTGAATGATCACAATCCTTCTTGAAGTTATTCGGTTTTAAAAGAAATTGAACAGTCAGGATAAAGGGAAACTCTGCTGTTATTGTACAGAGATTCACTCTTGGCCTCACTGCACATTTAATGTTTCTGATCATAAAAGCAAAGTTTGGCCAGAAAGACTGGACCTGGTCTTGTAGGGACCATATGATCACATTCAGCAGCACAGAAGGGGGAGAAGGTAGATTCATCCAATATCAGGATTCTAGGAAGCCAACAGCATCATTACCCTCAGCTTTCTCTTACAGGCCCATTATAACAATTTTCCTCAAGTGATTTTCTACCTTGTCAAAACTTTCTACGTACGCAGTTTGGCTTTGTAGTTTACAGATCTGGGCAGATAAGTCAGCGTCTCCTAAACCAAGGGGGTAGGTGGATCCTCCAAGCTATAGGTTCTATAGAAAAGGGCTTTTCATGCCCAAAGTGAGTTGAACAGTTTTGGATGGAGGAGAATGTTATGGCCTAGAGGCAAAATGGTGATCATGGTAATATAGCCGGACTACACCACCAATAAAGCAGCCACAGCCAGTGACTGAGAAGAATCTGTGACTCCTCTGCATTTAGTGGTTACTACTCACCTGGGTAGTCATATGTAGTAATCTCCTCTTTACACCGCTCATCACCCCTCACATATGTCCCTGTAGTATTAATATGGGTCAGATCTTCACCCTGAAACAAATATTGTAAAAGTCACAGACAGATGGAGAAGTCACATCAATGATCAGCTCTAATCCTGCTATCTCCACCGTTCTCATTACACAAGTATAAAACATATAATACTGGTGGATAAAACAAGACTGAGCACAAGACCTTCACAGCCGTCTACATATCATAGGGAAGATCTCCTGACACCTTCTCTCCATCTACCTGATGATCCTGAGGAACATTGGGATCTTCTTGTTTACAGTCCTGAGGAAGAAGAGGACGGGGACATCTCTCTGGTGTTGTCCTCTTACTGGATAGATCTGGAGGAAACACATACATGGACTGAATTCATTCTTTACATACAGATAATTATAGGCCGTGTGTATTTAGTCCTGTCTATTACCTGGTGATGTGAGGGGCCGGGGAACCTTCATCATGACGTCCTTGTACAGATCTCTGTGTGCTTCTAAATACTCCCACTCCTCCATGGAGAAATAGACAGCGACATCCTGACACCTTATAGGAACCTGACACATACAATAATACCGTCATCCCCCCGATCGCTTCATATTGTTACTGTGTAATGTCCCAGCATTCCCAGCAGTGTCACCTCTCCAGTCAGCAGCTCAATCATCTTGTAGGCAAGTTCTAGGATCTTCTGGTCATTGATGTCCTCATGTATCAGGGGGTGAGGTTGAGGCTCAGTGATTGGGCTCAGGGGTCTTCCCCATCCCTCAGACACAGGGTCCTCACAGCGCTCACTAGAGGTCTTCTTCACTACTGTGTAATCCTGGTTATGGAGAGACACATTAATAAATCTCACTACACACATTTCCAGAGTCCTCACCTCTCCAGTTCTGTCCATCTGTTATTCCCATAGATAAGAATGATGTAATGTGACGTCATCAGAATCTCTCACCTCTCCAGTAAGCCGGAAGAGGATCTCTAGGGTGAGGTGTAATATCCTCTCCACCATCTTGTCTCTGTCCATATTCATCCTTGATGGGTAAATCAGGAAAATTCTCTTATATGGAAAGATCTTCACTGAGAGGATCCGATATTGTAGAGACCTGAATGAGAAGATGAGCCGATGTAACATCATAAGAATCCTGTGTAATAATACAATTACTGGAGATAATAAGGGAAACATATGAGGAGATTTATTATTTTACAGTATTTAGTTTCCTTCTTTACATCTAGTAATAAAACCTATATATTTAGGCCACAGACAACAAGCAGTTTCTTCCTCGGAGTCGGCAGCTGAATACGTTTCTCATAGACTCATCTTCCATAACGCTAATTCTCGTCTCATTTACCGACACTGGAATCGGCATTGGTAATACTGCAGGAGATATTCATTACACGTGACAGGAGAAATAACTACTTCATGATGAGGACGACATCTTCATCTTCTACTATGGCTCTAGAAACATATTTGTCCAGAGTCCATCACTGACTCCATCCCCACCGGCCTCTATATGAAGGTTTCCCGTCTTCCCCGCACTGTAATCTTCTATCACGTTAGATCTCAGCTCTGATTCACACACAGAAGTTTGAGGCTTTTATAAAAGATGGTTTGTAAGAACAACAAGACAGGAGTTATCTAATGCGAATGTCTCCATGTACAGTGTACTGTTTTCAGGATAGGTTTTTTTCATTTTTATTTTTTAGCATTTTTGCTTTGGATTCCATATAACATATACTTGAGTATAAGCCGAGGCACCTACTTTTGACACAAAAAACTGGGTAAGCTTATTGACTCGAGTATAAACCAGGTATACATTGTCCCCTCATTCCTATCCTGGTATGCATGGCTCCTTAACCCTATACTTGATTGCTGTTGTTTTAAAAAAAAAAACAAAAAAAAAAAACACCATCCCTCTCACCTACCTGCGCGTCCTGCATCGTTCCGGCCACCGGAGCTCTTCCTGTACTGAGCGATCACGTGGCCCTGCTCATTAGGTAATGAATATGCACCTACACCTATGGGAGTAGAAAGTCATGCATATTCATTATCATAATGAGCGGTCCCATGTGATCACTCGGCAGGAAGAGCTCAGGTGTAGGCGGCCAGAACGAGATGCAGTGCCAGCACCAAGGGCACGCTGGTAGGCGAGTACGATGTATGGCTGGAAGTCGGCGGCTGCGGCTGGCACTGTGAGCTACTACAGCAGCGGCACAGGCTTTAGCCACAGCCACCGGCTCCTGCCTCTGTGACCCGCTGACCGCCACTGCCCCTCCGGCTTTCTAGGACCACGATTCGTGTATAAGTCGAGGGGGACGTTTTCAGCACAAAAAAATTCGGCTTATACACGAGTACATAAGGTATTACATGAAAGACACAAAAGCTAAAATAAAATTGAGGATGGATGTACTGGGGGAACCAAGAAGGAGGCACTGTAAGGCATCAAGAATGGGGATAAGGGAGGATTTATTACCTAGTGGTTTGGGTGGTAGCAGATTGTGTGGGGCTTCTTGTACTATTATATTGTGTGGAGGATACTGTGGGAACATTACACTGTGTGGGGGCAATAAAGGGGCCCCGTACTATGAGAGTAATACATGTTTCCTTGGTTCCCATCTTTCATAGTTGGGTCGTTTGTATCTATCAGCGGAAAAGGAACAAAACCATTGTGATTCTTATAAGGAGACAACACAAACCCCCTAAATATAACATTATATAACAACCCCACAATCTGTGACTCTTCAGGGTAAATCGCTCTCTCACCATTGGATTAGAGCTGATACTATGAAGCTAAAGTGACTAAACAGACTTTCTGTCACCTCCATAAAGGGGCACTTTTTTCGTGTTTGTCAGAACTGTCTGAGGAATATAAGGTTATGTGTCCACGTTCAGGAAACGCTGCGTTTTTGACGCAGCGATGAGCCGCAGCGTCAAAAACGCAGCGTCCAGATGTTACAGCATAGTGGAGGGGATTTTATGAAATCCCGTCTCCACTATGCATTAATAAACGCAGCATGTTGCTACATTGAGCAAAACACGCAAGAACACCGCAGGTGACCTGCCAGTGACCTCACGTGCAATTTTTAGTCAGGATTTTACCTGCATAAAATCCTGACCAAAGCCTGAAGCAAACCTGAACGTGGAGACATACCCTTAGAGGTGACAGAGTCCACCAATTAGAAGGGACATCTGTGGATATTGGGGTCTTTACCTGCTACAGTTCTGGTGGGATCTACTCGGTAAAGTGCTGGAATCACTTTCTCCCAAAGGGTTAAATGTCCTCTGTAACTTCAATGTCTTTCTATGAAGCTTCTTCACTGAACTTTCTTCCTGTTTTCTGCCGTATTTCTATTACTCTCCGGAATCAGGAATGTATTAAGTCCTGTAGAAACTGCGGAGAAAGAATCATTTCTAATTCTGTGTTTCCAGGATTCTTCTTGTGGGAATTGGCTGCGATATCCCCTGTGCAATATATTTATAGTATTAATGCGCCAGTAATGGGGAATCTCCACATCCCTCCACCGCAGAGCCGCACTCCACATAGAGAATAATGGAGCCTCCAGCACCGACCTCCACCCTCAGAGCCGCACTCCACATAGAGAATAATGGGGCCTCCAGCACCGACCTCCACCCACAGAGCGGCACTCCACATAGAGAATAATGGAGCCTCCAGCACCGACCTCCACCCGCAGAGCCGCACTCCACATAGAGAATAATGGAGCCTCCAGCACCGACCTCCACCCACAGAGCGGCACTCCACATAGAGAATAATGGAGCCTCCAGCACCGACCTCCACCCGCAGAGCCGCACTCCACATAGAGAATAATGGAGCCTCCAGCACCGACCTCCACCCACAGAGCGGCACTCCACATAGAGAATAATGGAGCCTCCAGCACCGACCTCCACCCGCAGAGCCGCACTCCACATAGAGAATAATGGGGCCTCCAGCACCGACCTACACCCGCAGAGCCGCACTCCTCATAGAGAATAATGGAGCCTCCAGCACCGACCTCCACCCTCAGAGCCGCACTCCACATAGAGAATAATGGAGCCTCCAGCACCGACCTCCACCCGCAGAGCCGCACTCCAAATAGAGAATAATGGAGCCTCCAGCACCGACCTCCACCCGCAGAGCCGCACTCCACATAGAGAATAATGGAGCCTCCAGCACCGACCTCCACCCGCAGAGCCGCACTCCACACAGAGAATAATGGAGCCTGCAGCACCGACCTCCACCCGCAGAGCCGCACTCCACATATAGAATAATGGAGCCTCCAGCACCGACCTCCACCCGCAGAGCCGCACTCCACATAGAGAATAATGGAGCCTCCAGCACGGACCTCCACCCGCAGAGCCGCACTCCACATAGAGAAAAATGGAGCCTCCAGCACCGACCTCCACCCGCAGAGCCACACTCCACATAGAGAATAATGGAGCCTCCAGCACCGACCTACACCCGCAGAGCCGCACTCCACATAGAGAATAATGGAGCCTCCAGCGCCTACCTCCACCCGCAGAGCCGCACTCCACATAGAGAATAATGGAGCCTCCAGCACCGACCTCCACCCGCAGAGCCGCACTCCACATAGAGAATAATGGGGCCTCCAACACCGACCTACACCCGCAGAGCTGCACTCCACATAGAGAATAATGGAGCCTCCAGCACCGACCTCCACATAGAGAATAATGGAGCCTCCAGCACCGACCTCCACCCGCAGAGCCGCACTCCACATAGAGAATAATGGAGCCTCCAGCACCGACCTCCACCCGCACTCCACATAGAGAATAATGGAGCCTCCAGCACCGACCTCCACCCGCAGAGCCGCACTCCACATAGAGAATAATGGGGCCTCCAGCACCGACCTCCACCCGCAGAGCCGCACTCCACATAGAGAATAATGGAGCCTCCAGCACCGACCTCCACCCGCACTCCACATAGAGAATAATGGAGCCTCCAGCACCGACCTCCACCCGCAGAGCCGCACTCCACATAGAGAATAATGGAGCCTCCAGCACCGACCTCCACCCGCAGAGCCGCACTCCAAATAGAGAATAATGGAGCCTCCAGCACCGACCTCCACCTGCAGAGCCGCACTCAACAGAGAGAATAATGGGGCCTCCAGCACCGACCTCCACATAGAGAATAATGAAGCCTCCAGCACCGACCTCCACCCGCAGAGCCGCACTCCACATAGAGAATAATGGGGCCTCCAGCACCGACCTCCACCCGCAGAGCCGCACTCCACATAGAGAATAATGGAGCCTCCAGCACCGACCTCCACCCGCAGAGCCGCACTCCACATAGAGAATAATGGAGCCTCCAGCACCGACCTCCACCCGTAGAGCCGCACTCCACAAAGGGAATAATGGAGCCTCCAGCACCGACCTCCACCCGCAGAGCCGCACTCCACATAGAGAATAATGGAGCCTCCAGCACCGACCTCCACATAGAGAATAATGGAGCCTCCAGCACCGACCTCCACCCGCAGAGCCGCACTCCACATAGAGAATGGAGCCTCCAGCACCGACCTCCACCCGCAGAGCCGCACTCCACATAGAGAATAATGGAGCCTCCAGCACCGACCTCCACCCGCAGAGCCGCACTCCACATAGAGAATAATGGAGCCTCCAGCACCGACCTCCACCCGCACTCCACATAGAGAATAATGGAGCCTCCAGCACCGACCTCCACCCGCAGAGCCGCACTCCACATAGAGAATAATGGAGCCTCCAGCACCGACCTCCACCCGCACTCCACATAGAGAATAATGGAGCCTCCAGCACCGACCTCCACCCGCACTCCACATAGAGAATAATGGGGCCTCCAGCACCGACCTCCACCCGCAGAGCCGCACTCCACATAGAGAATAATGGAGCCTCCAGCACCGACCTCCAGCCGCAGAGCCGCACTCCAAATAGAAAATAATGGAGCCTCCAGCACCGACCTCCACCCGCAGAGCCGCACTCCACATAGAGAATAATGGAGCCTCCAGCACCGACCTCCACCCGCAGAGCCGCACTCCACATAGAGAATAATGGGGCCTCCAGCACCGACCTCCACCCGCAGAGCCGCACTCCACATAGAGAATAATGGAGCCTCCAGCACCGACCTCCACCCGCAGAGCCGCACTCCACATAGAGAATAATGGAGCCTCCAGCACCGACCTCCACCCGTAGAGCCGCACTCCACAAAGGGAATAATGGAGCCTCCAGCACCGACCTCCACCCGCAGAGCCGCACTCCACATAGAGAATAATGGAGCCTCCAGCACCGACCTCCACATAGAGAATAATGGAGCCTCCAGCACCGACCTCCACCCGCAGAGCCGCACTCCACATAGAGAATGGAGCCTCCAGCACCGACCTCCACCCGCAGAGCCGCACTCCACATAGAGAATAATGGAGCCTCCAGCACCGACCTCCACCCGCAGAGCCGCACTCCACATAGAGAATAATGGAGCCTCCAGCACCGACCTCCACCCGCACTCCACATAGAGAATAATGGAGCCTCCAGCACCGACCTCCACCCGCAGAGCCGCACTCCACATAGAGAATAATGGAGCCTCCAGCACCGACCTCCACCCGCACTCCACATAGAGAATAATGGAGCCTCCAGCACCGACCTCCACCCGCACTCCACATAGAGAATAATGGGGCCTCCAGCACCGACCTCCACCCGCAGAGCCGCACTCCACATAGAGAATAATGGAGCCTCCAGCACCGACCTCCACCCGCACTCCACATAGAGAATAATGGAGCCTCCAGCACCGACCTCCACCCGCAGAGCCGCACTCCAAATAGAGAATAATGGAGCCTCCAGCACCGACCTCCACCCGCAGAGCCGCACTCCAAATAGAGAATAATGGAGCCTCCAGCACCGACCTCCACCCGCAGAGCCGCACTCCACATAGAGAATAATGGAGCCTCCAGCACCGACCTCCACCCGCAGAGCCGCACTCCACATAGAGAATAATGGAGCCTCCAGCACCGACCTCCACCCTCAGAGCCGCACTCCACATAGAGAATAATGGAGCCTCCAGCACCGACCTCCACCCTCAGAGCCGCACTCCACATAGAGAATAATGGAGCCTCCAGCACCGACCTCCACCCGCAGAGCCGCACTCCACATAGAGAATAATGGAGCCTCCAGCACCGACCTCCACCCTCAGAGCCGCACTCCACATAGAGAATAATGGAGCCTCCAGCACCGACCTCCACCCTCAGAGCCGCACTCCACATAGAGAATAATGGAGCCTCCAGCACCGACCTCCACCCGCAGAGCCGCACTCCACATAGAGAATAATGGAGCCTCCAGCACCGACCTCCACCCACAGAGCCGCACTCCACATAGAGAATAATGGAGCCTCCAGCACCGACCTCCACCCGCAGAGCCGCACTCCACATAGAGAATAATGGAGCCTCCAGCACCGACCTCCACCCACAGAGCCGCACTCCACATAGAGAATAATGGAGCCTCCAGCACCGACCTCCACCCGCAGAGCCGCACTCCACATAGAGAATAATGGAGCCTCCAGCACCAACCTCCACCCGCAGAGCCGCACTCCACATAGAGAATAATGGGGCCTCCAGCACCGACCTCCACCCACAGAGCCGCACTCCACATAGAGAATAATGGAGCCTCCAGCACCGACCTCCACCCTCAGAGCCGCACTCCACATAAAGAATAATGGAGCCTCCAGCACCAATCTCCACCCGCAGAGCCGCACTCCACATAGAGAATAATGGAGCCTCCAGCACCGACCTCCACCCACAGAGCCGCACTCCACATAGAGAATAATGGAGCCTCCAGCACCGACCTCCACCCGCAGAGCCGCACTCCACATAGAGAATAATGGAGCCTCCAGCACCGACCTCCACCCGCAGAGCCGCACTCCACATAGAGAATAATGGAGCCTCCAGCACCGACCTCCACCCGCAGAGCCGCACTCCAAATAGAGAATAATGGAGCCTCCAGCACCAATCTCCACCCGCAGAGCCGCACTCCACATAGAGAATAATGGAGCCTCCAGCACCGACCTCCACCCGCAGAGCCGCACTCCACATAGAGAATAATGGAGCCTGCAGCACCGACCTCCACCCGCAGAGCCGCACTCCACATATAGAATAATGGAGCCTCCAGCACCGACCTCCACCCGCAGAGCCGCACTCCACATAGAGAATAATGGAGCCTCCAGCACGGACCTCCACCCGCAGAGCCGCACTCCACATAGAGAATAATGGAGCCTCCAGCACCGACCTCCACCCACAGAGCCGCACTCCACATAGAGAATAATGGAGCCTCCAGCACCGACCTCCACCCGCAGAGCCGCACTCCACATAGAGAATAATGGAGCCTCCAGCACCGACCTCCACCCGCAGAGCCGCACTCCAAATAGAGAATAATGGAGCCTCCAGCACCAATCTCCACCCGCAGAGCCGCACTCCACATAGAGAATAATGGAGCCTCCAGCACCGACCTCCACCCGCAGAGCCGCACTCCACACAGAGAATAATGGAGCCTGCAGCACCGACCTCCACCCGCAGAGCCGCACTCCACATATAGAATAATGGAGCCTCCAGCACCGACCTCCACCCGCAGAGCCGCACTCCACATAGAGAATAATGGAGCCTCCAGCACGGACCTCCACCCGCAGAGCCGCACTCCACATAGAGAATAATGGAGCCTCCAGCACCGACCTCCACCCGCAGAGCCACACTCCACATAGAGAATAATGGAGCCTCCAGCACCGACCTCCACCCGCAGAGCCGCACTCCACATAGAGAATAATGGAGCCTCCAGCGCCTACCTCCACCCGCAGAGCCGCACTCCACATAGAGAATAATGGAGCCTCCAGCACCGACCTCCACCCGCAGAGCCGCACTCCACATAGAGAATAATGGGGCCTCCAGCACCGACCTACACCCGCAGAGCTGCACTCCACATAGAGAATAATGGAGCCTCCAGCACCGACCTCCACATAGAGAATAATGGAGCCTCCAGCACCGACCTCCACCCGCAGAGCCGCACTCCACATAGAGAATAATGGAGCCTCCAGCACCGACCTCCACCCGCACTCCACATAGAGAATAATGGAGCCTCCAGCACCGACCTCCACCCGCAGAGCCGCACTCCACATAGAGAATAATGGGGCCTCCAGCACCGACCTCCACCCGCAGAGCCGCACTCCACATAGAGAATAATGGAGCCTCCAGCACCGACCTCCACCCGCACTCCACATAGAGAATAATGGAGCCTCCAGCACCGACCTCCACCCGCAGAGCCGCACTCCACATAGAGAATAATGGAGCCTCCAGCACCGTCCTCCACCCGCAGAGCCGCACTCCAAATAGAGAATAATGGAGCCTCCAGCACCGACCTCCACCTGCAGAGCCGCACTCCACATAGAGAATAATGGGGCCTCCAGCACCGACCTCCACATAGAGAATAATGGAGCCTCCAGCACCGACCTCCACCCGCAGAGCCGCACTCCACATAGAGAATAATGGGGCCTCCAGCACCGACCTCCACCCGCAGAGCCGCACTCCACATAGAGAATAATGGAGCCTCCAGCACCGACCTCCACCCGCAGAGCCGCACTCCACATAGAGAATAATGGAGCCTCCAGCACCGACCTTCACCCGCAGAGCCGCACTCCACATAGAGAATAATGGAGCCTCCAGCACCGACCTCCACCCGCAGAGCCGCACTCCAAATAGAAAATAATGGAGCCTCCAGCACCGACCTCCACCCGCAGAGCCGCACTCCACATAGAGAATAATGGAGCCTCCAGCACCGACCTCCACCCGCAGAGCCGCACTCCACATAGAGAATAATGGGGCCTCCAGCACCGACCTCCACCCGCAGAGCCGCACTCCACATAGAGAATAATGGAGCCTCCAGCACCGACCTCCACCCGCAGAGCCGCACTCCACATAGAGAATAATGGAGCCTCCAGCACCGACCTTCACCCGCAGAGCCGCACTCCACATAGAGAATAATGGAGCCTCCAGCACCGACCTCCACCCGCAGAGCCGCACTCCAAATAGAAAATAATGGAGCCTCCAGCACCGACCTCCACCCGCAGAGCCGCACTCCACATAGAGAATAATGGAGCCTCCAGCACCGACCTCCACCCGCAGAGCCGCACTCCACATAGAGAATAATGGAGCCTCCAGCACCGACCTCCACCCGCAGAGCCGCACTCCACATAGAGAATAATGGAGCCTCCAGCACCGACCTCCACCCGCAGAGCCGCACTCCACATAGAGAATAATGGAGCCTCCAGCACCTACCTCCACCCGCAGAGCCACACTCCACATAGAGAATAATGGAGCCTCCAGCACCGACCTCCACCCGCAGAGCCGCACTCCACATAGAGAATAATGGAGCCTCCAGCACCGACCTCCACCCGCAGAGCCGCACTCCACATAGAGAATAATGGAGCCTCCAGCACCAACCTCCACCCGCAGAGCCGCACTCCACATAGAGAATAATTGAGCCTCCAGCACCGACCTCCACCCGCAGAGCCGCACTCCACATAGAGAATAATGGAGCCTCCAGCACCGACCTCCACCCGTAGAGCCGCACTCCACAAAGGGAATAATGGAGCCTCCAGCACCGACCTCCACCCGCAGAGCCGCACTCCACATAGAGAATAATGGAGCCTCCAGCACCGACCTCCACATAGAGAATAATGGAGCCTCCAGCACCGACCTCCACCCGCAGAGCCGCACTCCACATAGAGAATAATGGGGCCTCCAGCACCGACCTCCACCCGCAGAGCCGCACTCCACATAGAGAATAATGGAGCCTCCAGCACCGACCTCCACCCGCACTCCACATAGAGAATAATGGAGCCTCCAGCACCGACCTCCACCCGCAGAGCCGCACTCCAAATAGAGAATAATGAAGCCTCCAGCACCGACCTCCGCCCGCAGAGCCGCACTCCAAATAGAGAATAATGGAGCCTCCAGCACCGACCTCCACCCGCAGAGCCGCACTCCACATAGAGAATAATGGAGCCTCCAGCACCGACCTCCACCCGCAGAGCCGCACTCCACATAGAGAATAATGGAGCCTCCAGCACCGACCTCCACCCGCACTCCACATAGAGAATAATGGAGCCTCCAGCACCGACCTCCACCCGCAGAGCCGCACTCCAAATAGAGAATAATGGAGCCTCCAGCACCGACCTCCACCCGCAGAGCCGCACTCCAAATAGAGAATAATGGAGCCTCCAGCACCGACCTCCACCCGCAGAGCCGCACTCCACATAGAGAATAATGGAGCCTCCAGCACCGACCTCCACCCGCAGAGCCGCACTCCACATAGAGAATAATGGAGCCTCCAACACCGACCTCCACCCGCAGAGCCGCACTCCACATAGAGAATAATGGAGCCTCCAGCACCGACCTCCACCCGCACTCCACATAGAGAATAATGGAGCCTCCAGCACCGACCTCCACCCGCAGAGCCGCACTCCACATAGAGAATAATGGAGCCTCCAGCACCTACCTCCACCTGCAGAGCCGCACTCCACATAGAGAATAATGGAGCCTCCAGCACCGACCTCCACCCGCAGAGCCGCACTCCAAATAGAGAATAATGGAGCCTCCAGCACCTACCTCCACCTGCAGAGCCGCACTCCACATAGAGAATAATGGAGCCTCCAGCACCGACCTCCACCCCCAGAGCCGCACTCCACATAGAGAATAATGGAGACCCAGCACCGACCGCCACCCGCAGAGCCGCACTCCACATAGAGAATAATGGAGCCTCCAGCACCGACCTCCACCCGCAGAGCCGCACTCCACAGAGAGAATAATGGAGCCTCCAGCACCGACCTCCACCCACAGAGCCGCACTCCACATAGAGAATAATGGAGCCTCCAGCACCGACCTCCACCCTCAGAGCCGCACTCCACATAAAGAATAATGGAGCCTCCAGCACCAATCTCCACCCGCAGAGCCGCACTCCACATAGAGAATAATGGAGCCTCCAGCACCGACCTCCACCCACAGAGCCGCACTCCACATAGAGAATAATGGAGCCTCCAGCACCGACCTCCACCCGCAGAGCCGCACTCCACATAGAGAATAATGGAGCCTCCAGCACCGACCTCCACCCGCAGAGCCGCACTCCACATAGAGAATAATGGAGCCTCCAGCACCGACCTCCACCCGCAGAGCCGCACTCCAAATAGAGAATAATGGAGCCTCCAGCACCAATCTCCACCCGCAGAGCCGCACTCCACATAGAGAATAATGGAGCCTCCAGCACCGACCTCCACCCGCAGAGCCGCACTCCACATAGAGAATAATGGAGCCTGCAGCACCGACCTCCACCCGCAGAGCCGCACTCCACATATAGAATAATGGAGCCTCCAGCACCGACCTCCACCCGCAGAGCCGCACTCCACATAGAGAATAATGGAGCCTCCAGCACGGACCTCCACCCGCAGAGCCGCACTCCACATAGAGAATAATGGAGCCTCCAGCACCGACCTCCACCCACAGAGCCGCACTCCACATAGAGAATAATGGAGCCTCCAGCACCGACCTCCACCCGCAGAGCCGCACTCCACATAGAGAATAATGGAGCCTCCAGCACCGACCTCCACCCGCAGAGCCGCACTCCACATAGAGAATAATGGAGCCTCCAGCACCGACCTCCACCCGCAGAGCCGCACTCCAAATAGAGAATAATGGAGCCTCCAGCACCAATCTCCACCCGCAGAGCCGCACTCCACATAGAGAATAATGGAGCCTCCAGCACCGACCTCCACCCGCAGAGCCGCACTCCACACAGAGAATAATGGAGCCTGCAGCACCGACCTCCACCCGCAGAGCCGCACTCCACATATAGAATAATGGAGCCTCCAGCACCGACCTCCACCCGCAGAGCCGCACTCCACATAGAGAATAATGGAGCCTCCAGCACGGACCTCCACCCGCAGAGCCGCACTCCACATAGAGAATAATGGAGCCTCCAGCACCGACCTCCACCCGCAGAGCCACACTCCACATAGAGAATAATGGAGCCTCCAGCACCGACCTCCACCCGCAGAGCCGCACTCCACATAGAGAATAATGGAGCCTCCAGCGCCTACCTCCACCCGCAGAGCCGCACTCCACATAGAGAATAATGGAGCCTCCAGCACCGACCTCCACACGCAGAGCCGCACTCCACATAGAGAATAATGGGGCCTCCAGCACCGACCTACACCCGCAGAGCTGCACTCCACATAGAGAATAATGGAGCCTCCAGCACCGACCTCCACATAGAGAATAATGGAGCCTCCAGCACCGACCTCCACCCGCAGAGCCGCACTCCACATAGAGAATAATGGAGCCTCCAGCACCGACCTCCACCCGCACTCCACATAGAGAATAATGGAGCCTCCAGCACCGACCTCCACCCGCAGAGCCGCACTCCACATAGAGAATAATGGGGCCTCCAGCACCGACCTCCACCCGCAGAGCCGCACTCCACATAGAGAATAATGGAGCCTCCAGCACCGACCTCCACCCGCACTCCACATAGAGAATAATGGAGCCTCCAGCACCGACCTCCACCCGCAGAGCCGCACTCCACATAGAGAATAATGGAGCCTCTAGCACCGACCTCCACCCGCAGAGCCGCACTCCAAATAGAGAATAATGGAGCCTCCAGCACCGACCTCCACCTGCAGAGCCGCACTCCACATAGAGAATAATGGGGCCTCCAGCACCGACCTCCACATAGAGAATAATGGAGCCTCCAGCACCGACCTCCACCCGCAGAGCCGCACTCCACATAGAGAATAATGGGGCCTCCAGCACCGACCTCCACCCGCAGAGCCGCACTCCACATAGAGAATAATGGAGCCTCCAGCACCGACCTCCACCCGCAGAGCCGCACTCCACATAGAGAATAATGGAGCCTCCAGCACCGACCTTCACCCGCAGAGCCGCACTCCACATAGAGAATAATGGAGCCTCCAGCACCGACCTCCACCCGCAGAGCCGCACTCCAAATAGAAAATAATGGAGCCTCCAGCACCGACCTCCACCCGCAGAGCCGCACTCCACATAGAGAATAATGGAGCCTCCAGCACCGACCTCCACCCGCAGAGCCGCACTCCACATAGAGAATAATGGGGCCTCCAGCACCGACCTCCACCCGCAGAGCCGCACTCCACATAGAGAATAATGGAGCCTCCAGCACCGACCTCCACCCGCAGAGCCGCACTCCACATAGAGAATAATGGAGCCTCCAGCACCGACCTTCACCCGCAGAGCCGCACTCCACATAGAGAATAATGGAGCCTCCAGCACCGACCTCCACCCGCAGAGCCGCACTCCAAATAGAAAATAATGGAGCCTCCAGCACCGACCTCCACCCGCAGAGCCGCACTCCACATAGAGAATAATGGAGCCTCCAGCACCGACCTCCACCCGCAGAGCCGCACTCCACATAGAGAATAATGGAGCCTCCAGCACCGACCTCCACCCGCAGAGCCGCACTCCACATAGAGAATAATGGAGCCTCCAGCACCGACCTCCACCCGCAGAGCCGCACTCCACATAGAGAATAATGGAGCCTCCAGCACCTACCTCCACCCGCAGAGCCACACTCCACATAGAGAATAATGGAGCCTCCAGCACCGACCTCCACCCGCAGAGCCGCACTCCACATAGAGAATAATGGAGCCTCCAGCACCGACCTCCACCCGCAGAGCCGCACTCCACATAGAGAATAATGGAGCCTCCAGCACCAACCTCCACCCGCAGAGCCGCACTCCACATAGAGAATAATTGAGCCTCCAGCACCGACCTCCACCCGCAGAGCCGCACTCCACATAGAGAATAATGGAGCCTCCAGCACCGACCTCCACCCGTAGAGCCGCACTCCACAAAGGGAATAATGGAGCCTCCAGCACCGACCTCCACCCGCAGAGCCGCACTCCACATAGAGAATAATGGAGCCTCCAGCACCGACCTCCACATAGAGAATAATGGAGCCTCCAGCACCGACCTCCACCCGCAGAGCCGCACTCCACATAGAGAATAATGGAGCCTCCAGCACCGACCTCCACCCGCACTCCACATAGAGAATAATGGAGCCTCCAGCACCGACCTCCACCCGCAGAGCCGCACTCCAAATAGAGAATAATGGAGCCTCCAGCACCGACCTCCACCCGCAGAGCCGCACTCCAAATAGAGAATAATGGAGCCTCCAGCACCGACCTCCACCCGCAGAGCCGCACTCCACATAGAGAATAATGGAGCCTCCAGCACCGACCTCCACCCGCAGAGCCGCACTCCACATAGAGAATAATGGAGCCTCCAGCACTGACCTCCTCCCGCACTCCACATAGAGAATAATGGAGCCTCCAGCACCGACCTCCACCCGCAGAGCCGCACTCCAAATAGAGAATAATGGAGCCTCCAGCACCGACCTCCACCCGCAGAGCCGCACTCCAAATAGAGAATAATGGAGCCTCCAGCACCGACCTCCACCCGCAGAGCCGTACTCCACATAGAGAATAATGGAGCCTCCAGCACCGACCTCCACCCGCAGAGCCGCACTCCACATAGAGAATAATGGAGCCTCCAACACCGACCTCCACCCGCAGAGCCGCACTCCACATAGAGAATAATGGAGCCTCCAGCACCGACCTCCACCCGCACTCCACATAGAGAATAATGGAGCCTCCAGCACCGACCTCCACCCGCAGAGCCGCACTCCACATAGAGAATAATGGAGCCTCCAGCACCTACCTCCACCTGCAGAGCCGCACTCCACATAGAGAATAATGGAGCCTCCAGCACCGACCTCCACCCGCAGAGCCGCACTCCAAATAGAGAATAATGGAGCCTCCAGCACCTACCTCCACCTGCAGAGCCGCACTCCACATAGAGAATAATGGAGCCTCCAGCACCGACCTCCACCCCCAGAGCCGCACTCCACATATAGAATAATGGGGCCTCCAGCACCGACCTCCACCCGCAGAGCCGCACTCCACATAGAGAATAATGGAGCCTCCAGCACCGACCTCCACCCGCAGAGCCGCACTCCACATAGAGAATAATGGAGACCCAGCACCGACCTCCACCCGCAGAGCCGCCCTCCACATAGAGAATAATGGAGCCTCCAGCACCGACCTCCACCCGCAGAGCCGCACTCCACATAGAGAATAATGGAGACCCAGCACCGACCTCCACCCGCAGAGCCGCCCTCCACATAGAGAATAATGGAGCCTCCAGCACCGACCTCCACCCGCAGAGCCGCACTCCACATAGAGAATGGGGCCTCCAGCACCGACCTCCACCCACAGAGCCGCACTCCACATAGAGAATAATGAAGCCTCCAGCACCGACCTCCACCCGCAGAGCCGCACTCCACATAGAGAATAATGGAGCCTCCAGCACCGACCTCCACCCGCAGAGCCGCACTCCACAGAGAGAATAATGGAGCCTCCAGCACCGACCTCCACCCGCAGAGCAGCACTCCACATAGAGAATAATGGAGCCTCCAGCACCGACCTCCACCTGCAGAGCCGCACTCCACATACAGCTGCTCTGTGCGCACAGGACCTGTGATGAGGTCACAGGAGGGGAGGAGTCAGGGGTCACATGATCAGGGGCCTCAGTGTATACAGGACTCTGCTGTGCTGTTGTCATGGTGCTGGATGAGGGGAAGTTTATTTGTGGGGTCAGGAGGGGTTTACAGTGTGGATGTAGCTGAGCCGTGTGTGTACGAGGTGTATTATTATTATTATTATTTATTATTATAGCGCCATTTATTCCATGGCGATTTATATGTAAGGAGGGATATACATAATAAAAACAAGTACAATAATCTTAAACAATTCAAGTCATAACTGGTACAGGAGGAGTGAGGACCCTGCCCGCGAGGGCTCACAATCTACAAGGGATGGGTGAGAATACAGTAGGTGAGGATAGAGCTGATCGTGCAGCGGTTGGTTGATCGGTGGTTACTGCAGGTTGTAGGCTTGTCGGAAGAGGTGGGTCTTCAGGTTCTTTTTGAAGGTTTCGATGGTGGGCGAGAGTCTGATGTGTTGTGGTAGAGGGTTCCAGAGTAGGGGTGATACACGAGAGAAATCTTGTATACGATTGTGGGAAGAGGAGATAAGAGGGGAGTAGAGAAGGAGATCTTGTGAGGATCGGAGGTTGCGTGTAGGTAAGTACCGGGAGACGAGGTCACAGATGTATGGAGGAGACAGGTTGTGGATGGCTTTGTATGTCATGGTTAGGGTTTTGTACTGGAGTCTCTGGGCAATGGAGAGCCAGTGAAGGGATTGACAGAGGGGAGAAGCTGGGGAATAGCGGGGGGACAGGTGGATTAGTCGGGCAGCAGAGTTTAGAATAGATTGGAGGGGTGCGAGAGTGTTTGAGGGGAGGCCACAGAGCAGGAGGTTACAGTAGTCGAGGCGGGAGATGATGAGGGCATGGACTAGGGTTTTTGCAGATTCTTGGTTGAGGAATGAACGATTGGTGAAATGTTTTTGAGTTGAAGTCGGCAGGAAGTGGAAAGGGCTTGGATATGCGGTTTGAAGGAGAGATCAGCTTCAAGGATTACCCCGAGGCAGCGAGCTTGTGGGACTGGGGAGAGTGGGCAGCCATGCACTGTAATGGATAGGTTCGTTGGGGGGGGTCGCATGAAATGGGGGAAAGACAATGAATTCTGTTTTGTCCATGTTAAGTTTCAGAAATCTAGCGGAGAAGAAGGATGAAATAGTGGACAGACATTGAGGGATTCTGGTTAGTAGGGAGGTGATTTCTGGTCCAGAGATGTAGATCTGTGTGTCATCAGCATAGAGATGATACTGAAAGCCATGAGATTCTATGAGCTGTCGTAGGCCAAAGGTGTAAATGGAGAAGAGCAGGGGCCCTAGGACTGAACCTTGTGGGACTCCGACAGATAGGGGGCGAGGTGAGGAGGTGGTGTGTGAGTGGGAGACGCTGAATGTCCGGTCTGTTAGGTATGATGAGATCCAGGATAGGGCCAAGTCTGTGATGCCAAGGGATGAGAGGGTCTGTAGTAAGGGAATGGTCCACTGTGTCAAAGGCAGCCGACAGGTCGAGGAGGACAGAGTAGTGTCGCTTGCTCTTGGCAGTTAAGAGGTCATTGGTGACCTTAGTTATGGCAGTTTCATTGGAATGGTGTGACCGGAAGCCAGATTGTAAGCGGTCAAAGAGGGAGCAAGAAGAGAGATGGGAGGACAGTTCAAGGTAGACGTGTTGTTCCAGTAGTTTTGAGGCATAGGGGAGAAGTGATATAGGGCGATAGCTAGATACAGAGGATGGGTCAAGAGAGGGCTTTTTGAGGATAGGTGTGATGGAGGCATGTTTAAAGCTTGAGGGGAAAACACCAGTTGTTAGTGATAGGTTGAAGAGATGGGTTATGGTTGGGATGAAGACTGTGGTGAGGTTTGGGATGAAGTGGGATGGGAGCGGGTCAAGTGCACAGATGGTGAGATGCGATCTTGAGAGTAGAGTGGAGAGTTGATCTTCTGTAATGGTGGAGAAGTTGGTTTTGGAGGTGGGGGGCTGGGAAGTCAGGAGGAAGGGCTCTGGGGGTTGTTGACCAAAACTGTCTCTGATGTTATCAATCTTCTGCTTGAAAAATGAGGCAAAGTCTTCAGCTGAGATAAGTGGGGAGGGAGGAGGTGCCGGGGGACGGAGGAGAAAATTGAAGGTATTGAATAACTGTTTAGGGTTGCGAGACAGGGAGGATATGAGAGATGAGAAGTAGGTTTGTTTAGCTGTGGCGAGTGTGGTCTTGAAAGTAGTGAGGGACTGTTTGAATGCGATGAAGTGCTCGTTGGAGTGGGATCTTTTCCATCTGCGCTCAGCAGCCCTGGAAGCTCGTGTATGGAGGTGTATAGAGCGGAGCCGTGTGCGTACGAGGTGCACGGTGCGGAGCTGTGTGCATGCGAGGTGACGGTGTAGAGCTGTGTGCGTACGAGGTGCACGGAGCGGAGCCGTCTGCCTACAAGGTGCATGGAGATGAACCACTAGTGTACGAGGTGTACGGAGCGGAGCCGTGTGTGTACGAGGTGTACGGAGCAAAGCCGCGTGTGTGTACGAGGTGTATGGAGCAGAGCCGCGTGTGTACGGGTGTGCGGAGCAGAGCCGTGTGTGTATGGGTGTGCGGAGCAGAGCTGTGTGTGTACGGGTGTGCGGAGCAGAGCTGTGTGTGTACGGGTGTGCGGAGCGGAGCCACGGGTGTACGAGGTGTATGGAGCAGACTGTATGTAACAGAAGAACATGGTGTACGCTGTGCACAGAGCGGAGCCGTGTGTGATGCTTCGGGTATATAGGCCGCAGTGCAGACACTTGCTGAGTGTGAGGAGTGGAGTGGGATCTCAGTGAGAAGATAATCTCCGCTGCTCCCTCCATTGATGCCGTACACGGTGCGCAGCAATGATAGATGTGATCGTGCTCTTTGGATCTCAACATTGTGACGTTTCGGTATAATAACGTTTCTCAGACACTCGCTGGATGGGGGCGCTGTGGGCAGGAATATCTTATAGGACGCTGCACAATGTAGAAACCAATTTCTTGAGAATGAGGCGACCCCCAGAATGTGGCAGGAGATCTCGCTTCCGTGGCTCCAGAGGGAATAATTACTGTTTGGTTTCTGGATTGTACATTTGTCTGGAATAATATGCAGCGGCCAGAACAGCGACCCCCACCCCCAAAGTAACTCCATTTCAGATCGACAGTCCTCAGGGAATCCATCTGGGTGTGGGGGACATTTTCTTCCCACTATTGCTTGATAGATCTTTATATTTCTGGTTATGGAAAGAAAAAAAATTTTTTGCCACTAAAATGTTGTTTTAGGTGCAAACTTTTGAATTTCACAGAGTAAAATGGAGCCACAATTTATACAGAAATTTCTCCCCAATCCTGAGGTCAGAAATGACTGCACACGGCCGGGCTCCAATGGGGAGAGTCACTGTTTTGCTTTTGGAGCAGTAATTTGGCAGTCCTCACTTGTGGGGGTTAATTACAAAGCCCCCGAGGTGTGTGAAGACATATAAGCCCCTAAAGTGACCCCATTTCGGACACTGTACCCACCAGGGAAGTCATCTCAGGGTGTAATGGGCATTTTTATCCCACGGCTGTCACTGATCTTTATCACACGGTTGTGAAGATAATATTACATTTGTTCTGAGGCGCAGCGAGGGGTTCAGCTCAGGGGGAAAACATCTGAGTGGGCTCCTAACCAGGTGTTACGGTGGTACCTCACCTGCCCTCTCAGCACCTCCCTACTCACTATGGTCACCACTGCACATCTTCTCAACATGTTGCTTCCATTTGGCCTGATGGCAGGATTGGCTAGTCTCTACTGGCTGCTGTGTCCTTCAGATATTAGGTTCCCCAGCCTATCCCGTGCCGGCAGGTCCTGTATTAGGCAGCTCCACCCACTACTCTGCTGAATGTTGGTTGCTAGGCAGTTCATTCTGCAAGTGTCCAGTTTGTGTTGCCTGTTGTACCTCACACTTGTGTCTCTGACTCTTCCATCAGCTGCTCCAGTCCTGGGGACTACCCTGGAGTCCAGTGGCTGTCCAGCCTATCCTCTCCACTAGTGGCTCTAGTGAAGACCTGGTGGACACCTAGGTAACAGCAAAAATTAGGATATATAAAATTTAACCTTTTAATAAATTTTAAGATAAAACATCAAAATAACAAACAACGTAGACAACATCTAAAGTGCAAACGTGACCAAGTGTTGTACAACAATAGAAAGTGAGTACAACTTATCCGACAGTTACATACGGTGCAAGTCCTCTCAGTGGAATACCTAAGACATTTGTAGGAGAAAACCATGTGCTTATTAGTAAAGGACTGGTACTGACCGATCATCATACTACATTAGGTGAGCGACAGGGGAAAGAGAAGATAGACCGGTCAAGGCCGATATAAACCTAAACTTTATTAAACATAAAGGGAACAGGTGAGGGGGAAAAGGTAGACTGAAATTGTCACACAATGTACTATAGAAAATGGAGGCACATTACCATGGGGGCATCTGCACATCCTTGTGAATCTTAAGGTACCTTCACACTAAACGACTTTGCAACGATAACGATAGCGATCCGTGACGTTGCAGCGTCCTGGATAGCGATATCGTTGTGTTTGACACGCAGCAGCGATCTGGATCTTGCTGTGATATCGCTGGTCGTTGTTGAAAGTCCAGAACTTTATTTGATCGTCAGATCGGCGTGTATCGTCGTGTTTGACAGCAAAAGCAACGATGCCAGCAATGTTTTACAATGGTAACCAGGGTAAATATTGGGTTACTAAGCGCAGGGCCGCGCTTAGTAACCCGATGTGTACCCTGGTTACCATTGTAAATGTAAAAAAAAAAAAAAACAGTGCATACTCACCTTCTGATGTCCGTCAGGTCCCTGGCCGTCTGCTTCCCGCACTGACTGTGAGCGCCGGCCGGCCGTAAAGCACAGCACAGCAGTGACGTCACCGCTGTGCTCTGCTTACTTTACGGCCGGCGGGAGCTCACAGTCAGTGCGGGAAGCAGACGGCCAGGGACCTGACGGACATCAGAAGGTGAGTCCTCAGGAAGTTCAAGTCAACATTGGAACCCTGTGGTTGTGGTGCTCCCGAGCTAGTGTGGTAATGGCTGGGAGTAATTGTTGGTACATTTTATGTTCACTTTTTGTTTGGTAATCACCAGATCTTATGAGCTTCAAGGACTCCTCCCAGCATGTTAATGCTCTTTATGCTTTGATGTTTTATGGTATGTTCTTTTAATTCTTATATTGTCCCCTTTATTTGCAGGAATGATGTATACCCACCGAGTGCTTAATTTTATATTACCTAAGATGGTGGATAGCACAGACTGAGTGGATTACCTGGAGCCGGGCAGTTGGGGGGTCCTTGAAGTTGGTTACAAATTGGTCTGGAGGATCCATTGGGATATGGATTCCTCCTTTTGGTATTAAGTATGGTTCTGGATCTGGTGCAATGTGGAGGGGAGTTTTGGCAAGGGTTTGTTGGATCCTCAGGAAGTTCAAGTGAACATTAGAACCCTGTGGTTATGGTGCTCCCGAGCCAATGGGGCAACGGCTGGGAGTAATTGGTACATTTTATGTTCACTTTATGTTTGGTAATCGCCAGATCTTATGAGCTTCAAGGACTCCTCCCAGCGAGCTATGATTATGCTTTGTTGGGTTATTGTATGTTTGTTTTAACAAGGGTATGTATTAAAAAAAAGCACTTATTTGTTTCTTTTTTAGAGGGTCCTTGAAGCTAATTATAATTTGGTCAGTAGGGGTAACCATCTCAGGTATGGATCCTCTGTTTAGGTGGGGTATTCATCATAGTATGACCCCTTGTGTGGAGGAGTAAACATCTCGGGTATGGCCCCTGGATGGAGCGGTGTACATCATAGTATGTCCCCCTGGTATGGAGGGGTAACCATCTTTGGTATGACCCCCTGGTGTGGAGAAGTGACCATCGCGGTATGGCCCCCTGGTCTCCAGAAGCATCTATATCTTACAAGACCCTGTTAGGGTAAAGTCCCTGTGGTCATGGCAATCATATATTACATGCCTACAAATTAAATTGGGTCCTATGAGCTAGGAAAAATAGCTGAAAAAAAAAAATAGGCATGCATTTCAATACAATCGGTAGCTTCAAGGACGCTCTTTTTTCATGTGGCTTGAGAATGCTGAGGCACAGATTTTGACTGTTCATATTGACCAACTCCTGTTTCTTTCAAGGTTGTCGTCTGGACAATGTAGTAATATGGGTCATTAAACTGAAGAGCAAGGTACCTAATATGGGTGCCCTGGAGCCAGTGGGAGTGACTAAGGGAAAAGTAATAAAGTGCATCCCGATGCCCTTGAGCCAGTAGGAGCGGCTAAGGGTGAAGTAATCAAGTGCATTAACGTGAAGGGCAATGTGCCTATTCCCAATGCCTTTGTCCCAGTTGGAGAGGGTTAATGGTATATGTTATCAAGTGCCTGTAAAGCAATTAACAATGGCGTGGCAAGGTTATTAATAATGCCTGTGAAGGTGTGATATGCTATGTGGGTATCATTTTTGTGTATATTTCTATTTTACTGATTATCATGGTGTTACTATATCTTGTAGGATGAGTTGTTGTTTGCCATCTGATATTCTCCCCACAGTTCTGTATTGTTATCTCTCCACAGGGTCAGTGAATAATGGTGTTTGCTAATATGCTAATGACATATTTAACTAGCTTCATGAAACAATGACCCCCCTGTAGTGCCTTAACCCACCAGGCACCTTTGTCAGGTGGGGAGGCCTGAAAACCACCCCAACCTGTTTGACTACTCCTGGACATAAGGGGAGGACAGGAGCTGGGGGGAAAGCAGATCCTGTGTGGACCCATGAGGTGAAGACAGCACTTCAGAGAGAGAAAGAAGGGGATATGGACTGTTATCCTCTGTGCTGGATTGTTGGACTTTTATTCTGTTACTGAAATGCATTCGTGTTCTGGAATATTTTATCCTTTGTGTGATGGATCATATATATGGACCTTTCGTGTTTTGCATAAAGGTCTTGGAATTGTTCACTATTCTCTTGCTCTGTTGATTGTGTGATACCGGAGAAGGAACTCGTGACAACTGGTGGCAAGCGGTGGGATCAACAGAGCGTAACCTAATGGAGAACCACACACAGAGTGAGTACAGAAATTGTACTGTATCCAGTTTACAGGAGAGAGCCAGAGACCTGGGCCTGAACTACCAGGGACTGACTAAAGAGGCCTTAATCAATCTACTGGTGGGTGCTAGCCAGACCACCTACTCCCATATATCTGAAGGACGAGCACTGGAGACGAGGACCCCCACCCCAAAAAACCAGTGGGTGGTGTGGTGCGAAGAAGAGATGGCGGTTCTGGGCCCAGGTGTCTCTCAGGAGTACAAGGAGGAGGCTGCCCGCTGGGCACAGCAGAGACAAGAAGCAATGGAGGTTGAAAGAAGGAGTAACGCAATGTGGAATGTAAACCCAACAATCAGGGATATGTACGGATCACCCAGACAGAGTTTAAGCCATTTGATGAGGCTTCCGGAGATGTGGAGGGGTTCTTTAAGGACTTTGAGCAGTAGTGTGCTGTGATGGAGGTGCCCCACTCTGGCTGGATGCGTTTGTTAGTGGGCCTCCTGAACGGTAGCCTGGCGGAGGCTTACCGAACCATTGACTCACAGCGGAATCGGGATTATAACATTGTAAAGCAGACTATCCTGGACTACCAGGTTATCACCCCAGACTCATATATGGCCAAGTTCCGAGACCTCCCATGCACTACAGGGGGATCGTATAGGATGTATGCATGTAAGATGTCCCAGGCATGTCGGAGATGGCTGGAAGCAGAAAATGTCTTTACTGTGGAAGATACAGGCGTTCCTTATAGAAAAATTTCTTCCCAAGTGCTCCGCAGAGGTATGGGAATGGGTCCGGGAGAGCACGCCGTGCACCGTGGATAGAGCTGCAGCCCTGGCCAATGAAGCCCTTACTATCCGACCGCAATGGAGGAGGCTTCTGGACAATGAACCACGGCCTTTGACCGTGCCCCGTCCCCCTCCGATTATATCTGCCCCTCCACCCAGCTGCAGGCCGATGACAATCACAGCTCACAATCCTGGGCCCCAACAGTTCCGACCACGACCTGGGGGTATCAAAGAGAGATGATACGGGTGTGGGCAACCTGGACATTTGCAGTCTGGCTGTCCCTCAACGATTCGAAGGGAGCCCCAAGCAGACCCACCTCATCCAGTACATCTTGTGCACTCCATCCCGCCTGAGGAAGAGCTACCAGCACCCCCACCAGAGTGGACCACCGACCACGGCACCATAGATACCCCTCCTGGAGTGTACAGACTCCGGCCTTTGTCCATCAGAAATACACAGCAACAGCATTGCCACCTGCAGGATGTCTTAATTGATGGATACAAAGTGTCAGGATTTAGAGACACAGGGGCATTCCTGACTATTGTTGACCCTTCGCGTGGTTCGACCCGAGGCAATTCACCAGGGCCCGGGAATTCCCATTGTCCTGGCGGGGGGCGTCCGCAAATATATACAGCGAGCTTTGGTACGTTTGGATTTCAGTTTTGGAGAAAAACTGTGTTGGATTGGCGTTATGGGAGGACTTCCTGCAGATATCCTCCTTGGAAATGACATTGGGGAGATGCAAAGTCATTTTGTGGGAGCAGAAGGTCCGTGGGCCTCTCCTTCTGAAAGAACAATTGGAGGGAGATATCGCAGATCCCGGAACGCCCATCATTCCCTACGTTCTAGAGTTCAGAGACTGTCTCGCCCAGCTAGCTACCTTGGCTAATGAACATCAGCTAACAGCCCAGTCCAGACAAAAAAACCTGGTATGACCATAAAGCCAGGACCCGGGAATTTATGGACAAGTGCTCATGATTATTGCAACCCCTACCACTGTACAAGGAACTATAAACAGTGGAGCAAAGTGGACTAAAGTGAGCAGGCCAGATGTCTGTGTAGACCTAATGGCATGCTTACATATTATGAGGGGGGAGAGGTTGTGATGGTGTGATATGGCCCTGCGCTTAGTTACCCGATGTTTACCCTGGTTACAAGCGAAGACATCGCTGGATCGCTGTCACACACAACGATCCAGCGATGTCAGCGGGTGATCAAGCGACGAAAGAAAGTTCCAAACGATCTGCTACGACGTACGATTCTCAGCAGGGTGTCTGATCGCAGTAGCGTGTCAGACACAGCGATATCGTAATGATATCGCTAGAACGTCACGAATCGTAACGTCGTAGCGATGGAAATTTCAATGTGTGACGGTACCCTTACTGTATCTTGTAGGATGAGTTGTTATTTGCCATCTGATATTCTCCCCACAGTTCTGTATTGTTATCTCTCCACAGGGTCAGTGAATAATGTTGTTTGCTAATATGCTAATGACATTTAACTAGCTTCGTGAAACAATGACCCCCTGTAGTGCCTTAACCCACCAGGCACCTTTGTCAGGTGTGGGAGGCCTGAAAACCACCCCAACCTGTTTGACTACTACTGGACATAAGGGGAGACAGGAGCTGGGGGGAAAGCAGATCCTGTGTGGACCCATGAGGTGAAGACAGCACTTAAGAGAGAGAAAGAAGGGAATATGGACTGTTATCCTCTGTGCTGGATTGTTGGACTTTTATTCTGTTACTGAAATGCATTCGTGTTCTGGAATATTTTATCCTTTGTGTGATGGATCATATATATGGACCTTTCGTGTTTTGCCTAAATAAAGGTCTTGGAATTGTTCACTATTCTCTTGCTCTGTTGATTGTGTGATACCGGAGAAGGAACCTGTGACAATGCCTTTGTAGACTTTTCTGCTATAGGGTTATTTCATTTACTATGTCCAAATATTACAGAAATTATTTAAATTATTAAATGATCGGTTATACTGTCAATATTGTGTATGGCTTTTAATTACTCCTTGTTTATAGTATCTTTCTCCTTATATACACTCATCACTTTTTGGGTAGTAATAGTAAGTGGTTTTAAGAATTGGTTACTGCATCTCAGCTACTGTATGTAATGCTGGTTTCTAGAATTAAAATCTGTGAATTGGTGAGTTATTAGAGCTGGCTATAATATATGCGGTATAATAGTTTTTGGGGCATGACAGATGTCATTATACAGGTGGTCAGACTGTGGCTACCCCTTTATTATGGTTTAGTTTCCGCATTCCCCATTATAGGATCCTCATTTCAGGATGTTTAGCGGCTGTTATTTTGCTGTAGTTACCGTATTATCGATCATAATTTGGTAGTGTTGCATTGTTAGAATTAATCTTTTGTAGCTGTGAAATTTTGTTACTCATATGCACAGTCTTTCCATAGCAAGCAGAACAGGTTGATGACTTTATTAGGCATGGGTGATGGGGGTCGAGTCCATTCAAGGTGTCAAATGGCCTCGCTGGTGGCGGTTCAGGAGTCAGGTGAAAGTTGCAGACAAGTTAAGGTGGACTCATTTTAACTAATAGAGGATGTAAAACCTCGTGGTGAGCAGGCTCGGCTTTGGTGGCCAGCCTCAAGGACGTTGTATTGGTAACATCAATCAGGGGCGGGCACAGTGGTTAAGCACAGGAGTGAGGATAATAGGGTTATTGGTGCCCTGAAAGTTTACTGGCTCTGCTTGAATGGCAAGCCAGTGCGTGCCGCCCCTTTATGGCTGTCTGTCCTGGTGCTGTATGTCAGACAGCTGGGGATATCGCAGTACTTGTGAATCCCAATGTACTAGCACTCCACCTGACTCCTACTGTGATTATTTAATCCTGTGATTTGAATAAAAGCTGTGGCCATTTTGACAACCAAAATAATGTGTTTTGTGCATTTATTTTAGTACCTAGGTTTACAGTAGTTATGGTGGTTTTAAGATGGAGTGGGGTCCATCCCATATCCAAAAGTCAAGAAACCACCGGAGACTAGACGGAGGTGGACATGACTTGGGGATAGGTGGACCGAGTACTCCTGCAGCTTTTGTTTGTATTGCGGTGTAGATTTTAAACAAGAGTGTTGTTGCTTTAAGAGAAAGGCGTTTAGATGTTTGTGCCTGGTGTATTACTGTGAGGAGGGTGGGGCTTATATAGGGGAGGCAACTCTGGCTCTCCCTCTTTCTCCCACAGGATGAACAGGAGGAAACATCTCCCGCCCTGTTTATAATCTCTATCCTAAAACTTTTTAATTATTGCTTGTATAATGATAGATGCTTTATTGTATTTTTGAATTTGTCATTGTATATCTTGTACCAGGTTAAATTGTATATTGGCTAATTGGCTATACAGAGTTATTATTTGTGGTAACCTTCTAAGCCCAAGGGAAGGGCAATCCTTAAGCCATGGTTCCCTGGAGGTTTCCTCCACATTGGGTTTTTCCTCTCCTGAGCGCTGTAGGATGACTCTGTGAGTCAGAGGTTTGCCAAGTATAGTTCCATTAATGCTTTTGCAGGGACTTCTAGTTTTTAAGTTTACAAAAATGATTTAATTATTAAAAAAAAAAAAAATGGCAAATGAGACTTGGAATTTATAACCCGTCATGGCTTTGCGGTTTAGGAGTCAGGTGGAAGTTGCAGACAAGTTAAGGTGGACTCATTTTAACTAATATAGGATGTAAAACTTTGCGGTGAGCAGGCTCGGATTTGGTGGCCAGCCTCAAGGACGTTATAATGGTAACATCAATCAGGGGCGGGCACAGTGGTTAAACACAGGAGTGAGGATAATAGGGTCATTGGTGCCCTGAAAGTTTACTGGCTCTGCTTGAATGGCAGGCCAGTGCGTGCCGCCCCTTTATGGCTGTCTGTCCTGGTGCTGTATGTCAGACAGCTGGGGATATCGCAGTACTTGTGAATCCCAATGTACTAGCACTCCACCTGACTCCTACTGTGATTATTTAATCCTGTGATTTGAATAAAAGCTGTGGCCATTTTGACAACCAAAATAATGTGTTTTGTGTATTTATTTTAGTACCTAGGTTTACAGTAGTTATGGTGGTTTTAAGATGAAGTGGGGTCCATCCCATATCCAAAAGTCATGTTCAGAGCAGAGTAGTGTTGAGCGATACCGTCCGATACTTGAAAGTATCGGTATCGGAAAGTATCGGCCGATACCGGCAAAGTATCGGATCTAATCCGATACCGATACCCGATACCAATACAAGTCAATGGGACTCAAGTATCGGACGGTATTCCTGATGGTTCCCAGGGTCTGAAGGAGAGGAAACTCTCTTTCAGGCACTGGGATCCATATTAATGTGTAAAAGAAAGAATTAAAATAAAAAATAGGGATAAACTCACCCTCCGACGCAGCCTGGACCGTTGTACCTAAAAATGCGTGCTTGAAAGACCTTAGGTGACGTCACTGCTTTGTGATTGGTCCGTAGCGGTCACGCGACCGCTACGGACCAATCAGAGCGCCGTGACGTCATCTAAGGCCCTTTAAGCGCGCATTTTTAGGTACAACGGTCCAGGCTGCGTCGGAGGGTGAGTATATCCCTATTTTTTATTTTTATTCTTTCTTTTACACATTGATATTAATCCCGATACCGATTCCCGATACCACAAAAGTATCGGATCTCGGTATCGGAATTCCGATACCCGCAAGTATCGGCCGATACCCGATACTTGTGGTATCGGAATGCTCAACACTAGAGCAGAGATTTCAGCTGTGTGAGTAACACTTTCATGTCCAGCACCCACGCAGATGGTTTCAATATAGTTGTTGACTTTAAGTCATTCCTTGCAACCAAAAAATGCAGTTAGAAAAAAAAAGGTCCGTGTGAACCTGTACATATAAATATAATAGCAAGACAGCAAGGAGTCCTATTATTTTATCTAAATATCATTACAAAGAGTATATAACTTCACATATCAGGGCATTCCCATATACAATGCAAACATATATCATAAATCATGCAACAATTATAGAACATTTATACTGGTGGTATTTGCAAATCAGATTTTAGTGGAATACAATGGTATGCACAGTATGTATTATTTTTAGTTTTGAAATTAAGTGGAATGTCAAAATGTAAATACGCCTGTGCAGTATATATTATCCACTGTTACTTAATGCAAATAAAATGATATTTCACCTATCCATGCTTTATACCTATTTTACACCTTAATCTATATATATCACAATTGTCTATTATTCACAAAAATTCCACATAATGTATGGGCCCGAGTTTTATATTAGTATCAATATCCAAACAGTATAGCTGCATTATTTTGAATAAAATGAAGGCGCATACACTTTGCGGGCATGTGGGATACAATTTTTAAAAGAGTAGTTTGTAGGAATGCTCTACTTATAATTTTTTTTACTTAGAATCAGTAATATCAGGTTGCTATAGCTCAAAGTGATTTTTCAAAGTATTAATTATATTGTAGGATTAAATCCCTCCTGATATTCAAACCATCAGGATGTCTAGTAATCAACTTAAAAATCCAGAATGTTTCACGATTCAGAACCTTTCTTCTATAATCACTACCCCGAGTCGGGCGTTTGACCATCTCTATACCGCAAAATCGTAATGCGGCAGTATTCCCACCATGCATTACCGCAAAGTGTCTAGAAAAGGCTGAAACATTCATTTTCAATTCACCCGTAGAACCGGAGAGATGTCTCCTGATTCTGCGTTTCAAAGGATCAATCGAGCAACCAATATACTGAATCTTGCATTCCGCGCATTCAATCAAGTATATCACTCCACTGGTTTTACAATTCATGAAATCTTTGATTGGGTATGTCAGGCCCGTGTGATAAGAAGTAAAATCCTTACATTTCATAGCATGCGTGCAGCTGATGCAGATTTTCTGGCCACATTCATAGAATCCTGTCAAACTCGACCAGTTATTGGTTTCTTTAGTCTTGTCTCACACAAAAAGACTAGGTGAAATCATTGTGCCCAAAGTGGGAGCTTTTATGGCAGTGTTATCTGCCAGAATTTGTTTGAGCTGTGAATCCTGGTATAGCATTGATATATATTTTCTGATTATATTCACTATTTGCCCATAGTTAGCACTATATTGGGTGGTGAAATTAATATAACCCGTACCCACAGAGATGTTACTTTTTATGGATATTTTTAATAAGAACATCTCTACTCATTTTTGCTACCTAGTCTTTGGCTCGTTTTAAGATCTTTTGTGAATATCCTCTGGTCCTTAGTTCAGCACATTTTTTGTCCAGTTCTGTATCTAGTAATGTATCATCAGAACAATTTCTTTTGATTCTAATGAGTTCTCCCACAGGTATATTATGTGTAACATGTTTCGGATGACATGAATTTGGCTTAAGAATAGTATTAGTATCAGTTTCTTTTCTATATGGTAATATTTTAACTCTTGGTGACCCACTACTGGTGTAGAGGGTGACATCCAGAAAATTTACATTTTCTTTATTGAGACAATGAGTGAATTTAAAATTAAAAGGATTGTCATTCAAAAATGTGAAAAAAGTATTGGCTTCATCTATGTCACCTGTCCACACCAGCAAGAAGTCATCGATATATCTCCCACACCAAATTATGTTTTTCAAGAAAGGATTACCTGGAGAGAACAATATGTTTTCTTCCCATAGTAATGTTTGCAAGGGACGGTGAGAACTTTCCCCCATGCTTACACTTTGTTTCTGAATGTAAAAGTTGTAATTAAATGTAAAATAATTTCTATTGAGAAGAAATTTCAGATTCAATGATAAATTCTACCATATGCAACTCATGGGTGCTGTATTTAAAAAGGAAGAATTTTAGAGCTATTATATCCGCCTCAAAGAAGATTGATGGATACAATGCCACTACATCTATTGTAATCCAGCTAAATTCATCATCCCACACAAATCAAATACTTGTAGGACATTTTTAGTGTCCTTAATGTATCCAGGGTTCTCCCTTACAAATGGCTGCAGCATGTAATCCACCCAAGTTCCTAGTCTTTCATTCACCGACCCAATGCCGGATATTATAGGTCTCATTTTGGGAGGAAAGTCCGGTTTATGTACTTTGGGTAGGGAATGGAGGATGGGAATTATAGGTGTGTCAATATACAAATAATCAAAGATTTTTTGTGATAAAATCTCATTCTCCAGACCCTTTCTCAAGAGCACCAATAGATCCATTTGGAAGAGTGTAGTTGGATCACTCCTCAAAACAACATAGATGTCAGTATTACTCAACATCAGCTCATTGCATTTCAGATATAAATCAGTATCAAGAATGATTATAGTGCCACCCTTATCAGCTTTACGTATAATTATGTTTTTGTTGTTTTCAATCTCCCTAAAAGCTAGTCTTTCTTTTTTACTTAGATTGTTTGAGGGTTTTTTTTATCACAGTCCAACCTAGTAAGTTCTTGTTCCACCACATCCTGAAATTGGTCCAGACAGGGTGGTCTTGATTGGATAGGATAATAAAATTTATTTTTAGTCTCAAATGTTGTATTTACCGCCCCAGTACTATGGTAGGATTGAGATCCAAGTTGTCTCAATATATTTTGTAAATCACTGAATAAAGGGATCAGAGTATCATCAGTTGGTGTAGTTATAGCAACAGATCTATCATCAGCAGTATGTGGTTCTGATGTGTCGTCTTCCTTGAAATGGAACTTAATGGTAATACGCCTAGCAAATTTATTTACATCCAACAACATAGAAAATAAATCAAGATTTGTAGTCCGTGAATATCCAAGCCACTTTGAAAGAACAGAGAGATGTTCCTCCTGTAAAATTTGTGCAGACAAGTTCCACACAGGACAGGATTGCGTTGTGTTTTCCGACGACAGGCAAGACGAAAACATCAAAATAAGACTGCTTTTTCTTAAAGTGATGTTTTCGTCCTGCCCGTCGTCGTCGTTTTTTGAAAACCTTCCTTTCTTATTTTTTTTTAGGGATGTAGCTGGGAGGGCTGTCAGGACCGGATTCCGTGATATCTTCAGATTCAAGTGAGGAAACGGACTGCATAGGTGTCTCTGGATAGGAAAAAACTCACTTTAAGTAGTGGCAATCTGTCATTCTCATTAAAGGGAACCTGTCACCTGAATTTGGCGGGACCAGTTTTGGGTCATATGGGCGGGGTTTTCGGGTGGTTGATTCACCCTTTCCTTACCCGCTGGCTGCATGCTGGCCGCAATATTGGATTGAAGTTCATTCTCTGTCCTTCGGAGTACACGCCAGCGCAAGGCAATATTGCATTGCGCCGGCGTGAACTCCGGAGGACAGAGAATGAACTTCAATCCAATATTGTGGCCAGCATGCAGCCAGCGGGTAAGGAAAGGGTGAATCAAACACCCGAAAACCCCGCCTATATGACCCAAAACTGGTCCCGCCAAATTCAGGTGACAGGTTCCCTTTAAGATTTTTATTTGATGATTTTTTCAGAGTTTTTATGGGAAACAGTCTGTTTTTTTTTCCACAAATAAATTCTGTCTGCATCATAGCCCTGACAGTCTCTCTCAAATTTCTTCTTTTTAACATCAATGATTTGATTTTCCAATCTGTCAATGTGAGAGTCAACTTCATCCTGCAGTTTTTTTTAAATTACCGGGTTTATTACTAGTGATGAGCGAATATACTCGTTGCTCAGGTTTTCCCGAGCACGCTCGGGTGACCTCCGAGTATTTGTTAGTGTTCGGAGATTAAGTTTTCATCGCCTCAGCTGAATAATTTACAGCTATTAGCCAGCATAAGTACATGTGGTGGTTGCTAAGGAATCCCCACATGTAATTAAGCAGGCTAATAGCTGTAAATCATTCAGCTGTGGTGATGAAACCTAAATCTCCGAGCAGTTACAAATACTCGGAGGACACCCGAGCGTGCTCTGGAAAACCCGAGCAACGAGTACACTCGCTCATCACTATTTATTAAATTTGTCCAATTTTTCAAGGCCTCGTCAACAACATCTTGTATTTTTTTCAATTCCATCTCCTCATATTTGATGATTAGTTTCATAAGATCAGTTGAACAAATGTTTAAAATCCTGTCCCACTCCTCATTGAACCCATCAGGATAAGGGTAAGTGCATCTCTTGTTCATCCTCAGTCCTCGGGGGATCATATTTTTAGAGATATACTTGTTAAGAAACTCAATATTTAACCATAGCCTGGTTTCTTTAATCCTTTTGGACTGCAACTATTTGAAAATTGTTTTAAAATCATATCAGTCTCTTCTAGTTCCAAGGCTGACTGACTGCCATGTGCAAAAACTGTCTCCATTTTTTTTCTTTCTTCTCTGTGCCCCCATGTGCATAATGGGTGGACGCTGCACTACTATCAATATTGGACAACCCGAAATCATGAAAATTTTGGACCCGACGGGTATCGGAAAATGGTGCAATTCTTTTATACTTTACCTAATAAAGATGAGTTATTTTTACTGATAAATGTTTGTTTTGAGTTGTTTATTTTCTGTTGGTATTTGGTTTATCCTATAAAACTCCCATATAATATTCCCATATTGAATTTATTCTATAAAACTCCCATATAATATTCCATCCTTGAACGAACGCTGTGCGCATCATGTTTTTGTACAATTTGTCAATAATATATATAGGTTCTCCCGGTCTGAGTGTAATAATTATAGGGGATAACTCAGGAGACTCTTTGCGTGGAACAAGACAACTACAGGACACAGTTTTATAAGTGGTAAAGTCTATATTATCACAAGGTGATTCAAACAGGTGCAGAGAGAAACTCAAGTCCACAACACTTGGTGCAAATATCAAATGCAGCTCAGCAGTCTATAGGAAACTTCAGAGGAAAATGCAATCATGCAGAAAGTCTATGAAGCACAATTATTCTTGAGGATACTTGACACGAATAAGTCCTTGCTTAGTCCACAACACAGATAGATATGCTTATAAGGCAGTTCAAATAATATCTTAGCTCAACCAGGGAGGTCTGGGTAATAGTCTCAGGTTCTTGCAGAGCAGAAACAGCTTACATGTCCAGCAAATGCAGATGGAAGCAAACACGTGCAGCAGATGAAGGAGGATTACTGGAACTGGTGTATGCAGCAGGAACTCAGAGCAGAGTAGCAGGATAACCCCACAGGTTCACAGGAGCAGGTATATAGCCAGGGAGTCACCAGAGGTCAGGAGCTGGATGCAAGGCAGAATACTCTAGCACAGACTGAAGGCTGGGGTGGAGTTTTATAGCAGGAAGACACAGTGCACATGAGACCAAAGACGCCATCTTGGAAAAGGGCAGTAATGCACAAAAAGGTAATAAAAAATGTTCAGAGTCCTGACATTACTCCCTCCTTAGAAGTGGCCTCAGGACGATCCTGGACCTGGTTTCTCATGGAATCTCTGATGAAAATGAGAAATCTTCTGTTGGGCATTGATGTTTTCCACAGGTTCCCAAGAGTTTCCTCAGGGGGATATCCCTGCCATCTTATCAGATATTGGAGCCGATTCCTGCAAATCCTGGAATCAACAATTTCCTCCACCACAAATTGTTCTTGCCCATCAATCACCACAGGCTGCAAAGGTGGCACAACACGTCCCTGGAAGGTATTAGGAGATACAGGCTTTAGTAAAGATACATGAAAAACTGGTGTACCTTCATAGTCCTAGGCAGCTTCAGCCAGCAGGCCACAGAGCTCACAATACCGTTGATCTTGAAAGGGCCAATTAATTTCTGTCCAAGTTTTTGTGAAGGAACGTTTAACTTCAGATTCTTAGTTGCTAACCACACGGAATCTCCTACCTTGAACATGGGTGCAGGTTTACGGAATCTATCAGCCGATCTCGTATATCGTTCTTGAGCTGTGGTCAGAGATTCCTTCAGAACCTCCTGATTTTGCCTGATCGCAGTCAGCCTTTCCTCCACTGCCGGAACCGGAGAATTAATTGGAGACCTAGGTAAGATACACAGATGATAACCCAGTGTGGAGATCAGACTGAAAGAATCCATTGTGTCTTTTTCCTGAGACATCTGGCTTATATCAGGAAACTTAAGCAAAGTTGACATTTCCTTTTATGGACGCATTCCTTCTTGATATTGTAACCTTTTACCTACATACCAGAAGCTGTACCTTATCTCTAGTATAGACTGTTTTTGTAAAAGGATGTGAAATATGAGCGCTTGTGCGCATGTCTGTAAATGTATAACTCTTTTCTATATAAAGGAGGGGTAGAGCCCAGTGAGTCAGACGTGCTCCTGGGCTTCCCCTGTATATGATCACACAACCTTTTGTGCTGCGTGTCATTTTACTCGGATCCCTACCTCTAGTAAGCCAGGGACTGAGAAGGACTTAACATTTCTTTGGTGCACCGAACAGGGACCCGAGGTGAGAGTATTTGCTCGAGATTTACCTGCGGATACGGACAACGGAGATCTGGGATAATGGACGGCAAATGAACTGAAAAACCTGGCCAGGTAAGAGACATTATTAGTTCTCTTTTATCTGCCCTGTATTATCCGAAAGATCTCTATGAGCCGTGTCACGCTGGGTTAGTCTAGTAGTGAGTAGATACCTATAAAACTCGGGTTACCATATTGTATAGATTTATGAGTCCTGTCCCTGGCAGTGTGTGAACAGTGTGAAGGTTGTGGTATGTTGTGAAAGAAGAGCAAAAGTGCGTAGAAAAATAAGCCGAAATAGTTGGGGTATAAGCCTTATACACGGAAGTCAGCCTAACTGGGTCATGTGGTTGCGTCCTTCTGGGAGACCTCCGCCCATGCTTGACTCTCATTAAGTGCTTAACCTCCTTCATTTCTGGATAAGGTTTGATAGAATGAGCCCAGGACGCGGTTTCATGAGCCTGGGACAAGTATGCTAACTGACACAGAAAGTTTTGTGATCTGTATGGTGTTGCTGGGTCTGTTTGCGTGTATAATAGCACTTAAGTACGTTCTGCACGTTAGGAAGAACGGAGCAGACAAGCCTTTCAATATTTTAGCTCCCTAGGAGAGAAGGCAACGAGACATCACCATAGAGTAAGTGATTGTCCAAACGTCACATGGGGTAGAAATAGCTAATATTGAAAAAGAAAAATGGGAAATAAACAGACAAAAACCGTCTTAGGACAAGTGGAAGCAGCAGATATCATACAGGAAAGATGTGGAAAGACAGTCAGAAGTCAGATTAGAAGGGTAAGAGAAAAATTGGGAATTTCAGAAGCACTTATGTTCAGTACAGAATGGGAAAAACTGAGTAAAGAACGAGGTGGAATTATCAAAGACAATGGGTGGGAAGAAATCATACATTGTATGATAGAGGTCTCAAAAACAGCTAAAGAGGAGAATTGGAAGTACGATCCAGACACTTCCAAATGGATCATGGGGAAGGGAAAAAGTTGTGACATAATCCCGCCACCTTACCTAGATCCAAAAGCCCAATCATTTGTACCATCTGGAAGAGCAGAAGGAGGAAAACAATTTCCAGCCTTGTATCCCAATCTTGGTGGGGTAGGAGGATGGGAATGTTCACACTGTGGACAACAAAATCCAGATTGGAGAAATGATTGCCTAGCCTGTGGTACACCTAGATATGGCGCTGTACTTGCCCCTGTTAGGGTAGTACCAAGACCCTTTAGGGAACCTGGTGCTGACGGGGTAATGGGAACTAGATATCATCAGACCCGACAGTATTTTCCATGGTCTCCAGCCGAGGGTATGTCCCTCCTGCATAATGCGCCTGATCCCACTCAATATCCTATCCGATTTGCACAATACATACAACAAATCATGCAGACTCATGCTGGGGTCTGGGCGGACGGGGAAGAATTATGTAGAATGAAAATGTCCCCCGGACTTTTTCAGGAATTATTGACACACCTACAGCCCAATAGACCAGTGGCAGAAGGGGGTGCCTTACAGACAGAAGCATCAGGTACCCAGTTCACAGAGGCATTAATAATTTTCATGAGAGGAAAACAGAGGGAAAGGGGGTCTACAGGTGTGATTATGCAGAAATTTGGGCAAAGTATTGAAGAATATAGTCAAGAACTAGAAAATAGCTTTAGGGATGAAGGATTGGATTTGACTGATGCTTCAGTAAGGAGACTTTTTACAAAACAATTAATAGAGGGGCTAGATCCGAAAATCAGAGAAAAATTTAAATCCTCTACTCCAGATTGGAGAACAATTGAACAACCAAATATTGTGAAACAACGATGTTTAGGAATAGCCATGGATATGAGAGAGAATCGTAAGCCTGTTAGAATAGCATAAGCTAATACAGGAGGAAGAGTGAGACACAATTTTCCTTGCCACTACTGTAAAAAGCCAGGTCATTTTCAAAGAGAGTGCAGGAAGAAGTTGGCAGATATAAAGTCAGGCAAATTTGTTACCAGAAATAACCCTCCCCAAACGGACAACCAGCAGAAATCTACCATCATAGATGGTCCCATACCAGATTCAGATTGACTCGATGTGTTACAAACTTCCCTACCAGCTAGAAGACCTATGATACAGGTGAATGTGGGGGGGAGAGAGATTCCATTTTTGATAGATACAGGTGCAACTTCCTCAATTTTGAATCAAGATTTTCTTCCGAATCCGGAAGATATTTCAGAACAAACAACTTTTGCTGAGGGTTATGATGGGGTAATTCGAACACTGCCATATACTGTGCCCCTAGAGGTCTCATTAGGACCTAAATGTTTTGCATCCAGATTTTTGTATGCCAGAGGTGCCCCAACATGTCTGTTAGGAACTGATGTACTAAAGAAATTAGAAGCTAACATCAATTTTAGGGAAGATGGCACAGTTATGCTGACTATCCCTGATGATGCAGAATCATTAGAACAATATGTCAGAATTCAGGCTTTTGAGGATTATACTGAAGAAAAAGAGTACACTACAGATCTAGACCTCTCAATGATCCCAGAAACACTGTGGGCACAGGGTGACACTGATGTGGGATTATTGCATATTTCTCCTGTAAAATTATCTGTGCAACCAGGAACTGTTCTCCCACAGCTCAGACAATACCCTGTGAGTGCCCAGCAGGAATTAGCGATTACAAAACAGATAGAGGGATATAGAGAGAAAGGAGTTTTGGTAGAGATACAATCACCTGCTAACACTCCTCTGTATCCAGTCAAGAAGAGAACTCTTGATAAGGGTTCTATGCCCAAATATCGTATGGTACATGATCTAAGAGAAATAAACAAAGTTCTAGATCCAATCACCCCAGTTGTACCCAATCCTCATACGTTACTATCACAGATACCAGCCAGTTCTCAAGTATTTACTGTAATAGATCTTTCAAATGCATTTTTCTCGGTTCCTTTACACCAAGATAGTTGGCATTTGTTTGCATTTACATTTAAGGGCAAACAGTTGGCGTGGACACGCCTTCCACAGGGAATGATACACTCCCCTACTCTTTATTCAAATGCCCTACAAACAGTTCTTCAAAGGTTTGAACCCGAACCACAGGTAGTAATTTTACAGTATGTGGATGACATACTACTTTGCTGCCCAGATCTAGAAACCGCAGAAAGGTTCACTGTAAGTTTACTATGTTTTCTAGAAAAAGAAGGGTGTAAAGTGAATAGACAAAAGCTACAAGTTTGTCAGACCAAAGTGGTCTTTCTAGGTCATTGCATTTCTCAAGGTAAAAAGCATCTTACACCTCAAAGAACTGAAGCAATAAGACAGATGAATGAGCCTAGAAATTATAAACAGCTACGAGCATTTTTAGGAATAGTGTCTCATTGTAGACAATGGATTATACATGCCAGTCAACTAATGCAACCACTGTATGACTGTGTAAAAAGTGAACCTTATTTGTTGACAAAAGAAGGTCAGATTTCGTTCCAACAATTAAAAGATGCCCTTGTTTCAGCTCCAGCGTTAGGGCTACCAGACTACACCAAACCATTTCAGCTTATGGCTGCAGAAGTTAATTCTCATGCTACAGGAGTTCTTACCCAGAAGCATGCAGGGAAACAAAGACCAATTGCATATCTTTCAGCAAGGTTAGATCCCGTAGCTAGAGCAGCGCCAACCTGTGTACGTGTAGTTGTTGCTGTCTCACTATTGTTGGACAAAGCATCAGAAATTGTCCTAGAGTATCCACTCACAGTTCAAACTACGCATGATGTTTATGGGATATTAAACCAGGTCCAACCAAAACACATTTCCATGGCCAGACATTTGCGGCTACAGTGTTCTTTGCTGCTCCCCTCTACTATCACATTTGCAAGGCTTCAGACTCTTAATTTAGCAACACTGCTACCTCTCGAGTCTGAAGGGGGGAATAAGGACACTGATCCACACGCAAATTTTTTCCCTACAGACACACATGATTGTACAGAGCTCATTTTACAAGAAACGGCAGGCTTACCCAATGTATCCGAAACACCACTTCAAAATCCAGATTTAGAGCTGTTTATAGACGGTAGTAGGTTTGCAGATGACACAGGTAACTTCCATACAGGGTATGCAGTTGTGTCAGAATCTGAAACTCTCAAAGCAGAACCACTTCCACCAAAACAGTCTGCACAAGAAGCAGAACTAACAGCATTGATCGAAGCGCTAAAAATAGCTGAGAATCAGACAGCTAATATATACACTGATTCTAGGTATGCACATGGTATTGTGTTTGACTTTGGAGTAATCTGGAGAGCTAGAGGTTACATGACAGCGTCAGGACAACCTGTAAAACATGCTTCTTTGATCAAACAGATCTTAGAGGCTGCACAAGAAACAAAAGAAGTAGCAGTAATTAAGGTAGCTGCACATGTGAGACTCGACACTAGGGAATCTAGGGGAAATGATAGGGCTGATAAAGCAGCCAAAGCAGCAGCAGTCAAACCCTTACAACAGGTTCATACTGTAAACCTCACAGAAAATACTGAAGATAGACTGAGACAAGCACAGGAAGATGCAGGAGAAGAGGAGAGGGACAGGTGGAAAAAGGAAGGGGCAGAAGAACAAGCGGGAATTTGGAAGAAAGATGGACTAATATGTCTACCTAGAGCCTGGTACCCGATTGTAGTTGGTGGACTACACCACCCTACTCATGTGTCTGCAAATGCAATGACACTACTGGCAAAGCAAGTCTGGTTGGCTCCAGGTTTTGGCAACTACGCAAGAGACTATTGTGCTGCATGCGTTATATGCCTGGCACATAATCCCGGACAGACAACAAAGACCCCTATGAAGCACCACGTCCGACCTCTCTATCCGTTTCAGCGATTACAAATAGACTTTATCCAGCTGCCAAAAAGTAATGGGTATGAGTATGTGTTGGTGTGTGTGGACATGTTCTCAGGGTGGCCAGAGGCCTATCCAGTTCGGAAGGCTTCAGCTAAAAACACTGCTGTAAAGCTAGTTGCCGAACTGATACCCCGTTACGGTCTCCCTGAAGTGATCGAGTCAGATAGGGGTACTCATTTCACTGGAGAAATATTTCAAAATGTACTGAAAATGTTGGGTGTTGAAAGTCAGTTACACACTCCGTACCATCCTCAAAGTTCTGGTAAGGTGGAACGCATGAATGGAACTTTAAAATTAAAAATACAGAAAGCCATGGCTGAAACAGGAAAGCCTTGGACAGAATGCCTTCCACTGGCCCTTTACTCAATACGCAATACCCCAAGGGGTAAGACTAAACTGTCTCCATATGAAATTTTGTTTGGCAGGACTGCCAATTTAGGATGCTATTTTCCACAGCAACTTGTGTTAAATATTGAGTCATTGACTTCTTATGTGCAAAATCTTCAGAAACAATTAACTAAGGTGCATGCACAAGTTTTTGCTTCCCTTCCAGATCCTGACAACACAGAAGGAAGTCACAAGTTGGAACCAGGTGATCAAGTCTATGTAAAAAGACACACCAGAAAGGCTCTAGAACCAAGGTTTGACGGACCCTTCCAAGTCCTGTTGACAACACCTACATCAGTCAAGCTTGAAGGAAAGGCATCATGGATACATGCAAGCCATTGCAAAAAAAGCAGTATAAACTCATGATATTGATGTTAATAATGATAACCTCAACGGAGGCATGGGATAGACTGAATTCTCTAGCCCCTTTGAACAATAGATTCGTACAACATCATAAAAAATTAGTGCATGACTTGTTAAACAATACACAAACCCTGACAGATTGTTGGATCTGTACCCATTCACCGGTATCAGCCACAAGTATACCTTTTCTAGCAGTTCCCGTATCAGCAGAAGAAATATTCGCTTGGCCTAATTGTTCAGACAACCTGGCCAACAACCAAACTGGTAATGCTAGGCTGTGGAATACTACAATCGCCATACCAATTGTGGGATGGGTAGAATTTCCTTGGTGGCAGGGTAATCTCTCAGGGACTGGTACACATCTACAATATTTGGCCTATAAGGGTGGGGCCTGGGTACCTAGGAATAAGACTGGATTAACTGATTTAGGACAGGTCCCCACAGAAAATCTACAGCTCAGTTTCAGTACAACCGCCGATCCCTCTGATGCTTTCAAACCTGTAGTATTGGAAAGATACATACACAATAGAAATTGGGAACATTCTGAGTTGTTCCCTCAAGGTAATGCAAGCGATTGTACAAGCAAACCGGGGAACCTGGTTTGTAATGAATCTGATGAGTATGTCAATGGAATGCCTGTATGTGGAAATCCCGCAGCCGGGTACTGTAGCCCCTTGGGACAAAAACCCTCTTGGTGTATGCTTCAGGATGTATCTAGATTTGTGGATTTGGCTCACAGATTGGTATTGCAGCACTCAGCTCTATGGGATCTGCCTGAAGGTACATTTTGGATATGCGGAGAAGGAGCATATAAATGGCTTCCCGTAGGTATAAAGGGTACTTGTACATTAGGACGCCTAACCCCAGCTACATTCATAATTTCAAATAAACAAGTGAATATGCAAGCCGTGCCCAAGCACACACTATATAAAAGAGCTGCAGATAACTCACCACGTCCCTCGGGGAGGCCACATATAGTACAAATGGGAATTCCTAACAAAATTGCTAGTACCATTTTTATTTATCCTATGTTAACACAAATGTGGGATAAATTAGTTAGAGCCACGGATTATTTAGATGATCAGATCTGGGATATATTGGATATACTAAACACTAGTATAGCTGTACAGAATCAGCTTATAATAGTCGTCAACCAACATACCCTGGTATTGGATTACCTAACTGCCTCACAAGGGGGTATGTGTCAAATCATCGGACCCACCTGCTGTCATTATATAGACCCGAATAGTACTATGAGTATGACATTTAAATTAAAGGACGTACAACGACTCAGAGATCAGTATGACAAAGATAATGACCAGAATAAGGATAGCTGGTGGTCAGATACCTTTTCTTTTCTTAACCCAGCCAACTGGTTCAGAGGAATCGGTGGGTGGGTTGCTGGGATTATGCAGAGCATAATACATATAGTTATGATTATTGTAGTCATATACGTACTATTCCAGATTGTGCTCAAGGGTATCTCAGTATGCACAGATAAACTTTGTGTAATAGATGCAAGAGTATAAATTATTATTTTTTTTTCTTTTATTATCCTCTAGTGATTCTAATTAATATTACCGTACTAATTTTTGTTTTTATATTTTAGTATACTGCTAAAGAAGAAAATAATTTGCGATAGAAGAATTAATACTAGATTTGATTCTCTTATTAATAATATAAGTGTGTGCATGTGTAATACCAAAAATAAAGGCTTTGTCTTTGGCCCTGTGGTAATAAAAAAAGAATATGTCAAAGGGGGGAATTGTGGAGATCAGACTGAAAGAATCCATTGTGTCTTTTTCCTGAGACATCTGGCTTATATCAGGAAACTTAAGCAAAGTTGACATTTCCTTTTATGGACGCATTCCTTCTTGATATTGTAACCTTTTACCTACATACCAGAAGCTGTACCTTATCTCTAGTATAGACTGTTTTTTTAAAAGGATGTGAAATATGAGCGCTTGTGCGCATGTCTGTAAATGTATAACTCTTTTCTATATAAAGGAGGGGTAGAGCCCAGTGAGTCAGACGTGCTCCTGGGCATCCCCTGTATATGATCACACAACCTTTTGTGCTGCGTGTCATTTTACTCGGATCCCTACCTCTAGTAAGCCAGGGACTGAGAAGGACTTAACACCAGATTGGCAAAAAAAGGTGTAAATTTAGTGGAGGCGCTCTGAGAATTGTTATATGAAAATTCAGCTAACGGCAGCAACTCCAACCAATCATCCTGGAGATGGCTGACATAGCATCTTAGATATTGTTCCAGCGTTTGGTTGGTACGCTCAGTCTAACCATTTGTCTAGGGATGGTAAGCGGAAGAGAGACAGACATTAATATTGAGTGCAGAGCAAAACCCCTTCCAGAATCTTGAAGGGAACTGCACTCCACGGTCAGAGATGATCTCATCCGGAACCCCATGCAACCGAAAGACATTCTGTATAACCAAGTTCACTGTATCTTTAGCTGAGGGGAGGCCGGTGCACGGAACAAAATGAGCAGCTTTAGTCAGGCGATCAACTACCACCATGATTGTATTCATGCCCCCCGATGTAGGCAGCTCCACAATAAAGTCCATTGATATAGACCCCCAAGGGCGGGACGGAACAGGTAATGGTTGTAGAAGACCCCTAGGTGCCACATGAGGAGTCTTGTAACGAGCACATACCTCGCAAGAGAGAACATAGTCCTTGGTATCCTTCAGGCAAGTTGGCCACCAGAAGAATCGGCTCAGGAACTCTTGTGTCTTCTGTACCCCCTGTGACCAGCCAACTTGGAGTCATGTACCAACTTGAGGATCTGCAGACAGACGACCTCAGGGACGTAGATACGTCGATCTCTGAACCACATGCCACCCTTAAAGACAAGATTAATATCCACAGGTGGGTTGGCCAGAAATACATCACCGTCATAGGCCTCCCTGCACTCCTTCCACAAGTCCTGATCGTGGATAACTCCGATGAAATTGGCATCAGATAGAATGGTCTTGGACGGGGCTCCAGGTACGGAATTCGCAGCATGGATTCGGGATAAAGCATCAGCCTTCCCATTACGAGAACCTGGACGGTACGAGATAAAGTTAAATTGATTTAAAAATACGTTCCAACGAGCCTGACGAGGAGAAAGACATCTAGCAGATGTAAGGAGCTCTAAATTGCGATGGTCAGTTAGCACTATGATCTGTTGTGCAGCTCCTTGCAGATGATGCCTCCATTCTTTGAAAGCCGCAATAATAGCCAGCAATTCCTTGTCTCCCACGTCGTAATTCTTCTCTGCTGAGGTTAGTCTACGGGAAAAGAAAGCACAAGGATGTAGCAGACCCTTCTCTCCAGTTCTTTGGGAGAGAATAGCCCCCAAAGCATTATCAGAAGCGTCCACCTCAACAATGTAAGAAAGTGTTGGATCTGGGTGTATCAACAGCAGTGCTGATGTGAAACAGATCTTAAGCCAATCAAAAGCTTCTTGAGCCTGTGATGACCACTTAAAGGGCTTTTCCTTCTTTGTCAAGGAAGTAATGGGACGGACAATGTCAGAAAAATTTCGAATGAAGCGTCTGTAGAAATTTGCAAAACCAATAAAACGTTGGACCTCCTTAACGTTCTTGGGTACCGGCCAGTCAAGGATAGCCTGAATCTTACCAGATTCCATGTTCAGCCCCTGGGGAGAGATGATATAACCTAAGAACTGTATCTCAGATCGATGGAACTCGCATTTCTCCGGCTTAATATACAGATGGTTCTCTTTCAGATGTCTTAAAAAAGTTTTGACATGTTCTTTATGTTCCTGTAGAGAGTCAGAAAAGATTAGTATATCGTCCAAATAGATCACTACAAACTGGTCCAACAAATCTCTGAAAATGTCATTAGCAAGGTGTTGAAATGTTGCAGGGGCGTTACAAAGCCCAAAGGGCATCACAAGAGATTCAAAGTGTCCATACCGGCATCTGAATGCTGTCTTTCACTCATCCCCTGGACAAATATGCACCAAATTATAAGCGCCATGAAGATCCAGTTTAGAGAACACCTTAGCATGGCGGACTCTTTCCAGTAATTCGGGAATCAGAGGCAAAGGGTAATGGTTCCGTACGGTTACCTTATTGAGTTCCTGATAGTCAATACAGGGTCTCAGGGTCCCATCCTTCTTCTTTAAAAAAAAGATAGCTGCCCCTGCTGGTGAGGAAGAAGGACATATGAAGCCTTTGGCCAGATTTTCATCAATATACTCCTTTAAGGCTTGAAGCTCAGGTGCCGCCAAAGGGTATACGTTACCAAAAGGAATAGCTGCCCAAGGAAGCAACTCAATGGGACAGTCATAATGTCTGTGTGGAGGAAGCTGATCTGCATTCTTCTTGTCACAGATGTCAGAGAACTCTTTATATGCTGGAGGTAAAGAAAATACCTGTACATGTGGTTCCGTAGCCGTGGACTCAGGGACTGCTTCTGTTAACGCTGAGTTGCTCCTTGTTGGAAAGATAATCTCCTTGGTCTCCCAGTTGATAATTGGGTTCTGAGAACGCAACCAAGGAATGCCTAAAATCACAGGAAAATGAGGAGAAGAAATTAGCAAGCAAGAAAGTTGCTCCTGATGATTAGGCTCCAACAAAATTTCAAGGGGTACGGTCTCCTGATTCACAGGCCCAGAGATTAAAGGTTACCCATCCACTGTTTCCATGGTAATTAGAGAGGCTCTTTTCTGAATTTCAATACCATGTTCGTTGGCAAATGCAATATCCATGAAATTGCCACCTGCACCAGAGTCAATCATAGCTGCCCTGGAAATCCACTGTCCTGAACAGTGAGAGTTCTTTTCCTTAAGCTCCTTGGGGGGTGAAGTCATAGAAAGTGAATGGAATACAGCGCTTAAAGGCAGGCTACATTCAGAGATGTCAGATTCATCATCACAGTTGTCATACTCCCCTACTGCTGCTAGCACGTTGTTAGGCCGTCTATGACACTTAGGACAATTGATCAAGAAGTGGTCAGACTGGCCGCAGTAGAAACATAGACTTTCACGCAGGTGATGCTCCCAGTGCTCATTGATCTCGCGCCTCTGAACAGAATCAATTTGCATGGGCACCTCCTCCACCTCCCGAGATGTTTTACCTGCAGGCTCTTTGGAAGGAAGGGAAAAGTTAGAAATACGGTTATATGCAGCAAACTTCTCCTGCCTACGCTCAGTAAGGCGAATGTCAATGCGCACACAATGCTGTCTAAATGTCTCTAGCTCTTGTGGTGACTCAGAGCGAGCTAGTTCATCTTTTACAATACTAGACAGACCCCTTTTAAAAATAGGCAATTGTGCATAACTGTCCCAATTGGTATCTACCGCTAATCTCCTGAATTCAGTAGCATACTCAATAACAGAACGTTTTGCCTGGAGTAAAGACAATAAAGCAGATTCAGCGGTTGCACGGCGGATAGGATCATCAAACATTAATGCCATAGCGGCCAAGAAATCATCCAAGTTATTTAACCGTGGGTCACGAGACTCAATCATCAGATTCACCAGGCGAGCGCTCGTGCGGTCAGCAGCATTATTACACACAATACTTTGGATCTATCATTAGGAAAACGGTCAGCATGCACATCAAAATATAGCATACATTGATTCACAAAGCCACGAAATTTGTCGCGATCACCATTAAATCTGAATGGGGCAACTTAGGTGGGCTAGCTGGTGGCGGTTGCCCAGAGGGAAAAGTAGCTTGTGCAGCTATTTGCGTGCTTATGTCCTGAAAACCCCGTCCATACTGGTACTCTGTGCCAGCAAGTTTGTTTTCCTGGGCTGCCATGCGGGTGCTTAAGTCCTGCAAAGTCTGTCCAAACACTTGTTGATTGAGTTCAAAGCTTCCAAATTTCTTTTGCAGACCTTCCACATCTTTCTGCAGTGATCTAATTATGGAAAACACCTGCTCTAGTCTGCTTTCTGCAGTCATTGTTCCAGCAGTCTCCTTTTTTTTTTTTAGGCTAGAGTATCCTGTAATAATTATAGGGGATAACTCAGGAGACTCTTTGCGTGGAACAAGACAACTACAGGACACAGTTTTATAAGTGGTAAAGTCTATATTATCACACGGTAATTCAAACAGGCGCAGAGAGAAACTCAAGTCCACAACACTTGGTGCAAATATCAAATGCAGATCAGCAGTCTATAGGAAACTAATGCAAATGCAGATGGAAGCAAACACGAGCAGCAGATGAAGGAGGATTACTGGAACTGGTGTATGCAGCAGGAACTCAGAGCAGAGTAGCAGGATAACCCCACAGGTTCACAGGAGTAGGTATATAGCCAGGGAGTCACCAGAGGTCAGGAGCTGGATGCAAAGCAGAATACTCTAGCACAGACTGAAGGCTGGGGTGGAGTTTTATAGCAGGAAGACACAGTGCACATGAGACCAAAGACGCCATCTTGGAAAAGGGCAGTAATGCACAAAAAGGTAATAAAAAATGTTCAGAGTCCTGACACTGAGTTATTTTTGATGGTCAACAAAATACGATTTTCCTGTAATTAATTTCTCACACTCGAGGTATGATAATGACTTTTCTCTGTGTGGGATTTTTGATGTTTAAAAATGTTGTCCACTAGTTGGACAACCCCTTCTCATTCCTCATGTTTGGTCCTATTAAAATAAAAACACTTATACAAACATCCCATGCCGGCACCATTCCAGCGCTGTCGGCACTTGCGTTCTTGGGTCTCTTTTGAGATTTTTATGTCATGTGAGCACTGTGCCCAATCAGCGCTGGCATCATTGTCCCCACTTTCGGACAAATCGAGCATCATGAGGAAGTCAGAGAGCAGCCACAGCTCTGGCTTCCTGTTGATGTTCAATACGTCCAAAGGCGGGAACAGTGAAGCTGCCGCTGACTGGGCACAGGACTCATGTGATGTAACAATCTCACATAAGTCCGGGGACAGTGAGTCTCGACATCAATGAAGCAGAGGCTGTACGCCAGCAAAGTAGGAGTGTTTTTATTTTCATAAAACCAAACATGAGGAATGAGTTCACTGAGAAAAAAATATATATATATATTTACAGTATACATTCATGGCCAAAAGTATTCACACCCCTGCAATTCTGTCAGATAATACTCAGTTTCTTCCTGAAATTGATTGCAATCACAAATTTTGGGGTATTATTATCTTCATTTAATTTGTCTTAAATGAAAAAACACAAAAGAGAATGAAGCAAAAAGCAAAACATTGATCATTTCACACAAAACTCAAAAAATGGGCCAGACAAAAGTATTGGCACCCTCAGCCTAATACTTGGTTGCACAACCTTTAGCCAAAATAACTGCGACCAACCGCTTCCGGTAACCATCAATGAGTTTCTTACAATGCTCTGCTGGAATTTTAGACCATTCTTCTTTGGCAAATTGCTCCAGGTCCCTGATATTTGAAGGGTGCCTTTTCCAAACTGCCATTTTTAGATCTCTCCACAGGTGTTCTATGGGATTCAGGTCTGGACTCATTGCTGGCCACCTTAGAAGTCTCCAGTGCTTTCTCTCAAACCATTTTCTAGTGCTTTTTGAAGTGTGTTTTGGGTCATTGTCCTGCTGGAAGACCCATGACCTCTGAGGGAGACCCAGCTTTCTCACACTGGGCCCTACATTATGCTGCAAAATTTGTTGGTAGTCTTCAGACTTCATAATGCCATGCACACGGTCAAGCAGTCCAGTGCCAGAGGCAGCAAAGCAACCCCAAAACATCAGGGAACCTCCGACATGTTTGATTGTAGGGACTGTGTTCTTTTCTTTGAATGCCTCTTTTTCTCCTGTAAACTCTATGTTGATGTCTTTGCCCAAAAAACTCTACTTTTGTCTCATCTGACCAGAAAACATTCTTCCAAAATGTTTTAGGCTTTTTCAGGTAGGTTTTGGCAAACTCCAGCCTGGCTTTTTTATGTCTCTGGGTAAGAAGTGGGGTCTTCCTTGGTCTCCTACCATACAGTCCCTTTTCATTCAGACGGCGACGGATTGTACGGGTTGACACTGTTGTACCCTCGGACTGCAGGGCAGCTTGAACTTGTTTGGATGTTAGTCGAGGTTCTTTATCCAACATCCGCACAATCTTGTGTTGAAATCTCTTGTCAATTTTTCTTTTCCGTCCACATCTAGGGAGGTTAGCCACAGTGCCATGGGCTTTAAACTTCTTGATGACACTGCGCACGGTAGACACAGGAACATTCAGGTCTTTGGAGATGGACTTGTAGCCTTGAGATTGCTGATGCTTCCTCACAATTTGGTTTCTCAAGTCCTCAGACAGTTCTTTGGTCTTCTTTTTTTTTCTACATGCTCATTGTGGTACACACAAGGACACAGGACAGAGGTTGAGTCAACTTTAATCCATGTCAACTGGCTGCAAGTGTGATTTAGTTATTGCCAACACCTGTTAGGTGCCCCAGGTAAGTTACAGGTGCTGTTAATAACACAAATTAGAGAAGCATCACATGATTTTTCGAACAGTGCCAATACTTTTGTAAACCCCTTTTTAATGTTTGGTGTGGAATTATATCCAATTTGGCTTTAGGACAATTCTTTTTGTGTTTTTTCATTTAAGACAAATTAAATGAAGATAATAATAACAAAGAATTTGTGTTTGCCATCATTTTCAGGAAGAAACTGAGTATTATCTGACAGAATTGCAGGGGTGTCAATACTTTTGGCCATGACTGTATATAATTATCCCTTGATTAGAAGTTTCACCGACAAAAGGATAAAACTAAACTTTATTAATTCCAAATGGAAAACTATACCCATAATTCACCCCCTGAAGATTAGTCAAAAGGTGACTAATAGAAAAAACATATACCCCACATCTTAGTATATAGGGTGAGGTGACATATACCACACTCACTCTCCAAGCCTCTAATTTCTAAGCGTTTCGTCATCCTCACCAAAGGCAACTCATCAAAAGACTATTTAATATTGACCTACAGCTCTGGCAAAAATTAAGAAACCACCATATCAAAACCCTGTCATCTCCAGACCTGAATGGATGATGGATTGTCGCAAGTCATCAAAGATGGGCTGTTTAAATTTTTGTGCCAGGAGCAGTGTGAAAGACTGGTGGAAAGTATGCCAAGACGAATGAAAGCTGCGATTAAAAAACATGGTTATTCCACAAAACCTTGATTTCTGAATTTTTGAACTTTTCCTGAGTTAAAACATTAGTATTGTTTCTAAATGGTTATGAACTTGTTCGTTTTCTTTGCATTATCTGAGGAAAAATTGCCACATGCACAAAAGTTGCAACACATGCAAAAGTTGCCTCACACAAAACTTGCACCTACTCAAAACGCACCGCGCAAAACTCGCCATGCGCAAAACTTGCTGCACACAACTTGCTACACTAACCTGTCACATGCAACTCGACACAAAAAGTTTCTACACGCATGTCGCCACACAAAACTCATCTCACAAAAGTCGCTACATGCATGTCGCCACACGCAACTCAACACACACAAACTGACACATGAAACTCACCCTAAAACACACACAAGTCTGGTATTATCCTTCAAAAATAAAAATCTGATTAAAAAGCAGACAAACTACAAGAGCAACAACTGTACCATATAGGAAATACGGCAGCTGTCAGTCACATGACTGTCTATTATGTGTATGTGTGATCTAATATATACTGCCAGGGGGAGAGCAGTATACAAATACTGAGGTAAAAATACTGACCAAATAACGTGTGAACGAAGTCTAATACAGAAGGAGATGACACACAGATATATACTATATACAGGAGGAGAAGACACACAGGTATATACTCTATATAGGAGCAGATGACATACAGGTACATACTATATACAGTGGAGATGACACACATGTATATACTATATACAGGAGGAGGTGACACACAGGTATATACTATATACAGGAGATGACACACAGGTACATACTATATACAGGAGGAGATGACACATAGGTACATACTATATACAGGGGAGATGACACACAGGTATAATCTAATATACAGGAGCAGATGACACACAGGTATATGCTATATACCAGAGATGACATACAGGTATATACTATATACAGGAGATGACATACAGGTATATACTATATATAAGAGGAGATGACATACAGGTATATACCATATACAGGAGGAGATGACACACAGCTATATACTATATGCAGGAGGAGATGACTTACAGGTATATAGAGGAGGTGATGACATACAGGTATATACTATATATAAGAGATGACATACAGGTATATACTATATACAGGAGATAACACACAGGTATATACTATATACAGGAGGAGATGACATACAGGTATATACTATATATAAGAGGAGATGACATACAGGTATATACTATATACAGGAGGAGATGACAGGTATATACTATATACAGGAGGAGATGACATACAGGTATATACTATATAAAAGAGGAGATGACACACAGGTATATACAAGAGGAGATGACATACAGCAGGTACATACTATATACAGGAGAGATGACATACAGGTAAATACTATATAGAGGAGCAGATGACACAGGTATATACTATATACAGGAGGAGATGACTTACAGGTATATACTATATACAGGAGGAGATGACATACAGGTATATACTATATACAGAAGATGACATACAAGTATATACTATATATAGGAGATGACACACAGGTATATACTATATACAGGAGGAGATGACTTACAGGTATATACTATATACAGGAGGAGATGACATACAGGTATATACTATATACAGGAGATGACACATAGGTATATAGAGGAGGAGATTACATACAGCAGGTATATACTATATACAGGGGAGATGACATACAGGTATATACTATATACAGGAGATGACATACAGGTATATACTATATATAGGAGGAGATGACATACAAGTATATACTATATATAGGAGATGACATACAGGTATATGCTATATACAGAAGAGATGACATACAGGTATATACTATATACAGGAGGAGATGACATTCAGGTATATACTATATATAGGAGGAGATGACATACAGGTATATACTATATACAGAAGAGATGACATACAGGTATATACTATATACAGGAGGAGATGACACATAGGTATATACAATATATAGGAGGAGATGACATACAGCAGGTATATACTATTTACAGGGGAGATGACATACAGGTATATACTATATACAAGGGAGCTGACATACAGGTATATACTATATACAGGAGATGACATACAGGTGTATACTATATATCAGGGAGATGACAAACATGTATATACTGAGGGGAAAATGAGAGGTGTGAGGTGAAAATGAGAGGTGTGAGGTGAAAATGAAAAGGTGTGTGTGCAAAATGAGAGGAGTGAGGGAAAATAGTGGAGTGATCGGAAAATGACAGATGTGAGGTCGAAATGACAAGTGTCATTGACAAGGGGGAAATGAGAGGAGTGAGGTGGGAATGAGAGGAGTGAGGGGAAAATGAGAGATGTGAGGGAGAAAATGAGAGATGTGAGGGGGAAAATGAAAGAAGTGAAGGGGAAAATGAGAGGCGTGATGGGAAAATAAGAGAAGTGAGGTGCTATAACTAACCACAGATATTTACTATGCCCAGGCAATGCCGGGCTCTTCAGCTAGTATACCTATAAAAAGAAAAATCAAACAAACTGAACATTTTGCAGTGGTCTCTTAATTTTTGCCAGAGCTGTATATTCAAGAGAGACTAGACGAAGAAAACCCTAAAATCATGTGTCATGTTATTCGAAAGAGTCAGAAAACTAGGCACATATTGACAGACCGCAGCCTTCAAACTATATGCTTCATAAGTTTATAAGCCACTCCAGTGTCAGGAATAGATAGTATGTGAAAATACAGTATATACCGCTCAGGGAACACTTAACTGATCCAAATATAATTTCCATATTCATATTAAATAATCTCCCAGACATTATAGTTGCACATATCTCTAGTCTTTATAATGATATTGCACTCATTCCCTGACAGACTGCAGCATGGCCATTAGTTAGAAGCTGCTATTGATCTTTGGAGCAGGTAAGTTTCCCTGAGTGGTATATATTGCGCCATTTGAAAACTGAGTCTAGTCTAGGACAATTTGCCTGCACTACTAATAGACAGCTGTTACAATACCAAACTAGGGCAGTCTCTATAGAAGGAAAAACACAAGTGAGTGTCTACAGTATATGTCACCTCACCCTACAGTGGGTATGGAAAGTATTCAGACCCATTTGCCGCCATTTAGTGAATTCAAAAAAGTTCATCTTTTTTCTCATTAATGTACACTCTGCACCCCATCTTGACTGAAAAAAAACCCAGAAATGTAGTAATTTTTGCAAATTGATTGAATAAGTAAAACTGAAATATCACATGGTCATAAGTACTCAGACCCTTTGCTCAGACACTCATGTTTAAGTCATATGCTGTCTGTTTCCTTGTGATCCTCCTTGAGATGGTACTACTTCATTGGAGTCCAGATGTGTGTAACTAAACTGATAGGAATTTGTTTGGAAAGGCACACACCTGTCTACATAAGACCTCACAGTGCATGTCAGACCAAATGAATGAGAATCATGAGGTCAGAGGAACTGGCCAAGGAGCTCAGAGACAGAATTGTGGCAAGGTACAGATCTGGCCCAGGTTACAAAAGAATTTCTGAAGTACTCAAGGTTCCTAAGAACACAGTGGCCTCCATATTCCTGAAATGGAAGACGTTTGGAACCAACAGAAGTCTTTCTAGACCTGGCCGTCCAACCAAACTGAACAATCGTTGGAGATAAGCCATGAGGTAAAGAATAGTGATGAGTGAATGTACTCGTTGCTCGGGTTTTCCCGAGCATGCTCGGGTGGGCTCCGAGTATTTGTTAGTGTTCGGAGATTTAGTTTTCCTTGCTGCAGCTAGATGATCTGCGACTACTAGACAGTTTGATGACATGTGGGGATTCCCTAGCAACCAGGCAACCCCCACATGTATTAAGGCTGGCTAGCAGCTATAAATCAAGCAGCTGAATCAACAAATACAAAATCTCCGAACACTAACAAATACTCGGAGATCACCCGAGTGTGCTCTGGAAAACCTGAGCAAAGAGTATATTCGCTCATCACTAGTAAAGAAGAACTCCAAGACCACTGTAGCTGAGCTCCACAGATGCAGTAGGGAGAAAGTTCCACAAAGTCAACTATCACTGCAGCCCTCCACCAGTCGGGCCTTTATAGTAGAGTGGCCTGACGGAAGCCTCTCCTCAGTGCCAGACATATGAAAGCCCGCATAGAGTTTGCTAAAAAAACATATGAAGGACTCCCAGAGTATGAGAAATAAGATTATCTGGTCTGATGAGACAAAGATAGAACTTTCTGGTGATAATTCTAAGTGGTATGTGTGGAGAAAACCAGGCACTGCTCATCACCTGCCCAATACAATCCCAACAGTTAAACATGGTGGTGGCAGCATTATGCTATGGGGGTGTTTTTCAGCTGCAGGGACAGGATGACTGGTTGCAATTGTAGGAAACATGAATGCAGCATAAGACAGAGATATCCTATATGAAATCCTCTTCCAGAGTGCTCTGGACCTCAGACATGGCCAAAGGTTCACATTCCAATAAGACAATGACCCTAAGCACACAGCTAAAATAACTAAGCAGTGGCTTCAGAATAACTCTGTGACAATTCTTGACTGGCCCAGCCAGAGCCCTGACCTAAACCAAATTGAGCATCTCTGGATAGACCTGAAGAAGGCTATTCATCAACTTTCACCATCCAACCTGACGGAACTGGAGAGGATCTGCAAGGAAGAATGGCAGAGGATCCCCAAATCCAGGTGTGAAAAAACTTGTTGCATCATTACCAAGAAGACTCATGGCTGTACTAGCTCAAAAGGGTGCTTCTACTCACTACTGAGCAAAGGGTCTGAATACTTTTGTAACCTGGGCCAGATCTGTACCTTGCCACAATTCTGTCTCTGAGCTCCTTGGCCAGTTCCTCTGACCTCATGATTCTCTTTCATTTGGTCTGACATGCACTGAGAGGTCTTATGTAGACAGGTGTGTGCCTTTCCAAATCAGTTCCTATTAGTTTAGTTACACACATCTGGACTCCAATGAAGTAGTACCATCTCAAGGAGGATCACAAGGAAATAGACAGCATATGACTTAAATATGAGTGTCTGAGCATAGGGTCTGAGTACTTATGACCATGTGATATTTCAGTTTTTCTTTTTTAATAAATTTGCAAAAATTTCTACATTTCTGTTTTTTTCAGTCAAAATGGTGTGTAGAGTGTACATTAATGAGAAAAAAATGAACTTTTTTGAATTTACCCAATGGCTGCAATGAAACAAAGAGTGATAAATTTAAAGGGATCTGAATACTTTCCGAACGCACTGTAGGGTGAGGTGACATATACACACTCACACTCCAAGCCTCTCATTTCTACAGATTTCGTCGTCCTCACCAGAGGCGACTCATCAGGAGTTTTATTTAATATTGCCCTATATTCAAGCGAGACTAGACGCCTTTGGTGAGGACGAAGAAACCTGTAGAAATGAGAGGCTTGGAGAGTGAGTGTGTGTTCGTCACCTCACCCTATAAACTGAGATGTGGGGTATATGTTTTTTCTATTAGTCACCTTCTGACTAACCTTCAGTGGGTGAATTAAGGGTATAGTTTTACATTTGGAATTAATAAAGTTTAATTTTGTCCTTTTGTCAGTAAACATGAGGAATGACAAGAGACAACCCATTTAAGAAGATCCGATTTTGGTTAAAGGGAATCTGTCACCTCAAAATTCGCCTATAAGCTTAGGCCACAGGCATCAGGGTCTTATCTACAGCATTCTGTAATGCTGTAGATAAGCCCCCGATGTATCCTGAAAGATGAGAAAAAGAGGTTATATTATACACTCCCGATCCGGGTCCGCCCCTCCTATCTTCATACGATGACATCCTCTTCTTGGCTTCCTGCCACGGCTCCTGCCTAGGCATACTTTAATCTGCCCTGTTGAGGGCAGCGTAAAGTACTGCAGTGTGCAGGCGCCGGGCCTCTCTGACCTTTCCCGGCACCTGCGCACTGCAGCACTTTGCTCTTCCCTCAACAGGGCAGATAAAGTACACCTGCGCAGGAGATGCGGCAGGAAGCAAAGAAGTCATCATATGAAGATGGGAGGTGCTGGACCCGGACTGCGATGCCCATCGGACCGGACAGCATCGGGACCACCCCATGGTCAGTATAATATAACCTGTTTTTCTTATCTTTCAGGTGACATAGGGGGCTTATCTACAGCATTACAGAATGCTGTAGATAAGCCCCTGATTCCGGTGGCCTTAGCTTATAGGCGAATTTTGGGGTGACAGATTCCCTTTAAAACTAATCCAACATTCTAAACATAAAACACGGGTATTACTTACCTGGGGTAGCAAAAAAAAGAAAATCCAGCTTCCAAAAAAATTCCAAATTTATTGTGAATAAAACATGAAGTCCAGTAGGATGAATTCACATGATAATGAGTAACAGATTACGTGTTTCGAACAACAGCTTGTTCTTTCTCAAAGCTACTCAGCATTGGTAACAACATGGTTATACTCGTATATCAGCCCCAACCAATGAAAATTGATTACCAATCACATGACACATAGTGACTCACAAAGTTTAAAATCACAAAGCAGATAAATATCTGGAGGATATACAAAGAGAAAAAAACAAACAAAGAATGAAAGAACAAATTAAGAAATACAAGTTACATACAAGGGTTAACTCTAGTAGTGGAACATAATCTCCTTTCGTGCATTTAGACCTGCAGGGTGACAGGTATTCAAGCAGAACATCCAGTATGCTTCACGAGTCATTAAGCGTCTTTTGACATCTCCTCCTCTTGCCAGTGATGTAAGTTTCTCTATGCCGATCACTTGCAGAGATGCCGTATTTCTTTGATGACAGGAGACAAAATGCTTGGATGCAAATGACATGGAGCGATTAGCACTAGTGAAGATAACAATGTCAGTAATATGCTCTGAAATAAGAATTTTCAGCATTTGGGTGGTGCACCCTATATAGCTCAAATTGCATGCTGCACATGTGTAATGTCATGGGTGATGGAAAAGAAGGCTTCTCCCCTATGTGACATCCCTGATGTTTACTAACAGTTGATTTCCAAGTAAAATATTTCCCACATTAAGAAAATGAAAAAGGCTTCTCCTCTGTGTGACTGCTCTGATGTCTAGCAAGACTATCTTTCCGGTTAAAACATTTCCCACATACTGAACAGGAAAATGGCTTCTCCCCTGTGTGAGTTCTCTGGTGACAAACAAGATGTGATTTCTTGTTAAAACATTTCCCACATTCTGAACAGGAAAATGGCTTCTCCCCTGTGTGAGTTCTCTGGTGACTAACAAGAGCATTTTTCCAGTTAAAACATTTCCCGCATTGTGAACATGAAAATGGCTTTTCCCCTGTGTGAGTTCTCAGGTGACCAACAAGAGACTTTTTCCAGTTAAAACACCTCCCACATTCTGAACATGAAAATGGCTTCTCCCTTGTGTGAGCTCTCTGGTGGTTAACACAATCTGATTTATCTGCAAAACATTTCCCACATTCTGAACAGAAAAATGACTTATTTGCTTTAGGAGCTGTTTGTTTTTCAATGCTTCTTTTGTGACTTTGATTTTCCTTAGTAGTCAGTAATGATGACAGATCTTTGCTGTGAATGGATGATGGTATATCTGGAGTAACAGCAATCACTTCAGTTGTATCTTGTAGGATCTCAAGATCATCAGATTTAAAAACTGAAGATGTCCGCTGTCTCTCTGATCTCCTGGTACAGTCATCTGCTAAGATAAAACATCATTTTTTATGTTCAATCTATTTTATTAAACATTTTGGAAACAAAAAATATATTAAAAATGATAATATATAGAATTATAGAAAATATCTAGCTTTCAAAATGAGAATACCACTTTTAACAGTAAGTCAAACATACCATGGTAGACAATAAAAATAACCATATGGCGAACGCCAACAAGATATTCAAAGAAAGGAAGTATCCTCTATATTATGTAGAAGAAAGACATAGGATAAGAAAAAGATGGAAAAAAAGACAAGGGAAGAAAAAAAAGAACAAAAAAGGTTATGGATAAAGGGGTCCTTAAAATCATATACAGTGCCTTGCGAAAGTATTCGGCTCCCTGGAACTTTTCAACCTTTTCCCACATATCATGCTAGTAGTAGAGCGTCGGGTGGTTTCGTCAAACTCAATTTGACAGGTGGACACGCCCCTATCAAAGTGTATCAAAGTGTGTAACCCCACCCCTCCCTGTCTGCTGACAGCAGCTGTGTGCCTGCTCCCCCTCCCTTTTTGATATAGTTTAATTTGTTAATACAGTGAATATTATCCCAGTAATTGTTTTTTATATTAGATTTATGTGTTGTATTAAAGTTTACTCTTGTTTGATAAACCGATGATAGGGAGAATGAGCCTGTGTTTCTGTTATCACAGTGTTTAATATTGTTAATACAGTGTTTATTATCCCAGTAATTGTTTTATATTAGAGGAGAATGAGCCTGTGTTTCTGCTATCACAGTTTGAGAATAAGGGCATTGTGTCTTAGAATAGCTCACATGTGAAATCCTGAGACAGGAACTGCATCCTACATAAACACAATGTAAGCATTTTACACAAGATTCACATGACATGTCAGTTCCTGGCTCACGGATACCGTAGTGAATCAAAATGTATTAAATTGACTACTGATACGATTCCAACAAATTGATAATAAATTGTTATCAAAGTGACAGCAAAGCATATTAAATAGATATCACACCAAAATCAGTGTATCAAAGTGTATTATTACACCTATTATTACATAGGACCATTTATTTATAGTCCCAATAATATTTATTCTCTTTTATTTACATTTTCATACACCTATAGTCCCAATAATATTTATTTGACCAGCAGATAATTAATTAAAATCGCATAAAGTGTGTTAAATAGACATGCTGTTTGATCTGATTTAAAATCATATAGTTCAGCGATAATGTCAGGTGTTGGACAGTCATTTATCAGTTTTTCATACGTATCACAGAAAGATTTAGCTTGATCTGTGCGAGTTTGTTGGCATATTATGTATATTCTGTGTTTATGCATCATTATTTCATTTTGTGATTCTCATTTTATGAGCTTTATAACACATCAGACTGATTTACGGACATATTATGTATAATTATTAGTTAATTGGACAGTCATTTATCAGTTTTTTCATACGTATCACAGAAAGATTTTAGTTTGATCTGATTTAAAATCATATAGTTCAGCGATAATGTCAGGTGTTGGACAGTCATTTATCAGTTTTTCATACGTATCACAGAAAGATTTTAGTTTGATCTGATTTAAAATCATATAGTTCAGCGATAATGTCAGGTGTTGGACAGTCATTTATCAGTTTTTCATACGTATCACAGAAAGATTTAGCTTGATCTGTGCGAGTTTGTTGGCATATTATGTATATTCTGTGTTTATGCATCATTATTTCATACTGTGATTCTCATTTTATGAGCTTTATAACACATCAGACTGATTTACGGACATATTATGTATAATTATTAGTTAATTGGACAGTCATTTATCAGTTTTTTCATACGTATCACAGAAAGATTTTAGTTTGATCTGATTTAAAATCATATAGTTCAGCGATAATGTCAGGTGTTGGACAGTCATTTATCAGTTTTTCATACGTATCACAGAAAGATTTAGCTTGATCTGTGCGAGTTTGTTGGCATATTATGTACATTCTGTGTTTATGCATCATTATTTCATACTGTGATTCTCATTTTATGAGTTTTATAACAGATCAGACTGATTTACGGACATATTATGTATAATTATTTTAGAATGAAGCAGGCCCAGAGACGCCCCCAACCTGTACAGATAATGTTCAGTGTTAGTGTGATACAGCATTGTGTTATTATTCCAGGCTGTACCATTTCTATTCCCACAATTTCAACGATCTCTTGATTTTTATCAGAGTCGGTATTCACATATAATAATAATAATAGTAATAACCATCGGTGATATTATGTATATCATGTGTTTTGACAGGTATAAAACGGTTGTTTTATACATGACTGGTATATGAATATAAAAAGTAAAAATCGTCACATGTACAATTAATATACATCATTACACTTCTTACAAAATAGATAATATACAGTATATAGTTCAGTGATAATTGTTACAGTATTTTATTTTCCCGGTGTTACTTTTGTTCATGTATTACCGGATGCTTCTGCAGTTGTGATTCTCACCTTTCTATATAAATAGTGCAATAATTCACACCCACGGCCAGTTTTCCGTTAAAAATATGAATATTATTGAATATAATGTTTTACGTATGTTACAGTTTTTTTGTTTTTTTTCCTGATGCTACTTTTGTTCGTGTATTATCGGCGTCTTCTTCAGTTGTGATTCTTACCTTTTCTATATAAATATGGGTAAATGAATTGTCCAGTGCCAGCATAATTTTTCAGCGTGTCCAGGGGTTGTGTTTAACTATCCTTTTAGAGTGTCTAGTAGTTTTATATTCTTTGTCTGTTATATTTCTACACAAAGCTTCAAAACTATTTTGTAATTTATAATGTATCACAGTAGTTTCATATGAAGTTACATCTTAGGCTCTGTTCAGACTATTGTAATATCTGTAGCTTAAAATAGAGCCAAATAGCTACTTTCAAATCCGGACATACACCATTGATTTTAATGGGGTCTAAGGGGATTCTATCAAGCTTTTCCACATAATAGTTATGGAAAGAATAATGCTACAGAATTGGCCGCTCCAGTTATAAAACAAAAATGATGAAAATTATCCTTGATGATAATGTGAAAAGGCTTATGCAGTGGGTTTATGGATCTCTACAATAAACACCATGTGTAGAAATTTGGTTCTAGAACTTGTTGGATTAGTGAATATAATAACGTTTGGCATATTTTATAACATACAGCTAATGATTCTTGCTTTTAACTTGTATGTAACTGGTTAATGTTACTAATACCCTCTAACATGGGGGCATGGCTCTGCATTTTCTGAAGAGTTGAGCTTCATCTCCATCTTTCTGTAATTCTACATTATTTTATCACATATTAATTTCACAGCTGTCTGTGCTGGCTATTTGCACACAGCCTTCTTGAATTCAATGTTTTGTAGATTTTTCTGTCATGGAAAAAAAACAACAAAAAAAAAACGTGTGCAAAGTTAAAACATAATTAAAATAAAGAATAATGACCTAGCTGGTTGTTTGGGTGATATTGTAAAATCATTTATTGTTTCTACTACTTGGCAATTGTTACACTCAGTTATTTTTTTATTTATTTTTTTTCCCTTGGATTTTGTTAGTCATTACAATTATTTTTGCTCCCAAGATAGGGTTTTAGAGTCACCAAGTAACATAAATGTGCAGACTCCTGAATATTACAATTACAAAACATTCAAAGTTTGTTTCTCCACTTTTTGCAGATAATAAATCTTAATTTCTTTATAATTTGACTTTGTTATAGTTTGTTTCAGCTCTTTGTCGTTCTATGTATACCGTAAATTTTGCTTCCTTTCAGTGAATAATATAAGACAAATTATTTTTATTCAAAGACATCTAACTTATGTATACTTTTAAAGCTTTGTTACATTTCTATCCAGTCTACACCATGCTGTGTAACATAACATTTTTGCATGGAAAATAAAATACTGTAACATATGTAAAACATTATATTCAATAATATTCATATTTTTAAAGGAAAACTCTCCATGGGTGAGAATAGTGTACATTCAGAAGCTGCAAAGAGAAGTGAGTGCAGCGGTAATGCTCAGTGAGCTGCGGGTACGCTCACATCTTGTGCCGTACTACCTTATATGTTTTGTTTGCGGCAGTTCAGAGAAACAAAAAACCATACTACAAGACCACATGTATTTATGTTACACAGCATGGTGTAGACTGGATAGAAATGTAACAAAGCTTTAAAAGTATACATAAGTTAGATGTCTTTGAAGTAAAATAATTTGTCTTATATTATTCACTGAAAGGAAGCAAAATTTACGGTATACATAGAACGACAAAGAGCTGAAACAAACTATAACTAAAAGTCAAATTATAAAGAAATTAGGATTTATTATCTGCAAAAAGTGGAGAAACAAACTTTGAATGTTTTGTAATTGTAATATTCAGGAGTCTGCACATTTATGTTACTTGGTGACTCTAAAACCCTATCTTGGGAGCAAAAATAATTGTAATGACTAACAAAATCCAAGGGAAAAAAAATAAATAACTGAGTGTAACAATTGCCAAGTAGTAGAAACAATAAATGATTTTACAATATCACCCAAACAACCAGCTAGGTCATTATTCTTTATTTTAATTATGTTTTAACTTTGCACACGTTTGTTTTTTTTTGTTTTTTTTCCATGACAGAAAAATCTACAAAACATTGAATTCAAGAAGGCTGTGTGCAAATAGCCCGCACAGACAGCTGTGAAATTAATATGTGATAAAATAATGTAGAATTACAGAAAGATGGAGATGAAGCTCAGCTCTTCAGAAAATGCAGAACCATGACCCCATGTTAGAGGGTATTAGTAACATTAACCAGTTACATACAAGTTAAAAGCAAGAATCATTAGCTGTATGTTATAAAATATGCCAAACGTTATTATATTCACTAATCCAACAAGTTCTAGAACCAAATTTCTACACATGGTGTTTATTGTAGAGATCCATAAACCCACTGCATAAGCCTTTTCACATTATCATCAAGGATAATTTTCATCATTTTTGTTTTATAACTGGAGCGGCCAATTCTGTAGCATTATTCTTTCCATAACTATTATGTGGAAAAGCTTGATAGAATCCCCTTAGACCCCATTAAAATCAATGGTGTATGTCCGGATTTGAAAGTAGCTATTTGGCTCTATTTTAAGCTACAGATATTACAATAGTCTGAACAGAGCCTAAGATGTAACTTCATATGAAACTACTGTGATACATTATAAATTACAAAATAGTTTTGAAGCTTTGTGTAGAAATATAACAGACAAAGAATATAAAACTACTAGACACTCTAAAAGGATAGTTAAACACAACCCCTGGACACGCTGAAAAATTATGCTGGCACTGGACAATTCATTTACCCATATTTATATAGAAAAGGTAAGAATCACAACTGAAGAAGACGCCGATAATACACGAACAAAAGTAGCATCAGGAAAAAAACAAAAAAAAACGGTAACATACGTAAAACATTATATTCAATAATATTCATATTTTTAACGGAAAACTGGCCGTGGGTGTGAATTATTGCACTATTTATATAGAAAGGTGAGAATCACAACTGCAGAAGCATCCGGTAATACATGAACAAAAGTAACACCGGGAAAATAAAATACTGTAACAATTATCACTGAACTACACTCACTGGCCACTTTATTAGGTACACCAGTCCAACTTCTTGTTAACACTTAATTTCTAATCAGCCAATCACATGGCGGCAACTCAGTGCATTTAGGCATGTAGACATGGTCAAGACAATCTCCTGCAGTTCAAACCGAGCATCAGTATGGGGAAGAAAGGTGATTTGAGTGCCTTTGAACGTGGCATGGTTGTTGGTGCCAGAAGGGCTGGTCTGAGTATTTCAGAAACTGCTGATCTACTGGGATTTTCACGCACAACCATCTCTAGGGTTTACAGAGAATGGTCCGAAAAAGAAAAAAAATTCAGTGAGCGGCAGTTCTGTGGGCGGAAATGCCTTGTTGATGCCAGAGGTCAGAGGAGAATGGGCAGACTGGTTCGAGCTGATAGAAAGGCAACAGTGACTCAAATCGCCACCCGTTACAACCAAGGTAGGCCTAAGAGCATCTCTGAACGCACAGTGCGTCGAACTTTGAGGCAGATGGGCTACAGCAGCGAAGACCACACCGGGTACCACTCCTTTCAGCTAAGAACAGGAAACTGAGGCTACAATTTGTACAAGCTCATCGAAATTGGACAGTAGAAGATTGGAAAAACGTTGCTTGGTCTGATGAGTCTCGATTTCTGCTGCGACATTCGGATGGTAGGGTCAGAATTTGGCGTAAACAACATGAAAGCATGGATCCATCCTGCCTTGTATGGAGCATCTTTGGGATGTGCAGCCGACAAATCTGCGGCAACTGTGTGATGCCATCATGTCAATATGGACCAAAATCTCTGAGGAATGCTTCCAGCACCTTGTTGAATCTATGCCACGAAGAATTGAGGCAGTTCTGAAGGCAAAAGGGGTCCAACCCGTTACTAGCATGGTGTACCTAATAAAGTGGCCGGTGAGTGTATATACTGTATATTATCTATTTTGTAAGAAGTGTAATGATGTATATTAATTGTACATGTGACGATTTTTACTTTTTATATTCATATACCAGTCATGTATAAAACAACCGTTTTATACCTGTCAAAACACATGATATACATAATATCACCGATGGTTATTACTATTATTATTATTATTATTATTATTATTATATGTGAATACCGACTCTGATAAAAATCAAGAGATCGTTGAAATTGTGGGAATAGAAATGGTACAGCCTGGAATAATAACACAATGCTGTATCACACAGCATTGCCCGGATGGGATACATCCCCGAGTACTGCAGGAACTAAGTACAGTCATTGATAGACCATTATTTTTAATCTTTAAAGACTCCATAATAACAGGGTCTGTACCACAGGACTGGCGTATAGCAAATGTGGTGCCAATATTCAAAAAAGGGGCAAAAACTGAACTCGGTAATTATAGGCCAGTAAGCTTAACCTCTACTGTGGGTAAAATCCTGGAGGGCATTCTAAGGGATGCTATGCTGGAGTATCTGAAGAGGAATAACCTCATGACCCAGTATCAGCACGGGTTTACTAGGGACCGTTCATGTCAGACTAATTTGATCAGCTTCTATGAAGAGGTAAGTTCCGGACTGGACCAAGGGAACCCAGTGGACGTAGTATATATGGACTTTTCCAAAGCTTTTGATACGGTGCCACACAAAAGGTTGTTACATAAAATGAGAGTAATGGGGATAGGGGAAAATATGTGTAAGTGGGTTGAGAGCTGGCTCAGGGATAGGAAACAAAGGGTGGTTATTAATGGAGCACACTCGGACTGGGTCACGGTTAGCAGTGGGGTACCACAGGGGTCAGTATTGGGCCCTCTTCTTTTTAACATATTTATTAATGACCTTGTAGGGGGCATTCAGAGTAGAATTTCAATATTTGCAGATGACACTAAACTCTGCAGGGTAATCAATACAGGAGAGGACAATTTTATATTACAGGATGATTTATGTAAACTAGAAGCGTGGGCTGATAAATGGCAAATGAGCTTTAATGGGGATAAATGTAAGGTCATGCACTTGGGTAGAAGTAATGAGATGTATAACTATGTGCTTAATTCTAAAACTCTGGGCAAAACCGTCAATGAAAAAGACCTGGGTGTATGGGTGGATGACAAACTCATATTCAGTGGCCAGTGTCAGGCAGCTGCTACAAAGGCAAATAAAATAATGGGATGTATTAAAAGAGGCATAGATGCTCATGAGGAGAACATAATTTTACCTCTATACAAGTCACTAGTTCGACCACACTTAGAATACTGTGCACAGTTCTGGTCTCCGGTGTATAAGAAAGACATAGCTGAACTGGAGCGGGTGCAGAGAAGAGCAACCAAGGTTATTAGAGGACTGGGGGGTCTGCAATACCAAGATAGGTTATTACACTTGGGGCTATTTAGTTTGGAAAAACGAAGACTAAGGGGTGATCTTAATTTAATGTATAAATATATGAGGGGACAGAACAAAGACCTTTTTGATGATCTTTTTAATCATAGACCTGAGACAGGGACAAGGGGACATCCTCTACGTCTGGAGGAAAGAAGGTTTAAGCATAATAACAGACGCGGATTCTTTACTGTAAGAGCAGTGAGACTATGGAACTCTCTGCCGTATGATGTTGTAATGAGTGACTCATTGCTTCAATTTAAGAGGGGACTGGATACCTTTCTGGAAAAGTATAATATTACAGGGTATATATATTAGATTCCTTGATAAGGCGTTGATCCAGGGAACTAGTCTGATTGCCGTATGTGGAGTCGGGAAGGAATTTTTTTCCCCATGGTGGAGTTACTCTTTGCCACATGGGGTTTTTTTGCCTTCCCCTGGATCAACATGTTAGGGCATGTTAGGTTAGGCTATGGGTTGAACTAGATGGACTTACAGTCTTCCTTCAACCTTAATAACTATGTAACTATGTAACTATGTAACACTAACACTGAACATTATCTGTACAGGTTGGGGGCGTCTCTGGGCCTGCTTCATTCTAAAATAATTATACATAATATGTCCGTAAATCAGTCTGATCTGTTATAAAACTCATAAAATGAGAATCACAGTATGAAATAATGATGCATAAACACAGAATGTACATAATATGCCAACAAACTCGCACAGATCAAGCTAAATCTTTCTGTGATACGTATGAAAAACTGATAAATGACTGTCCAACACCTGACATTATCGCTGAACTATATGATTTTAAATCAGATCAAACAGCATGTCTATTTAACACACTTTATGCGATTTTAATTAATTATCTGCTGGTCAAATAAATATTATTGGGACTATAGGTGTATGAAAATGTAAATAAAAGAGAATAAATATTATTGGGACTATAAATAAATGGTCCTATGTAATAATAGGTGTAATAATACACTTTGATACACTATGATTTTGGTGTGATATCTATTTAATATGCTTTGGTGTCACTTTGATAAAATTTATTATCAATTTGTTGGAATCGTATCAGTAGTCAATTTAATACATTTTGATTCACTACGGTATCCGTATGATGTCTATTTAACACACTTCACGCGATTTTAATTAATTATCTGCTGGTCAAATAAATATTATTGGGGCTATAGGTTTATGAAAATGCCAATAAAAGAGAATAAGTATTATTGGGACTATAATAAAAGGTCCTATGTAATAATAGGTGTAATAATACACTTTGATACACTATGATTTCGGTGTGATATCTATTTAATATGCTTTGCTGTCACTTTGATAACAATTTATTATCAATTTGTTGGAATCGTATCAGTAATCAATTTAATACATTTTGATTCACTACGGTATCCGTGAGCCAGGAACTGACATGTCATGTGAATCTTGTGTAAAATGCTTACATTGTGTTTATGTAGGATGCAGTTCCTGTCTCAGGATTTCACATGTGAGCTATTCTAAGACACAATGCCCTTATTCTCAAACTGTGATAGCAGAAACACAGGCTCATTCTCCTCTAATATAAAACAATTACTGGGATAATAAACACTGTATTAACAATATTAAACACTGTGATAACAGAAACACAGGCTCATTCTCCCTATCATCGGTTTATCAAACAAGAGTAAACTTTAATACAACACATAAATCTAATATAAAAAACAATTACTGGGATAATATTCACTGTATTAACAAATTAAACTATATCAAAAAGGGAGGGGGAGCAGGCACACAGCTGCTGTCAGCAGACAGGGAGGGGTGGGGTTACACACTTTGATACACTTTAATAGGGGCGTGTCCACCTGTCAAATTGAGTTTGACGAAACCACCCGACGCTCTACTACTCATGCTTCAAACATAAATTCAAAAAAGAAGGCAGCACTCCATTTTTCTTTACAAAATGTGCAGGATTTTAATCAGACCCACATGTCTGTGCGACGTTTCTGCTCTGAATGAGCCTTTCTCAAGCTGAGAAAGGCTCATTCAGAGCCGAAACGTCGCACAGACATGTGGGTCTGATTAAAATCCTGCACATTTTGTAAAGAAAAATGGAGTGCTGCCTTCTTTTTTGAATTTATGGATCTTGGATAACCAGTGGACAGGTTGCCTGGAGGCTTTGGACCCAGAGATAAGTAAAAAGTGTTGTGCTGTTCCTTTTTTGTGAATATGCTTCAAACATAAAGATACCAAATGTAAATTTTTGGTAAAGAATCAACAACAAGTGGAACACAATTGTAAAGTTGAACGAAATTTATTGGTTATTTTAAAATTTTGTGGAAATTCAAAAACTGAAAAGTGGGGCGTGCAATATTATTCGGCCCCTTTACTTTCAGTGCAGCCGTCTTACACCAGAAGTTCATTGTGGATCTCTGAATGATCCAATGTTGTCCTTAAAGGGAACCTGTCACCCCCAAAATGGCTGGTGAGGTAAGCTCACCGGCATCAGGGGCTTATCTACAGCATTCTGTAATGCTGTAGATAAGCCCCCGATGTTACCTGAAAGAGGAGAAAAAGACGTTAGATTATACTCACCCAGGGACGGTCCCGGTGCGGTCAGGTCGGATGGGTGTCTCCGGTCCGCTCCGGCGCCTCCCATCTTCATTCCATGACGTCCTCTTCGTGTCTTTACGCCGCGGCTCCGGCGCAGGCGTACTTTGTCTGCCCGGGCCTCTCTGACCTTTACGGTGCCTGCGCACTGCAGTACTTTGCTCTGCCCTCAACAGGACAGACAAAGTACGCCTGCGCCAGAGCCGCGGCGTAAAGACCCGAAGAGGACGTCATGGAATGAAGATGGGAGGCGCCGGAGCGGACCAGAGACACCCATTTGACCAGACCGCACCGGGACCGCCCCTGGGTGAGTATAATCTAACGTCTTTTTCTCCTCTTTCAGGTAACATCGGGGGCTTATCTACAGCATTACAGAATGCTGTAGATAAGCCCCTGATGACGGTGAGCTTACCTCACCAGCCATTTTGGGGGTGACAGGTTCCCTTTAATGCCTAATGATGATAAATATAATCCACCTGTGTGTAATCAAGTCTCCGTATAAATGCACCTGCTCTGTGATAGTCTCAGGATTCTGTTTGAAGCATAGAGAGCATCATGAAGACCAAGGAACACAACAGGCAGGTCCGTGATGCTGTTGTGGAGAAGCTTAAAGCCGGATTTGGATACAAAAAGATTTCCAAAACTTTAAACATCACAAGGAGCACTGTGAAAGCGATCATATTGAAATGGAAGTAGTATCATACCACTGCAAATCTACCAAGACCGGCCGTCCCTCTAAACTTTCATCTCAAACAAGGAGAAGACTGATCAGAGATGCAGCCAAGAGGCCCATGATCACTCTGGATGAACTGCAGAGATCTACAGCTGAGGTGGGACAGTCTGTCCATATGACAACATTCAGGCGTACACTGCACAAATCTGGCCTTTATGGAAGAGTGGCAAGAAGGAAGCCATTTCTCAAAGATATCCATAAAAAGTGTTGTTTAAAGTTTGCAACAAGCCACCTGGGAGACACAGCAAACATGTGGAAGAAGGTGCTCTGGTCAGATGAAATCAAAATCAAACTTTTTGTCAACAATGCCAAGCGATATGTTTGGCGTAAAGGCAACACAGCTCATCACCCTTAGCACACCATCGCCACTGTCAAACATGGTGGTGGCAGCAGCATCATGGTTTGGGCCTGCTTTTCTTCAGCAGGGACAGGGAAGATGGTTAAAATTGATGGGAAAATGGATGGAGCCAAATACAGGACCATTCTTGAAGAAAACCTGTTGGAGTCTGCAAAAGACCTGAGACTGGGATGGAGATTTGTCTTCCAACAAGACAACGATCCCAAACATAAAGCAAAATCTACAATGGGAGGGCGTGGCCAGCAGCCTAGGGAGTAGGACGCGTTCTACATGAGCTCCTCTGCTGGTTTTCCTAATCTAACCTAATTTCTGCTATAGACGACCCATCTACTAATCTGAGGGTAGCAGACTATCGGTACATCACCCTGGGAGTGCTCCCTGTTCGTTTGGAACGTAGACTACAGCGCTGACCCGCAGTAATTAACGGAGCTACACAGGCGGCCTGGGGACCTGCCGGAAGATAGCTCCCCCCCGCTGGCTGACTGTCGGTCCTGGGGACCGGATTGAGGAAGGCAGGAGCGGCGAACTTCCCTTATACCGCGGAACACAAGGGACCAGCCGAAGCTTGCACCAGTGCCTGAGGAGCGGGTCTCTCCTGTACCCCGGCGACCGTGTGAGGCAAAAGGAGTGAGGAGGCGCCATCTTGGATTCGCCGCGCGGTGAGGGAAGCCGCTGACAGGAGGCGCCGTCGCAGAGAGACATTCCTGCTCCCGCTGCCTGGAAGTTAGTGGTGCCGGCGCCCTGAGCCTGAGGTGTGCGCCCTGGTGTCCGATCTCTGTGGTTATACCCGCCGCTGTTCCCTGTGGCCTCCCCCATCACTTACTTCGGTGCTCCTGCATCGGTGGCTCCGGAGTCCTGGTCGGCCCTCGGTTTCCTGAGGAGAAGGTTGGTGATCTATCTGCTGGGGTGCGTGCTGCCTTCCTGGTCCCGGCTTTGGTGAGAGTGGTCTACAGAGACGCAGGGGGATTTTCTTCTCCCTTCCAGCCCTCTTTTCCCGCCATACGCCGCCATCTTGGGCGCTCGTCCTGTCTGCCTGTGACCCCTGGGTGGAGGAGACAGTTCACCTGGTCGGGGTGCTTACTGCCTGCTGTCCGGGTCAGGTTTGCTTCCCCTCTGTGGCTTGCCCCTAGGTCTCATTCCCTGCTGTCCCATATCCTCAGGTCCAGTTTAACCCTCACATAACATCAATCTGGCTGGGAGCAGTACTGAGGGGACATTGCGCCCTAGATCTGGTCATATTGACACCCAAGCCACAGTCCTGCAACATAATTAAGAGACTTGGCCGGCTCCTTTGGTTTCACAGGCACCACCTTTTATGTTATATCTTGGATTTTTAGTGATTATTGAAACGCTGAATCTAACATAAAGACACTGAAATAACCACTAAAGGTCTCTGCTACCACCTTGTGGCGAAATCTGGAATAACATCAGACTCTTATTACTTCCACTACCCTTGGATTCTGGGATCCAGCTTACGGAGCTTGGCCTACGGTCCCCTTGAAAATTGGGAACTCGGCCCGGGGTGGGCTTGCTGATGGGGTGCTAGGCTCTATGGGGTGACCGCCCCACCCCCCCATACCCCACCACTACCCTGGATACACTGTGCTTACCATAGACATCTATGGGAAGAACCAGAAAGATTTCTGAACAGAAAACAAAATTGGTCGGGGAAATTACTTCTGAAGACATGAAACGCTATCTAAATCCAACTCCCCAGACTAGAAATACAAGGTCCGCAATGACTTCCACTACTAACCGTGATAACTCCCCGTCCGGGGACTCAGTGGGCGCACGTAGTTCGTCTGTCGGCGACTTTGAGGAGGACACCGTGGATTCGGAGGAAATGAACATCGCGGAATTGAGCAAGTACATCAAAGCTCTGCCTACCAAAAAAGATCTTGAAGGATTCGCTTGCAGGCTCGAAAATAGTTATAAGCAAGAAATCCACAACTTGCAGAAAGAATTCACCACACGAATAGAGGATGTAGAAAAAACACACGAGATCATCTTTCGAGAATTGCAGGCCCATAGGGATCTCTTAATGGACCATACTCTCAAACTGGAAGATACCTCAACTGGAATGGAGGACCTCGAAAACCGCAATAGACGGAATAACATTCGCATACGAGGTCTCCCAGAATCGGTCGGTTTTTCTGATCTGGACCGTACAGTACAAAATATCTTCTTAGATCTGCTGGACGACAAGGATGGTGGCTCTGTCGAGTTCGATAGGATTCACCGCGCTTTGGGTCCTAAACCTACTTCCGATTCCCGACCACGCGATGTTATTTGCAGAATCCATTACTACAGAATCAAAGAAGCCATAATGGCGGCTGCCAGGAAGAAAGAAGCCATCAGATTCGAGGATCATCCAATCTTAATCCTTTCTGATTTATCTAGACGTACTTTATTATTGCGCAGAGCTCTTAAACCATTACTGGCCGAACTAAAGAGAAGAGACATCCCTTATAGATGGGGATTCCCGTTCCAATTAACGGCCTCTAAGGGAGGCAAGTCGGCTTCTTTTCGAAGGCTTTGTGACCTAACCACTTTCCTGGGCACCTTCGATCTTCCTATGGTAAATCTTCCTGAGTGGCCCGTGAGCCCAACACTTCCTGAAGCTCCACCAAAGTGGCTCAAGGTTCAACAAACCAAGAAACGAGACAACAAGCGGGCTCCACCTGATCCGCCTTGAGAACTTAGCATCCTGGTTTGGTAGTAAAGAGAGGCGGGCTCGGCCTACTGATGGAGGGGGTTTCGTTTGAAGGCTTTTATAGTCTGGTTTTTCTCTTTTTTGTATTTTTTTTTTTGTATTTTTATTATGTCAGTGATGATAGTCTAGCATTTACTGCCCGGTTTTATTATGTTGGCACTTTATTCTTATGTTCTAAGTGTTTTAGATACATGTGTTGCAGACTGCAAGAAGTCATAGGCCCGTTGCAGGAGTTCTTCCTCCAGACCCTTCCCTTCCTCCTTTCATAGACATTCCTTTTCCTTCCCTTCTTCCATCTTTCCTCCCTCCCCCTTACCACCCTTTTTCCCTACTTCTCTCACCCTCCTCTTATCCCTCACCTTTTTCTTCTTCCTTTTTGGGAGATTTGCCTGCACAAATAGGCCTGTGCCTACATTTTCCATGATTTATATTTAGGTTTGACTTCACACTTGGGTTCATGAACTGACAATCAATTGCCTTGTTACTTTATATGACATATTCAACTTGATGTTTTGACATGTGTCCTACAGATATTTCTTATATTTTCTTGGGTGGGGGGGGTGGGGGGTCATGGTTCCTCCTTGGGCTTCCTTCCCCTTGGTTGGGTTCTCAGGTAGTATACTACCAAAACTTGTCTTACTATAGTTAGGGCTACACAGCTCTGACTTCAGAACAATTATAGAAATGTTTTCTTTTTTCTATGTTTCTCTTTTCCTTTTTTTCCCTACTCCCGTTCCTTTTCTTCCCCTTTCTAAATACTTCCTCTTCACGCGGGTACCCCTTCCGGGCAGATCAATAAAAATATGCTGCACAGAGGCGCATCCTGATTATGGGTAAATTAAAGTTTTGCTCCTTCAATGTAAAGGGGCTAAATATTCCTGAAAAAAGGAGACAGGTCCTATACACAAGTCATAAACAGCAGGTTTCGGTCCTGATGCTCCAGGAGACGCATTTTAAAACTGGGGCTGTCCCCCCCTGCGTCTCAAAATATTACCCCAAATGGTACCATAGTTCCAATCCGCATGCCAAATCTAAGGGGGTCTCGATAGCTTTTCATAAAAACTTTGTGCCGGAAGTGCTGAGTTCCTCTATGGACCCAGATGGTAGATACGTGTTTTTAAAAATCTCCTATGATAAACGTCAATTGGTCTTGGCTAATGTCTATTTTCCGAATCAAGGTCAGCAGAGCTTCAGTGCGGAGTGTGGGAGGCGACTCGGGGAATTTGCTGGCTCCTCTCCTGTGATACTGGGGGGCGATTTCAACATTCCCATGAATCCGGTGGTAGACGTCTCTTCGGGTAAGACTTCATACTCGCTTTCTTCAATTGCTCGGATTAGGAAACAAATGCGCGACATGAGACTAGTTGACATATGGAGGATACTTCACCCGGTTACAAAGGACTACAGTTTTTTCTCACAAGTGCATAACACCTACAGCAGAATTGACTACTTTTTTATATCACACAACCTGCTGGATCTCCCAGTGGAAGCAGAGGTGGGTTCGATTTTGTGGTCGGACCATGCCCCGATATTTTTCTCAATTCTGTTCCATTCTAATACAAAATCGGGCTTTTCGTGGCGCCTGAACGAGAACCTGCTCCAGGACGCTCAATGCAAAACCGATGTAGAAAAGACAATTTCCAATTTCGTTGCAGACCATGGGGAGGACACCACATCTTCTCCCATGAAGTGGGAGGCCCTGAAAAGCGTGATACGGGGAGTTCTCATTTCACATGGTGCACGTTTAAAGAGGGAGAGGGTCGCGGAAATAATCAAACTTTCAGACCAAATTCACAATTTAGAAACGCAACACAAAAAAGATCTTAACGAGGTTACATTCGCACACTTGTCCACAACCAGGCAAAAGATGCTCGCCTTACTAGATCAAAAATCACGCTACCTTAGAGAAAGGCTCCGAAATCGCTTTTACCAATATGGTAACAAAAGTGGTAAGATCTTGGCAAGATACATTAACCCACGGGGCCCGAATACATTTATCCCCTTCATTAAAAATGGGAAAGGGGAAAAGTTACATAGTACCAGAGACATCATTTCGAGCTTCAGTGACTACTACAAAGTTTTATACAACATAGATGGCCACTACAAAGATCTGTCCATATCCGCCCTCCATAACAAAATCAATACGTATTTACATCAAAACAATATACCCCTTTTACCGGAGGACAGGATTCGGGTCCTAGAGGGGGAATTCACACTGGAGGAGGTCTTGGAAACTATTAAAAGTCTGAAACAAGGGAAAAGTCCAGGCCCAGACGGGTACTCAGCTGGTTTTTATAAATCATTCTCCTCATTATTGAGCCCGATTTTTCTTGAAGTGTGTAATTCGGTCTCCTCGGGTGGTTCCTTTCCCCCTCAGGCTTTGGCCGCTCATATCACGGTCATACCAAAACCAGATAAAGACCCCTCGTTATGTAATAATTACCGTCCGATATCTCTTATAAATTTAGACATTAAAATCTACGCGAAGATGATTGCAAATAGATTGAGCCCTCTCCTTCCACACGTAATAAACCAAGATCAGGTGGGTTTTGTCCCGGGTAGAGAGGCACGAGACAACACCATTAGGACCATTTCTTTAATAGACGGGGCGAGACGGGAGGGGGGTGATCCCATGTGTATCCTGTCGATCGATGCTGAGAAGGCCTTCGACAGGGTGCACTGGGAGTTTTTGTTTCAGGCCCTGGCGGGGATTGGTCTGGGAGAAAATATGATGCGCAGAATTAAGGCCTTGTATACCTCCCCCGGCGCCCAGGTGAGGGTGAATGGCACCCTTTCGGACGCGTTCGAGATACGAAATGGTACGAGGCAGGGGTGCCCGCTTTCCCCTCTCCTGTATATCCTGTCAATGGAATACCTGGCCACCGCTATACGCAATAACCCCTCCATAAGAGGAGTAAAATTAAGATCGGAAGAACACAAGTTGGCGCTTTTTGCCGATGATATCCTCTTATACGTTACCTCCCCCATAACTAGCTTACCCAATATTTTACTAGAATTATCGAAATTCGGTCACTTAAGCAACTTTAAAATTAATTCCCATAAATCCCTGGCATTAAATATATCCCTACCACCATCTGAGGAGAGTAGGCTTCGAGCCTCTTTCCCGTTTGGTTGGCGCTCTGACTCACTTCCATATCTGGGGATTAGAATAACAGCCAAAACATCTGGTTTGTACGATGCAAATTTTAAAAAGGCGTTGCAAAAAGCGGAGCTGGACTTAGAGAAGTGGCATAAATTACAATTGTCCTGGTTCGGTAGAGTTAATGTAATTAAAATGGACTTGTTGCCTCGCCTTTTATATTATTTCCAGACAATCCCATTATATCTTCCCGCATCCTTTTTCTCACGACTCAAGAAAGCGGTCATCCGATTGGTCTGGTCTCATGCTAGATCAAGAATATCTCATTTTGTATTGAGCAGGTCCAAGAGGAGGGGGGGAATTGGCCTACCAGACTTCCTAGTATATAGTCGTGCCTCAATAGGTACTTGCATATTAGACCTATATCATAGCTATAACAACAAGAAATGGGTGGGCTTGGAGGGCGATCTCGTTGGCGGGGATCCTCAGACGATTTTGTGGAACACAGGGGGGGGGGGTGAGGTCGAACCTCCCATTCATGACTAGAAATATGCTTTTACTTGTTCGTCAGGGTGGCAGAAATACTATAACTTCTTCAGCCCCGGGTCCACTGACTCCAATCTATGACAATCCTCACTTTCCCGCAGGTCTCCGTAGGGAAAATTTCCTGAGTAAAAACAGAGCTTCAAAACCCATTATATTTGACTTCATAAATCAGACAGGTATTAAGTCCTTACACGAAGTATACCAGGGGGGGGAGCCTCCCGAGGGCTCTTGGTTCTTTTACGAACAACTAAAGAGCTTCATAGGCACATCATTTAAATTAAACAAGTCCATGGGGGTGCTGACCCCTTTCGAGAAAATTTGTCTCGCAGAAGAGCCCCCGACTCGTAAGGTGTCCCTCTTATATAATCTTTTCCAGGAGAGTCAAACTCCAACACATGACTTCCCAACATTTTTCTCAAAATGGGAGAGTGACCTGGGGATCTCATTATCCCAAGAGGAAAGGGATAAGATATTGCTGTTCACCTTTAGAGCGTCGCTGTCGGCCGTATCACAGGAGAGGAGTTACAAGGTTCTGTCGAGGTGGTATAGATGCCCCTGCCAGGTTCACACCATGTTCCCGGTGATACCGGATACTTGTTGGAGATGCTCATCAGAAAAAGGGACTTATGTCCATATCTGGTGGGAATGTCCACCCATAAAGAAATTCTGGATGCTGGTTTTCGATCTCTATAACAAATTGTCCTTTCGCAAAATACAACCCACACTGGAACTAGCCCTCTTGTCTCTATGCGACATGTCGATATCTGGTTTTAAGAGGAGTCTTCTCAGACATTTTCTCACGGCTGCCAGGAATTTAATTCCTAGATACTGGAAGCAAGATCGTTACCCCTCAGGCTCTGACTTTGTTGTGGAATTTAACAACATTTTCAGAATGGAACAATTGATAAGCGAATCCATGGGGGACTCGATGAAATTTTTTAACACTTGGGCTTCGTGGATTGTATTCAGGGAGACCCCGGAATTGGATGCATGGTTGTCCAGGTTCTAATCCACATCTGGAGCCGTTTTTGGGGGCGCTTGTGTAACGGTAGCGACCCATATCCTCTGACTTGCTGTTGTGGCCTGGAACCAATGTTGATGACTCAATGTTCTTCTCGCCTCTACGTGGGGCTTGTGGTCGGTCCGGGAGGGGTGTCGCACTCCTCACACCTAGTGTACCCTCTTACCCTCACCAGCTTTCCTTTCCCCTCCTTCTCCACTCCCCCCCCCCCCCTTTTTTTTTTTTTTTTTTTTTTTTCTTTTCTCTTTTCTTCTTTTCTTTCTCTTTCTTTCTTCCCTCTTTTCGCTTCTTTAATTTTTTCTACTTTCGCTTACTTTTTATATCTAGTGACATTATACACTAATACAAAGGATTAATATAACTAGTAATGCTTTATTGCCTTTGATGCTGCTTATTAGTTTTAACTGAGAAGATTATTATTGCTAACTTGAAGGTGTTATCGTTGGCAGTGGCCAATTACATTTAATATCTGCTGAGACTCTCTCTTTCTATGTGATCTACGGGTTGTAACCCACTGAGTTTAACAATTGTTTCAGCATTGTACTATTGTTTGTATTGTTTATTTGCTTCAATAAACCTGATTTGAACAAAATCTACAATGGAATGGTTCACAAATAAATGTATCCAGGTGCTACAATGGCCAAGTCAAAGTCCAGACTTCAATCCAATCGAGAATCTGTGGAAAGAGCTGAAAACTGCTGTTCACAAACGATCTCCATCAAACCTCATTGAGCTCGAGCTGTTTGCCAAGGAAGAATGGGCAAGAATTTTAGTCTCTCGATGTACAAAACTGATAGACATACCACAAGCAACTTACAGCTGTAATCGCAGCAAAAGGTGGAGCAACAAAGTATTAAGTTAAAAGGGTCGGGGCATGGCCTAGTGAGTGATGTGAGCAGACGTGTTTCGGATCTCTCTCCCTGCATCGTTCGCCATAAAGCATTTTAGAGGCGCCGCCGAACGCCTTTACCATGCGCAGGAGTGCCCTGGGACCTGGTGAGCAGAGTGGAACAAGCAGGGCTGGGTGGAGATAAGCTGGGCCCGGCAATGACGAGCCGAAAACAGAAGGAGCTGGCACTGGTGGGAGGCGCGAGGATCCAAGATGGCACTGAGTTGGCGGAGGAGGCGGCGGCAAAGGCAAGTGCTGCATACCGCAAGAAGCTGGAGGTGATAGCCAAGCTGGAGCGGTTCGCAAGGATGGAGGAGGCTGGTAAACTGCGATCGGAGGCTGAAGGTGAGGGGTCCAGAGGACCGGGAGACCCGGGGAAACAGTTGAATGGAAGAGATAGAGCACAGAGTGGTTTGGTGGAGCAGGAGTCCCCAGAGAGAAGTGATGCAGTTCATGAGAGGGGAGCCATATCACCTGCAGAAATGACCTCACAGGCTCGTTCAGCTGTTACTGTGGAAATAACAGAAATGGAGGAACCGACGCTGAAAGATATATTTTCAGTGGTGATATACTGTAAATCTGCTCTAGCTGCTCTGAACCTGCGAGTGGATGATTTGAAAGAGGAAATGGTGTCCCTTAACTCAGCTATGCGCAAAGTGGAGAAGAGAGTGGAAGTGGTGGAGGAACGGGTTGGGAATGTGGAAGATCAGACGAACAAACTGTTAAAAAGGGAAAAAAAGTACATTGAGCGTACCGCAGAGTTGGAATTTAAAACTGACGATCTGGAAAATCATTCCCGCAGGAACAATTTGAGAATAATTGGTGTGCCAGAAAACGTGGAAGTAAGTAATCCCACTGATTACATTGAGTCGTACCTGAAAAATACTGTGGGGGCGACAGCCTCACTAGTTTATTTACTAAAAAAGGGCACACCGGGTCCCTACTAGACCTCTGCTTCCAGGATCTGCCTCAAGAGCTATCCTGGCCAAAATTCTGAATTACCGTGATCGGGATATCCTGCTGAGGAAGGCCAGGAACTGTGTTGGCTTAACCATTGATGGGAACCGGATCTCCATCTACCCTGTTACTCTGCAACGGTCCAAAAGCTTAGGATGAAGTTTGGCGAGGTCAAGAGGAGACTGCGAGACCTGGGCCTGAGTTACTCAATGATTTACCCGGCTAAACTCAGGGTGCTGGCTATGGATCGGATGCACTTTTTTCAAAATCCGGAGGAGGCCACACAATGGCTGGACCTTAATTGGAGCAGAGTGGACCCGTTGAAGCTGGATTTAAGTGTCCGTAGGACAGTTGTTAACTCCTGGAAAATTTTAAGTTGGTTTTAAATTTGACTGTATTGGTCACTTTTGATATGACATGTTTTGTTATTGTTCTAAATTGGTTGTGTTCGGTGGCGCAACGGTCAGTTCATTTTGATTTAGGTGGGAGGGAGAGTGAGAGTAGGGAAAGGGTTGTACTTCTAGGCTGTAAAACAGCGTTCCCAGATCTCATGTAGAGAGAGTAAGTTTGATTTTTACTCACAGTGTTTAAAAAGTTCCTGAAGGGGCAAGGGTGAGAAGTTAGGGGGTTGCTTCAGTTGGGATTGAGGGATGGGTAAAGATAGGTTGGTAAAGGGGGGGAGGGTAGGGGGAAGGTTTAGAGACCTTAATGGGCCTGAATCAAATTATTGTCCCTATAAGATATAATGGGAGGTAAAATAAGTTGGAACATCAGGGGTCTTGCAAACGCTACAAAGCATATAGCAATATTTCAATATGTGTTGAAACAGAGACCCTCAGTAATATGCTTACAGGAAACTCACCTTGTGGAGAAAAAAGTAGCTATGTTGCAAAAGAGATGGGTGAGAAAGGCGTATCACTCGACATTCTCAACTTACTCCAGAGAAGTGTCAATACTGAGACATCCAAGTGTCCCGTTTGAGGAGATAGAGGTTATAATTGATAAAGATGGTCAGTATGTGTTTATAGTATGTAAGATATTCAATAGATTAATGTGTATTGTGTCATTATATATTCCTCCGCCGTACTCCAAGAAAAAGCTACAGGAGATTCTGGAAATATCAGGTAGATGGGATGGGGTTCCTCTCCTTAAAATGGGTGATGTGAACAATATAGCTAATGACCACTGGGACAAGGGTAGGCATGCTTTGTTGAGAAGGGACAGGAATGTTACCCCTTTTGGGAATTATCTAAGGGAAATAGGATGGATAGATTTATGGCGGGTATGTAATGTTGATAAATATATTTATTCATGCTATTCGGTGACGTACGGCTCTCTGTCTCGTATAGATGTGCGGCGCCCCAGGGTCCTGGTCGTCGCAGTGGTATTGCTTTCCTCGTGGGGAGAGTGATGCTACGTTTGGAGGCAAAGAAGGATAACTGCATCCAGGTATCACAAACATGCAACACATTTCACACTCCAGGCCACCAGGGGGAGCTTCTGCTCCTATTTATTAGGTCACTCCCCATATATATATATAACTGGTAGTCTGTAGGGAAAGTTAGTCAGTTCCTGGCAGAGCTCCATACAGGAGTTCTGTTAGTTCCAGACCAGAGTCTGAGGAGGATGGAAGGTTAAAGGAGCTGTGCATGCCCTCAGAGCTGCAGCTCCCAGAAAGAGACATTGAAAGGCAGAATTGTATTGCAGCGAGCGTGAAGGAAGTCGAAGCAAAGGAGAGGATACCAGAAGGGGACCAGCCCTGCTCAGGCTGCCTCCTTCTGAGGCGCGAAATCCCGGTAGCCGGAACACCGAGGGAGTAAGGACCTCTACGCCTTATTTCAGAGACCAGCAGGACAGTTAATTGCAGGCTACCTGTCCGCACCTACACCCAGGAGGCACGGTGACACCTACAGAGCCAGGTTATCTAAGAGACCCTATAAACAGGCTCAAGTCACCAGTCATACGGGTTTTGTCCTATCCTATATGGGGGACAGAGAGAATGAAACACCACATCTGTGAGACCTTTATGTGAAGCCATAGGCAGTAAGGGACTACACCACCGCAGCGCAAGGGAAGGCTACTGATTTCCACCTGGACAAGGGAACTCTGGACTTGCCTCCAAACGGCCGGACTCTGCCTGCCCTGTGATCTGGTGCCCTGGATTGTGGATGCTGAAGTCTTCAGTAAAGGTAAAGAGACTGCAACCTTGTGTCCTGATTCTTCTCTGCGCCTCTCACCATACCACCATCTACACACCGAAAAGCCCTGGGGATATACTTCACCTGTGGGAAGGTATACCATCTAGCTGCCATAACATCACCCCAGCGGACCCCTTAAAGCAGGGGGCGATCCATCTTGGCGTCACAAACAGGATCTACTAAACCCCGTAAATGGGTCATGTGCGCCTAAAGGACCGTGCCTGTTTTTGTGCTCAGAGACTGTGTATCGCAAAAGACCGCCAAAACTGCCGCCATTACAGCACCATGAGGAGTGCTGGAGAAGAAGGGCATGCCATCATGGGCGGGAACTAACTGAGAAGTGCAAAAAATAATGGCCGCCCAGTCCAAATATCTCTGTACCCTGAGGACGTGTCCGTCAGCAACAGAGATCCGCCTTCTGATCCTAAATGGCAAGCGGAGACCAAGGAGAAGGAACCGCCCTGGAGGAGAGAGCGGGAAAGAGACCAGGATGGGGAGAGCCACGTGGAAGAAGCCATGGCCAGCAGCCCGGAACCAGAACGTGGGGTGGAAGCGGAGGAAGAGTAGAGTGGAAGAGCTTATTGACCAGCTCCTGCAAATGCAGCTGGGCGCCAAAGCCACGTGTCAGACGGCACCCGCGGACGAATTACCAGCACCGCTCCCTGTCCAACAGCCTCCACCACCGATGGAGGAGACCAGCACCGGAGATACTGCAGCGGCAGGAAAGGACACCAACCCTGCCCCGGTAGCCGATGAACTCTTGGTAGGCCCTATTGCAGCGCCACCTCCCTACGGGTCCAGCCGGATCAAAAACTTGGGGCAATGGGACCAGCCTACAGGATTGAAGCAGTTCCTAAAGGCCCCAATTCAACCCACCAACTTACCTGGGGAGGTATTTGCTGAAAAGACTATTTACAGCTGGGTCAATCCCGGACCTGACCTCATGGGGTTCCCTGGGAGGAGGAAGAGTGAGGGGAAAACCCTAGAAGTCCTCAGCTGGGACAAGTACCAGCAACAACTCGCCCGCAGGTGGGAGGAAAAGGAAGAGGAGTACCAAGCCCAGTGTAGAGCCTTTGATGAGCGAGACTTGCAAACTAAGGCCCAGACCCGAAAAGACTACCAAGCGAACCAGGCTCCGCTGAAGCAGGGCACCATGGTAGCTTTCAGACTGCAAAAAGGCTGGGGGTTTATAAAAGAGTCCGGTCTCTATGCCGAAATCTTTGTAAACAGGAGGGACGTGGAGTCCCACCTTTGGGAAGGACACCTGGATAGGGATCTGTACCCAGGGGATTGCGTCACTTATACCTGGCACTTTGGCACAAAAGGGTGGTTCGCTCTCAACGTCCACAAATACAGAGACCCCATCTCAAGACTGTCTGGCCCCAAGACACCAGCCATGACTCCTCATGCAGTAACAGTGCCCCCTTATGCTAAAGCAGCTGCAACTACCACCACTCCCACTGTCACCCCTGCCTGCACTACTACAAAGACTATGGTGTGTACTATTACCACTACAGAGACTGCAGTAGCTACAGGACCTACTATCACCTGCACCCAAGCTGTTGTAGAACAGAGATTAGAGGGCACCCAAACCCCCATTAGGAGTGAAGAGCACCATATGTAGCACCTGGTAGCCGCCCGTATCCTCAGGGACTGCCATTACCCGTGCTACCCCAGTAAACCACAGAAAAACTCGAACACTGACTGTAAATAGTTCATTGTTAAACTCTTTGATGCTAAAGTTTATTGAATCCGGCTAGGGTTATTCCTTAAAGGGGTCCTCAGTTTTAAGAGGATCCTAAGTTTTTGCACATATTTGCACAAGTTGCCTAAACGAACAGGGAATCATGAACTATGCATGATCAGAACATTGCTGGAAATAGTTTGTATCTTCTTAAAGGTGCTACCTACTGGTTTTACAAACGAAGCTTTTAAAAAGACTGCTTCTAAAGAGACTGTTTCTAATGTTGCTAGAAAGTGTTTTGTTTTCCAGAGACCTAAAGAAAAACCCGTCTGGCGCAGCAGGATTCCAGGTCTGGATACTCGCCTTGTAGCCCGCCCAAGACCAACGTTGAGGTTAATGACGGGTCCCTCGCATCGTTGCTGCTGTTCTAAAGTTTTGATTGACTTGAATATTAATGTGATTGATACATCTGCACTACCTCATTAAAAGGACTTGAATATTGTTTGAACCCTTAAATGGGATGTTTAATGGTTGCACTTTGCTAGAATATATTAAAGAGCTAATATAGTTAATAGTAATGAAAGCCTCCTTCTGAGGCGCGAAATCCCGGTAGCCGGAACACAGGGGGAGTAAGGACAGCTAATTGCAGGTTACCTGTCTGCACCTACACCCCGGAGGCACGGTGACACCTACAGAGCCAGGTTATCTAAGAGACCCTATAAACAGGCTCAAGTCACCAGTCATACGGGTTTTGTCCTATTCTATATGGGGGACAGAGAGAATGAATCACCACATCTGTGGGACCCTTATGTGAAGCCATAGGCAGTAAGGGACTGCACCACTGCAGCGCAAGGGAAGGCTACTGATTTCCACCTAAACAAGGGAACTCTGCACTTGCCTCCAAACCGGCCGGACTTTGCCTGCCTGTGATCTGGTGCCCTGGACTGTGGATGCTGAAGTCTTCAGTAAAGGTAAAGAGACTGTAACCTTGTGTCCTTGTTCTTCTCTGCGCCTCTCACCATACAACCATCTACACACAAGGAAGCCCTGGGGATATACTTCACCTGTGGGAAGGTATACAATCTAGCTGACTTAACATCACCCCAGCGGACCCCTTAAAGCAGCGTCGGTCACCCTAACCGAATACCACAGGTGGCGTCATGAACATTCCCCTTAAAGGGAACCTGTCACCTGAATTTGGCGGGACCAGTTTTGGGTCATATGGGCGGGGTTTTCGGGTGTTTGATTCACCCTTTCCTTACCCGCTGGCTGCATGCTGGCCGCAGTATTGGATTGAAGTTCATTCTCTGTCCTCCGGAGTACACGCCAGCGCAAGGCAATTGCCTTGCGCCGGCGTGTACTCCGGAGGACAGAGAATGAACTTAAATCCAATATTGCGGCCAGCATGCAGCCAGCGGGTAAGGAAAGGGTGAATCAAACACCCGAAAACCCCGCCCATATGACCCAAAACTGGTCCCGCCAAATTCAGGTGACAGGTTCCCTTTAAAGACCTTTCCCTTTTACACGGACGTCCCAGGGCCACGGACCGGGTCAGCCACCATGACATCCCCCAGTGATCACCGGACCCGGTACAGAGTACCCCGCTGCCCTGACAGGGCGATCCAGATGTAGCTTTGGGAAACGAAGGGATGAATAACTTAATACAAGAGGTGGAGTACAGGCCTAGAGTATTATCGGATCATAGCCCAGTATTGGTATCATTACAATTGGCTGATCAGGGTTAATTGGGGGGGTGAGATGGAAAATTCACCCTTCCTGGTTACAGCTTTTGGATATAGAAAAGGTGGGGGAGGAACTAGTGGAATTTTTTAGGATAAATGAAGGGAGTGCAGGGAGTCACGTAGTATGGGATACTATGAAGGCATAAGAGGAATCCTATTTCGGGACATTTCATGGCATAAAACCAGGTCTTAAAACCAAGATAAAGCTGTGATGGAGGAATTGAAGGCATCAGAGGAAGCATTAAGTACTCAATATACAAGGGACATGCAAAACCGAATGAAGGCGGCGCAGGCAGAGGTCAATCAAATGCATATGCGCAAAGCAGAAGGGTTGAGAGTATTTCAAAAGGAAACATTTTTCTCGGAGGGGGAAAAGGTGGGACATTTGCTCTCAGTAGTGGCCTCTGAACAGCGGGATTCTTCTCGTGTATATTTCATAAAATCAGAGGAGGGAAAAGTGGTTACTCGGGGGAACAAATTTTAGAAGTCTTCCGGAAATTTTATAGTGAATTATATTCCTCTAGGGTGCAAAAGGATAAAGAGGAGTTAAATAGATATTTGGAAGAGGTCAATTTGCCTAGACTAAGTAAAGAGGATTGTGAGTGGATAGATAAACCGCTTGGGGAGGAAGAATTGAAGGCGGCTCTGGTAGACGTGGTGGGGGCAGGGCTCCGGGGACATACGACATTCTGGTGGAGGTTTATAAAATTCTTAATGCAGAATTAATGACCAAATTGGAACGGGTATTTAATGAGTCATTGGAAAGGGGAGTGCTGCCTCCATCAATGAGAGAGGCCATTGTTGTGGTCATCCCTAAAACTGACAAAGACCCACAGCTGCCAGAGTCTTATAGACCAATTTCACTCCTAACGGCAGACATAAAGATTTTGGCAAAAGCCTTGGCGAACACACTGACCCAAGTGATTGATAAATTGATTCATCCAGACCAATCTGGCTTTATGCCCAATAAATCTACGGCAATCAACTTAAGAAGACTATATTTAAATATGCAAATTTTTGATGATAATGCTGGTAAGAGAGCAGTGGTATCTTTAGATGCCCACAAAGCCTTTGACTGTGTAGAGTGGAATTACTTGTGGTCGGTGCTGGAACGCCTGGGGTTTGACCCAAATTTATCTCTTGGGTGAAGTTGCTGTACGCCGCTCCAACTGCAAAAATTAGAGTTAATAATAAATTGTCAGAGAGCTTCTCATTGTTTAGAGGTACTAAACAGGGGTGTATGTTGTCCCCGTTGCTTTTCGCTTTAGCTGTAGGGCTGTTGGCTGCTAAAATAACAGGAGCACAAGAGGTGAAGCGCTTTATTTATGGTATGAAGGAGGAAAAAGTGGCCTTATATGCGGATGATATCTTGCTATTCTTGGAGGATTCGGAGGGGACCCTGAGCAACGCGGTGGCTATAATTGAGGAATATGGGACGTTTTCGGGACTCATGATTAATTGGGACAAATCATGTATTTTGTTGATAGATGGGTACAATGAAGGAAGAGGAGAGAGGGAAATATCTACAAAATTGAAGGTGGTTCATAAATTCAAATACTTGGGGATTCAGATTTCTCTTCCTTTAACTAGTTTTGAGGACTTAAATTTAAGTCCGCTATTGCAAAATATACGTATTCAAATTTTGTCGTGGAATAAATTACACTTGTCAGTAGTTGGAAGGGTGAATCTTTTGAAGATGATTGTGATGCCACAACTACTCTACGTGCTGCATAATTCCCCCATCTGGATTCCACAGTGTAGATTTCGCAGGATTAAATCTCGGTTTGGTGAATTAATATGGGGGTGAAGAGGCCCAGGTACAAACAAAAAATACTTCAGAGGCCCAAAAAGGAGGGGGGGTTGGCGCTCCCTAATCCCTGGCTATATTTCTTAGCGGCACAGTGTCAACATCTCAAAGGTTGGGGGGATGAGTCAGAGAGGGTACAAACACCTAATAGCCTGAGGTTCTTGCTAAAGACGAAGGCATTGAGTGAAAGTCCGGAAGGGGGCATTTCTGGAAGGGGGGCATTTTAGGAAGGTAGGCTCTCAGTATTGCACTATTAATTTAATCCACAGGGTGTGGGAAAAAGTGAAGCATATCAGGGGCGTGAACGGCCTCACTAGATTCTCACCTATATGGGACAACATGTATTTGCAAGAATTTAGGCAGATGAAGGGTTTTCGTTCCTGGAAAGAGGCAGGTATTGGACGGATGGGTCAGCTGGTTAGTCAGGGCAGCCTTAAAACGTTTGAGGCGCTGCAAGAAGAATTCCAGTGATCACGGTTTGAACTGTATCAATATAACCGGATTTCCCATGCATATCAGGCACAAAGTAGAAGGAGGCCCATAGTGTTGCAAGTAGATCTTATGTTGGACTTTATCCTTAAGAACAGTTGCACGAAGGGGGCGATATCGGAGGTATGCGGGTATCTTCTATTTGCTTTTCTTGTTAAACATCCTATTAAGGCTAGAGGGAAATGGGAAGCTGAAATGGGAGCGATTGATAATGATAGATGGGAATTGATTTTAGAATATGTGCCTAAGATTTCTATGAGTAAACCTGGGAGGTTATCGCAGTTATTTGCAATTCATAGGACCTATAGAACCCCTGAAAGGTTATTCAAAGCTGGATTGAGGCCTAACTCCGAATGCCCGAGGTGTTCACATTCTCAGGCAGGCATATTGCATATGTTGTGGCATTGTCCCAGATTGTCTTCCTTTTGGATAGTATTAAACCGTATTGAATTGGTGTATAGATGCATTGTCCCTAGAAACCCATTGATATGCATATTGGGATATGTGGAGGAAATTACAACGGCTAATATGACCAAAGTAGTAATTGCAAGATTATTATTAATCGCAAGAAAGTTGATTGCTAAATTTTGGATCAGAGAGGACCCTCAGACAAGATGAGACTTTCTTATACAGACGGATCATATACTTCTACTGGAAAGAATTATTTACACTAAGAGAAATAAGTTGGATCTCTTCTACAAGATATGGCAACCATGGATTGACTGGAGCTAATGTGTTGAATGGAAGTATGTGGATATATGAGACTCAGGAAATACGAATGCTCGATATTTAACTAAGTATACAATGCAAGGAACATTGGCGGTTTACGTTATGGTCTCTAAGGGTAGGGGGGAGAGGGGAATAGGGGGTGGTTTTTTCACTTTTAAAATGTTACTTGAGTTAAAATAATGTAATGAGAATTACTTGTAATATGCTGTAATTTCTAATAAAAATTTATCTGATTAAAAGAAAAAAGTTAAAGGGGCCGAATAATATTGCACACCCCACTTTTCAGTTTTTGAATTTCCACAAAAATTTAAAATAACCATTAAATTTCGTTCAACTTCACAATTGTGTTCCACTTGTTATTGATTCTTCACCAAAAATTTACATTTGGCATCTTTATGTTTGAAGCATGATATGTGGAAAAAGGTTGAAAAGTTTCAGGGAGCTGAATACCTTCGCAAGGCATTGTATATATATTAATGTGCAAATTCTTATGTAACTGTAAAAGTCAGCGGAACAAATTATGGAAATCAGGTGAGTCCTGAAATAAAATCCATCCACTCCAAATCCAAATGTTATGTAGGCGATAATAATGCCAATTCTCATCTCACAAGAAAAGTTCCCACTCAGGTCCATCAGCTGTCAATGGAAAAACAGAGGTTCCCACACTATTAGGGTATGTTCACACGTTCCTGATTTCAATCCTTTTTTTTCAGGTCAAAAACCGCAGCTCTTGGCAGAAAACGCAGGTGCGTTTTTGGTGCGTTTTTGATGCGTTTTTTATGCGGTTTTTGATGCGGTTTTTAGTGCGGTTTTTTATGCAGTTTTCTCTGCAGATTGTCTGTGTTTGACACAAATAAAGCTTTAACTGCAGTGGGGGGAAAAAAAAAAAGAAATGATGTCATTTCCTTGTCCAACCCTTTTCTTCTTCCATCCTCCATTTTGGGAGTAAACACCAAAATGAGTGGACGTGTTTTGAATGACAGCGCTCCGCAGAGTGCTGAGCGTAGGCCAGATCACAGCCCGCGGATCCAGCTCTATCCAGCTATTTAAGTCTACGTTCACATTTGCGGTCTGCGCCGCAGCGTCGGGTGCCGCAGCGTCGCCGCATGCGTCATGCGCCCCTATATTTAACATGGGGGCGCATGGACATGCGTCGCACTTGCGTTTTGCGCCGCATGCGTCACTGCAGCGCACGCATCCGGGCGCAGAGGACGCAGCAAGTTGCATTTTTGCTGCGTCCAAAATCAATCAAAAAAAGGACGCATGCGGCGCAAAACGCAAATGTGAACATAGCCTAAGTGCCACGTATTTAAGTGCCACGTATCACGTATTTAAGTGCCACGTATTTAAGTGCCACGTATTTAAGTGTCACGTATTTAAGTGCCACGTATTTAAGTGCCACGTATTTAAGTGCCACGTATTTCAGTGCCACGTATTTCAGTGCCACGTATTTCAGTGCCACGTATCACGTATTTCAGTGCCACGTATTTCAGTGCCACGTATTTCAGTGCCACGTATTTCAGTGCCACGTATTTCAGTGCCACGTATCACGTATTTCAGTGCCACGTATTTAAGTGCCACGTATCACGTATTTCAGTGCCACGTGCCACGTATTTCAGTGCCACGTATTTAAGTGCCACATATCACGTATTTCAGTGCCACGTATTTCAGTGCCACGTATCACGTATTTCAGTGCCACGTATCACGTATTTCAGTGCCACGTGCCACGTATTTCAGTGCCATGTGCCACGCATTTAAGTGCCACGTATCACGTATTTCAGTGCCACGTATCACGTATTTCAGTGCCACGTGCCACGCATTTAAGTGCCACGTATCACGTATTTCAGTGCCACGTATCACGTATTTCAGTGCCACGTGCCACGTATTTAAGTGCCACGTATCACGTATTTCAGTGCCACGTGCCACGTATTTCAATGCCACGTGCCACGTATTTAAGTGCCACGTATCACATATTTAAGTGACACGTATCACGTATTTAAGTGACACGTATCACGTATAAGTGCCACGTGTCATGTATTTAATTGCCACGTATTTAAGTGCCACGTATCCCACGAAGATTTTCCATGGAGAACAGACACATCCAGAGATATGTCTGCTCTCCACGGCTGCAGCAACACACTGACAGGAGCCATAGTTCCTGTCGGTGTGTCACTGCGCATGCGCGAGCGAGTTTACCGGCGGTCATTGACCCCGGCACTCTCGCTTAACGGCAGTGCTGCGTGGGAAAGTTCAACGCAGCTGTACTGCCGTTAACCGAGACGCCGGAGTCATTGAACTCCGGAACAGTACGCGATACACTGCTAGGAGCTTCGCTCCTGGCAGTGTATCGCCGGAGAGCAGCCGATCGGCGTGGTACACTCGTTTTATGGATTCTGCGGACAGGGAGTATGAATTTGATTTTTTATTTTGTGATTTTTTCCTGGAGGATCGAGGGCTTCGCCTACAAGTGTGCTGTTGGTGAGTATATACTCTATGTTATGTGTTGTATGTACTGTACTGTGTGTCATGTATGTGTATTGTGTGTGTGTTTTGTGTAACTTTACAACTGTGCTAAGTCGCCGGACACAGGGACAACTCTCCCATCCTAATACCGGATGGGAGTAGTAGTCCCATACGGCGACTTAGCACAATGGTGGCACTAGCGTCGCATGGGGACACGCACACACACACGCACACACACATACACACACACAGACACACACACATACATACACACACACACACATACCAAATCAATCAAACGGCCGACACGATCCCCATGCGACGGTATGCCTCCATGTCTCTCCGCCCAAGCACTTCCGCCCACGCACTTCCGGCCGCTTCCCCGCACTTCCGGCTGCAGCGGTTCTGCACCACAAACCGCAATAAAACCCGCAGATATATTTTTGATCTGCGGGTTTTACTGCGGGTTTGACCTCACAATGGAGGTCTATGGGTGCAGAACCGCTGCTGTTTCGGGCAAAGAAGTGACATGCTCCTTCTTTTTTCCCGCAGCTATTCAGCGCGGCTTTTTTTTTTTAAATTCAGGATCATGTGCACAGTGGTTCCTGTTTTCCATAGGGTACATTGTACTGTACCCTGCATGGAAAAAAGCTGCGGAACCGCAGCGGCAAAACCGCTGCGGTTCCGCGGTAAAAAACGCACTGTGTGAACATGGCCTTAATGGTTCAAAGGCTGTTGAAAAGCAACAGGGTTTCTATAAACCAATCCAGCAAAATCCGCTCTCACTTCTGAGTCTAGCAGTGTGCTCAAACAACATTTAGGATCCCTGTATTCAGCAATATTATAGTGAGAATAATCCACTTAATTTGCGGTGTGTGTGTCTCCTGGAGCACAGTCTGTCACTATGTGTTGAGTAATAAAATGGCAAATGTGTAATTTTCACTCTCCAACATCCACTGCATGTTAATTTCCGGAATGTGGCTGTGGAGTCAAAATATTCACTCCTAATAACACGTGGTCATATTTGTTGGTACCCCATATTTAAAGACAAAAAATCCCACAAATGGTCACAGTAATAACTTGAATCTGACAAAAGTAATAATAAAAAATCTATGAAAATGAATGAATTAAAGTCAGACATTGCTTTTCAACCATGCTTGCACAGAATTTAAAAAAAAAAATAAAACGCATGAAATAGGCCTGGACAGAAATTATGGTACCCTTAACTTAATATTTTGCTGCACAACCTTTGTGAGGCAATCACTGCAATCAAACGATTTCTGTAATTATCAATGAGACTTGTGCACCTCTCGACAGGTATTTTGGCCCACTCCTCAACAGAAAACTGCTCCAGTTGTCTCGTGTTTGAAGGTTGCCTTTCCAGACGGCATGTTTCAGCTATTTCCAAAGATGCTCAATAGGATTAAGGTTAAGACTCATAGAAGGCCACTTCAGAATAGTCCAATGTTTTCATCTTAGCCATTCTAGGGTGTTTTTAGCTATGTGTTTTGGGTCATTATCCTGATGCAAGACCCATAACCTGCGACTGATACCAAGCTTTATGACACTAGGCAGCATATTTCTCTCTATAATCCCTTGATAGTCTTGAGATTTCATTGTACCATGCACAGATTCAAGACACCCTGTGTCAGATGCAGCAGAGCAGCCCCAGAACATAACATAGCCTCCTCCATGTTTCACAGTAGGGATAGTGTTCTTTTCTTGATATGCTTAATTTTTCCATCTGTGAACATAGAGCTGATGTGCCTTGCCAAAAAGGTTCCATTTTTGTCTCATCTGTCCATCGGACATTCTCCCAAGCTTTGCGGCTTGTCAACATGTAGTTTGGCAAATTACAGTCTGGTTGTTTTATGATTTTCTTTCAACAATGGTGTCCTCCTTGGTCGCCTCCCATGAAGTCCACTTTGGCTCATACAACGACGGATTGTGCGATCTGACACTGATGTTCCTTGAGCTTGAAGTTCACCTTTAATCTGTTTAGAAGTTTTTCTGGGCTCTTTTGTTATTATTCGTAATATCCGTCTCTTTGATTTGTCATCAATTTTCCTCCTGCGGCCATGTCCAGGGAGGTTAGCTACAGTCCCATGGATCTTACATTTCTGAATAGTATGTGCAACTGTAGTCACAGGAACATCAAGCTGCTTGGAGATGGTCTTATAACTTTACCTTTAAAATATTTGTCTATCATTTTCTTTCTAATCTCCTATGACAACTCTTTCCTTTGCTTCCTCTGGTCCATGTTGAGTGTGATACACACCATGTCCCCAAACAGCACAGTGAGTATCTGTAGTCCTATATATACTGTATTTTTCGGATTATAAGACGCACCCCAAATTTTGAGAAGAAAAATAAGAAAAAAACAATTTTTATTTAAATGGTGATGCTTCTTATAATCCTTGTACCTTATTGCTTACTGGGATTGGTGGCTGCGGTGAAGCGGGGTCCCAGGGTCGCTTCTGGAGGAGGCAGGAGTGGGGTGATACTGCAGGCATGGATGAGGGGGGACCCCGATGTGCCGCACGCTGCTGCGGGGGTCTTGGGCTGCTGCGGGTGTCTTGTGCTGCTGCCGGGTGTCTCTGGGTGCCCAGCGGTTGCTGGCCAGTGCTGCAGGTATCTCCGGTGTCCAGCGGAGCTGCGCGGGTGTCTGGCACTGCCCGGGGCTCTGCCAACATTTTGCAATAGGCCAGAGCCCCGGCGCTTCCACGGTTCCATGTGCAGTGGTATCCAGAAATATGGCATGATGGTGATGTTGAAACCAAGATCTCGAGAGATGAGATCTCAGCGCTGAAATATCATCTCTCGAGATCTCAATCCCGAGATCATTATCTGCGCATGCGCCGCCTCCGGCGTCGGCCATATTTCTGGAGACCGGCCAGCAACGGCCGGGCACCTGGAAACACCTGAACACCCCCTCATCCCAGCCTGCGGCCTACACTCACGGTATAGGTAAGATAGGTAAGACATGTACGCTTTCTAAGATGCACCTCCACTTTGTGAATAATTCCAAAGTGATCACCACATAAAGTGTCACACGTCAGATTTTAAAAATGGGGTCTGATTAAGAACACAAAACTGGCTGCGAGAAGACGTTAAATCAGAATATTTTAGACACTACTGTAATCAAAAACTATGACTATAGACAATAACAAATCTACTGAAATCATCAAACTCACAGTCTTCATCAGTAATGAGTATCTAGTGGTGAAATCTCTCTGGGGTAATTAGAGTATGGGTTTCAGTGACTTCACAATCTAAACTATTGTAAGGTCCAATATTTTCTGTCAGATGAGTTTCAAGAAGAAATATTACACATTTAAAGAACTGTGTATAATAGTGCAGAGCTGAGATGTCTTAAAGTGAACCTGTCAGCAGGATTGTGCACAGTAACCTACAGACACTGTCAGGTCAGTGTCGTTATACTGATTACATTGATACCTGGTGATGAAATCAGTCTTGTGGTTGTTGTTTAATCTGTATTTGTAGTTTTCAGTTAATGAGATTCTCATGCTCCGGGGCAGGGTTGTGGGTGGGGCTTTATGTGGTCATCTGATTACATATCTATATGTATTGCCTTATGACCGGTCACTGCTCCCACAGTGACCTGCCCCCCATTTTTACATAATGCATATAATATTGTTGACAATACCTATAATATTGTGGCTATTGTGAGGCTGAGAAAAAAAATTATATCCAGCAAAATGTCACCGGCGGTGGCATCGCATGCGCAGTAGCATCTATAAGTAAGAGATAGATGATACTGAACAGGCGCTGCCAGTGTCATTTTGTTGGATGTAAATTTTGTTGTCTAAGCCTCCCAATAGACACAATATTATATGCATTATATAAAAATGGGGATCAGGTCACTGAAGGATCAGTGTCCTGTCATAGGCCAATGCAGATGAATATGTAAGCAGAGCACCATGTAAAACCCCACCCACAGCAGTCTAGAGTTGAGCGACTTTTACTTTTTTCGGATCGAGTCGGGTTTCGCGAAACCCGACTTTGTCAAAAGTCGGGTCGGGTGAAATCGGCCGATTATTGTGAAAAGTCGGGGGCCGACTGAAACATGAAACCCAATGCAAGTCAATGGGGAATCAAAGTCGGCAGTGAGTGGAGGACAGGAAAACACCTACAGTGCCCATTTTGATGCCAAAAACATCAATTCTTATTACTGAAGCTTGTCAATCTTAATTTACTTTATAATAATAGTTAGGCATTGAAAACTGGGGATCATTTGGCTAAAGTTGTGGGGGGTAGGGCTGGCTCAAGATTTTCGTGGGCCCAGGAAATGCAGAATACGTCACGGCGGTGGAGCAGGGAGAGGTAAGTATTTAAACTTTGCAAGTGCTGTGATCCTGAGCAAGCAGGGCGGGCCCACTCGTTGGCATTGGCACTGGCACAGGGCCCCTCATAGTACGGCGGTGTGTTTGACGGCGGGTGGCGCCTCCCACCGGCAGAGACACTTTTGCGTACTATGAGGGGCCCTGTGCCAGTGACGTCGCCAACGAGTATGCCCCCCCACCTGATGAAGGAACCTGCACTTTCATCTGCACCTTCCTCTTTGTCCCCGTGTAAGGTGGTATAGTATACGGAAAGGGGAACCTGACTTTAAGCAGGGTCAGATTCTGGCTGTGGAGAGTGCAAGGGGAATGTAGTGGTCTGGGTCAATGTACCAGCAGACTCATCTAGCAGTGGCTGGGCAATGGGCAGGATGTGGAGGAAACACAGATATAGGCCCAAATAATAAAGTGGGCTAAATGCAGTTCTAATGTGGTAACAGGACTAAACAGAGGGCATTGCTTTGTTCAGTGGAGGAAAACTGTAATGAGTGGCAGACACAGTTAGTAGGCCCAAATAATAAAATAGGCTAAATGCAGTTCAAAATTAGTAACAGAACTAAACAGGCGGCATTGCTTTGTTCAGCGGAGGACAACTGTAATGAGAGGCTGACACAGTGAGTAGGCCCAAATAAGTAAGTAGGCTAAATGTAGTTCAAAATTGGTAACAGGACTAACTAGGCGGCATTGTTTGTTCAGCGGAGGACAACTGTAATGAGAGGCTGACACAGTGAGTAGGCCCAAATAAGTAAGTAGGCTAAATGCAGTTCAAAATTGGTAACAGGACTAACCAGGCGGCATTGCTTTATTCAGCGGAGGACAACTGTAATGAGAGGCTGACACAGTGAGTAGGCCCAAATAAGTAAGTAGGCTAAATGCAGTTCAAAATTGGTAACAGCACTAACCAGGCGGCATTGCATTGTTCAGCGGAGGACAACTGTAAGGAGAGGCTGAGACAGTGAGTAGGCCCAAATAAGTAAGTAGGCTAAATGCAGTTCAAAATTGGTAACAGGACTAACCAGGCGGCATTCCTTTGTTCAGCGGAGGACAACTGTAAGGAGAGGCTGACACAGTGAGTAGGCCCAAATAAGTAAGTAGGCTAAATGTCTGCCAAAAATGTTTTCATAAATAAACAGGTGGCATAGCTAGGTACAGGGGTGGGCTCCTCTGCTGTGTAGCAGACAGTGGTAGTAGGCGCAAAGTATTAACTGGTCTAAAAGGAGGCCAGGGCCCCTGTATATTTTAACTATCATCTATCATTTCAACAAATTTGTATTGGCAGTGCCATTGAAGGATTTAACAGCACAGACTACACTGTGGTGGAGCAGAGAGAGGTAAGTATTGCAAGTGGTAGAGCACTGTTCGAGCTGGGGGGGAACACTCTCTCGTGGGCAGCAGTACTGGCACAGGGCTCCTCATATTACGACGGTGTCAGAGACACTTCATTGTACTATGAGGGACCCTGTGCCAGTGCTGTCGCCCAAGAGTGGGCACACCCACCTGTCCAGGCAAACGGCACTCGCACGGGTGCTTGCGCCAGGTGGTGACCACGGCCCTGTAGGGGGAGTCAGCCCATTTAGGGAGGTGTAAAAATGGCCTATGGTGGACATTCAGCAGCTGCAAATGGAGGAATTGAAGCAGTCAATAAGAGGAGGCCAAAAGCAAGACATTTTTCAGGCAAGCTACGTGTCAGCAGGGGAAGGTGGGGCCAAATAATTTGAAATCCATGATTGGTTCATTTTAATGAAGGATAGATCATCGACATTTCGGGTAGCCAGACGTGTCCTTTTTTCGGTCAGTATTGAACCAGCAGCACTAAAGACTCTTTCGGATAGCACACTAGCAGCAGGGCAAGTGAGCTCCTGTAATGCATATTCTGCCAATTCAGGCCAGGTGTCTATTTTAGATGCCCAGTAATCAAAGGGGAATGACCTGTGAGGGAGAACATCGATGAGGGAGGGAAGTAGTTCGTAACCATACTGAAAAAATGCTGTCTCCTGTCACTTTGAATCAATGCAGCAGTACCTGTCGTGTCAGCGGTCATTGCGAAATCACTCCACAACCTGGTCATAAAACCCCTCTGTCCAACGCCACTTCGGATTTGTGCACCTCTAAAACCTCTGCCTTGTTGCCCCCTACGGCTCGTGTGAGAACCATCACCGCCGCTGTGTGCTGGGAATGCCTGAACCAAACGGTCCACAAGAGTTGATAGTTTGGTAGCCAATATTTGCTCAAGGTTCTCATGTGGCATGATATTTTGTAATTTTCCTTTATATAGTGGATCCAGGAAGCAGGCCAACCAGTAATTGTCATCGGTCATCATTTTGATAATGCGGGGGTCCCTTTTTAGGATACGCAAGGCATACTCAGCCATGTGGGCCAATGTTCCAGGTGTCAATTCACTGCTTGTGCTGGGTTGAGGAGCACTATCTTGCAAATCAACATCACTTGTGTCCCGCAAAAACCCTGTACCTGACCTTGCAATTCCACCAGTTTCTATTGCCCCCTGAGAAGCATCCTCCTTGCATAAATATTCATCCGCCTCTTCGTCCGCCACCTCGTCCAGGAGAGTTCCCTGAGAAGACAATGGCTGACTGTCATCAAGGCTTCCCTCCTCCTCGGCTGCAGACGCCTGCTCCTTAATGTGCGTCAAACTTTGCATCAGCAGACGCATTAGTGGGATGCTCATGCCTATGATGGCGTCGTCTGCACTTACCAGCCGTGTGCATTCCTCAAAACACTGAAGGACTTGACAGAGGTCTTGTAGCTTCGACCACAGCACACCAGACAACTCCATGTCTCCCATCCAAGTGCCTGCCCATGTATGTGTATCCTCCCACAAATAAATTACAGCACGCCTCTGTTCGCACAGCCTCTGAAGCATGTGCAGTGTGGAGTTCCACCTTGTTGCAACGTCGATTATTAGGCGGTGCTGGGGAAGATTCAGCGATCGCTGATGGTTCAGCATACGGCTGGAGTGTACGGGCGACCGGCGGATGTGCGAGCAAAGTCTTCGCACCTTCAGGAGCAGGGCTGGTAACTCCGGATAATTTTTGAGGAAGCACTGCACCACCAGGTTCAAGGTGTGAGCCAGGCAAGGTATGTGTTTCAGTTCTGAAAGGGCTATGGCAGCCATAAAATTCCTTCCGTTATCACTGACTACCTTGCCTGCCTCTAGATGTACACTACCCAGCCATGACTGAGTTTCTTGCTGCAAGTACTCAGCCAGTACTTCCACGGCGTGTCTGTTGTCGCCCAAACACTTCATTTGTAACACAGCCTGCTGACGCTTACCACTAGCTGTTCAATAATGGGACACCTCGTGTGCAACACTGGAAGCTGCAGATGGAGTGGTCGTGCGACTGCGCTCTGTGGATGGGCTTTCACTTCTGGAGGAGGAGGAGGGGTGGCGAACGCCTACAGCCAACTGTTTTCTAGACCGTGGGCTAGGCAGAACTGTCCCACTATGGCTGTCCCCAGTGGACCCTGCATCCACCACATTAACCCAGTGCGCCATGATGGACACGTATCGTCCCTGGCCATGCCTACTGGTCCATGCATCTGTTGTGAGGTGCACCTTTCCACTGACTGATTGCCTCAGTGCATGGACAATGCGGTCGTTGACATGCTGGTGGAGGGCTGGGATGGCTTTTCTCGCAAAGACGTGCCGACTGGGTAGGTCATAGCGTGGTACTACGTAGGCCATCAGGTCTTTGAAAGCTTCGCTTTGAACCAACCGGTAGGGCATCATCTCTAACGAGATTAGTCTAGCAATGTGGGCGTTCAAACCCTGTGTACGCGGATAAGAGGATGAGTACTTTCTTTTCCTATCGAGCGTCTCTTGTAGGGTGAGCTGGACTGGAGAGCTGCATATGGTGGAACTAGCGGCGGTGGTGGAGGTGGACATGGCGGATTGAGAGAGGGTTGGTGATGGTATTCTTGATGTTGGCCTACATACAGTGTTTCCTACCAAAAACCTTGTGATTCCCTGACTGCTTTGGCCTTGCGACGATACCTCCACATTTGCTGCTGGTGGTGTCCTAACCGGTGGGCTTACAGTGAGGGAAGCAATGTAGCGTTGCTGACTACCTTCATTCTGAGCAGGTGCAGCAACGGTACGGGACGTTTGGTAGTTAGTCCAGGCTTGCAAGTGCATGCTGGTTAAATGTCTACGCATGCACGTTGTATTTAAATTTTGAAGATTCTTCCCTCTGCTTAAGGTCTTTGAGCATTTCTTACAGATAACTTTTGACTGATCATTCGGATCTTGGTTAAAAAATTGCCACACTGCACTCTTCCTACTATTGAATACCTTTTCAGGCATTGCACGCTGTGCTACTTTCACCGGATGGCCACGCTGTCATAAAACTGTTTTTGTTTTTGACACATGTTTTTGGTCTGATACGGGCCTGCCAGATGACAGCTGTTGCGATGTAGAGGGCTGCTGCAGATCATCCTCCTCCGCTTCTGAGCTACTGGCAGCGGCACCCTCTTCCCCCAATGGCTGCCAATCTGGGTCAACAACTGGGTCATCTATCACCTCCTCTTCAATGTCATGTGCACCTTCCTCTGTGTCACCGTGTAAGGTGCTATAGCGTTCGGGACGGGGCACCATAGTCTCATCAGGGTCAGATTCTGGCTGAGTACACTGCAAGGGCAATTTAGTGATCTGAGTCCACGGAACAGCATAATAATCTAGCTGTGGCTGTGCATCAGTGCACTCCATGTCCGATTCATCTTGTAATGGGCAGTTAACAATTTCCGTTTCTAACCCAGGCACGGTATGTGTAAAGAGCTCCATGGAGTAACCTGTAGTGTTGCCTGACGCATCCTTCACTTTTGGTTTGGGTGAAGGACACAAGCAAACGTCTTGTTCCTGACCGGGAGCATCCACTAACGACTCACTGCTTTTATATTTTGAACTTTCTGAAGAGGAGGCGAAAGAGCTAGAGGCAGCAAGGAAAGCCAAAACTTTTTCCTGCTGCTCCGGCTTTAAAAGTGGTTTTCCTACTCCAAGATAAGGGAGCCTTCGAGGCCTTGTGTAGCCAGACGATGTCGCTGGCTCAACACCTCTAGCCTTAGGTGCTATTTTGCTTTTTCCACTACCACCAGATGCTCCACCACCACCATCACCACCATCAGTACCAGCTGGCAACGACCGCCCACGGCCTCTTCCACCAGACTTCCTCATTTTTGGGAAAATGTTACCAAAATAGCAACCGTTATATGGTACTGTAAAACAAGGTAGAAGGTGTATATACACTTGTTGAGAATTTAAATTTCCCTTTTTAGTTTGGGGAGACAGCACCACAACTCAGGCCTAGTGTGTAACACAACACAATGTAAGTGGCAGAGCGTGGCTGGCTGATATACGACAAACTAACAGAACTGACGTATATCCACTTTGTGACAATTTGAAACACCCTTTTTTTTGGGGGGGAGACTGCACCAAAACTCAGACCCAGTGTATAACACAACACAATGTAAGTGGAAGAACGTGGCTGGCTGATATACGACAAACTAACAGGACTGACGTACATCCACTTTGTGACAATTTGAATCTCCCTTTTTTTTGGGGGGGAGACTGCACCAAAACTCAGGCCCAGTGTGTAACACAACACAATGTAAGTGGAAGAACGTGGCTGGCTGATATACGACAAACTAACAGAACTGACGTATATCCACTTTGTGACAATTTGAATCTCCCTTTTTTTGGGGGGAAACAGCACTACAACTCAGGCCCAGTGTATAACACAACACAATGTAAGTGGCAGAATGTGGCTGGAAGATATCTGAAAAATCCAAGGACTGTAGTACAATTTCAATCTCCCTACAATGATCTCAGGATCATGTATGGCAGCAACAAAAAGGACTGCTGCACACAAAAGTGTGGACAAATACACAAGATAACTGCAGAAAGGAGCAACAGGATTTTTGCTTTTAAAAAGGCAGTTGCTTTGCCCAGCAGCGTGCAAACAGCAATGCAGCTATCAGGGAGCCTTATAAGGCAGCCTAATAAGCTACAGAGCTGATGCACAAAAAAATAGCTTCCACTGTCCCTGCAAAAAAAGGTGGTGTTGGACAGTGGAAATCGCTACAGCACAAGTGGTTTGGGGGTTAATCTTCCCTCCCTAACTATATCCCTGCTTCTGACGAAGCTGCAGCAATCTCTCCCTATGCTAAGATCAGCAGAAGTAAGATGGCGGTCGGCGTGCACGCCCCTTTATACCCCCTGTGACTCCGCAGAAAGCAAGCCAATCACTGTCATGCCCTTCTCTAAGATGGTGGGGAACAGGACCTATGTCATCACGCTGCCCACACTCTGCGTCCTCCTTCATTGGCTGAGAAATGGCACTGAACACATCATACGAAACGCGACTTTGGCACGAAGATCGCCGACCGCATGGCCGATCCCACACTAGGATCGGGTCGGGTTTCATGAAACCCGACTTTGCCGAAAGTCGGCGATTTTTTAATTTGTCCGATCTGTTTCGCTCAACCCTACACAGCACCACTATCAGCCCTGTCCCAAAGCACAACAATCTCTTTATCTGAAAACTACAAATAAAGATTAAACAACAGTCACAAGATGGATTTCATCACCAGGTATCAATGTAATCAGTATAACAGCGCTGACCTGACACTGTGTGTAGGTTACTGTGCACAATCCTGCTGACAGGTTCACTTTAAATTAAGATCTTCGGCATTTGGAAGATGGATAGCTTTTTTTTTTTTTTTTAAGACTATCAGGGAGATACAGACTCACATATCACAATCAAACTATCATATAGAATAAACAGGTTAAAAAAAAAGACATAGAATAAAAAATACGTTACATTCCCAACAACAACGTATGTACGAGGGGAGAACTCCAACAGTAATCCGGAGTTGCCCTCATTTATGGTGGACTATTGGAGCTAGTAGACCAGAAGAGTAGAGAAAATAATATTGCTCCCCATTTCAGGAGAGATTGTGCAGTAATCTGAATTCCTTAGGATCTAAATCATTATGGAATTTATGACGTGGAGTGAATCCATGAAACCAGGACTCGAGCCATGCCAACACATCTCCTGCAGGCGTGAATAAATGTATATTACAGCCATCAGCCACGCATGGCTTAGAGATATATTATGGCACAGGTGTAATGGTTATCACAATCCTCCTTGAAATTAGTTTTTAATACAAATTGAAAAGTCATGTTGTCGATCATAAAAGCAAGGTTTGGCCAGAAAGAATGGACCTGGTCTTGTAGGAACATATGAGGACATTCAGCAGCACAGAAGGGAGAGAAGGTAGATTCATCCAATAAGATATCAGGGATCTAGGAAGCCAACAGCATCATTACCCTCCGCTTTCTCTTACAGGCCCATCATAATATTTTTCTTCAAGTGATTTTCTAACTTATCAGCACATTTTACGTACTGTCATTTGGCTTTGTAGTTTACAGATCTTGGCTGGTAACAGTCAGCGTCTTCTAATCCCAGTGGGTAGGTGGATCCTCCAGGTTGTTAGTTCTATATGAAAGGGCTTTCAATGACCAAAGTCATTTGAAAAGTTTTGAATGGAGGATAATGTGGTCTAGAGGCAAAATGGCGATCATGGTAATACAGCCGGACTACACAAACGATAAAGCAGCCACAGCCGGTGACTAAGAAGAATCTGTGACTTCTCTGCATTTAGTGGTTACTACTCACCTGGGTAGTCATATGTGGGAATCTCCTCTTTACACCGCTCATCACCCCTCACATATGTCCCTGTAGAATTAATATACGTAAGATCTTCACCCTGAAACAAATATTGTAAAAGTCATAGACAGACAGAGAAGTCACATCTTTGATCAGCTCTAATCCTGCCATCTCCACCGTTCTCATTATACAAGTATAAAAAATATACAGTAATACTGGTGGATAAAACAAGACTGAGCACAAGACCTTCATAGCCGTCTACATATCATAGGGAAGATCTCCTGACACCTTCTCTCCATCTACCTGATGATCCTGAGGAACTTTGGGATGTTCTTGTTTACAGTCCTTTGGAAGAAGAGGATGGGGACATCTCTTTGTTGTTGTCGTCTTTCTGGATAGATCTGGAGGAAACACATACAGGGACTGAATTCATGCTTTACATACAGATAATTATAGGCCATGTGCATTTAGTCCTGTCTATTACCTGGTGATGTGAGGGGCTGGGGAACCTCCATCATGACGTCCTTGTACAGATCTTTGTGTCCTTCTAAATACTCCCACTCCTCCATGGAGAAATGGACGGAGACATCCTGACACCTTATAGGAACCTGACACATACAATGATACCGTCATCCCCTGATTCCTTCATAGCATTACTGTATAATATCCCAGCATTCCCAGCACTGTCACCTCTCCAGTCAGCAGCTCAATCATCTTGTTGGTGAGTTCTAGGATCTTCTGGTCATTGATGTCCTTATGTATCAGGGGGTGACGTGGAGGCCCCTTGTTTGAGCTCAGGGGTCTTCCCCATCCCTCAGACACAGGGTCACTAGAGGTCTTCTTCACTACTGTGTAATCCTGGTAATGGAGAGACACATTAATAAATCTCACTACAGACATTTCCAGAGTCCTCACCTCTCCAGTTCTGTCCATCTGTTATTCCTATAGATAAGAATGATGTAATGTGACGTCATCAGAATCTCTCACCTCTCCAGTAAGCCGGAAGATGATCTCTAGGGTGAGGTGTAATATCCTCTCCGCCATCTTGTCTCTGTCCATATTCATCCTTGATGGGTAAATCAGGAAAATTCTCTTCTATAGTAGATCTTCACAGAGGATCGGATATTGTAGAGACCTGAATGAGAAGAAGATGAGCCGATGTAACATCATAAAAATCCTGTGTAATAATACAATTACTGGCGATAATAAGGGAAACATATGAGGAGATTTATTATTTTACAGTATTTAGTTTTCTTCTTTACATCTACTAATAAAACCTATATATTTAGGCCACAGACAACAAGCAGTTTCTTCCTCGGAGTCGGCAGCTGAATACGTTCCTCATAGACTCATCTTCCATAACGCTAATTCTCGTCTCATTTACAGACACTGGAATCGGCATTAGTAATACTGCAGGAGATATTCATTACACGGGACAGGAGAAATAACTACTTCATGATGAGGACGACATCTTCATCTTCTACTACGGCTCTAGAAACATATTTGGCCAGAGTCGGTCACTGACTCCATCACCACCGGCCGTCTATATGAAGGTTTCCCGTCTTCCCCGCACTGTAATCTTCTATCACGTTGGATCTCATGTCTGATTCACACAGAAGTTTGAGACTTTTAGAAAAGATATTTTTGTAACAACCAAGACAGGAGATATTTGATAGCAATGTCTCCATGTTCAGTGTTTTATTTTCTCTTTATATTATGTTGTGGTTTTCTTTAATATTTTCTTGTAGTCTTCCATATATTACACGAAAAATAGAAAGTGGCTATATGGTATCAAGAATGGGGATAAGTGAGGATTTATTATCTAGTGGTTTGGGTGGTAGAATATTGTGTGGGCATCTCATATTATCATAATGTGTTTGAAGGTTGGCGGTACTGTAAGAACATTATACTGTGTGGGGGCCCTGTACCATGAGACAAGCCCTGTGCCATGAGAGGGTCATGTGACACATCAAACTTATTGAGAATTTCACAAGAAAAGCAATGGTGTGAATGGTGTAAATAACTCATGAAAGAATAAAGTTATATTCAAAGCAAGAACACCATTGTTTTTTTGTGAAATTCTCAATAAATTTGATGTGTCACATGACCCTCTTCCCATTGGAAAAAATAAAGATGGATCCAAAATAGCCGACATCAAAATGGCCACCATGGTCACCACCCGTCTTGAAACGTTTTCCCCCTCCCATATACTAATGTGCCACAAACAGGAAGTTGATATCACCAACCATTCCCATTTTATTTAGGTGTATCCATATAAGTGGCCCACCCTGTAGATCTATCTATCTATCTATAGATCTATCTATTATCTATCTATCTATAGATCTATCTATATGTGTGTAATTGTAAACATCATATTTCAATGGAGTATGTAAATGAAGAAGTTGGACATGAAATTACATCACAATTCTTTTTTTTTTGCTAAATAATAGATCTTTATTTAGCTTACAAAAACACATGAAAATCCGCATAAAAAAGGCATCAAATTTTTTACTTGCGTTTTCTGCCAAGAGAGGAAGAATCTGAGCAGAAAATTCTACAGGCATATCCACAACGTGTGCACATACCCTTAGACGGACCCCAATCTTATAAAAATCTTGTTTTCTGCTATTTTCCACCCAAAAATTTGGGGTGCATCTTATAGTAGTTTTAGAGAAAAAAAAATTGCACTGAATAGTTTCATACGTAGCGAGGTAGCGTGTTAGTGTAGCGGACGTCACGGTATTTGGTGATGTCGGAATTTGTTTTTAAGAAAAAAAATGTACAAGTACATGTGCAGATAGGGAGGTAGCGTCTTTCTTTTACACAAAAAAAGGTCATCGCCGGGTAATTTCTAGTGCATTAGGGGAGCGTACATCACATTGCTGGTGATGTTCATTTTTCTTTTGCAAACAATTAATTATTTGCGTTAAGTAAATTTTAGCAAGTGCCTTAGGAAAGCATGCATTGCATTGTTCGTGACATCTTTTCTTTTGTAAAAAAAATTTGTTTGCACTGGGTAAATTTTTAGGTAGTGCATTAGGGGAGCATACGTTGCATTGTTGATGACGTCCGTGTTTCTTTTGCAGAAAATAAAGAATAGTTAGTGCCAAGTAAATTTATAGGGAGGACATTAGTGTAGTGAAAGTCTCTAATTTTTTTATACAAACTTTTTTTTTTTACATCTATTTTTTCTTCTAAGTGCTTCTTCTAAATTTTTTCTCTCTACTTTTTAAAATAAATACTATCCTATACACAAGCTCCACACATTACATGTATAAAGCACCACTTACACACACATTCCTAGGGTTTTGAAAGAAAGAATAAAAATGGCCCATTCATCAAGACGCTATTCACCAGAGGAGGCATACGCTTTCCTTGCCTTTGACACAGATTCATCCAATGAGGAAGATCCCACATTCCTTTAGTCCTCCTCCTCCTCATATAGTTAGGAAGGACCCCCAGCAAGGCACCCTAGGACCCAGCCAACCCCTTCAACAATCGATCCCACATAGATTGCACTCCCTGAAAATTATCAGCCCGTCATTCCGGATTTCAGCAGCAGCTCAGGAATCCAGTTTGACACCTCTGGCCTCACTGAAATTGACTTCTTCAAATTCTTTTTCAGGGAGGAGATAATAAATTTATGGTGGCCCAGACAAACTTTTATGCCCATCTATTTTTCACCCAAAATACCACGTCATCATACGCCAGATGGACCCCTGTAGATGCAGCAGAGATGATGACATTTTGGGGAATTGTGCTGCATATGGGCATAGTCAGAAAACCAGAGCTTCGTCAATACTGTATGGCCATGACAAGCACACGATTTGAAGGGAACCAAAAATGATTGCATTATAATGACAATGCGCAGTGTTCTCCCTGAGACTATCCAAACTTTGATCGTCTATATAAAATTCGACCGGTAGTTGAGCACTTCCTCAGAAAATTTGCTGAAGCATACAACCTCCAAAGGATCATCACTATATATGAATCTTTGTTTCATTGCAAAGGGAGGCTAAAATGTCAACAATACCTGCCCAATAAGAGGTCCAGGTATGGAATTAAACTGTACAAACTGTGCGAGAGTACCCTAGGGTACACCCACAGATTTAGGGTCTACAACGGAAAGGACACCCAGATTAACCCCCCTGAATGCCATCCTGTCCTGGGGCGAGTGTGAAAATTGTGTGGGAATTGCTGCCCCCACTGCTGGATAAGAGTTATCACCTCTACATTGATAACTTTCCCACCAGCATCCCCCTCTTCAAGGCCCTCTCTGTCAGAAGTACAGTTGCACGCGGCACCATGTGAAAAAATGAGAGAGGCCTGCCTAAGCCGCTAACTGGGCAAACGCAAAGAAAAGGCGAAAGCCGAGCCCAATGCAACAACATCATGCTGGTGGTCAACTATAAGGACAAAAGGGAAGTTCTTATCTTCACCACCGTACACCGTGACAACAGCTCCCTTGTCACTGTTCGTGGTAACACAACACAAGTCCCAAAGCCAGATTGTAAGTTGGATAACAATCGGTACATGAGGGGTGTACATCTCTCAGATCAGGTCCTCAAACCATAGAGTGCCATGCGAAAAGGTAAAGTATGGCACAAAAAATTAGCTGTGCACATTGTATAGATGGCACCATACAAAGTTTTTGTGCTGTTCTGATCTGCAGGCAATACAGGGACCTTCCTTCTGTTTCAGGAGGTAGTCATCAAGGTTCTATTGTTTGGCACTCAGGGAGGTGAGGGTTCCGGTACTTCTGAAACTGATAGTGCCCATGTTGTCCCAGGTCAACTTTTTCCAGGACCAGTTCCCCAAACTGTGAAGAAAGGAAGATCACAAAAACGGGGCAGAGTATGCTCCAAGAGGGGAATCTGAAAGGACACAATTTACCATTGTGAAACCTGGTCTGAGAAACCTGGTCTTTGAATTAAGGATTGCTTCAAAGCGTACAGGTCCACAAATTAATAAAATTAGTTTATACCCTGTTGACACAACACACTTTTACAATCTGATGTACTCCACACATCTTACACATAACACCACATTATAAATTCATACACTAGTAAAACTAAAAACATTATAATCATTACTATAAAACTATGTCTCTAGATAAATTATTTGAGGGATGTAGTTTCCAAAATGGGGTCACTTAAGGAGTATCCAAGCAAAAAAAGAGAAGTGTATCTAGCGAGCGTAGAAGGAACAGTGATAGATCTTCCATTGGGTGAATCATCTCACCAATTGGAAGATTATAGATTACATGAAGGGCATGACAAGAGGAAGCTTGTAAAATACTATTTACCTCCGAGAATTTTTTTTATACGGTGTTACAGATACTATTTAATTTGCATAGCCAGATAAACTAATATCTAATAAGTTCACAGTCTCGTTATGATGTTGGTAAGTGAATTTCAGATTAAAACATTTATTATTCAAATAATCAATAAGACTCTGTATTTATGATACCTCCCCCTTCCATACTATTAAATATACTTTTAATTTAAAAAAAAAATATTTATTTATTTTAATATTGCTTGAGGTTTTGTCCTTATAATGGTTTTATTTGTAGTATACAGCTCTGGCAAAAATTAAGAGACCACTGAAAAATGTTCAGTTTGTCTCATTTTTCTCTTTATAGGTATATTTTTGAGTAAAATGTAAATTGTTGTCTTACTCTAAAAGCTACTGACAACATGTCCCTGAAGTTCCAAGCAATAAATTTTGTATTTATTTTCCGAAAATGAGAAATGGTCAAAATAACAAAAAAAATGCATTGCTTACATACCTTAAATAATGCAAAAAAGACACGTTCACAATCATTTAGAAACAACAATACTAATGTTTAAACTCAGGAAGAGTTCAGAAATCAATATTTTGTGGAATAACCATGATTTTTAGTCACAGCTTTCATGCATCTTGGCATGCTTTCCCCAGTCTTTCACACTGCTTTTGGGTGACCTTATGCCACTCCTGGTACAAACATTTAAGCAGTTCTTCTTTGTTTGATGGCTTGTGACCATGTGACCATCCATCGTTCTCTTGATTACATTCCAGAGGTTTTCAATGGGGTCCAGGTCTGGAGAGTGGGCTGGCCATGACAGGGATTTGATTTGGTGGTCCTTCATCCACACCTTTATTGACCTAGCTGTGTGGCATAGTGCATTGTCCTGCTGGAAAAAAAACAGTCTTCAGAGTTGGGGAACATTGCTTGAGCAGAAGGAATCAACTGTTTTTCCAGGATAACCTTGTATGCGGCTTGATTCATACATCCTTCGCAAAGATTAACCTGCTCAATTCCAGCCTTGCTGAAGCATCCCCAGATCATCACCGATCTTCCACCAAATTTCACAGTGGGTGCAAGACACTGTGGCTTGTACGTCTCTCCAGGTCTCCGTCTAACCATTTGACGACCAGGTATTGGGCAAAGCTGAAAATTAGACTCATCAGAGAAGATTACCTTACTCCAGTCCTCTATGGTCCAATCCTTATGGTCTTTGGCAAACTTCAGCCTGGCTCTCCTTTGCTTCTCATTGATGAAAGGCTTTTTTCTAGCTTTACATGATTAAGTCCTGTCTCTCGGAGCCTGTTACGTACTGTTCTTGCTGTGCACTTCACTCCAGCTGCCATGTGCCATTCCTTTTGTAGGTCACTTGATGTCATCCTGCGGTTGCTGAGTGACATTTGAATAAGATGGCGGTCATCCCGGTCAGTGGAGAGTCGTTTTCGCCCTCTGCCAGTCTGTAGCTTTGTTGTCCCCAATGTCTGCTGCTTGACCTTGTTGTAATGGACTGACGTCTTTGAAATTTTAAGGATGGAGGTAACATGACGTTCACTGTGTCCCTCTGCAAGTAAAGCCATAATTGAGCCCTTCTTTTCCTCACTCAAGACTTTTCTTTTCAACTCCTTTGGTATGGTTAAAAGTTATTTTTTCATTTCTATTACTTTTAGGATATTACTCTTGTTTTGCCATCCAGCTTGTCCTATTGCAAGAGGATTGTGAACACCACAGCAGGGTTTTTTTTATACTTTCCTTCGTTAAATAAGATTTGGTTCAGGTGATCACCTAATCAGAAGCACATTAAGTAGAATGAGGTGTACTCTGGTTGGAATTCATCTGACACTGGAATGAAATGGCTGTCAGACATGTAGAGAAGCTGATTTTTATAAAACTGTGCAGTGGTCTCTTAATGTTTGCCAGAGCTGTAGTATCCAAAATGGGGTCACTTATGTTTTTTTTTTTTCACTGTTTAGGCACAGCAAGGGCTTTTCAAATGTGATATGACGTCCGCTCTCAATTCCTTCCAATGTTGTGTTCAAAAAGTCAAACTGTGTTCCTTTCTTTCCGAGCCCTGCCATGCATCCAAACAGTGGTTTTCCCCCACACATGGGGTATCAGCGTACTCAGGAGAAATTGCACAACAACTTTTGTTGTTCATCTTCTCCTGTTCCCCTTGTGAAAATAAAAAAAATGGTGCTAAAAGATCATTTTTGTGACTACAGTTAAATGTTCATTTCCACGTTGCTTCAGTTCCTGTGAAGCACCTGAAGGGTTATTAAACTTCCTGAATGTGCTTTTGAGCATCTTGAGGGGTGCAGTTTTTACAATGGTGTCACGTTTGGGTATTTTCTGTCAGATATGTCCCTGAAAGTCACTTCAAATGCGATATGGTCCTTAATAAAATTGCTTTGTAAATTTGTTGTAAAAATAAGAAATCGCTGGTCAAATTTAACCCTTATAACATCCTAACAAAAAAATTATGTTTTCAACATAGTGCTGATGTAAAATAGACATATGAGAGATGTTATTTATTGACTATTTTGTGTAATAGATCTCTATGATTTATGGGCACAGTAATTCAAAGTTCGAAAATTGCAAAGTTTTCAAACTTTGACACATTTCCAATTTTTTCACAAATAAACGTCATATTGAAGAAATTTTAGGACTATCTCAGAATAATAATAAACAATCTCAGAATCAGTGGGATCTGTTGAAGCATCCATAGTTATTACCTCATAAAGTGACAGTGGTCAGAAATGAAAAAATTAGACTGGTCAGGAAGGTGAAAACAGGCTTCGGGGTGAAGGGGTTAAATACACCCTATAGCACCACATGAAAGACACTAAAGAATACAACTTTATAATACTTAGTGGTCTGACAATAATCTAAGTGCTCCCTCCTATAACGACTCTCCCTGAGCTGCTTCCTGAGGACGGTGTGCCGAGCATTGTGTTACTGGGTCTTCTATAAACCCGATAACGTGATGCGGCCGGAGAGTCACAGTAATGCCAGTAGCCAACATGGCTATTTTTGTTATTATACATTTTTATAGCGCCATTTATTCCATGGCGCTTTACATGTGAGCAGGGCAAATAGAGACAAGTACAATAAACATGAGTAAAACAAGGCAAACACAAGTACAGGAGGAGAGGGGACCCTGCCCGTGAGTGCTCACAGTCTACAGGGGATGGGTGAGGATACACTAGGAGAGGGTAGAGTTGGTCATGCAGCAGTTCAGCAGACAGAGGATCGCTGCAGGTTGTAGGCTTGTCGGAAGAGGTGGGTCTTCAGGTTCCTTTTGAAGGTTTCCGTAGTAGGCGAGACCCTGATGTGTTGGAGTAGAGAGTTCCAGAGTATGGGGGAAGCACTGGAGAAGTCTTGTATGCGGTTGTGGGAGGAAGAGATGAGAGAGGAGTACAAAAGGATATCATGAAAGGATCGAAGGTTGCGTGTAGGTTAGTGTTTTGAACTGTAGCCTCTGGGCAATAGGGAGCCAATAAAGGGCTTGGCAGAGAGGAGAGGCTAGGGAATAATGGAGAGACAGGTGGATTCGTCGGGCAGATGAGTTTAGGATGAATTGGAGTAGTGCCAGAGTGCTAGTGGGGAGGCCAGAGAGTAGGAGGTTGCAGTAGTCGAGGCGGGAGATGATAAGGGCATGCACTAGTGTTTTTGTGGTTTCATGGTCAAGGAATACACGGATCCGGGAAATGTTTTTGAGTTGGAATCGTCAGGAGGAGGCAAGGGCTTGGATATGTGGCTTGAAAGAGAGGGCAGACTCAAGGATCACCCCGAGGCACCGAGTAATGACTACAGGATTACTGTGTATGGCGGGCAATCCCCGCATGTTTATTGGCTGGGAACTCAAGCATGGCGCTCCATCACCTGCAATACTCAATTGAGTAACAAGCTTGTCCGAGCTCCCCAATGCCTGATTTGAGTATTGGAGAGCGCGGTCATCACTAGTATCTACATTATTGTGCTGGAGTGGAACTAGGAGAGAAATCATTGCATTGTGGGAGAACTTCTTTGGGCTTCTGTCCGCTCATCCTGCAGGAGTCTGAATGGATCTAATGTGGACTTGGGAACCAGCTAAACTGCATTCTGTCCACAGCTGTTATGCAATAGTGTAGCTACCAGGGGGGGCAGAGGGTGTGGTCACCCCTGGCCCCACCTGGAGCTACACTACTGTAACTGTATCGGCGTGCATAGCGCCCCCGTACAGTTACATTCTGCGGCAGTGCAGGGATAATTGGTCTCCCAGCTCTGCCACCCGGACCCTATGAGGCCCTTGAGCAGGCGGAGGGGCCCGATGCCAGCAGTGGACTCCCTCCCGTCATCGCAAGTTCAGCTGTATTGCCTAGATGCCGATACAGCTGACCGCATTGATGAGAGAAGGAGCATTACGCTCCCTCTCCCATCATCCCCTTCTCAGCGTCTGACATCACTGACACAGACAGGGTATCGCGATGACGTCATTACTTGGCACCCACTGTCTGGAGATGTGCGGGCACTCAGAGCAGTGGAGAAACCAGGAAGGTGAGTACTGGATTTATTTTTTATGGGGCTGAATTATACTATATAGGCTGCCTTATATTAAGGGCTGCATTATACTATAGAGTCTGCCTATGAGGGTGCATTATATTAAAGGGAATCTATCACCAGGTTTGGCCGAAGAGAGATACGGCCTTCACCTTTCAGGGCTGATATAGAGCATTCTATGATGCTGTATAATATCTGTCCCAAACCCAACCTGTAAGAGAAGAAAAATAACTTTTATTATACTTACCTGCAGGGCAAACTGGTACAAGGGGTGTCGCTCTTCTTGATCCAGTGCCTCCCATCTTCTTATTATTGCCATCCTCCTCCTTACTTCATGTGGATGACGAGTCACTGAGTCGTCCACACAGTCTCATCAACATTGCAATCCTGCGCAGGCGTACTTCTCTGTCCTGTTGAGGGCAGAGCAAAGTGCTGCAGTGCACAGGTGCCAGGGCTCTTTGACCTTTCCCGACACCTATTTGCGGTACCAAGGAGTCTGTGTGGATGACATACAGACGTGTCAGCCACACAAATCAAACGGTAGAGCCGCATCGCGAGATGATGGGAGGTGCTGGACCAAAGCCTGCAACACCCCTTGGACCGGACCGCCACGCAGGTGAGTATAATAAAAGGTCTTTTTCTTCTCTTACAGGTCGGCTTGGGGGCAGATATATAGCATTATAGAATGAGGTATATCAGCCCTGAAATTCGATGGCCGTAACTTATATATGACAAAACTGGTGACAGGTTCCCTTTAAGGGCTGCATTATACTATAGAGGCTGCCTATTGGGTGTGGATTATATTAGGAGCTGCATTATGCTATAGAGTCTGCCTATGGGGGGTGCATTATATTAGGGGCTACATTATGCTATTGAGTCTGCCTAGAGAGGGTGCATTTTATTAAGGACTGCATTATACTATAGAGGCTACCTATGGGTGGGCTGCAGTATACTATAGAGGCTGCCTATGGGGGGCTGCATTATACTATAGAATCTGCCTATGGAGGGTGTTATGAACTGGTGATTTAGGAGTGACATGCGACTAGCTCTGAGCAGGTGGTAACTATACTGACCGCAGTTCCTGATCTTAACACAACACTAGAAGTAGCCGTGGGATGTTCCTGTCTCTCCCTAGACACCTCGTCACAGCCTAAGAGCTAACTACTCCTAAAGGTAGAAACAGGAAAGCTATCTTGCCTCAGAGAAAATCCCCAAAGGATAGGACAGCCCCCCACAAATAATGGCTGTGAGTGGAGAGGGAAATGACATACGTAGAATGAAACAAGATGTAGCAAAGGAGGCCACTTCTAGCTAGATAGATAGTACAGGACAGAACACTGTGCGGTCAGTAATAAAAACTAGAAAAAGTCCACCGCAGAGAATGCAAAAATCTCCACACCTGACTAAAGGTGTGGAGGGCAAAATCTGCTGCCCAGAGCTTCCAGCTTAGCTGAATAGATCCATACTGGTAAGCTGGACAAATGGGAAAAACATAGAATGTGCTGAACAATAAAGTCCACTACAAGTGGACTGCAAAAGGACAAGCAAGGACTTATCTTTGCTGAACGGGTCAGAGTGTCAGGGAAATCCAAAAGAGCCGTGACTCCAAGCAGGAACAATTGACAACTGGCATTGATTGAGGGATAAGTGTTATGGACCTGGTGGTTAGGTGCACCAGGAATGACCTGATAGTTAAACACGGAATCGGGACGAGCTCTGGGGAAATGGGAACTCTGCTGACCGCAAACCCTACTCCTATCAACACAACTAGAAATAGCCGTGGAGCGTGCCTGACACTGCCTACACGCCTCTTCACAGCCTAAGAGCTAACTACCCCTAAAGAAAGGAAACAAAGCCTCACTTGCCTCAGAGAAATTTCCCCAAAGGTAAAAGCAGCCCCCCACAAGTATTGACTGTGAGTTAAGAGGAAATTACAAACACAGGATGAAATAGGCTTTAGCAAAGGGAGGCCAGTCTAACTAAACAGATTGAGGATAGAAAAGGGATCTTTGCGGTCAACACAAAAAACTACAAAACCACGCAGAGTGTGCAAAAAATACCCCCGCACCGACTCACGGTGCGGTGGTGCCACTCTGCACCCCCAGAGCTTCCAGCTAGCCAGGCAGTTTCATGATAGCAAGCTGGACTAGAACTTAGCAAGAAAAACCATATGTAACAAATGAACAAGCAGGAACTTAGCTTCGCTGGAGTAGACAGGTCCTCAGAAAGATCCAGGAGAGATCTGAACCAGTACTAGAACATTGACAGCTGGCATGGAGTAACGATCTGAGTGGAGTTAAATAGAGAATCCAGCCTAGCCCTAAACGAGGGCAGGTGGGGAAGGAATCTCAGAACCAGCAGCTCCACTCACAGCCACCAGAGGGAGTCCACGGACAGAACTCACCGAAGTACCATTCATGACCACAGGAGGGAGTTCGAGAACGGAATTCACAACAGTACCCCCCCTCTTGAGGAGGGGTCACCGAACCCTCACCAGAGCCCCCAGGCCGATCATGACGAGCCAAATGAAAGGCACGAACTAAATCGGCAGCATGGACATCAGAGGCAACAACCCAGGAATTATCCTCCTGACCATAGCCCTTCCATTTGACCAAGTACTGAAGTTTTCATCTCGAAATACGAGAATCCAAAATCTTCTCCACCACATACTCCAACTCCCCCTCGACCAACACCGGAGCAGGAGGATCAACGGAGGGAACCATAGGCGCCACATATCTCTGCAGCAACGACCTATGGAACACATTATGGATGGCAAAAGAAGCAGAAAGGGCCAAACGAAATGATACAGGATTAAGAATTTCAGAAATCTTATAAGGACCAATGAAACGAGGCTTAAACTTAGGAGAAGAAACCTTCATAGGAACATAACGAGATGATAACCAAACCAAATCCCCAACACGAAGTCGGGGACCAACACGGTGACGGCGGTTAGCGAAACGTTGAGCCTTCTCTTGGGACAAGGTCAAATTGTCCACCACATGAGTCCAAATTTGCTGCAACCTGTCCACCACAGAATCCACACCAGGACAGTCCGAAGGCTCAACCTGCCCTGAAGAAAAATGAGGATGAAAACCAGAATTACAAAAAAAAGGCGAAACCAAAGTAGCCGAACTGGCCCGATTATTAAGGGCGAACTCAGGCAATGGCAAGAAGGTCACCCAATCATCCTGATAAGCAGAAACAAAGCATCTCAGATAGGTTTCCAAAGTCTGATTGGTTTGTTCAGTTTGGCCATTTGTCTGAGGATGGAAAGCCGAAGAAAAAGACAAATCAATGCCCATCTTAGCACAAAAGGAACGCCAAAACCTTGAAACAAACTGTGAACCTCTGTCAGACACGATGTTCTCCGGAATGCCATGCAAACGAACCACATGTTGGAAAAATAATGGAACCAAATCAGAGGAAGAAGGCAATTTAGGCAAGGGTACCAAATGGACCATTTTAGAGAAGCGATCACAAACCACCCAGATAACCGACATCCTTTGAGAAACAGGAAGATCTGAAATAAAATCCATGGAAACATGCGTCCAGGGCCTTTTCAGGACCAGCAAGGGCAAAAGTAACCCACTGGCACGAGAACAGCAGGGCTTAGCCCGAGCACAAGTCCCACAAGACTGCACAAAAGAACGCACATCCCGCGACAAAGAAGGCCACCAAAAGGACCTAGCCACCAAATCTCTGGTACCAAAAATCCCAGGATGACCAGCCAACACCGAACAATGAACCTCAGAGAAAACTCTATTAGTCCATCTATCACGGACAGTTTCTCCGCTGGACAACGGTCAGGTCTATCAGCCTGGAACTCCTGCAGCACCCGCCGCAAATCAGGGGAGATGGCAGACAGAACTACCCCCTCTCTGAGAATACCAGCTGGCTCAGGAACCCCAGGAGAATCAGGCACTAAACTCCTTGAAAGGGCATCAGCCTTCACATTCTTAGAACCCGGAAGGTACGAAACCACAAAATTGAAACGGGAGAAAAACAGCGACCAACGAGCCTGTCTAGGATTCAACCGCTTGGCAGACTCGAGATAAGTCAGATTCTTGTGATCTGTCAAGACCACCACGCGATGCTTGGCTCCTTCAAGCCAATGTTGCCACTCCTCGAATGCCCATTTCATAGCCAACAACTCCCGATTGCCAACATCATAATTATGCTCAGCAGGCGAAAACTTTCTTGAAAAGAAAGCGCATGGCTTCATTACAGAGCAATCAGAACTTCTCTGAGACAAAACAGCCCCTGTTCCAATTTCAGAAGCATCAACCTCGACCTGAAAAGGGAGCGAAACATCTGGCTGACACAACACAGGAGCCGAAGAGAAACGACGTTTCAACTCCTGAAAAGCCTCAACGGCCGCAGAGGACCAATTCACCACATCAGCACCCTTCTTGGTCAAATCAGTCAACGGTTTAACAACACTAGAAAAATTAGCGATGAAGCGACGGTAAAAATTGGCAAAGCCCAGAAATTTCTGAAGGCTCTTCACAGATGTAGGCCGAGTCCAATCATAAATAGCTTGGACTTTAACAGGATCCATCTCGATAGTAGAAGGGGAAAAAAATGAAACCCAAAAAGGAAACCCTCTGAACTCCAAAGAGACACTTAGATCCCTTCACAAACAAGGAATTAGCACGAAGGACCTGGAACACCATTCTGACCTGCTTCACATGGGACTCCCAATCATCCGAAAAGACCAAAATATCATCCAAATATACGATCATGAATCTATCCAGATACTTTCGGAAGATGTCATGCATAAAGGACTGAAACACAGAGGGAGCATTAGAAAGGCCGAATGGCATCACCAGGTACTCAAAATGGCCCTCGGGCGTATTAAATGCTGTTTTCCATTCATCGCCCTGTTTAATACGCACGAGATTATACGCCCCTCGAAGGTCTATCTTGGTGAACCAACTAGCCCCCTTAATCCGAGCAAATAAATCAGACAGTAGAGGCAAAGGGTACTGAAATTTGACCGTGATTTTATTAAGAAGGCGGTAATCTATACAAGGTCTCAGAGAACCATCCTTCTTGGCCACAAAAAAGAACCCTGCTCCCAATGGTGACGACGACGGGCGAATATGCCCTTTCTCCAAGGACTCCTTTATATACAGTTAGGTCCGTATATATTTGGACAGAGACAACATTTTTCTAATTTTGGTTATTGAGATTACCACAATGAATTTTAAACAAAACAATTCAGATGCAGTTGAAGTTCAGACTTTCAGCTTTCATTTGAGGGTATCCACATTAAAATTGGATGAATGGTTTAGGAGTTTCAGCTCCTTAGCATGTGCCACCCTGTTTTTAAAGGGACTAAAAGTAATTGGACAATTGACTCCAAGGCTATTTCATGGACAGGTATGGGCAATCCCTTCGTTACGTCATTCTCAATTAAGCAGATAAAAGGCTTGGAGTTGATTTGAGGTGTGGTGCTTGCATTTGGAAGATTTTGCTGTGAAGTAAACATGCGGTCAAAGGAGCTCTCCATGCAGGTGAAACAAGCCATCCTTAAGTTGTGAAAACAGAAAAAAACCATCCGAGAAATTGCTACAATATTAGGAGTGGCAAAATCTAGAGTTTGGTACAGCCTGAGAAAGAAAGAAAGCACTGGTGAACTCATCCATGCAAAAAGACCTGGGCGCCCAAGGAAGACAACAGTGGTGGATGATCGCAGAATAATCTCCATGGTGAAGAGAAACCCCTTCACAACAGCTAACCAAGTGAACAACACTCTCCAGGAGGTAGGCGTATCAATATCCAAATCTACCATAAAGAGAAGACTGCATGAAAGTAAATACAGAGGGTTCACTGCACGGTGCAAGCCACTCATAAGCATCAAGAATAAAAAGGCTAGACTGGACTTTGCTAAAAAACATCTAAAAAAGCCAGCACAGTTCTGGAAGAACATTCTTTGGACAGATGAAACCAAGATCAACCTCTACCAGAATGATGGAAATAGAAAACCATGGCGAAGGCGTGGTACAGCTCATGATCCAAAGCATACCACATCATTTGTAAAACACGGCGGAGGCAGTGTGATGGCTTGGGCATGCATGGCTGCCAGTGGCACTGCGTCACTAGTGTTTATTTATGATGTGACACAGGACAGAAGCAGCAGAATGAATTCTGAGGTATTCAGAGCCATACTGTGTGCTCAGATCCAGCCAAATGCAGCCAAACTGATTGGTCGTCGTTTCATACTAGAGATGGACAATGACCCAAAACATAAAGCCAAAGCAACCCAGGAGTTTATTAAAGCAAAGAAGTGGAATATTCTTGAATGGCCAAGTTAGTCACCTGATCTCAACCCAATTGAGCATGTATTTCACTTGTTAAAGACTAAACTTCAGACAGAAAGGTCCGCAAACAAACAGCAACTGAAAACCACCGCAGTGAAGGCCTGGCAGAGCATCAAAAAGGAGGAAACACAACGTCTGGTGATGTCCATGAGTTCAAGACTTCAGGTAGTCATTGCCAACAAATGGTTTTCAACCAAGTACTAAAAATGAACATTTTATTTAAAATTATTGAATCTGTCCAATTACTTTTGGTCCCTTTAAAAACAGGGTGGCACATGTTAAGGAGCTGAAACTCCTAAACCCTTCATCCAATTTTAATGTGGATACCCTCAAATGAAAGCTGAAAGTCTGAACTTCAACTGCATATGAATTGTTTTGTTTAAAATTCATTGTGGTAATGTCTATAACCAAAATTAGAAAAATGTTCTCTCTGTCCAAATATATATGGACCTAACTGTAACTCCGCATAGCGGCGTGTTCTGGCACATACAAATTGAAAAGTCATCCCTTAGGGAACTTGCTACCAGGAATCAAATTAATAGCACAATCACAATCCCTATGAGGAGGTAGGGTACTAGACTTGGGCTCATCAAATACATCCCGGTAATCCGACAAAAACTCAGGGACTTCAGAAGGAGTGGAGGAAGAAATTGACAACAATGAAACATCCCCATGTACCCCTTGACAACCCCAACTGGACACCGACATTGATTTCCAATCCAATACTGGATTATGGACCTGCAGCCATGGCAAACCCAACACGACCACATCATGCAGATTATGCAACACCAAAAAGCGAATATCCTCCTGATGCGCAGGAGCCATGCACATGGTCAACTGGGTCCAGTACTGAGGCTTATTCTTGGCCAAAGGCGTAGCATCAATTCCCCTCAAAGGAATGGGATGCTGCAAGGGCTCCAAGAAAAAACCACAGTGCCTTGCAAACTCTAAGTCCATCAAATTCAGGGCAGCGCCTGAATCCACAAATGCCATAACAGAATAGGATGACAAAGAGCAAATCAGAGTAACGGACAAAAGAAATTTAGGCTGTACAGTACCAATGGTGACAAACCTAGCGAACCGCTTAGTGCGCTTAGGACAATCAGAGATAGCATGAGTGGAGTCACCACAGTAAAAACACAGCTCATTCTGACGTCTATGTTCTTGCCGTTCAGCTCTGGTCAAAGTCCTATCACATTGCATAGGCTCAGGCCTCTGCTCAGAGGATACCGCCAAATGGTGCACAGTTTTGCGCTCACGTAAGCGCCGATCGATCTGTATGGCCAAGGACATTGATTCATTCAGACCAGCAGGCGTGGGGAACCCCACCATAACATCCTTAAGGGCTTCAGAAAGACCCTTTCTGAAAATTGCTGCCAGGGCACACTCATTCCACTGAGTAAGCACAGACCACTTTCTGAACTTCTGGCAATATACCTCCGCTTCATCCTGACCCTGACACAAAGCCAGCAAAATTTTCTCTGCCTGATCCACAGAATTCGGTTCATCATAAAGCAATCCCAGCGCCAGAAAAAACACATCTACATTACACAATGCAGGATCTCCTGGCGCCAGGGCGAATGCCCAGTCTTGAGGGTCGCCACGCAACAAAGAAATAATGATTCTTACTTGCTGAATAGGGTCACCAGAAGAGCGGGGTTTCAGAGCAAGAAACAGTTTACAATTGTTTTTGAAATTCAGAAATTTAGATCTATCCCCAGAAAACAAATCAGGAATTGGAATTCTAGGCTCCAACATAGGATTCTGAACTACATAATCTTGAATGTTTTGTACCTTTGCAGCGAGTTGATCTACACTAGAGGACAGACCTTGAATGTCCATATCCACATCTGAGTTCTGAACCACCCAGAGTTTAAGGGGAAAAGAAAGGCAAAACACACTGCAGAGAAAAAAAAAATGGTCTCAGAACTTCTCTTTTCCCTCTATTGAGATGCATTAACACTTTGTGCGCCAGCTGTACTGTTATGGACCTGGTGGTTAGGTGCACCAGGAATGACCTGATAGTTAAACACGGAATCGGGACGAGCTCTGGGGAAATGGGAACTCTGCTGACCGCAAACCCTACTCCTATCAACACAACTAGAAATAGCCGTGGAGCGTGCCTGACACTGCCTAGACGCCTCTTCACAGCCTAAGAGCTAACTACCCCTAAAGAAAGGAAACAAAGCCTCACTTGCCTCAGAGAAATTTCCCCAAAGGTAAAAGCAGCCCCCCACAAGTATTGACTGTGAGTTAAGAGGAAATCACAAACACAGGATGAAATAGGCTTTAGCAAAGGGAGGTCAGTCTAACTAAACAGATTGAGGATAGAAAAGGGATCTTTGCGGTCAACACAAAAAACTACAAAACCACGCAGAGTGTGCAAAAAATACCCCCGCACCGATCCGATCACGGTGCGGTGGTGCCACTCTGCACCCCCAGAGCTTCCAGCTAGCCAGGCAGTTTCATGATAGCAAGCTGGACTAGAACTTAGCAAGAAAAACCATATGTAACAAATGAACAAGCAGGAACTTAGCTTCGCTGGAGTAGACAGGTCCTCAGAAAGATCCAGGAGAGATCTGAACCAGTACTTGAACATTGACAGCTGGCATGGAGTAACGATCTGAGTGGAGTTAAATAGAGAATCCAGCCTAGCCCTAAACGAGGGCAGGTGGGGAAGGAATCTCAGAACCAGCAGCTCCACTCACAGCCACCAGAGGGAGTCCACGGACAGAACTCACCGAAGTACCATTCATGACCACAGGAGGGAGTTCGAGAACGGAATTCACAACAGATAAGGCCAGACTAAAATAGCCGAGCCAGAAAGACGATCAGTGGAAGCAGCTGCTGATGCTAAATTTAAGAAGCAGCCATACCACTCAAAACCACCGGAGGGAGCCCAAGAGCAGAACTCACAAAAGTGCCACTTACAACCACCGGAGGGAGCCCAAGAGCGGAATTCACAACAGGAGGGCTGCAGTATATTATAGAGGCTGCCTATGGGGGGTTGAATTATACTATAGAATCTGCCTATGGGGGTGTGCATTATACTGTATAGAGTCTGCCTATGGGGAGTGCATTATACAATCTAGAGTAGGCCTATGGGGAGTGCATTATACAATCTAGAGTAGGCCTATAGGGAGTGCATTATACTATATTTAGGACGATCTGGTGCATTATACTATATGGAGGCTATCTAGGGGTCATCATACAGTATGGAGATTACAGTGTTGGAGCTATCAAACAGTTTGATGGATACTAAACGGTCAGTATATATACAGTTAGGGGGTCAAACTGTGTATAAGAGAGCATCATACTGTGTATAGGGGAGCTGTACAGGGGGAGACTCGAGACATTATTTAATGTAAAGTGGGCACTTATTGTTATAGGGGAACTCAGGTTACTGTGACTGTCAAAAGGGCACACAGGGCATTATTACTTTCTAGGGGGCAAAATGTGGGCACTGTTTTCTAGTGCACTTGCGCCAGGCATTACTATATTATAGCGGGGTGCTTTATAATTTAGAGGGCACAGAGTACCACACAGCAGGTGCAGTAATAGGGACACATACGGCAGCAGTGGCTCAGTATTGGGGTATCAGGTGCAGTAATAGGGACACATACGGCAGCAGCGGCTCAGTATTGGGGTATCAGGAGCAGTAATAGGGACACATACAGCAGCAGCGGCTCAGTATTGGGGTATCAGGTGCAGTAATAGGGACACATACGGCAGCAGCGGCTCAGTATTGGGGTATCAGGAGCAGTAATAGGGACACATACAGCAGCAGCGGCTCAGTATTGGGGTATCAGGTGCAGTAATAGGGACACATACGGCAGCAGTGGCTCAGTATTGGGGTATCAGGTGCAGTAATAGGGACACATACGGCAGCAGCGGCTCAGTATTGGGGTATCAAGAGCAGTAATAGGGACACATACAGCAGCAGCGGCTCAGTATTGGGGTATCAGGTGCAGTAATAGGGACACATACGGCAGCAGCGGCTCAGTATTGGGGTATCAGGAGCAGTAATAGGGACACATACAGCAGCAGCGGCTCAGTATTGGGGTATCCGGTGCAGTAATAGGGACACATACGGCAGCAGTGGCTCAGTATTGGGGTATCAGGTGCAGTAATAGGGACACATACGGCAGCAGCGGCTCAGTATTGGGGTATCAGGAGCAGTAATAGGGACACATACAGCAGCAGCGGCTCAGAATTGGGGTATCAGGAGCAGTAATAGGGACACATACGGCAGCAGCGGCTCAGTATTGGGGTATCAGGGGCAGTAATAGGGACACAAACGGCAGCAGCGGCTCAGTATTGGGGTATCAGGAGCAGTAATAGGGACACATACGGCAGCAGCGGCTCAGTATTGGGGTATCAGGGGCAGTAATAGGGTCACATATGGCAGCAGCGGCTCAGTATTGGGGTATCAGGTGCAGTAATAGGGACACATACGGCAGCAGCGGCTCAGTATTGGGATATCAGCAGGATGAGGAGGTTGTGCAGGTTGGGAATAGATGGTGATGGCTGAAAATATGAGAAGTGAAACGTGTCTTTGTTGTATTCTCTGCAGCCGAGTCCTGGGAGGTGACGTTGTCATGTCGGTCTGCGCCAGATGGAAAAGTGAATGATTCCATCAGAAAGAACGTCAGCTGTAAGTCACCATCTGTAACTGTGCTGTGATCTCTTGTGTTCTGTAGGACTGGTATCTACCACTGACCATATGGCGGTAATATCCATATTGGTCTTTATATAGAGATTATTTTCAGCAACAGCGCGGTCATCTGCTGAGGTTCTCCTCCACTATTAGGGGGCATCACCCAGCTGTAGTCACGGTTACCTGGTTAGGGCCCACTCAGAAGCTTCGCCCCCTGAACCAAAACCCTAGATACTCCTCTGTGTTACATCACTGTTCACACCACACAGAGACCTCAAAAGTGTCTCAGTGCTAAGGGGGTTAATATCCCCCCGCGCCCAGTAATGGAGAATCTCCAGCACCTACCTCCACCCGCAGAGCCGCCACCACATATATGGCTTTTCTGTGAGCACAGGACCTGTGATGAGGTCACAGGAGGGGAGGAGTCAGGGGTCACATGATCAGGGGCCTCAGGACTCTGCTGTGCTGACAAGTATTCAGCTCCTCTGCTGCTGCTGCTCCTTTAAGAACAGGTAACGTTGCAAACAGTAGAACAATTCCCCCCATTAAGTGATTGGATCCCCCCAGACCTTTCATAGACCTTAGTGATATTACAGATGGGAGATTCCAAGAGCGCTAGATTCAGGGGTAATCCTAGTGCTGACTGAGCCGTGCACCTGCATCTAAGAGAGCGGCCACAACCCCAGACGATGCAGCGGCCGGAGCAATGTTATTGATGGAGGGAATTTCTGAGAGCAGCAAATTAATAAGAATGTTTTACCGGAACCTCCTGGGGCATCAAGGAAAGTAGTCTCCCATTCCCACCTGGAATCTGAGCCATAATTGCCAAATCCCCCGATCTGTGGTCATCAACCAGAAGAGACTTATTTACTGGGACAAATCCCCTCATCTTCCCCAAATCCTGGCTTTTCTCTCCCAGAATATCTCTCCCATAACACAACGGCTGGTGGAGCTGGTGCCGGTGACCTGATGCTATTAGAGGGTCACTACTGACACATTGGCTCCTTTCTTCTAGAGTCAGGAGGACTGTGGTGGATCTGTCGGCAGTGACATTTCTGGCTAAGTCCGGATGACCTCTCCTGTGCTCTCTATGGATATCTCCTCTAGGATATTCTGTGTATTTGTCCCACAGAGCCCGGGGATTGGAAGGTGCACAGGTTGTAGGTATTATAGGGAGCAGGTTAGAAGATGAGGAGGAAAGCGAGTGAGGGACGTCTCCTGCAATGTCAGGTCCCAGTGTGGACCATCCTCCATCAGACCACACTTTTGGCATGGCCTCCCTGTAAGTGTTTGTTGGTTCGGCTGTATGTACAGAAGACGCTCGCTCTCCACCTTGGCATACAGATCTACTACACATTGATGAGAAACTTGCCTCCATTGTTGTCTGGTCATTATTTGGTAGGTGTAGAAGTCCATAGCTGATATTTTATTGGTTGGTTTATTGGTCGGCCTCGCAGTGCTGGGATCAGTCTGTTAGATTATAGTGATCGCCATCTTGGCCATTCCACAATATTATAGGATATTGCAGAGCATCATATGATCTATGTGTTTCTGTAATACACTGAACATGTTCTCTCCGTCGCTGAATAATTATATCTCGGCTTAGAAAGTCCCGTCCAACCATTACAATAGCTACTTCACTAACACTGGGGGAAGTAAATCTCCTTTTGTGCCACCAACCGGAGTCTTGTCTGCTCTTATTACACCCTGATATTCCGCACTTGGCATTCTTTATAAGGCTGTATTATAAAGGTTTACTAACTGATTGTGTTGGTGGAAAAATCTTTGCAAATTCAAAACAATGTCTTTTAGTCTCAGGTATAACTTCATAACGTCGCTCAGCTTGTATCTGTTCATCTCCCAAACACTACATTTGTAAAAATGTTGGGTCTTGCTTTGCTACAGTCGGCATAAATCTTCTTCCTTGAGTCCAGCTGTCCTACCAAAGGATGTCATCTGGAAATATGAATTGTATCTCCTAATAATTTGCAGTAAATGCTTAGACTCATGAGTTGTTCCTGACATGTATGAGAAAAGTGGTTTGGGAGGTAGAGTTAAAGATGGCATACTCACATTTTCTTTTGACCACCACACACCAGGCGATTTAAAGTTAAACCTTTTTTGCTGAACAATCTTCTCATATTACGTCCATTTTGCTTATTATGACTTTCAGATGTGACCTAACTTCCAAACTCAAGTCAGCCTGCCTGACTTTCCCATTGCTCAGATGTTTCTGCTGCCTCTGATTCAGCCTGTCTCATCCATTTCTTTTCAAGCCAGGACTCACATTGTTCACTTGTCTCAGCTGTTTGACAGTTTTGGTTTCTTAGCTTTTGGATTAACTTGGCCAATAGAAGGTCGTTTTTGGGGCAGTATTTTAAAAACCAGTTCTTAGTGTTATGACCCTTAAGTAATCAGGCCACACTGATTAGAGATCTTATAGGTGAATCTATATATAAAAAGCAGAAAATGTGTGACTGCCTCCCAGTCAGACTGTTCTAGTTGTGCATAGCAAGCAACCAATCAGAGCCCAGCTTTCACTTTACCTCAGCAGCTTCAGTGCTGAAAGCTGCAGTCTGTTTGCTATAGGTAACGATAACGATCTTACTCTGAGGCAATTCTCATAAATGAGGCCCCAGTTACTTCTGCAACAGCCGCTGCTATAATTACAGATGTTAGAGCAACTTTTCTGGTTGCCCCACCTTAGCGTCTCTATGTTTGCTGTCCCCTTTAAGAGCGACTCTTTGGGCGCGGTCCCTCTAAATCTTTAGGACCTTTTGGGCAGCAACTGTCGTTTTGCATTCAACACACAGACACCCATTTTCTCCCTTTATTTCTATAGAGTCTTAATTCTGGGGGCCAAATCTTGTGAACAGGGCCACCATAGGGCATCACTGCCCTGACTAGCGTATGGGGCCCGATGAGCAGAGGGGGCCCACATCAGGCCCTGTCTCTTCTGCTAATCAGGCCCCAGTGGCAGGCTTTTGCCGGTTCAATAACTGAACCTGCACCCAGGCCCGCACGGCGATACTTAAAAGCCGCTAGCCAATCAGAGGCTGGCAGCTGACGTCATTGTTATTCGCAGGCGAGTGCACGCTTGAACTGCATGGAGGGAGCATTGCCGCAGGAGCGCGGCCAGGTGAGGAGAAATGTTTTTTTATTTTTATTGAAAGCGGCACGGGGCAGGACGAGAGACACAGTGGGAAGAATGGAGACACAGTGGGAAGAATGGAGACACAGTGGGAAGAATGGAGACACAGTGGGAAGAATGGAGACACGGGGAAGAATGGAGACACAGGGGGAAGAATGGAGACACGGGGAAGTATGGATACAAGAGGCAGGATGGAGAAATGGGGCAGGATGGAGATACAGGAGGCAGGATGGGAGAAATGGGGGCATAATGGAGACATATGGGGCAGAGTGGGAGACACGGGAGCAGGATGGAGACAGATGGGGCAGGATGGGAGAAACAGGGGGAATAATGGAGACACAGTGGGAAGAATGGAGACACAGGAGGAAGAATGGAGACACAGGGGGAAGAATGGAGACACGGGGAAGAATGGAGAAACGGGGAAGTATGGATACAAGAGGCAGGATGGAGAAATGGGGCAGGATGGAGATACAGGAGGCAGGATGGGAGAAATGGGGGCATAATGGAGACATATGGGGCAGAGTGGGAGACACGGGAGCAGGATGGAGACAGATGGGGCAGGATGGGAGAAACAGGGAGAAGAATGGAGACACGGGGAAGAATGGAGACACAGGGGAAGAATGGAGATACAGGGGGTAGTATGGCTACACTGGGAAGAATGGAGAAATGGGGCAGGACGGAGACACAGGAGGCAGGATGGGAGATAGAGGGCAGAATAGGAGAAATGGAGACATATGGGGCAGAATGGGAGACACATGAGCAGGATGGAGACAGATGGGGCAGGATGGGAGACACGGGGGCAGGATGGGAGACACGGGGACAGGATGGGAGAAATGGGAGCAGGATGGAGACATATGGGGCAGGAAGGGAGACACGGAAGCAGGATGGGAGACACGGGGCAGGATGGGAGACACAGGGCTAGGATGGGAGACACAGGGAGAAGAATGGAGACACAGGGGGAAGCATGGAGACACAGGGCAGGATGGTGACAGGATCATAGGACAGATGTGGCAGGATCACGGGACAAATGGGACAGGATCACCATACAGATGGGGCAGGATCATAGGACAGATGAGGCAGGATGGGACATCACATGTGGGCAGAATGGATGCTCATGAGGGCAGGATGTGAGAACATATGGCTGGAGCCAGGAATGAAACACACTGGGCCAGGATGGGGGATATTATTACCATAAGGGCTAATTAAGGAATATTATTATTGCAGTGATGTATTTATTTTATTTTTTGAGGATAATGTTTTAAATGCGGAAGGCGGTCCTGTTACTGTGCAGAGCGACACTATGTCGCCTTTTTTTCTTCGTCTGGTGTAGTTTAGAAGTTGGGAAAAATTAAGTAATGTGTTCTGCAAGTGGTGCTCTAGCTAACCATGTTATTTCCTGCAGAGATGAGCCCTGACTGAAAGAAGTGATGGTGGTCTGTGCCGGATGAAGATGAAAAGCAAAGATGAAGGACTACACCTAGAGACATCACTGGTGAGTCAGTATGTTACCTGTACACTGACACTATACTGTATACTCTATACTATATACAGCGGTCCTGTGCACAATGTCACCAGCGATCATTGTATTACCTTTACACTGAAACTATATACAGAGCTCCTGTGTATAATGTCATTGATCACTGTATATCCGTGGTGAATGTGCCAGTGTAAGTGTAGTACTGGATGTAGCAGAGCTGGCTGATTCCCCTGCTGACACTTACAGCTCCTCCCCTAGTCTCTGGCTGTGTGCAGCTTGGTTAACTGTGGGAGAGGAAATATCCCTCCTCCTCCCCGACGGGACTACATCCTCCTCCATGTCTGCCAGGGGACTATATCTTGAACCCGGTGAGTGATTTTGCTGCAGGGAGGGACTCGGTGATCCTGGACTCACTGCGGGTGGAGAGCGCAACTCCACTGGAGGTGTCCGGGTCACAGGGGGCAACACGCCGTCCGTGGAGATCTGGCTGTTAATGGAGGTCTCAGTGCCCTCCTTGCTGCTTCGGGCTTCTGTAAAGTAAAACTCCAGCTTTCCTTGGTTCTTCTGATTTCTTCTACCTCGGGTCATCATGGAGGGTGTTAGATGAGAGGGATGAGCCATAAAAAGTAGAATGAACGCTGCATATGTTGCTAACCTGGCTCTGGGTGAGAGGGAGCTTAGTACTTAGCAAATAGATCAATGGCTGCACTCAACTGTACTAAAGCAAGGAAATGTGAATAGCTTAATGGCTTGTGAAATCTATGAAAAAACACATGAGATGCTTAGCACAAGATTTGGCCAAAAAATGTGAGCCCATCCACCAAACGTCAAGGTAAACTCAGATCGGATGGGTCCCTGACCTGACTGCCTAGTGTGAACACTTACCTATGGCTAATAACATGGTAAAGCCTGCATTTATAGGAAGGTCGGAACCAACTGTGTTTGGATGTAATTAAAATCACAGCATGGTGAAGGGCGGGGCGTTCAAGTCAGAAAAATATAGTACATATTAAATATAGGAAAACTGACTGAACAGCGATCTAGTCTGAACTGGTGCATAACCCAAAAAAACTTACAAAGCAAATAGATCAATGGCTGCACTCAACTGTACTAAAGCAAGGAAATGTGCGATACATGAAATGTGAGTAGCTTAAAGAAGTTGTCCACTACTATAACCTTTTTTTTTTTTTTCATAAATCTTGCTATTATGTGCCACTGAAAACATCTAATGTGTTTATTTTAGCAATATTACCTTTTATCATGCTGTAGCAGCACATTTTAGTGCTGGATTCAGCTCTCATGGGGTTAATCGACAACTTCCTTTCTCCTGAGTCATTGTGCTCTAATACTACAAGTTCCATGATGCATTGCACTGCTACTAAGCCTGAACCTAGCACACCCACTCCAAAACACACCCAACCCCTCCCTCCTCTAGCTTCAAAAAGATTTGTGATGTCATTTCTGTCCGACCTCCTCTTTTACATTTGTCCAACCCACACTCCATTACACACAGATAGATAGATAGATAGATAGATAGATAGATACATACAGATATATATCTATATATCTATTTCCATAGATATGTCCATATCCATGTTTCTAAACCCCTTCACCCCCTGGAGCTTTTCTGTTTTCGTTTATCGCTCCCCTTCTTTCCAGAGCCATAATTTTTCCGTCAATATGGCCATGTGAGGGCTTATCTTTTGCGGAACAAGTTCTACTTTTGAACGCCATCATTGGTTTTAGCATGTCGTGTAGCAGAAAATGTGAAAAAAATTCAAAGTGCAATGAAATGGCAAAAAAAGTGCAATCCCACACTTGTTTTTTGCTTGGCTTTTTGGCTAGGTTCACTAAATGCTAAGGCTGTGTGCACACGTTGCGGATCTGATTGCAGATCCGCAGCGTTTTTTGCTGCACTGAATTGCATTAAATCCGCAGTGTAGTGTACAACCAATGTAAGTCTATGGGAGCCGCAGACTTGTTGTGCACATGCTGCGGAAAAAGCCGCACCGAAACCGCACCAAGAACTGCATCAAAACCGCACCAAAAACTGTATCAAAACCGCACCAAAACTGCAAAACTGCACCAGGTTTTGATGCAGTTTTTGGTGCAGTTTTGATGCAGTTTTTGGTGCAGTTTTGATGCTTTTTTTGGTGCGGTTTATGCGCGGTTTTAATGCCGTTTTTGGAAATAAGTAAATAAATGGAAAATGTGCATGATTTGAATGGAAACATGCATGAAAAAACGGATTCCAAGGCCGGATTCATCATTTCACAGCTCAGTTTCATACTTTTTTTGACAGATCCGTCGCTGTGCGTTTTTTCGCCAGACAGAAAAAACGTTCCTCTGTATGTGTTTTCCATCCGGCGGAAACAGCTTTTTTGACGGATCCGGCAAAAAACGGATGAAACTCTATGAGAAAAAGACGGATTTTTTCAAAACTCGCCGGATTGTGCCTCACGGCAAAAACCTGATGTGTGAAAGCACCCAAATATATGGATAGATACATCTATGATAGATAAATATATCTATAGATAGATATATCCATAGATATATAATAGAAAGGCCGATGTTTCTATAAGACTACTTTCACACTTGCGTTTTTCGCAATCCGTCTTTTTGGGAAAAAAACGGATCCTGCAAATGTGCTCGCAGGATGCGTTTTTTACCCATAGACGTGTATTAGTGAAGGATCGCGATGGATGGCCACACGTCGCGTCCATCATGCAACGGATGCGTCGTGTTTTGGCGGACCGTTGGCACATCCGTCACGTCTGCCATTTTCTACCGCGCATGCGCGGCCAAAACTCCGCCCCCTCCTCCCTGGACTTCAGAATGGGCAGCGGATGCGTTGAAAAACTGCATCCGCTGCCCACGACGTGCACAAATTTCACAACGTGCGTCGGTATGTCGGCCCAACGCATAGCGATGGACCCGTGCCGACGCAAGTGTGAAACAGGGCTTAATGAGCGTTTAATTTAATAAAAAACTGAAAAAAACGACGTGGGCTACCGCGCAATTTTCTGCGCCAGAGGGGGAAAGCCGACGGCCGAGGCCAATATTTGTAGCCTGCTATGAATATCAGCCCGCAGCTGTCTGCGTAGCCTTTACTGGCTATTAAAATAGAGGGACCCCCCCCAAAAAATGACGTGGGGTCCCCCTATATTTTATAGCCAGAAAGGCTACGCAGACAGCTGCGGGCTGATATTAATAGCCTAGAGAGGGGCCATGGATATTGGTTCCCCCCTCCGGCTACAAATACCAGTCCGCAGCCACCCCAGAAATGGCGCATCTGTAAGTCTACGTTCACATTAGCGTTCGGCGCCGCAGCGTCGCCGCATGCGTCATGCTCCCCTATATTTAACATGGGGGCGCATGGACATGCATTGTGCTGCGTTTTGCGACGCATGGGTTTTTTTGGCCGCAAGCGTTGGGCGCAGAGGACGCAGCAAGTTGCATTTTTTTTTGCGGCCAACTTTCGGCCAAAAAGGACGCATGCGTCGCAAAACGCAGCGTTTTAGCGTGCATTTTGTTGCGTTTTTGTTTGGGTTGTGCGTTGCGTCTCCGACGCTGCGGCGCACAACGCAAATGTGAACGTAGCCTTAGATGCGCCAATTCCGGCACTGAGGCTGGTTTCACACTTGCGTTTTTGGACGCTGCGTTTTAGCGCTAAAAAACGCATGCGTTTTTTTCCTATACTTAACATTAAAAACGTATGCGTTTTTTCGCATGCGTTTTGACGCGTTTTCGGCAACGCATGCGTTTTTGAACGCACGCGTTTGTTTGCGTTAAAAACGCATGCGTTTTTATAGAAAAAAAAAACAGAAAAAACACTGAAAAACCACCCACCACCATCAGGGTGATAAAGGGATCCAAACCCTAACCCTACCCCTAACCTCACCCCTAACCGTTTAATGAACATTTTATGACAGTGCCACGATATTTCAGTGCCACGTATGTAAGTGCCACGTATGTAAGTGCCACGTGCCACGTATGTAAGTGCCACGTATGTAAGTGTCACGTATGTAAGTGCCACGTAAGTAAGTGCCACGTATGTGTCACGTATTTAAGTGCCACGTATGTAAGTGCCACATATGTAAGTGCCACGTATGTAAGTGCCACGTGCCACGTATGTAAGTGCCACGTATGTGTCACGTATGTAAGTGCCACGTATATAAGTGCCACGTGCCATGTATATAAGTGCCACGTATGTAAGTGCCACGTGCCACGTATGTAAGTGCCACGTATGTAAGTGCCACGTGACAAGTATTTCAGTGCCACGTGCCATGTATTTCAGTGCCACCTATGTAAGTGCCACCTATGTAAGTGCCACGTATTTAAGTGCCACGTATGTAAGTGCCACGTGCCACGTATTTCAGTGCCACGTATTTCAGTGCCACGTATTTCTTCACGTTTAGGGTTAGGGTTAGGCCCTAACCCTACCCCTAGCTATTTCTATTTATAGTGGGTTTTCTTGTGGATTTTGATGATTGGCAGCTGTCACACACTTCTCAGCATGCGTTTTAAAAACGCAAACGCATGAAAAATTGCATGTAAACGCGGCAAAACGCCGCGTTTTTTTTCTACATGCAAAAACGCATGCGTCTAAAAAACGCAGCGTTTTACCACGTTTACATGCGTTTTTTCACACATGCGGTTTTTAAAAAAATGCATGCAGATAAAAACGCAAGTGTGAAACCAGCCTAAGCCCCTCTCTTCCCACTCCCATGTAGCGGTGGGATATGGGGTAATAAGGGGTTAATGTCACCTTGCTATTGTAAGGTGACATTAAGCCGGGTTAATAAGAGAGAGGCGTCAATAAGACGCCTATCCATTATTAATCCAATACTAATAAAGGGTTAATAAAACACACACACATTAGGAAAAAGTATTTTAATATTCTTCATTTCACCATACTTACCATACTTCAGCCCCTGCAAAAAACGTAAAATAATAAACCGTATACTCCCTGTCCGCCGTAGTCCAATTAATAACGAGTGTCCCACGACGATCTCCCCTATAGAACAGAGACATCGGGTGATGTCACTGCTCTATAGGACCCTCAGTGACACACTGACAGGAGACAATGGCTCCTGCAGTGCATCACTGAGGTTACTATAGTTCACTGGTCTCACTTTATGGCAAAAAGCTGCGTGGGAACTTTCTCATACAGCAATGCCATAAAGTGAGACTAGGGACTATTTTCTCACAGGGGCATAGGAATACATTGTGGGGAATACATTGTGGAAGGATACCTTCCTCCCTTCATTGTCTTCCTGGAGCCCCTGGAGAGTAGTTGCATCAGCAGATGCTCCTGTTCTCCACGGGATTAATTGGATTTCTGCGGATCAGGGAGTATAGTGTTTGTTTATTATTTTAATATTTTTTATGACACTGGCTTCGGGGATCAAAGTGACAAGTGATGGTGAGTATTTAATCTATGTTATATGTACTGTATGTCTGTATGTATGTACTGTATGTCTGTATGTACTGTATGCGCATGTCGTCGCATGGCGCATGTCGTCGCATGCCGTCGCATGGCGCATGGCGTCGCATGTTGTCACATGGCGCATGTCGTCGCATGCCGTCGCATGGCGCATGCTGTATGCCGTCGCATGCATCATGTCGTCGCATGTCGTCGCATGGCGCATGCTGTATGCCGTCGCATGCATCATGTCGTCGCATGCCGTCGCATGGCGCATGCTGTATGCCGTCGCATGCATCATGTCGTCGCATGCTGTCGCATGGCGCATGCTGTACGCCGTCGCATGCATCATGTCATCGCATGGCGCATGTCGCCGCATGGCGCATGCCGTCCCATGGTGCATGCAGCATGTCGTCGCATGCTGCATGTTGTTGCATGATGCATGTCGTCGCATGGCGCATGTTCTGTATGTGTGTATGTACTGTATATGTGTGTTTTTTTTTTTGTTTTGTTTTTTTTTTACATTCAACACATTAGCCGGATGATGGGACTACTACTGTCCCATCATTGGCTAATGTGTCACTGACTGTCACTGTAGCAGGCAGAGCACGATGGGACTTGTAGTCCCATCGGACAATGCCTGCACACAGAGACACACACACACACCAAAGACCACCCCACCCCCCACAGCAGACCCAGCACATACCGGCAGCAGAGCCCCGGCGCCGGCCCCCACCCCCACATGCCGGCGCAGAGCCCCGGCGCCGTACCTACATACCGGCGCTGGCACGCAGAGCACCGGCGCCGGCCCCCCACATGCCGGCGCAGAGCCCCGGCGCCGTTCCTACATACCGGCGCTGGCACGCAGAGCACCGGCGCCGGCACGTACATACAGACCTCAGCGCCCGCACCTTCATCATCACTGCCTAGCCCCGCCCGCCCCCAGCACAGCCCCGCAGGCAGCCACCAGCCCCGCCCACAGCCCAGTCACTCTTGATGAGTGACTGCTGACTGTGCGGCTGGGACACACCTGCTGCTGACGTCACGTCAATTTCCAGAGTCTGGAAATTGACGTGACGTCGGCGGAAATAAGCGGCGGCTGCAGCCTGGGGGTCACGTGACCCGGACTCAGCCGCCGCTACAGCGCCGCTCACAGGCAAAAACGGCAACAAAAGGTATTTGCACAATTCATCAGGGGCCCCGGGGGGATACATTGGGGGGTTAATTGAAAGTAGTGGACAACCCCTTTAATGGCTTTTGAAATCTATGAAAAAAAACACATGAGATGCTTAGCACAAGATTTGGCCAAAAAATGTGAGCCCATCCACCAAACGTCAAGGTAATCTCAGATCGGATGGGTCCCTGACCTGACTGCCTAGTGTGAACACTTACCTATGGCTAATAACATGGTAAAGCCTGCATTTATAGGAAGTTCGAAACCAACTGTGTTTGGATGTAATTAAAATCATATATTTACAGGGAGCTCAGTACTCACACAGCCATTTTTCAGATGCCAGGCCACATCTGATTCGCTACAAAGTATTAAACATGAACATTTTATTTATGGTAAAGATAATTTGACCAATTACTTGTGAGCCCCTGAAATGAGAGTTTGTAGAAAAATTCCTAAACGTTTCACAGGATATTTTTTTTTCAACCTCTTTAATTAAACCTGAAAGTCGCCACTTCAACTGTATCTCAGTTGTTTCATTATAAATCTAAATTAGTGGTCTGCAGAGCTGAAATCACAACCTAACTGTGTTCATATATTTACACTATATGGACAAATATTGCATCTCTTTCCCCCCGACCCCCCAAATCAAATCCAAAAATGTCCTCCTGCCCCTTTTCCTAACTCCCAATCCCAGAATAGATGAGGACCTTCGGAGTTGCCAATCCTCCCTCCTCTGTAGCCTTCTGGAGATAAAGCATCTTCAGCCGCGGCTCTTTACCTCCTACAGACAAAATGGGGGAAAACAAAACACTTTTATTACAGTAAAATGTCCCCAATCCCTTTTCCCTTCCCCCAATCCAGAAGGCTGGGGTGAGACTATCTCTCCAGAGACCCCTGTACAGGAATATTAGACCCCCAGCGCCAGGCCCCATTATACAGAAGAATAGCGCTATCTCCATAGTTCTTACACAGGACACAGAGATCATAGTAACATAGTTATTAAGGTTGAAGGAAGACTTTAAGTCCATCTAGTTCAACCCATAGCCTAACCTAACATGCCCTAACATGTTGATCCAGAGGAAGGCAAAAAAAAACCATGTGGTAAGAGTAAGCTCCACCATGGGGAAAAAAATTCCTTCCCGACTCCACATACAGCAATCAGACTAGTTCCCTGGATCAACGCCATATCATGGAATCTAGTATATATACCCTGTAACATTATACTTTTCAAGAAAGGTATCCAGTCCCCTCTTAAATTTAAGTAATGAATCACTCATTACATCATACGGCAGAGGGTTCCATAGTCTCACTGCTCTTACAGTAAAGAATCCACGTCTGTAATTATGCTTATACAAAAAAAGGTTGCACTCTATCGTGCCAAAGCATGTCTAATATGAAATACATGAAATTTGAATAACAAAATGGCTTTTGAACATTAGAAAATTATTTAAGAGACGCTTTGCACAGAATTTGATTTAATCAAATAGTGTGAGCCCATCAACCATCGTCAAGGTGGTCTCATTAAACTGATGGGTACCTGACCTCCCTGTCCCTGAGTCAGCAGATGAGTCCGCCAGAAATGGGTAAAGAAGATATTAACTTATCTTTGGAGAGGCCGCCTTTAAGACCTTCTTCTAGGTCATTAAGCCAGACTAACATGGACCTTGCCGTACAAGTAGCTGATATAGCCGGTTCAAATACCCCTGTTCATGATTCCCATGCCCGTTTACAGAGAGTCGACTTTGCGAAACAGTGGGTCTTGTAGGGAACCAGAATCCTCTACTGGAAGTAAGGATTTTCTGGACGTGAACGCTACTGCTATGTCTACTTTTGAGGCTTTAGCCCAAGTAGACATGTCCTCATCCTGAAAGGGATAACGCCTCTTCGATGATGAAGGCAACCCTTTTTGCCCTTGGCTCTCCCATTCTTTTTTAACTAAATTTTTGATTGCTGTTATTACTGGAAAGGTAGGTCTTTTCCTTTCTGACAATCCTGCGAACATTATATCCTGTGGTGTTTTGGGGTCTTTAATACCCATGGTATCACAGACAGATCTAACAAGATTATCAATGCTCTCTGTTGGAAAGCATGTATCTTGTTCACCTTCCGAGGAAATGCATTCCTGGGAAATATCCATATCTTTATCTTCGTTATCAGTAGAACAGTCTGATTTTGGTGAATTATACTTCCTGCTTTTACCTTCAGGAATACTCTCTGAACTACGTAAGGCCCGTAATTCGTCACTGATCATCTGTCTGATGTCATCTGATCTTACTGAGGATTCCTCACGTAAGGTGGTTTCAATACAAATGTAACACATTCTCTTTGTATGACTATCCGGGAGGGGCTGGGTACATAAAGCACATTGTTTGTGCTTTGATTTTTCAGTTCTTTTTGCCTAGGGTGTGTAGAAAAAAGAGGGAGCAACAAACTGCTTAATTGGCTGGGATACACACTCAACCCAGTGAAGCTGTCGATCAAGGTACCAGCTGGAGAGGAGATGGAGGCACAGGCTGAGAGTAGGATCGGTCAGATCTTTTCTCCTTTGTGCTTTTTGTGGAGGATCTGCTCTGTTTGGATCGTCCGCTGCTTGTACTGCTGCGAGGTGCATTGGCTGTGTCTTCTAACGAAGGCACTGCTGAGTCCTGAGGTGATGCCATGCTTGTGGATCGCCCCCACGTAAAGGGCAATGGGGTACTCGGTACCGGGCCCTTCGGTTCAGGGGATGTCACGGTGGCCCAACCCGGTCCGTGGCCCTTTGAGGGACGTCCAATAAAAAGGAAAGTTTGTATGATGTTCGTGACGCCACCTGTGGTATTCGGTCAGGGTGATTGACGCTGCTTGGGGGTCCGCTGGGGTGATGTTATGGCAGCTAGATGGTATACCTTCCCACAGGTGAAGTGTATCCCCAGGGCTTCCCAGAAGTGTAGATGGTGATGGTGTAAGGCGCGGTGAATAATGAGGACAAGGCACTGCTGAGTCCTGAGGTGATGCCATGCTTGTGGATCGCCCCCACGTAAAGGGCAATGGGGTACTCGGTACCGGGCCCTTCGGTTCAGGGGATGTCACGGTGGCCCAACCCGGTCCGTGGCCCTTTGAGGGACGTCCAATAAAAAGGAAAGTTTGTATGATGTTCGTGACGCCACCTGTGGTATTCGGTCAGGGTGATTGACGCTGCTTGGGGGTCCAACGGGGTGATGTTATGGCAGCTAGATGGTATACCTTCCCACAGGTGAAGTGTATCCCCAGGGCTTCCCAGAAGTGTAGATGGTGATGGTGTAAGGCGCGGTGAATAATGAGGACACAAGGTTGCAGTCTATGTACCTTTTACTGAAGGCTTCCGTGTCCACAGTCCTGGGCACCGGATCACGGGGTAGGCAGAGTCCGGCCGGTCTGAAGGCAAATCCAGAGTCTCCTTATCCAGGTGGAATGCAATAGCCTTCCTATGCGCACAGTAACACAGTGGGTCCTCACTTGCTTAAGCTCTAATTAAGTCCTCTCTGTTATTACTCTTCTCTCTCTGTTCCCCGTGGTCGGATAGAACAAAACCCGTATGACTGATGGCCTGAGGCTTGTTTATAGGGACCCTAGAGACGCCCCGACCCCTCACAAGTTGCCACCGTGTCTTCTTAGGTATTTTAGGTCGGGCAGCCATCTTGAAATTGACTGTCGTGCCAGTCTCTGAAGCAGTGGCGTAGAGCAATTTACTCCCTCGGTATTCTGGCTACCGGAACGCGCACCAGAAGGATGCAGCTCCTCTCGTCTACTATCCTCTCTGGTATCCACTTGTTGCTATGCCTTCGTTTCTCACTCACTACAACACGCTTCCTTTCAATGTCTCTCTCTTTGGATGCTGCCCCACGTGGGGCAGGCGCAGCTTCGTGGACCCTCGTCCTCCTCAGACCGTAGTCTGGATCTGACTAGAACTCGCTCCAGCCAGCTCGGTCCAGAGACCTTTCTGTTGTGAATTCCGCTCTTGGGCTCCCTCCGGTGGTTGTAAGTGGCACTTTTGTGAATTCTGCTCTTGGGCTCCCTCCGGTGGTTTTAAGTGGAACGGCTGCTCCTTGGATTTAGCAGTCAGCAGCTGCTTCCACTGATCGTCTATTCTGGCTCGGCTATTTAGCCTGGCTCTATCCTTCAGCCAGTGCCACTTGTCAATGGTTCCTGGTTGGATTCACATCTCTTCTTGGATTTCCCTGATATTCTGAGCAGTTCAGCAAAGATAAGTCCTTGCTTTGTTCTTTTGCAGTCCACATTTTGTGGACTTTATCGTTCAGCACATTCTATGTTTTTTCTAGTCCAGCTTGTCAGTATGGATTTATTCAGTTAAGCTGGAAGCTCTGGGAAGCAGATTTACCCTCCACACCTTTAGTCAGGTGTGGAGATTTTTGTAAACTCTGTGGTGGATTTTTATAGTTTTTTAATACTGACCGCACAGTATTCTGTCCTATTCTATCTATCTAGCTAGCGTGGCCTCCTTTGCTTCATCCTGGTTTCATTCTGTGTATGTCATTTCCCTCTCCACTCACAGTCAATATTTGTGGGGGGCTGGCTATCCTTTGGGGATTTTCTCTGAGGCAAGATAGCTTTCCTGTTTCTATCTTTAGGGGTAGTTAGTCCTCCGGCTGTGACGAGGTGTCTAGGGAGTGACAGGAACATCCCACGGCTACTTCTAGTGTTGTGTTAAGCTCAGGAACTGCGGTCAGTACAGGTACCACCTCCTCCAGAGCTCGCCCTATGTTGCTCCTAAACCACCAGATCATAACAGTACAAGTGGCCAAAAATGAATTAAATGCATCTCAAAAGAAGGAAAAAAAAGTTCTGAGCCATTTTTTTTTTTTTGCAGTCTGTTTTGTCTTTTTTTTCCTCTTAATCTCTGGGTGGTTCAGGATTTTGGCGCTGGCATGGATGTTCAGGGTTTGTTTTCTCATGTGGATCAACTTGCTGCAAGAGTTCAGAGTATCCAAGATTATGTTGTCCAGACTCCGGCATTAGAGCCTAGAATTCCTACTCCTGATTTGTTTTTTTGGGGATAGATCTAAGTTTTTGAACTTTAAAAATAACTGCAAATTGTTTTTTGCTTTGAAACCCCGTTCCTCTGGTGATCCCATTCAGCAGGTTAAAATTGTCATCTCTCTGCTGCGTGGTGACCCTCAGGACTGGGCATTCTCCCTTGAATCAGGGGATCCGGCATTGCTTAATGTAGACGCATTTTTTCAAGCGCTCGGATTATTGTATGACGAACCTAATTCTGTGGATCATGCAGAAAAAACCTTGTTGGCCCTGTGTCAGGGTCAGGAAGCGGCAGAATTATACTGCCAGAAATTTAGAAAATGGTCTGTGATCACTAAATGGAATGAGGATGCTCTGGCAGCAATTTTCAGAAAGGGTCTTTCTGATGCCCTTAAAGATGTTATGGTGGGGTTCCCCACGCCTGCTGGTTTAAGCGAATCTATGTCTCTAGCCATTCAGATTGATCGGCGCCTGCGTGAGCGCAAAGTTGTGCACCATATGGCAGTATCCTCTGAGCAGAGTCCTGAGACTATGCAATTTGATAGGATTTTGACTAGAGCAGAACGGCAGGGATTCAGACGTCAGAATAGGCTGTGTTTTTACTGTGGTGATTCTGCTCATGTTATTTCTGTTTGCCCTAAGCGTACTAAGAGGGTCACTAGGTCTGTTACCATCAGTACTTTACAGCCTAAATTTCTCTTATCTGTGACCCTGATTTGCTCATTATCATCCTTTTCTGTCATGGCATTTGTGGATTCAGGCGCTGCCCTGAACTTAATGGACTTGGAATTCGCCAGGCGCTGTGGTTTTTCCTTGCAGCCTTTGCAGAGCCCTATTCCTTTGAGGGGCATTGATGCTGCACCGTTGGCCAAGGATAAACCTCAGTATTGGACTCAGCTGACCATGTGCATGTCTCCAGCACATCAGGAAGATTGCCGTTTTCTGGTGTTGCATAATTTGCATGATGTTGTTGTATTGGGTTTTCCATGGTTACAGGTACATAATCCTGTGCTGGATTGGAAATCTGTCTGTGACTAGTTGGGGTTGTCAAGGGGTACATAGTGACATTCCTTTGATGTCAATTTCCTCTTCCCCCTCTTCTGAAGTCCCTGAGTTTTTGTCGGATTTCCAGGATGTATTTGATGAGCCCAAGTCCAGTTCCCTTCCTCCACATAGGGACTGTGATTGTGCTATTAACTTGATTCCTGGCTGTAAGTTCCCTAAGGGTCGACTTTTCAATCTGTCTGTGCCAGAGCATGCCGCCATGCGAAGTTATGTTAAGGAGTCTTTGGAGAAGGGGCATATTCGGCCGTCTTCGTCACCATTGGGAGCGGGATTCTTTTTTGTTGCCAAGAAGGATGGCTCCTTGAGACCCTGTATTGATTATCGCCTTCTTAATAAGATCACGGTCAAATTCCAATACCCTTTACCTTTGCTTTCTGATTTGTTTGCTCGGATTAAGGGGGCTAGTTGGTTTACTAAGATTGACCTTTGTGGGGCATATAATCTTGTTCGTATTAAACAGGGTGACGAATGGAAAACTGCATTTAATACGCCCGAAGGCCATTTTGAATACCTTGTGATGCCTTTCGGGCTTTCTAATGCTCCTTCTGTATTTCAGTCCTTCATGCATGATATTTTCCGCAATTATCTTGATAAATTCATGATTGTGTATTTGGATGATATTTTGATTTTTTCCGATGACTGGGAGTCTCATGTGAAGCAGGTCAGGATGGTATTCCAGATCCTTCGTGATAATGCTTTATTTGTGAAGGGGTCTAAGTTCCTATTTGGAGTTCAGAAGGTCTCTTTTTTGGGTTTCATTTTTTCTCCCTCGTCTATAGAAATGGATCCTGTTAAGGTCCAAGCCATTCATGACTGGATTCAACCCACATCTGTGAAGAGTCTTCAGAAATTTTTGGGCTTTGCTAATTTTTATCGCCGTTTCATTGCCAACTTTTCCAGTGTGGTTAAGCCCCTGACCGATGTGACGAAGAAAGGTGCTGATGTGACGAATTGGTCCTCTGCGGCTGTTGAGGCCTTTCAGGAGCTTAAACGCCGATTTACTTCTGCCCCTGTGTTGCGTCAGCCGGATGTTTCTCTTCCTTTTTCAGGTTGAGGTTGACGCTTCTGAGATTGGGGCAGGGGCCGTTTTGTCTCAGAGGAATTCTGATGGTTCTTTGATGAAACCGTGTGCCTTTTTTTCCAGAAAGCTTTCGCCTGCGGAGCGCAATTATGACGTTGGCAATCGGGAGTTGTTGGCTATGAAGTGGGCATTTGAGGAGTGGCGACATTGGCTTGAGGGAGCCAAGCACCACGTTGTGGTCTTGACCAATCATAAGAATCTGATTTACCTCGAGTCGGCCAAGCGGCTGAACCCTAGACAGGCTCGATTGTCCCTGTTTTTCTCCCGTTTTGATTTTGTGGTCTCGTATCTTCCGGGATCTAAGAATGTTAAGGCTGATGCCCTCTCTAGGAGTTTTTTGCCTGATTCTCCTGGAGTCCTTGAGCCGGTTGGCATTCTTAAGGAAGGGATGATTCTTTCGGCCATCTCCCCTGATTTACGGCGGGTGCTTCAGGAATTTCAGGCTGATAAACCTGACCGCTGTCCAGTGAGGAAGCTGTTTGTTCCTGATAGATGGACAAGTAAGGTAATTTCTGAGGTTCATTGTTCGGTGTTGGCTGGTCATCCTGGAATTTTTGATACCAGAGATTTGGTTGCTAGGTCCTTTTGGTGGCCTTCCTTGTCGCGGGATGTGCGTTCTTTTGTGCAGTCCTGTGGGACTTGTGCCCGGGCCAAGCCTTGCTGTTCCCATGCTAGTGGGTTGCTTTTGCCCTTGCCGGTCCCTGAGAGGCCCTGGACACATATTTCCATGGATTTTATTTCGGATCTTCCTGTTTTCCAGAAGATGTCTGTTATCTGGGTGGTTTGTGACCGGTTCTCTAAAATGGTCCATTTGGTACCTTTGCCTAAATTGCCTTCCTCCTCTGATTTGGTTCCATTGTTTTTTCAGCATGTGGTTCGTTTGCATGGCATTCCGGAGAATATTGTGTCTGACAGAGGTTCCCAGTTTGTTTCTAGGTTTTGGCGGGCCTTTTGTGCTAGGATGGGCATTGATTTGTCTTTTTCTTCGGCGTTCCATCCTCAGACAAATGGCCAAACTGAGCGAACTAATCAGACCTTGGAAACCTATTTGAGATGCTTTGTGTCTGCTGATCAGGATGATTGGGTGGCTTTCTTGCCATTGGCCGAGTTTGCCCTTAATAATCGGGCTAGTTCTGCTACCTTGGTTTCTCCCTTCTTTTGTAATTTTAGTTTTCATCCTCGTTTTTCTTCGGGGCAGGTTGAGCCTTCTGATTGTCCTGGTGTGGATTCTGTGGTGGACAGGTTACAGCAGATTTGGACTCATGTGGTAGACAATTTGACGTTGTCTCAGGAAAAGGCTCAAAGTTTTGCTAACCGCCGTCGGTGTGTTGGTCCCCGGCTTCGGGTGGGGGATTTAGTCTGGTTATCTTCTCGTCATGTTCCTATGAAGGTTTCTTCCCCTAAGTTCAAGCCTCGTTTTATTGGTCCTTATAAGATTTCTGAGATTATCAATCCGGTATCTTTTCGTTTGGCCCTTCCGGCCTCTTTTGCCATCAATAATGTTTTCCATAGATCTTTGTTGCGGAGATATGTGGTGCCCGTTGTTCCCTCTGTTGATCCTCCTGCCCCGGTGTTGGTTGAGGGGGAGTTGGAATATGTGGTTGAGAAAATTTTGGATTCTCGTTTTTCGAGGCGGAGGCTTCAGTATCTTGTCAAGTGGAAGGGTTATGGCCAGGAGGATAATTCTTGGGTTGTTGCCTCCGATGTTCATGCCGCCGATTTGGTTCGTGCTTTTCACTTGGCTCGTCCTGATCGGCCTGGGGGCTCGGGTGAGGGTTCGGTGACCCCTCCTCAAGGGGGGGGTACTGTTGTGAATTCCGCTCTTGGGCTCCCTCCGGTGGTTGTAAGTGGCACTTTTGTGAATTCTGCTCTTGGGCTCCCTCCGGTGGTTTTAAGTGGAACGGCTGCTCCTTGGATTTAGCAGTCAGCAGCTGCTTCCACTGATCGTCTATTCTGGCTCGGCTATTTAGCCTGGCTCTATCCTTCAGCCAGTGCCACTTGTCAATGGTTCCTGGTTGGATTCACATCTCTTCTTGGATTTCCCTGATATTCTGAGCAGTTCAGCAAAGATAAGTCCTTGCTTTGTTCTTTTGCAGTCCACATTTTGTGGACTTTATCGTTCAGCACATTCTATGTTTTTTCTAGTCCAGCTTGTCAGTATGGATTTATTCAGTTAAGCTGGAAGCTCTGGGAAGCAGATTTACCCTCCACACCTTTAGTCAGGTGTGGAGATTTTTGTAAACTCTGTGGTGGATTTTTATAGTTTTTTAATACTGACCGCACAGTATTCTGTCCTATTCTATCTATCTAGCTAGCGTGGCCTCCTTTGCTTCATCCTGGTTTCATTCTGTGTATGTCATTTCCCTCTCCACTCACAGTCAATATTTGTGGGGGGCTGGCTATCCTTTGGGGATTTTCTCTGAGGCAAGATAGCTTTCCTGTTTCTATCTTTAGGGGTAGTTAGTCCTCCGGCTGTGACGAGGTGTCTAGGGAGTGACAGGAACATCCCACGGCTACTTCTAGTGTTGTGTTAAGCTCAGGAACTGCGGTCAGTACAGGTACCACCTCCTCCAGAGCTCGCCCTATGTTGCTCCTAAACCACCAGATCATAACAGTACAAGTGGCCAAAAATGAATTAAATGCATCTCAAAAGAAGGAAAAAAAAGTTCTGAGCCATTTTTTTTTTTTTGCAGTCTGTTTTGTCTTTTTTTTCCTCTTAATCTCTGGGTGGTTCAGGATTTTGGCGCTGGCATGGATGTTCAGGGTTTGTTTTCTCATGTGGATCAACTTGCTGCAAGAGTTCAGAGTATCCAAGATTATGTTGTCCAGACTCCGGCATTAGAGCCTAGAATTCCTACTCCTGATTTGTTTTTTTGGGGATAGATCTAAGTTTTTGAACTTTAAAAATAACTGCAAATTGTTTTTTGCTTTGAAACCCCGTTCCTCTGGTGATCCCATTCAGCAGGTTAAAATTGTCATCTCTCTGCTGCGTGGTGACCCTCAGGACTGGGCATTCTCCCTTGAATCAGGGGATCCGGCATTGCTTAATGTAGACGCATTTTTTCAAGCGCTCGGATTATTGTATGACGAACCTAATTCTGTGGATCATGCAGAAAAAACCTTGTTGGCCCTGTGTCAGGGTCAGGAAGCGGCAGAATTATACTGCCAGAAATTTAGAAAATGGTCTGTGATCACTAAATGGAATGAGGATGCTCTGGCAGCAATTTTCAGAAAGGGTCTTTCTGATGCCCTTAAAGATGTTATGGTGGGGTTCCCCACGCCTGCTGGTTTAAGCGAATCTATGTCTCTAGCCATTCAGATTGATCGGCGCCTGCGTGAGCGCAAAGTTGTGCACCATATGGCAGTATCCTCTGAGCAGAGTCCTGAGACTATGCAATGTGATAGGATTTTGACTAGAGCAGAACGGCAGGGATTCAGACGTCAGAATAGGCTGTGTTTTTACTGTGGTGATTCTGCTCATGTTATTTCTGTTTGCCCTAAGCGTACTAAGAGGGTCACTAGGTCTGTTACCATCAGTACTTTACAGCCTAAATTTCTCTTATCTGTGACCCTGATTTGCTCATTATCATCCTTTTCTGTCATGGCATTTGTGGATTCAGGCGCTGCCCTGAACTTAATGGACTTGGAATTCGCCAGGCGCTGTGGTTTTTCCTTGCAGCCTTTGCAGAGCCCTATTCCTTTGAGGGGCATTGATGCTGCACCGTTGGCCAAGGATAAACCTCAGTATTGGACTCAGCTGACCATGTGCATGTCTCCAGCACATCAGGAAGATTGCCGTTTTCTGGTGTTGCATAATTTGCATGATGTTGTTGTATTGGGTTTTCCATGGTTACAGGTACATAATCCTGTGCTGGATTGGAAATCTGTCTGTGACTAGTTGGGGTTGTCAAGGGGTACATAGTGACATTCCTTTGATGTCAATTTCCTCTTCCCCCTCTTCTGAAGTCCCTGAGTTTTTGTCGGATTTCCAGGATGTATTTGATGAGCCCAAGTCCAGTTCCCTTCCTCCACATAGGGACTGTGATTGTGCTATTAACTTGATTCCTGGCTGTAAGTTCCCTAAGGGTCGACTTTTCAATCTGTCTGTGCCAGAGCATGCCGCCATGCGGTTATGTTAAGGAGTCTTTGGAGAAGGGGCATATTCGGCCGTCTTCGTCACCATTGGGAGCGGGATTCTTTTTTGTTGCCAAGAAGGATGGCTCCTTGAGACCCTGTATTGATTATCGCCTTCTTAATAAGATCACGGTCAAATTCCAATACCCTTTACCTTTGCTTTCTGATTTGTTTGCTCGGATTAAGGGGGCTAGTTGGTTTACTAAGATTGACCTTTGTGGGGCATATAATCTTGTTCGTATTAAACAGGGTGACGAATGGAAAACTGCATTTAATACGCCCGAAGGCCATTTTGAATACCTTGTGATGCCTTTCGGGCTTTCTAATGCTCCTTCTGTATTTCAGTCCTTCATGCATGATATTTTCCGCAATTATCTTGATAAATTCATGATTGTGTATTTGGATGATATTTTGATTTTTTCCGATGACTGGGAGTCTCATGTGAAGCAGGTCAGGATGGTATTCCAGATCCTTCGTGATAATGCTTTATTTGTGAAGGGGTCTAAGTTCCTATTTGGAGTTCAGAAGGTCTCTTTTTTGGGTTTTATTTTTTCTCCCTCGTCTATAGAAATGGATCCTGTTAAGGTCCAAGCCATTCATGACTGGATTCAACCCACATCTGTGAAGAGTCTTCAGAAATTTTTGGGCTTTGCTAATTTTTATCGTCGTTTCATTGCCAACTTTTCCAGTGTGGTTAAGCCCCTGACCGATTTGACGAAGAAAGGTGCTGATGTGACGAATTGGTCCTCTGCGGCTGTTGAGGCCTTTCAGGAGCTTAAACGCCGATTTACTTCTGCCCCTGTGTTGCGTCAGCCGGATGTTTCTCTTCCTTTTTCAGGTTGAGGTTGACGCTTCTGAGATTGGGGCAGGGGCCGTTTTGTCTCAGAGGAATTCTGATGGTTCTTTGATGAAACCGTGTGCCTTTTTTTCCAGAAAGCTTTCGCCTGCGGAGCGCAATTATGACGTTGGCAATCGGGAGTTGTTGGCTATGAAGTGGGCATTTAAGGAGTGGCGACATTGGCTTGAGGGAGCCAAGCACCACGTTGTGGTCTTGACCAATCATAAGAATCTGATTTACCTCGAGTCGGCCAAGCGGCTGAACCCTAGACAGGCTCGATTGTCCCTGTTTTTCTCCCGTTTTGATTTTGTGGTCTCGTATCTTCCGGGATCTAAGAATGTTAAGGCTGATGCCCTCTCTAGGAGTTTTTTGCCTGATTCTCCTGGAGTCCTTGAGCCGGTTGGCATTCTTAAGGAAGGGATGATTCTTTCGGCCATCTCCCCTGATTTACGGCGGGTGCTTCAGGAATTTCAGGCTGATAAACCTGACCGCTGTCCAGTGAGGAAGCTGTTTGTTCCTGATAGATGGACAAGTAAGGTAATTTCTGAGGTTCATTGTTCGGTGTTGGCTGGTCATCCTGGAATTTTTGATACCAGAGATTTGGTTGCTAGGTCCTTTTGGTGGCCTTCCTTGTCGCGGGATGTGCGTTCTTTTGTGCAGTCCTGTGGGACTTGTGCCCGGGCCAAGCCTTGCTGTTCCCATGCTAGTGGGTTGCTTTTGCCCTTGCCGGTCCCTGAGAGGCCCTGGACACATATTTCCATGGATTTTATTTCGGATCTTCCTGTTTTCCAGAAGATGTCTGTTATCTGGGTGGTTTGTGACCGGTTCTCTAAAATGGTCCATTTGGTACCTTTGCCTAAATTGCCTTCCTCCTCTGATTTGGTTCCATTGTTTTTTCAGCATGTGGTTCGTTTGCATGGCATTCCGGAGAATATTGTGTCTGACAGAGGTTCCCAGTTTGTTTCTAGGTTTTGGCAGGCCTTTTGTGCTAGGATGGGCATTGATTTGTCTTTTTCTTCGACGTTCCATCCTCAGACAAATGGCCAAACTGAGCGAACTAATCAGACCTTGGAAACCTATTTGAGATGCTTTGTGTCTGCTGATCAGGATGATTGGGTGGCTTTCTTGCCATTGGCCGAGTTTGCCCTTAATAATCGGGCTAGTTCTGCTACCTTGGTTTCTCCCTTCTTTTGTAATTTTAGTTTTCATCCTCGTTTTTCTTCGGGGCAGGTTGAGCCTTCTGATTGTCCTGGTGTGGATTCTGTGGTGGACAGGTTACAGCAGATTTGGACTCATGTGGTAGACAATTTGACGTTGTCTCAGGAAAAGGCTCAAAGTTTTGCTAACCGCCGTCGGTGTGTTGGTCCCCGGCTTCGGGTGGGGGATTTAGTCTGGTTATCTTCTCGTCATGTTCCTATGAAGGTTTCTTCCCCTAAGTTCAAGCCTCGTTTTATTGGTCCTTATAAGATTTCTGAGATTATCAATCCGGTATCTTTTCGTTTGGCCCTTCCGGCCTCTTTTGCCATCAATAATGTTTTCCATAGATCTTTGTTGCGGAGATATGTGGTGCCCGTTGTTCCCTCTGTTGATCCTCCTGCCCCGGTGTTGGTTGAGGGGGAGTTGGAATATGTGGTTGAGAAAATTTTGGATTCTCGTTTTTCGAGGCGGAGGCTTCAGTATCTTGTCAAGTGGAAGGGTTATGGCCAGGAGGATAATTCTTGGGTTGTTGCCTCCGATGTTCATGCCGCCGATTTGGTTCGTGCTTTTCACTTGGCTCGTCCTGATCGGCCTGGGGGCTCTGGTGAGGGTTCGGTGACCCCTCCTCAAGGGGGGGGTACTGTTGTGAATTCCGCTCTTGGGCTCCCTCCGGTGGTTGTAAGTGGCACTTTTGTGAATTCTGCTCTTGGGCTCCCTCCGGTGGTTTTAAGTGGAACGGCTGCTCCTTGGATTTAGCAGTCAGCAGCTGCTTCCACTGATTGTCTATTCTGGCTCGGCTATTTAGCCTGGCTCTATCCTTCAGCCAGTGCCACTTGTCAATGGTTCCTGGTTGGATTCACATCTCTGCTTGGATTTCCCTGATATTCTGAGCAGTTCAGCAAAGATAAGTCCTTGCTTTGTTCTTTTGCAGTCCACATTTTGTGGACTTTATCGTTCAGCACATTCTATGTTTTTTCTAGTCCAGCTTGTCAGTATGGATTTATTCAGTTAAGCTGGAAGCTCTGGGAAGCAGATTTACCCTCCACACCTTTAGTCAGGTGTGGAGATTTTTGTAAACTCTGTGGTGGATTTTTATAGTTTTTTAATACTGACCGCACAGTATTCTGTCCTATTCTATCTATCTAGCTAGCGTGGCCTCCTTTGCTTCATCCTGGTTTCATTCTGTGTATGTCATTTCCCTCTCCACTCACAGTCAATATTTGTGGGGGGCTGGCTATCCTTTGGGGATTTTCTCTGAGGCAAGATAGCTTTCCTGTTTCTATCTTTAGGGGTAGTTAGTCCTCCGGCTGTGACGAGGTGTCTAGGGAGTGACAGGAACATCCCACGGCTACTTCTAGTGTTGTGTTAAGCTCAGGAACTGCGGTCAGTACAGGTCACACCTCCTCCAGAGCTCGCCCCATGTTGCTCCTAAACCACCAGATCATAACACCTTTCTCTCTCGGTCTCCAGCCAGGAACTCCCCAACTTTCTAACAAACCCACCAGTTTTACCTATCTGTGAGGAGTGGCCTAATAGATAGAACCTTTGCTCCCCCTGGTGCACTGGAGTGTGAAGTGTGTGGTGTGTTTGTGATACCTGGACAGGAGATCTCCTTTATTGCCTCCAGACGTAATATCACCCCCCCGGTGGAGGAATAATATTACTGCAGCAACCAGGACTCTGGGGTGCTGCACTTGGATGCCGGGGTATTAGCGCCGGCGTCCTTTTACACTGGAGGCCGCCATCTTCTTCCTGTTGTACCTGGAAGTCTTCATCACTTCCGGGTTGCGGCCATCTTGCGTGTACCTGCGCACTGTCTGCTTGCCGGTGCCATCTCTCACCCTCACCCCGGAAGCTTTTGTTTCACTTCCGGGGGAACAAACACTGGGCTCCACGTACGCCCGCCGAGAGCGGCATCGCGCTTACCTAGGTGCGTTTTCGCACTCCGCAGGCCCGCTGAAGCGTCCTCTTCCTCTGTGAGCCAGGCGACTCCCCGATCCTGGCCTCACGGTGTCTGCCAGCAGAGGGGGGAGCTGAACCAGGACCCCCGACGCTGCTTCCAGCACTGGAGCCCCTGCCGTCCCACAAGGTAAACCGCGCAAGCGGCATCCAGGCCAGGTATCCTCTTCTCCATGAGTTCCCTTAGGAACCGGAAACAAACTGTGGGAGCGAGGTGGACCGCCCCTTTTATCTCTCCATAGGGTTTCCTGTTCCTAGGGGCGGATCCCCTCTCTCAAGTGTGTGCTGTCGTGGCGAAGAGAAAAAAATTATTACCTTTGCTGGAACTGCAGGTTTCTGTTCCCCATTCTATTTCAGGGTAGTTGAAGTCCCCCATAATAATGACTTCTCCTTGAGACGCAGCTTCATCTATTTGCTTTACGAGGATATTCTCCATAGCTTCCATTATTTTTGGAGACTTATAACAAACCCCTATCAGTAATTTATTATTTTTTCCCCCTCCCCTTATCTCCACCCACAGGGACCCTACATTTTCATTAGATTCACCTATATTATCACGCAGGATGGGTTTTAAGGATGATTTTACATATAGACACACCCCTCCCCCTCGCTTATCCGTTCAGTCATTTCTGAACAGACAACAACCCTGCAAGTTAACAGCCCAGTCATGGCTCTCATCCAGCCACGTTGCAGATATCCCCACCATGTCATAATTATGCTCCAACACCATTAATTCTAATTCGTCCATTTTGTTGGCGAGGCTTCTGGCATTAGTATACATGCATAGCTCCCAACCGTCCCTCATTGTGCGGGATTGTCCCGGATTTGACTCTTTGCCCCGCTGTCCAGCGCAGGACGCTGTGATCCCGGGAGACAGCAGGAGATCTCGTCACACCCCCTTTTGTTAGGCCACGCCCCTTCCCCATGTTCTGAGTCTCCCAGCGTCACTGTTCAGAGAGGGAGAGAGAGGGGACTCACTGAGTCACTTCTAGTTTGAGGTACGTAACACGTAACAGCCGAACACAGCCTGGGTGCCACTGCCGGCGGCAATGTAAGCAGCAGACCAGTGTGCTGTGTGAGTGGACTGGAGCTGCTAATTATTCAATAATTAGCAGCTCCAGTCCACTCACACACTGGTCTGCTTATATTCTGTCTCCAGTCAGTGCATTGATTTGAGGAGGAGAAGGCTGAAGCTGCAGTTCCCTGGGAGAGGGTGACTACACGATCACGACGCTATTATTGTGACTGCTATTAATACCCCACGCATAAAAAGGGCTAAGCCAAAGCCCCTGGCCTGTGACAGTCTGTCTGACACTGTATCAGATCATGTGCTATATTCTCGAACAGACGTACACACACACACACACACACACACACACACACACACACACACACACACACACACACACACACACACACACACACACACACACACACACACACACACAAGCGGCTCCGCTCGGTACACCTCGCGCACACACACACGCGGCTCCGCTCGGTTCACCTCGTACACACACGCGGCTCCGCTCGGTACACCTCGTACACACACACACGCGGCTCCGCTCGGTACACCTCGTACACACACACAAGCGGCTCCGCTCGGTACACCTCGTACACACACACAAGCGGCTCCGCTCGGTACACCTCGCACACACACACACGCGGCTCCGCTCGGTTCACCTCGTACACACACGCGGCTCCGCTTCGTACACACACACGGCTCCGCTCGGTACACCTCGTACACACATGCGGCTCCGCTCGGTACACCTCGTACACACACACACACGCGGCTCCGCTCGGTACACCTCGCACACACGTGGCTCCGCTCGGTTCACCTCGTACACACACGCGGCTCCGCTCGGTACACCTCGTACACACACACGCGGCTCCGCTCGGTACACCTCATACACAAACGCGCGGCTCCGCTCGGTACACCTCGTACACACACACAAGCGGCTCCGCTCGGTACACCTCGCACACACACACGCGGCTCCGCTCGGTTCACCTCGTACAGACACGCGGCTCCGCTTCGTACACACACGCGGCTCCGCTCGGTACACCTCGTACACACACACAAGCGGCTCCGCTCGGTACACCTCGTACACACACACGCGCGGCTCCGCTCGGTACACCTCGTACACACACACGCGGCTCCGCTCGGTACACCTCGCACACACGTGGCTCCGCTCGGTTCACCTCGTACACACACGCGGCTCCGCTTCGTACACACACGCGGCTCCGCTCGGTACACCTCGTACACACACACAAGCGGCTCCGCTCGGTACACCTCGCACACACACACGCGGCTCCGCTCGGTTCACCTCGTACACACACGCGGCTCCGCTTCGTACACACACGCGGCTCCGCTCGGTACACCTCGTACACACACACGCGCGGCTCCGCTCGGTACACCTCGTACACACACACACGCGGCTCCGCTCGGTATACCTCGCACACACGTGGCTCCGCTCGGTTCACCTCGTACACACACGCGGCTCCGCTTTGTACACACACGCGGCTCCGCTCGGTACACCTCGTACACACACACACACGCGGCTCCGCTCGGTACACCTCGTACACACACACACGCGGCTCCGCTCGGTACACCTCGTACACACACACGCGGCTCCGCTCGGTTCACCTCGTACACACACATGCGGCTCCGCTTCGTACACCTCATACAAACACGCGGCTCCGATCTTTACACCTCGTACACACACACACATGCGGCTCCACTCGGTTCACCTCGTACGCACACACGCGGCTCCGCTTTGTACACCTCGTACACATACGCGGCTCCGCTCGGTACACCTCGTACACACACACACGCGGCTCCGCTCGGTGCACCTCGCACACACGTGGCTCCGCTCGGTTCACCTCGTACACACACGCGGCTCCGCTCGGTACACCTCGTACACACACACACGCGGCTCCGCTCGGTACACCTCGTACACAAACGCGCGGCTCCGCTCGGTACACCTCGTACACACACACAAGCGGCTCCGCTCGGTACACCTCGCACACACACACGCGGCTCCGCTCGGTTCACCTCGTACACACACGCGGCTCCTTTTCGTACACACACGCGGCTCCGCTCGGTACACGTCGCACACACACACACGCGGCTCCGCTCGGTACACCTCGTACACACACACGCGGCTCCGCTCGGTACACCTCGCACACACGTGGCTCCGCTCGGTTCACCTCGTACACACACGCGGCTCCGCTTTGTACACACACGCGGCTCCGCTCGGTACACCTCGTACACACACACACGCGGCTCCGCTCGGTACACCTCGTACACACACGCGGCTCCGCTTCGTACACACACGCGGCTCCGCTCGGTACACCTCGTACACACACACACGCGGCTCCGCTCGGTACACCTCACACACACGTGGCTCCACTCGGTTCACCTCGTACACACACATGCGGCTCCGCTTCGTACACCTCGTACAAACACGCGGCTCCGCTCTTTACACCTCGTACACACACACACATGCGGCTCCACTCGGTTCACCTCGTACGCACACACGCGGCTCCGCTTTGTACACCTCGTACACACACGCGGCTCCGCTCTTTACACCTCGTACACACACACGCGGCTCCGCTCGGTACACCTTGTACACACACGCGGCTCTGCTCTTTACACCTCGTACACACACACAAGCGGCTCCGCTCGGTACACCTCGCACACACACGCGGCTCCGCTCGGTTCATCTCGTACACACACGCGGCTCCCCTCAGTACACCTCGTACACACACGCGGCTCCGCTGTATAGATCACCTGACGTGCTCAGTTCAGTGCGGGCTAAGCGCCGGAGCCCGCGCTGAAACGGGGTTTATTACCTATGTCGTACTATTACGGCATAGGTAATAAAGGAGTTAAAGAACAGCACCAGAATGGGGGGGGGGGGGCATATACCAAGATAAGGGATATATATTACCAGGATGGGGATATATATACCAAGATGAGGCCCAGTATAAGGGACATATACCAGTGTGTGTATATAGATAGACTGGCTATTGAACCCGTTCTACGCCCGGGTGGCGAGCATTCATATTGCTATATGGTCTCCATCCTGGTATGTACTGCTTCCATCCTGCGTCCCAATCCTGTAATTTGCTCCCATCCTGGGCCCCTATTCTGTCATGCGCTGCTCCCATCCTGCGCCCCCATTCTGTCATGTGCTGCTCCCATCCTGCGCCCCCATTCTGTCATGTGCTGCTCCCATCCTGGCCCCCCATCCTGTCATGCGCTGCTCCCATCCTGCGCCCCCATTCTGTCATGTGCTGCTCCCATCCTGCGCCCCCATTCTGTCATGTGCTGCTCCCATCCATATGCCCCGTATGCTGCTCCATGAAGGTTGATGGCCCCCATAAGATGCTCCATAGCATAATATGCCCCGTATGCTGCTGCGATAAAAAAAAAAATGGTTCAGGCCCCCGACACTTTCGAAATTCACCTGTCCACGTTCCACCGCTGTGCGCCAGTCTGTCTTCCGGGTCTCTGGCTGTGACTGTTCAGTCAGATGGCACGCACTAAGCTCGTCATCGCGCCCTCTGACCTGAACGTCACAGCCAGAGGACGCGGAAGACGGAGCCCAGTGGTGGAACGGGGACAAGGGAATATCGCATACTCGCCCTCCTGGCACGTCCGTGCTTCTCCGTCAGAGATCTCAGTATGCGTTCAGACTAGTGCTTACACATACTGCGATCTCCTGGGCCACAATTCTCATCCCCGGATGCATAACTCTGTGGAGTCCAGACTGCGCAGGCGCTTGCTCAGTTTATAAAGGCTTCGGACACAGTGATGCTCCCAGTGTTATATTATAGATAGATATGATGCGGGGGTCCGGTTCAAATCTTGCACCACAACCCATCACACTCTATTCATGCCACTGTTCTCGGTTGCTCTATGTGACTGTAGACATTTGATTTGAATCCTCACAGCGTTCACATCGCACGCTGTGAGGATTTTCCAGACACGGCAGCGGGCGGTTATATGACTTTGAGTATGTGACTTCCTTACTCCTTTAAACATTCTGACTAGACATGACCAATCTCAGTCAATACTCTTGCATTGATATAGTCCGCACCCATCTAGTCAGTACCTGACTGCATGTATGTAAATCACATACTTGTGGACACATGACTGTTCGCTGCCGGCACTGGAGAATCCTCCCAACATACAGTGCAGTTGTTGTCAGGAGTAGTGATGATGAGCGAATATACTCGTTGCTCGGGTTTTCCAGAGCATGCTTGGGTGATCTCCGAGTATTTATTTATGACTGCTCGGAGATTTAGTTTTCATCACCACAGCTGAATGATTTACAGCTACTAGCCAGCCTGAGTACATGTGGGCATTCCCTAGCAACCAGGCAACCCCCACATGTACTTATGCTGGCTAATAGATGTAATTCATTCAGCTGCGGCGATGAAAACTAAATCTCCGAGCACTAAAAATTACTCGGAGGACCCCCGAGCATGCTGGGGAAAACCCGAGCAACGAGTATATTCGCTCATCACTAGTCAGGATTCAAAAGTCTGACAAAAGTATTTCCCCTTGTAAATAAAAATACTCTAAAATACTCCCCTCTCTTAGTATGCAGGCACCTGGTCTCCCAAGGCTCACGTGACGTTATGCCACGTGAGCACTGCAGCCAATTAGCAGCTGCTATTAGGGTTCGCTCTCACTGACTAAAGGTACCGACACTTCAGCGACGCTGCGGCGATATAGACAATGAGCCGACCTAAACTAGATCGCTAGAGCGTCGCTGTTTAGGTCGCTGTAGAGATGTCAAACACAGCAGCTCCAGAACGATGCAGGAGCGATCCAGTGACGTAACGGCGACTCACTTATCGTTCTCGCTGGTTGTTAGCTCCATGTAAAACATTGCTGGCATCGTTGCTTTTGATGTCAAACATGACGATACACGCCGACCTGAAGACTAAATAAAGTTGTGGACTTCTAGCTCCGACCAGCGATATCACAGCGGGATCCAGATCGCTGCTGCGTGTCAAACACAACGAGATCGCTATCCAGGACGCTGCAACGTCACGGATTGTTGTCGTTCTCGTTTCAAAGTTGCTGAGTGTGACGGTACCTTAAGAGGAGCCGGCTGCTACGTCGGTTACGTCAATATCATTGTGTTTGTATTGGTGATTTGCTTGCTGATTTTAATTATAGATTTGCTTGCCCATCATTTCAGCTTCAGAAATCCATGTTTCTATTCAGTAACCGTAAGCAGATGAAGACATGCGAGCTGGATCTTCTGTAGACCTAAAGTGAGACCCAAGATTGGTAATCAGGTAAAGCCATCACTCCTTTACTCTCTTAAGGTACCGTCACACTAAGTGACGCTGCAGCGATACAGACAACGATGCTGATCGTTGCAGCGTCGCTGTTTGGTTGCTGGAGAGCTGTCACACAGACCGCTCTCCAGCGACCAACGATGCCGAGGTCCCAGGGTAACCAGGGTAAACATCGGGTTACTAAGCGCAGGGCCGCGCTTAGTAACCCGATGTTTACCCTGGTTACCAGCGTAAAATGTAAAAAAAACAAACACTACATACTTACATTCGCGTCCCCCGGCGTCCGCTTCCTGCACTGACTGAGCGCCGGCCCTAACAGCAGAGCGGTGACGTCACCGCTGTGCTGTACTTTCACTTTACGGCGCTCAGTCAGTGTGGGAATCGGACGCCGGGGGACGCGAAGGTGAGTATGTAGTTTTTTTTTTTTACATTTTACACTGGTAACCAGGGTAAACATCGGGTTACTAAGCGCGGCCCTGCACTTAGTAACCCAATGTTTACCCTGGTTACCAGTGTAAAACATCGCTGGTATCGTTGCTTTTGGTGTCAAACACGACGATACACGCCGGTCTGACGACCAAATAAAGTTCTGAACTTTGTTCAACGACCAGCGATATCACAGCAGGATCCTGATCGCTGCTGCGTGTCAAACACAACGATATGGCTAGCCAGGACGCTGCAACGTCACGGATCGCTAGCGATATCGTTTAGTGTGAAGGTACCTTTAGTATCTTGGGGGGGCCTAAGCCATTGTTGTTCCAGCCACTAGGCCCATTGTGTAGGTAGACCTAGTGGTGCCGTAACCACAGGGGGTCAGACATACAGTCACAGTTGGTGGGGCTTGGCCTCACAAAAAATACCTCCACCATTGCACAATTAACTTTAGAGGGGTGAGGTGTGTCCCTGCTTGATTGAAGAGCTGCTTTTGTGATTTTGCACTTTTTCTAACCCTAAAGGCCCCGTCTCACATAGCGAGATCGCTAGCGAGATCGCTGCTGAGTCACTAGTTTTGTGACGCAACAGCGACCTCAGTAGCAATCTCACTATGTGTGACACGTACCAGCGATCAGGCCCCTGCTGTGAGATCGCTGGTCATGTCGGAATGGCCTGGACCTTTTTTTGGTCGTTGAGGTCCCGCTGACATCGCTGAATCGGTGTGTGTGACACCGATCCAGCGATGTCTTCATCGGTGTGTGTGACACCGATCCAGCGATGTCTTCACTGGTAACCAGGGTAAACATCGGGTTACTAAGCGCAGGGCCGCGCTTAGTAACCCGATGTTTACACCCTGGTTACCAGTGTAAATGTAAAAAAAAACAAACAGTACATACTCACCATCTGATGTCCGTCAGGTCCCTTGCCGTCTGCTTCCCACACTGACTGACTGCCGGCCGGAAAGTGAGAGCAGATCACAGCAGTGACGTCACCGCTGCGCTCTGCTCTCACTGTACGGCGGCAGTCAGTCAGAGCGGGAAGCAGACGGCAAGGGACACCGAAAGGCGAGTATGTACTGTTTGTTTTTTTTGGTAACCAGGGTAAACATCGGGTTACTTAGCGCGGCCCTGCACTTAGTAACCCGATGTTTACCCTGGTTACCCGGGTGCTGCAGGGGGACTTCGGCATCGTTGAAGACAGTTTCAACGATGCCGAAGTCGTTCCCCTGATCGTTGGTCGCTGGAGAGAGCTGTCTGTGTGACAGCTCCCCAGCGACCACACAACGACTTACCAACGATCATGGCCAGGTCGTATCGCTGGTCGTGATCGTTGGTAAATCGCTATGTGAGACGGGGCCTTAAGTCACACTAAACGACTTACCAACAATCACGACCAGCGATACGACCTGGCCGTGATCGTTGGTAAGTCGTTGTGTGGTCGCTGGGGAGCTGTCACACAGACAGCTCTCTTCAGCGACCAACGATCAGGGGAACGACTTCGGCATCGTTGAAACTGTCTTCAACGATGCCGAAGTCCCCCTGCAGCACCCGGGTAACCAGGGTAAACATTGGGTTACTAAGCGCAGGGCCGCGCTTAGTAACCCGATGTTTACCCTGGTTACCATTGTAAATGTAAAAAAAAAAACCACTACATACTTACATTCCGGTGTCTGTCATGTCCCCCGCCGTCAGCTTCCCGCACTGACTGTGAGCGCCTGCCGTAAAGTAAAAGCAGAGCACAGCGGTGACGTCACCGCTGTGCTGTGCTTTATGGCCGGCGCTCACAGTCAGTGTACTCTAATTCATTACTTATTGGAAATAAATATTTATTTTTTTCTGTTTTTGATTACTGCAGTGTTTCTGAAACAATGATCGGCAGTACTGAATGGGTGTGTCGGAGGCGTGGTCATGGGTGTGGTCGGGGCGTGGTCATTCAGGGGGCGTGGCCCCTTGGAAACTCCCTGAATCCAAAGTCACTGAATCACAAGTCACACTTACCGCCGTTCACACTTACGCTCCGGACACACTCGGCTCTTTCACACTCGCTAAGCTGAAGATTTAAAAAAAAATTTTTTTCTCTTTCCCCTCAGCAGCAATCCACCTTGCTGCTCAATGCACTTCCAAAAGATCAGACAAGGCCTCATATTCAGGCTCCAGCGCCATGCCCCATTATACAGAAGAATAGCGCTATCTCCATAGTTCTTACACAGGACACAGAGATCAGACAAGGTCTCATATTCAGGCCCCAGCGCCATGCCCCATTATACAGAAGAATAGCGCTATCTCCATAGTTCTTACACAGGACACAGAGATCAGACAAGGTCTCATATTTGGGCCCCAGCGCCATGCCCCATTATACAGAAGAATAGCGCGATCTCCATAGTTCTTACACAGGACACAGAGATCAGACAAGGTCTCATATTCAGGCCCCAGCGCCATGCCCCATTATACAGAAGAATAGCGTGATCTCCATAGTTCTTACACAGGACACCGATCAGACAAGGTCTCATATTCAGGCCCCAGCGCCATGCCCCATTATACAGAAGAATAGCGCTATCTCCATAGTTCTTACACAGGACACAGAGATCAGACAAGGTCTCATATTTGGGCCCCAGCGCCATGCCCCATTATACAGAAGAATAGCGCTATCTCCATAGTTCTTACACAGGACACAGAGATCAGACAAGGTCTCATATTCAGGCAGTTTCTATTTTACTCCAACCCTCTTTATATGACCGAGATCAGAGTCTCATTATACCGAGTAGCTCCAGGGATAAAGACCCCCGTCTGGTCCTAACACGCTGGGGGCCTGTATTCTCTCATTTGTGGCCCCAGCGTTTCTTGTAGAATAAATCCCTTTCTCATACAGTCCTGTAGTAATGATTTTGTTCTCATGTTTTCTAGGATGGTTTGTCTGACTCCATCGTATGTTATCAGTGTATGTGCGAGAGACGAGAGGCCGATGTCTGCAGTGTTACCGTGTGTGTCCGGGGTCAGTTCTACAGGGGGATAGAGAGCTGAGGGGTCTGTGACCGAAGCTGGGGGTATACGGGTTTATACAGCGTACACAGGCGGGTCTGTGACTGAAGCTGGGGGTATACGTTTGGTCAGTACACAGGACCCCATACAAACCGGGATCCGCTCAGTACACGCCCGGCTCTGCTCCGTACACACACGGCTCCGCTCCGTACACCTTGTACACACACGGCTCCGCTACATCCACACTGTAAACCCCTCCTGACCCCACACATAAACTTCCCCTCATCCAGCACCATGACAACCAGCACAGCAGAGTCCTGCATACACTGAGGCCCCTGATCATGTGACCCCTGACTCCTCCCCTCCTGTGACCTCATCACAGGTCCTGTGCGCACAGAGCAGCCGTAGAAATCTCAGGCCTCGGTGGTCTCCCCCAACTTCTGCTCTTTCTCCTTCTTTTCTTGCAGGGGCCGCAGTGGATTTCATCCTAGATCTGAATAGAGAAGCGATGTTCCTTCAGTCTGATGGTAATTGATGGTGATATTTGTCCAATGGCCACTATATCGAGTAAATCCCACCAGGACTGTAGCAGGTAAAGACCCCAATATCCACAAGTGTCCCTTCTAATGGGGGGGGGGAAAGTACCAAAGAAAAACCATCATATCCCGTGAAAAAGAAACCCTGTACATAGAGACATTGGCCTCAGATATCTCCTGTCTTGTTGTTCTTACCAACAATCTACTATATAATTGTCTAAGGGGCACTTCCGTCTTTCTGTCTGTCCTTCTGTCTGCAACTTCCGTCACGGAAATCCCGTGTCGCTGATTGGTCTCGCCAGCTGCCTGTCCTGGCTGCCGCGACCAATCAGCGACGGGCACACGAGAATTAGTCCCTCCCTACTCCCGTACAGTCAGTGCCCGGTGCCCGCTCCATACTCCCCTCCACTCAGCGCTGACAAAGGGTTAATGACAGCGTTAACGGACCGTGTTATGCCGCGGGTAACACACTCCGTTAACGCTGCTATTAACCCTGTGTGACCAACTTTTTATTATTGATGCTGCCTATGCAGCATCAATAGTAAAAAGATCTAATGTTGAAAATAATAAAAAAACAAAAAATCTGCTATTCTCACCTTCCGTTGAGGCGCGCACGGCTGCCGCCAGCTTCCGTTCCCAGAGATGCATTGCGAAATTACCCAGAAGACTTAGCGGTCTCGCGTCATCTGGGTAATTTCGCAATGCATCCTGGGAACGGAAGATGGCGGCAACCGCGCACGCATTGACAGAGCTTCGCTGGACGATGGAGGGTGAGTATAGAACTATTTTTTATTTTAATTATTTTTTTTTAACAGGGATATGGTACCCACACTGCTAAATACTACGTGGGCTGTGTTATATACTACATGGCTGCTATATACTGCGTGGGCTGTGTTATATACTATGTGGGCAATGTTATATACTGTTTGGGTTGTGTTATATACTACGTGGGCTGTGTTATATACTGCGTGGCCACTGCTATATACTGCGTGGCCTGTTTTAACGCATCGGGTATTCTACAATATGTCGTGGCTTGTGCTATATACTATGTGGCTGCTATAAACATACATACATATTCTAGAATACCCGATGCGTTAGAATCGGGCCACCATCTAGTCTCTTATAAAAGCCTCAAACTTCTGTGTGTGAATCAGACCTGAGATCTAACGTGATAGAAGATTACAGTGCGGGGAAGACGGGAAACCTTCATATAGACGGCCGGTGGGGATGGAGTCAGTGATGGACTCTGGACAAATATGTTTCTAGAGCCGTAGTAGAAGATGAAGATGTCGTCCTCATCATGAAGTAGTTATTTCTCCTGTCACGTGTAATGAATATCTCCTGCAGTATTGCCAATGCCGATTCCAGTGTCGGTAAATGAGACGAGAATTAGTGTTATGGAAGATGAGTCTATGAGGAACGTATTCAGCTGCCGACTCCGAGGAAGAAACTGCTTGTTGTCTGTGGCCTAAAATATATAGGTTTTATTAGTAGATGGAAAACTAAATACTGTAAAATAATAAATCTCATATGTTTCCCTTATTATCTCCAGTAATTGTATTATTACACAGGATATTTATGATGTTACATCGGCTCATCTTCTTCTCACTCAGGTCTCTACAATATCGGATCCTCTCAGTGAAGATCTTCTATATAAGAGAATTTTCCTGATTTACCCATCAAGGATGAATATGGACAGAGACAAGATGGCGGAGAGGATATTACACCTCACCCTAGAGATCCTCTTCCGGCTTACTGGAGAGGTGAGAGATTCTGATGACGTCACATTACATCATTCTTATCTATGGGAATAATAGAAGGACAGAACTGGAGAGGTGAGGACTCTGGAAATGTCTGTAGTGAGATTTATTAATGTGTCTCTCCATAACCAGGATTACACAGTAGTGAAGAAGACCTCTAGTGAGTGCTGTCAGGACCCTGTGTCTGAGGGATGGGAAAGACCCCTGAGCCCAATCACGGAGCCTGCACCTCACCCCCTGATACAAGAGGACATCAATGACCAGAAGATCCTAGAACTCACCTACAAGATGATTGAGCTGCTGACTGGAGAGGTGACACTGCTGGGAATGCTGGGACATTATACAGTAACACTATGAAGGGATCGGGGGGATGACGGTATCATTGTATGTGTCAGGTTCCTATAAGGTGTCAGGATGTCGCTGTCTATTTCTCCATGGAGGAGTGGGAGTATTTAGAAGGACACAAAGATCTGTACAAAGACGTCATGATGGAGGTTCCCCAGCCCCTCACATCACCAGGTAATAGACCGGAGTAAATACACACAGCCTATAATTATCTGTATGTAAAGAATGAATTCAGTCCCTGTATGTGTTTCCTCCAGATCTATCCAGTAAGAGGACAACACCAGAGAGATGTCCCCGTCCTCTTCTTCCACAGGACTGTAAACCAGAAGATCCCAATGCTCCTCAGGATCATCAGGTAGATGGAGAGAAGGTGTCAGGAGATCTCCCCTATGATGTGTAGACGGCTGTGAAGGTCTTGTGCTCAGTCTTGTTTTATCCATCAGTGTTAAATATTTTATAATTGTGTAATGAGAACGGTGGAGATGACAGGATTAGAGCTGATCATAGATGTGACTTCTCCAATCTGTCTGTGACTTTTACAATATTTGTTTCAGGGTGAAGATCTGACCCATATTAATACTACAGAGACATATGTGAGGGGTGATGAGCGGTGTAAAGAGGAGATTCCTACACATGACCACCCAGGTGAGTAGTAACCACTAAATGCAGAGAAGTCACAGATTCTTCTCAGTCACCGGCTGTGGCTGCTTTATCAGTGGTGTAGTCCGGCCGTATCACAATTGTGTGATCACTATTTTGCCTGTAGACCACAACATTGTTCTCCATCCAAAACTGTTCAAATGACTTTGGGCATTGAAATCCCCTTTCTATAGAACGTATAGCCTGGAGGATTCACTTAGCTAAATTTGAAGATTCTGACCATTACCTGTCCTTATCTGTAAACTACAAAGCCAAATGACAGTGTATGTAGAATGTGCTGACAAGTTAGAAAATCACTTAAAAATATTATGATGTTCCTGTAAGAGAAAGTGGAGGGTAATGATGCTGTCGGCTTCCTAGATCCCTGATATCTTATTGGATGAATCTACCTTCTCTCCCTTCTGTGCTGCTGAATGTGATCATATTGTCCCTACAAGACCAAGTCCAGTGTTTCTGACCAAACTTCCCTTTTATGATCGACAACATTAAATGTGCAGTGAGGCCAAGTGTGAATTTCTGTCCAATAACAACAGAGTTTCCCTTTATCCTGACTTTTCAATTTCCTTAAAACTCATTAACTTCAAGGAAGATTTTGAAAAACTACATAGAAACCATTACACCTGTGCCATGATATATCTCTATTAGAAAAGACCGTGTGCACTACTGTATGGATGGTGCTGAGGTAGGCTCCCACACCTTAATACAATAAAGAAAAAACCTAGCACTCAACTTTGATGCGTATGTGAATTTTATTTGTAGTACCCAACAAAACGTTTCGGTCCTGTACACGGACCTTCATCAGTTACGTACTGAACTGTGGCTTGGGCATAAAGAGACAAAGTGTCTCTGGGCACACATACATGCAGCGCCAGAGCGCTGGATTGGTGTAATAAACTGATAGAGACCTGGCGTTGTGTGCAGTTGTCAGACGCGGTGTCCACCGTTGGGTACTACAAATAAAATTCACATACGCATCAAAGTTGAGTGCTAGGTTTTTTCTTTATTCTTTATGATATATCTCTAAGCTGTGCGTGGCTGATGGCTGTAATATACATTTATTCACACCTGCAGGAGATGTGTTGGCTCAAGCCCTGGTTTCATGGATTCACTCCACGTCATAAATTACATTATGTTTTAATTTCTAAGGTATTCAAATTCATGCACCATCTCTTTTGAAATGGGGAGTACTAATACTGTCACAATTCTGTTGTCTGGTATCCCTGGTCTAGGGGCTCTTTCCCTGTCTCTTCCCACCCAGGGAAGAGGGGAGTAGTAGTGTACCATGATACACCAACCAGACTAACAAGGTAATACAAACAGGGATAGAGCAAAATACCAGTCAAACAAATATACACACATAACAACAGAGGTAACACCAGGACGTGGAGAATGGGGTTAAACCAAAATAGGAGAAGAAAGGGAATTATTATACACTCAAAACCTAGCAACAGTCACAGAAAAATCCACCAATCGCCTACTCTAATAACCACCAACAACCTCCAGCCATTCAGCTTAAGCTATCTCTGACAATAAGTGCACACAAAGGGCCCAGTTTATATAGGAGATGGGAGTTTCTAACAGTGCATAGCTTAGAGCCTTAATGATGTAAAGCTTCCAGGAGCTCTCTACTGAGCAGATTAACCCCTGAATTGCTAATATTAATTTACACCATTTAATATGAAGGTGAAGTGCTTCTAATCAGTGGAGGAGTAGGAGAAATCAGACTCTGCAGTCTTCTGGCTCCTCTCTGTTGCGGTAAACCTGTGACAAGAGGGGAGTGGTTAACACTGAACAGCTGAGAGCATCACCCAGGAAAGCTTCCAGGAGCTCTCAACTTAACAGATGTACTGCTAGAAGAATCCTGCACCATTTAGTATGAAGGTAAAGTTCTTCTTATCAGCGTAGGAGGAATCAGATGGTGCAGTCTTCTGGCTTCTTTTTGTTGCAGTAAACCCCTGAAAGTTCCCCCAGTCCCCTAATTCCCCTGAGGGACCTCAGAGCTGTGTTTATCAGAGTGTGCCATGTGAAAAAAATGTATCAACCTGATCGCATGAACGTCAGATGCTTGTACCCACATCCTCTTTTCAGGACCCATACCTTTTAAGTGTACTAAAGTGACCAATGAACCATGGGAGAATCAACCATCTTGGCAATCTGAAATTCCATATTTCCATCAACCATGAGCGTAGATGGAGGTAATGGTGACAGTACAGAAGACACAACATATTTAGTAGAGACTCGAGAAACACATTATGAATCCAAAAGGTGGGTGGCAAAGCAAGACGGAATGTTACGGGATTAAAGATGGCCACAATCTTATAAGGACCGATGAACCTGGGACCCAGTTTCCAAGAGGGAACCTTAAATTTTATGTTTCTTGAGGACAACCACACCAAGTCACAAACACACGGTCTGGACCCATCAAACGTCTTCGATCAGCCACCCTTGTATTTGGACCCCATCTTCTTCAAATTCTTAAGAGCCCCTTGCCACACAGACATAATAGATGATAAATCTTTCTTCAAGTATTCCTGAAGACCGATCTCTATTTAAATAGCTGAACTGAGGATGAAATCTGTATGCCCTAAAGAACGGGGACTTGCCAGCAGACTTATGACAACAATTATTTACCGCAAATTCAGCTAGAGGTAAATAAGTAGCCTAATCCTCCTGATTCTCAGAAACAACACCAAAAGTAATTCACAAGATTCCGGTTAACACATTAAGTTTGCCCATTAGACTGTGGATGAAACGCTGAAGAAAACAACAGATGGATCCCCAAACGAGTGCAAAACGCCTTCCAAAATTTGGAAATGAATTGCACCCCTCCAATCAGAAACAGTATTGATAGTAATCCCTTGTATTTTTACGATCTCTCAGATGAAAATTTGTGCCAAGTGGTCTTGGTTTTAGGTAAAACAGGTAGCGGCATGAAATGTGACATCTTACTGAATCTATCCACCACCAACAAAATTACAGTATTACCAATTAGATAAGTAATGAAATCTACCGATAAATGAATCCAAAGTCTACTGGGAATCGCCAATGCTTGGAGAAACCCAGATGGACGAATATGAGGGGTCTTTGAATGTACACACACTTCAGGCAGCTACAAACTTCCAAACATCCTGATGCACCTCTGTCCACCAAAAATGCAGAGTGAGGAGATCTGTGGTGACTTTACTACCAGGATGTCCAGCCAAGATCGAATCTTGATGTTTATTTAAAACTTTTAGATGGAGATTGAAAGACACAAACAGCTTACCTAAAGGACAGGCAGCAGGGATGTCTCCCTGAGACTATAACCTCTTTCTCAAAATTGAACCATATAGACGTAATAAACCCCTTTTTGTAGTATTGAAACCAGATCACAATTATCTCCACCCCAAGGAAAACATCAACATAAGGCGTCTGCCTTTATGTTCTTCCTCGGCATATATGTAATAGAAAAGTTAAATCTGGTGAAGAACAATGCCCATCTTGCCTGTCTAGGTGTCAGGCGTTTCACAGACTTTAGATATACAAGATGCCTATGATCGGTGACTACCATGACTGGATGAACTGACCCCCTCCAGAAAATGATGCCACTCCTCAAAGGCCCACTTGATTTCCAAGAGTTCACTGTTCCCTGTTATGTCAGTTTTTTTCAGTGGATAACAGTTTTTTTTTTAGAAAAATATGCACATGTATGCAATTTATCAGGAGATGCACTCTGTGACAACACAGTCCCCACCCCCACTTCAGACTCGTCAACTTCTACAATAAATGGCTGAGTGACGTCAGGCTGTAAGAGAATAGGCGCAGATGCAAAACACTCCTTCAAGATATTGAATGCCTCCATGGCTGGACTGGACCATTTGGAAAAATCTGTCCCTTTCCCGGTCATATCCATCAGAGGTTTGGCCACTATAGAAAATGTTTTGATGAACTTACAGTAGTAATTGGTGAAACCCAAAAACCTTTGTAACACCTTCAAATTATTAGTATGTTCCCAATCCAGTACCACCTGGACTTTCACCAGATCCATGTGAAAACTGGTGGACGATAAAACATATTCTAGAAAAAGAGAAAATATAAATAATTTCAGCTCACCACTGTGACAGCCGTTTCAGACTCTTTAGCACGGAAGTAGTTCAGTCCAGATTAAGCATAGCTGTATCCAAGCAAAAAAAGAGAGATATCCAGTGAGCGTAGAAGGAACAGTAGTAGACTTTTTTCAAAGAACTTTTAAATATTGAAGTGCAATGAATCCAATAATGTTACATGTATAGACAAAAAATTTACCCCTCACCCCCCTAAAACTACGCGTTTCGGCAGATACCTTTTTCAAGTTGATATCTGGCATCTTGCAATCTCAGAATCAATAGTATGAACAGTTAGGGTACCGTCTCACAGTGGCACTTTGGTCGCTAGGACTGCACGATCCGTGACGTTCCAGCGATATAGTTACTATATCGCTGTGTCTGACACGCTACTGCGATCAGGGACCCCGCTGAGAATCGTACGTTGTAGCAGATCGTTTGAAACTTTATTTCGTCGCTGGATCACCCGCTGACATCACTGCATCGGCGTGTGTGACGCCGATGCAGCGATGTCTTCACTGGTAACCAGGGTAAATAGTCAGTCAGTGCGGGAAGCTGACGGCGAGGGACGTGACAGACACCGGAATGTGAGTATGTGTTTTTTTTTTTTTTTTACATTTACAATGGTAACCAGGGTAAACATCGGGTTACTAAGCGTGGCCCTGCGCTTAGTAACCCGATGTTTACCCTGGTTACCCGGGGACGTCGGCATCGTTGGTCGCTGGAGAGAGCCGTCTGTGTGACAGCTCTCCAGCGACCACACAACGACTTACCAATGATCACGGCCAGGTCGTATCGCTGGTCGTGATCGTTGGTAAATCATTTAGTGTAACGGTACCCTTAGAGTGAAAGGGGAAACACTCCACAAATGTGCAAGTAATTAAGCTGATGCAGATCACCCGACCTCCAGGATGTATTTTTCCCCTGAAAAAAATGCCGTTTAAATACAAAAATATAAACTGTTTCTTACTATCAAGAAAGAGTCAAACAACAATAATTATAGTAAGGTCATAAGAGTTTCCATTATAGATATACTACGTGGTACTGTTAGTGTTCATGTGTTTTAAAACTAATATATACTACAGGTAAAACCATTATAGGGCCAAAAAATGCAAGCAATATTTAAAAAAAATAAAAAAAATATATAATTTAAAAAAAAATTAAATATTGCTTGCTTTTTTTTTTGCCCCTAACCCTGCCCAACTGTCCAAAAAGGTTGAAATAACCACCTTATTTTTGTCCAGATGGATCTCAGCCAGTAGAAAAAATTGTGACTTACCCACAGAGGAGATATGTATCCTCTGGTTGCTAATCTACTCGCAACCCAGGCTCCTTAGTTTTCCGGTTGCTGTTTATGGTGAGGAAGGGAAAGACAAGCACCCACAAAATTACCCTTTCCACCACGATAAAAACACACTCCCCCTTTATGCCGAACTACAGTTTGAATAGCAGAATGAATCACCTAACCCATCTTTGACCCCTGAACCCCCGCAAATTGGAGTGTCTCTTTATGTCTCTGGCAAAGATGGTGATCCACCCGGATAACCAGAGACATGGCCACCTCAAGGGAAACCAAAGTCTTATACGAAGCAAAGGCATCCTTAACCCTTAGGCTGCCGTCACACTAGCAGTATTTGGTCAGTATTTTACATCAGTATTTGTAAGGCTACTTTCACACTAACGTTTTTGGCTGTAAGTCGCAATGCGTCGCTTAGGAGAAAAAAACACATCCTGCAAAGTTGTCTGCAGGATGTGTTTTTTCCCCATAGACTAACATTAACGACGCATTGCGACATATGGCCACACGTCGCAACCATCGTGCGACGGTTGCGTCGTGTTTTGGTGGACCCTCGGCACAAAAAAGTTACATGTAACGTTTTTTTGTGCTTCGAGTCCGCCAATTTCGACAGTGCATGCGCGGCCGAAACTCCGCCCCCTCCTCCCCGGACCTTACAATGGGGCTGCGGAAGCATCGTAAGACTACATCCGCTACCACGTCGGGCATTTATTTCACAGTACGTTGGGCGTAGTCTTTCTCCAAGCCCTGAGAAAGGCTCTCCATGGGCCGAAACTTTGCCATAATGGGCTATTAAATATTGAGCATCTTCTAAACTATAATCTGCAATGGTGTGCTGCCTCTGATTTTTTGGACTTTTACAATAAGGTTTGGTACATGCCTGGAGGGCCTTGCACCCTAGTTTTGCTTTTTGTTTCTTTGTGCTGCTCTTAACCTTTTTGTAACTAGTTATCTATCTATCTATCTATCTATCTATCTATCTATCTATCTATCTATCTATCTATCTATCTGTAATGGAGTGTGGGTCTTTTTTTTTTGTTCAATAATAGATCTTTATTATGCTTTCAAGAACGCATACAAATCCGCATTCAAAAACGCGCAAAAAACGCATCAAAAGCGCACCTGCGTTTTCTGCCAAGAGATGTGGATTCAGTGCGGAAAAATCCGCAATGTGTGCACATACCCTAAGGGTATGTGCACATGTAGGTGGGATGTCTGCGGATTTTTCCGCATCAGTTTTTGTAAATCCACAGGTAAAACGCACTGCGGATTACCTGCGGAATTACCGCGGATTTACCACGGTTTTTGTGCGGATTCCACCTGTGGTTTTACACCTGCGGATTCCTATTATGGAGCAGGTGTAACCCGCAGCGGAATCTGCACAAAGAATTGACATGCTGCGGAATAAACAACGCAACATTTCCACGCGTTTTTTTCCGCAGCATGTGCACTGCAGATTTTGTTTTCCAAAGGTTTATATGGTACTGTAAATGCATGGAAAACTGCTGTGGATCCGCAGCAAAATCCGCAGCGTGTGCACATAGCCTAAAAGCTTGCATGGCCGCTTGGTCATGCGCTAGTATAAAAGAGAAATCGTGTGTGTGTGGATGTGTGTATGTTATCTGGTGAAAGCTCCTTATCATCCCCTTCCCTAGCTATGTGGTTGGGTGTTAGGAACTGACTAGCGCCAGTTTAGTGCAATCCAGCATGAGGCACAATTCTTCAGCATCTATTCAGCAGCGTTCGCCTGTGCGGCGCTGTGCGCAACTAGTGCGCTTTCCAGTTCCTAGTTAGGGTGGTTAGTGGCGTCCGCCAGTATGGCGCTGCGTGCACTCAGTGCGCTAAATCTATTATTATTATAGTTTCTCCCTGGCACTGCAGGTTGCGGCGCCAAACGCTAGTGGGTCTAGAGGGACTTCAACCCCATGTCCTTGGGGCAGAATTCTGTGACCAAACACTATCGTTCATTCAGCGGTATAGCGGCTCTGTGACACAACAGGGACCGTCTCCATACATACTGGGTGATGTTATCCCATGTGTGTTCTCATTATACTGCCATATACTGTCCCCCATTACCGAGCAGCAGGTAAAATCTCTGCACGGTGGACCCCGGGCTGCGAACGCACCTTATATCTTCCTTTATATTATTTGGTGCTTTCCGCTAGCCCTAACACCCAGACTGCGCTCCAGGAGACACACACACCGTAAATTAAGTGGGTTCTTTTCACTATAGTAATGTAAAATACATGGAGGCTAAATGTGGTTTGAGCACACTGCAAGGCTCAGAAGAGAGGGGGAGATTTGACTTTGGGAGAGTGGATATTGCTGGATTGGTTTATGGAAGCCATGTTCCTTTTCAAGAGCCTTTGAGCTACTAATAACGTGGAAACCTCTGTTTTTCCTCTGGTAGATGATAATAATAATAATAATTTTATTTATATAGCACCAACATATTCCGCAGCGCTTTACAACTTATAGAGGGGACTTGTACAGACAATAGACATTACAGCATAACAGAAATCACAGTTCAAAACAGATACCAGGAGGAATGAGGGCCATGCTCGCAAGCTTACAAACTATGAGGAAAAGGGGAGACACGAGAGGTGGATGGTAACAATTGCTTTAGTTATTTTGACCAGCCATAGTGTAAGGCTCGGGTGTTCATGTAAAGCTGCATGAACCAGTTAACTGCCTAAGTATGTAGCAGTACAGACACAGAGGGCTATTAACTGCATATAGTGTATGAGAACATGATGCGAGGAACCTGATTGTTTTTTTTTTTTATTAGGCCACACAGGGATGGTTAGGTTAATGCGTTGAGGCGGTAGGCCAGTCTGAACAAATTCGTTTTTAGGGCACGCTTAAAACTGGGGATTAATCGTATTAACCTAGGTAGTGCATTCCAAAGAATCGGCGCAGCACGTGTAAAGTCTTGGAGACGGGAATGGGAGGTTCTGATTATTGAGGATGCTAACCTGAGGTCATTAGCGGAGCGGAGGGCACGGGTAGGGTGGTAGACTGAGACCAGAGAGGAGATGTAGGGTGGTGCTGAGCCATGGAGTGCTTTGTGGATGAGGGTAGTAGTTTTGTACTGGATTCTGGAGTGGATGGGTAGCCAGTGTAATGACTGGCACAAGGTAGAGGCATCGGTGTAACGGTTGGTGAGGAATATGATCCTGGCAGCAGCATTCAGGACAGATTGGAGCGGGGAGAGTTTGGTAAGAGGGAGGCCGATTAGTAGAGAGTTACAATAGTCCAGACGAGAATGAATAAGTGAGACAGTAAGAGTTTTTGCAGAGTCGAAAGTAAGAAAAGGGCGAATTCTAGAAATATTTTTGAGATGCAGATAAGAAGAGCGAGCCAGTGATCGGATGTGGGGGGTGAATGAAAGCTCGGAATCAAGGATGACCCCAAGGCAGCGGGCATGTTGCTTGGGAGTAATGGTGGAACCGCACACGGAGATGGCAATGTCAGGCAAAGGTAGGTTAGTAGAGGGAGAGAACTCGAGGAGTTCAGTTTTTGACAGGTTCAGTTTCAGATAGAGGGAGGACATGATGTTAGAGACAGCGGTAAGACAATCACTGGTGTTTTCTAAGAAGGTCGGAGTGAAAGCAGGAGAAGAGGTTTATAATTGGGTGTCGTCAGCATAGAGATGTACTGGAAACCAAATCTACTGATTGTTTGTCCAATAGGGGCAGTATACAAAGAGAAGAGGAGGGGGCCTAGGACTGATCCTTGAGGAACCCCAACAGTAAGGGGAAGGGGAGAGGAGGAGGAACCAGCAAAACATACAGTGAAGGATCGGTCAGAGAGATAGGAGGAGAACCAAGAGAGAACGGTGTCCTTGAGGCCGATGGAGCGGAGCATAGTGAGGAGGAGCTGATGATCCACAGTGTCGAATGCTGCGGAAAGATCCAAGAGAATTAGCATGGAGTAGTGACCATTAGATTTAGCTGTTAGTAGGTCATTAGAGACTTTAGTGAGGGCAGTTTCAGTAGAGTGTAAAGAGCGGAAGTCAGATTGAAGAGGGTCGAGAAGAGAGTTATCTGAGAGATAGCGGGTAAGACGGGAGTGGACCAGGCGTTCCAGGAGTTTAGAGATGAAGGGAAGATTAGAGACAGGTCTATAATTAGCGGCACAGTTTTGGTCGAGGGAGTGTTTTTTAAGTAATGGATGTATGATGGCATGCTTAAATGAGGAGGGAAAAATACCGGAAGTGAGGGAAAGGTTGAATATTTTTGTTAGGTGAGAGGTGACAGCCGGGGAAAGGGACTGGAGGAGATGTGACGGAATGGGGTCACTGGTGCAAGTGGTCGGGCGAGAAGATGCAAGGTGCCTGCTTACTTCTTCCTCTGTAACTGGTTCAAAGTCAGAGAGTGAACTAGATGCAGTGGGGGAGGGAGGACAGTGCCTGGTATGAAGAGATTGGGAGATGATTTCCTGTCGAATGTGGTCAATTTTTTCTTTGAAGTAATTGGCCAGATCGTCAGCGCGGAGATCTGTGGTTGGGGCCTGCTCTCTTGGGTTGAGTAGGGACTGGAAAGTGTCGAAGAGACGTTTAGGGTTATTGGACAGTGAGGTGATGAGGGTGTTGAAATAGGTTTGTTTGGAGAGGTGAAGGGCAGAGTTGTATGTTTTTAGCATGAACTTATAATGGATTCGGGTAGATTAGATTTTCTCCACAGACGTTCGGCGCACCTGGAGCACCGCTGCAGGAAACGTGTTTGCAGCGTGTGCCACGGTTGTCGCCGTCTGTGTCGAGTTGCTCTATGTATAGGAGGAGCAGCTTCATCCAGGGCACTTTGCAGGGTTTCATTGTAATGCTTCAGAGCAGAATCAGGACATGAGATAGAGGAGATTGGGGCCAATGAGGACTGCAAGTTCTTCATAAGTTTCTGGGTGTTAATGGCCTGTATGTTTCTATAAGTGTGGAAAGTGGGGGTGACCTGAGTGGGATGGCAGTTCTTGATAGAGAATGAAAGAAGGTTGTGGTCAGAGAGCGGGAGAGGGGAGTTTGTGAAATCATCCACTGAGCAAAGCTGGGAGAAGACCAAGTCAAGGGAGTTTTCTCTGTCGCCCATGACGGCACCACGGAGAGAGGGGATCCGCCCACCAAGGACAGGAAACCTACAGATAAAAAGGCGGTACCACTCTCCCGCATCAGTTGGTTTCCTGTCCTTGATGGGAGACCTACAGACTCACCAGAAGAAGATCATCGTGGGATTCCGGGGCCAATCAGTCCGACTCAGGCAGCTGGGGTCCCTCTGCCTCGGCTGGTGTGGTGACCCGAAGCGCCACCGCTGGGGCTAGTGGGCCTCTAGGGTGTGCGGGGGAGGTGACATGGAGTTCGCGGTCACCTCCCTAGGTAAGATGCAGCAGCGGCAACATCCAGGGGGGTCCCTCTGTGGTTGCGGGAGAGGTAGCGCGGCTCTCCCCCCTTCAAGCGTCAGTCTGCACACTGCATGGCCAGGAGGCGTGCAGGGACCGCGCATGCAGGCTGCAAGCAAACCGGGAGCTCCGGAGAGGCAGCGTTTCATGTGCGCCATGGGCAGCGCCATCTTGGGCCGCCCGCGCGTGTGCGGGAGCTCCTGCGGCGCCGAATGGCGTGGGCGCCGGCGTTCTGCGAGCGCTTCTGCGCAGTCACCGGATGGGCGCTTCTGCAGGCGCTTCTGCGCAGGCGCCGGATGGGCGCTTCTGCGCAGGCGCCGGATAGGCGCTTCTGCGCAGGCGCCGGGAACGAGGCCGCAGCTATTGCGCAAGCGCGCCACGAGAAGCGCGGCGATATAAAATGGACCTGGCTCCAGTCATCAGGAGGCGAAAGACCGCAGCGCAAGCAGCGGCACAAGCCTCAACACCAGCGCAGAGCGCAGCACTAGTGCAGAGCACGGCACCGGCGCAGAGCACAGCATCAGCGGCCAGAGCAGAGCGGCGGTCAGCCGCATCATCAGTCGATTGACAGCAGCCTACGTGAGGCCATCATACCTGCAATCAGAATGAGTGACATGGCATCACCCTTACCTGAGTCACCACCACCACCATCAGCATCGCCGCAGCAGCAGCAGCAGCAAAAACGGCGACAGCAAAAAGGACACCAGGACACCACCGGTAAAGAACGCCAAAGGTCCCAACATAGCAAGGGGTCCAGTACGGCGTCGGGGAAAAAGACGGACATGGAGCATCCTCAACCGGTATTTATGGGTCCTGGAGGTGGTAAGTGATCTTCGTGAAAGTTAGAGACAGTAAGGGTATTATTTGTCTCTTTTTCTCTAGGGAAAGAAGAGCTTAGGGAAAACCAAGCATAGGATTTGTGCCCTGTGTAAAGAAGATCTTCCAAATACCTGGGAGAAAAGACTTTGTAGTATATGTATACAGCAAACAGTATCCGAGGGGCTTCCCGGGTTTGCAGCTGACCTCAAAACCCTGATTAAGAATCAGGTAGAAGACACCTTTAAGTCTCTGAAAAGGGGAAAAAAACGGAGGAAGACTAAACACAGGTCTCCGTCCCCGGTGTCTAATACAGACAAGGATAGTGCGGACTCAGATTCATCTGACTCCTCCACCACCTCCTCCTCTTCTTCGTCATCGTCTTCTTCCTCTGGGGGTCACAGCTGTTTCCCCTTAGAAGACACCGATGGCCTCATTAAAGCAGTGAGGAGCACTATGGGGTTAGTAGACTCTCACCCCAAAAGGTCGGTTCAGGACATCATGTTCGGAGGTCTTGAGCAAAAGAAAAAGAGGGCTTTTCCACTCAATGAAACTATTTCCGCACTAATCAAAAAGGAGTGGAAGAAACCCTTGAGAAAGGCGTTATTGACGCCAAAAAGGAAGTACCCCTTTGAAGACGAATCTTGCTCCTTCTGGGAAAAAGCCCCCAAGCTAGACGTAGCTATTGCTAAAGCGTCTAAAAAATTTGCCCTTCCTTTTGAAGACATGGGGGTCTTAAAAGACCCTATGGACAAAAAAGCGGATGCTTTTCTCAAAAGTGCCTGGGAAGCATCTGGAGGAGGTCTAAAGCCAGCAGTCGCAGCCGCATGCACGTCCCGTTCATTAATGATTTGGTTAGACCAACTGGAGGGCCAGCTAAAGGGGAAGGCGTCCCGTGACTCCATACTGAACACCTTGCCAGTACTAAGAGGGGCGGCCGCATTTTTAGCAGATGCTTCTGCTGATTCTATTAGATTGGCTGCCAGGTCAGCGGTCTTCTCTAACGCGGCAAGGCGCGCCCTCTGGCTTAAGTGCTGGCCAGGGGACTTACAGACGAAGTCTAAATTATGCACTATTCCTTGTGAAGGGGAATTTCTGTTTGGCCCCACCCTGGACGACATCCTGGAGAAGGCAGGAGATAAAAAGAAATCTTTTCCTGCCCTGGGTTTCCCCGCTTACAAACGGCCCTTTCGGAGCAAGAGGTTTTTCCGTAAAAAGCAAGGGAGAAACCAGGGAAAATGGGAGGATAAGAAAAACAGAAATAAAGGGTACCTGTTTAATAAAAACCCCGGCGACAACAAGAAACCCTCTCAATGAAGGTTGGCCCCGGGTGGGGGGGAGATTGTCACTCTTTCTCCCGGCCTGGGAAAAGATTACATGCAGCCAATGGATCCTGGGCATAATAAAATCAGGTCTAAAGCTAACATTTCTGAGAACTCCTCGTCCCTTCTTTTCAATAACCTCTCCAAAGTCTTCAGCGGAAGAACAATGGGCATTAGAGAACGAGGTCCTAGGACTAGTGGACAAGGGGGTTCTTCTAGAAGTCCCTCCACAAGAAAGAGAACAAGGTTATTATTCCCGTCTATTCCTGAGAAAAAAACCAGATGGGTCTTACAGGACTATCATAAACCTGAAGAGCCTAAACAAATACCTAGAGATTCAACCATTCAAGATGGAGACGATAAAATCCTCTATAAAAATGCTTTTTCCTCGGTGTTTTATGGTAGTCCTGGACCTGAAGGATGCCTATTATCACGTCCCCATCCACATAGATCACCAGAGGTTTCTCAGGATAGCAGTTCATGTCAGGGGGACATTACGCCACTTTCAATTCTCAGCCCTACCGTTCGGACTGGCAATAGCCCCGAGAATATTCACAAAAATAATTTCGGAGGTAATGGCTCATCTCAGAGAGCAAGACACCTTGATTGTACCATACCTGGACGATTTTTTGATAATAGGCTCCTCCCCCCAACACTGCAGCAATCAGCTGGATACAGTGACAAGGTCCCTACAGGATCTGGGTTGGCTGATAAACTTGAAAAAGTCCAGACTGGTACCTTCCCAGGTCCAAGAATATCTGGGTCTAATACTGGACTCTATAAAGGAAGAGTGCCGTCTTCCAGAGGAAAAAATACAAAGCATGATAAGACGAGTGGCCAAAATACAAGCCCTCCCTTCTATAACACTACGCCAGGCTATGTCCCTCTTAGGATCCATGACTTCGTGCATACCGGCGGTCCAATGGGCGCAGCTCCATTCGAGACACCTTCAATGGCAGATTTTATCAGAAGAGATCTCTCTGGGAGGGCATTTAGAAAGTCGGTTGAGATTATCTCCAAAAACAACTCAGTCACTAACCTGGTGGGCATCACTAAGGAATCTTTCCCAGGGAGTCCCATGGGTAATCCCAATCTCAAAGATACTGACGACAGATGCAAGCCCCAGTGGCTGGGGGGCTCATTTAGGCGACCTAGTAGCTCAAAACACCTGGCCAACATCCCTGCGGGAGGAATCCTCCAATATGAAAGAGCTCCTTGCGGTCAAGTTCTCCCTCCAGGAATTCTTGGGGGCCCTTCACTCCCACCACGTCAGAGTCATGTCGGACAACAGGGTGGTAGTAGCATACCTGAATCACCAGGGGGGGACTCGCTCCAAAAAACTGATGGAGGTAACCAACGAAATTTTTCAGATAGCCGAGAGCAACCTTTTATCCCTGACAAGTCTACACATAAGGGGGGTGGACAACTTCAAAGCGGACTTTCTAAGCCGCTCCAGTTTAAAGCAAGGAGAATGGGAGCTAAATCAGACGGTATTTACCCAGATTACAAGAAAATGGGGGGTTCCCAACATAGATCTCTTTGCCAACAACACAAACAAAAAAGTAACCTCCTTTTGCTCCATAAATCCTCAAGGGAACCCGGTAGCCCTGGATGCGTTTCTGATTCCATGGCGGCATCATCTAGCTTACGCATTTCCCCCATTTGCCCTGATTCCGGCAGTGCTGAGGAAGATTCGGGAGGACGGGGCTCATGTAATCTTGATAGCCCCGTTCTGGCCGAAGAGACCTTGGTTCTCTTGGATGAGGAGAATGTCGATATCCGACCCGTGGGTACTCCCAGACCTCCCAGACTTGCTCTCCCAAGGGCCGATCAACCATCCACAAGTTATGAACTTACACTTGACGGCCTGGCATTTGAGAGGAAGCTACTAGAGGATAGAGGATTTTCACCAGCATTAGTATCCACTCTCTTACAAAGTAGGAAACCGGTCACGACAAAACAATACGGGAAGATATGGAAGAAATTCCTATCATCATCAGGTTCCAAAGTAGGAGAAAAGGTTCCCCTTAAAACTGTATTAGAATTTTTACAAAAGGGGTTGGAGATCGGTTTAGCCACGAGTACCCTGAAAGTCCATGTGGCAGCATTGGGAGCTCTGTTTAATTACGATCTGGCAGGGAATCGGTGGGTTTCAAGGTTTATCAGGGCAGCAAGCAGATCAATGCCAATTCCAATTAAAACCTCCCCTCAATGGGATTTAAATTTGGTCCTTAGAGCCCTGACTAAACCTCCCTTCGAACCCTTGGAGGAGGTCCCGTTAAAAATCCTATCCCTCAAAACTTCCCTGCTGGTTGCCCTCACATCCGCTCGTAGGATTAGCGACATACAAGCTTTATCTGCTAACCCTCCATACACTCAGGTTTTAGAGGATAGAGTTATTCTCAAGATAGATCCTGCATACCTCCCGAAAGTGGCTTCCCGGTTCCATAGAACTCAAGAGATCTCTCTTCCCTCCTTCTGTCCTAACCCTAAAAATAAAGAGGAGGAAGCATTACATACGCTAGATGTAAGGAGATGTCTCATACAATATTTAGAAGCCACTAGAGAGAGTAGGGAGGATGCCTCTCTTTTTGTATGCTTTCAGGGTCCCCGAAAGGGGAAAAAAGCCTCCAAATCCACTTTGGCAAGATGGGTCACGGACGCTATCAGCTTGTCATATTCGTCAAGTGGAGTGTCTGTTCCAGGGGAAGTCAAGGCTCACTCAACGAGGGCAGTGGCGGCTTCTTGGGCGGAGAAGGCCGGAACCTCTATCGATCAGATATGTAGAGCCGCTACTTGGTCATCACCTTCCACATTCTATAGACACTATAGATTGGACCTTATTTCCTCTTCGGACCTTACTTTCGGTAAAAGGGTTCTGGAAGCGGTGGTCCCTCCCTGAATGTACAATCTATGAAATCTCTCCGTGGTGCCGTCATGGGCGACAGAGAAAAATATAGTTCTTACCGATAACGGTATTTCTCTGAGCCCATGACGGCACCCGTACATTCCCTCCCTTCACTTATGGGTGTGCACGTTAATATAGTGCCATAGTTTATTTTTTGATAGGCCACGTGGTATCTCAATTAAGTTAATATAAAGTAATGTTGAAACTAATAAGCTGTTCCATAGTCTCCCATCGTTCTCTAGTAAACAACTGATGCGGGAGAGTGGTACCGCCTTTTTATCTGTAGGTTTCCTGTCCTTGGTGGGCGGATCCCCTCTCTCCGTGGTGCCGTCATGGGCTCGGAGAAATACCGTTATCGGTAAGAACTATATTTTTCATCTTCATGTGTTGGAGAGTTAGTATGCTGCGAGAGGCCGAAAGAGGAGGTTAGAGATAAAAGGTGAGAAGCAGATGGGGAGAGGGGAATGGGGATGTTGAAATCACCCATGATAAGGGTGGGGGTGTCACAGGAGAGAAAGTGTGGAAGCAAGGTGGCAAAATGATCCAGGAACTGATGAGAGGGGCCAGGAGGACGATACACCACCGCCACTCGCATGGAGAAGGGGATGTAGAGTCTGACAGCATGGACCTCAAATGAAGGGAAGACAAGGGAGGGTACTTGGGGGATAACTTGGGAGGTACATTTGGGTGAAAGGAGCAGACCAATGCCTCCACCTGCTCTGTTGTCTGATCTTGGGGTATGAGAAAAGTGTAGTCCACCATATGAGAGAGCAGCAGCAGCGGTGGTGTCTGACTGCTGGATCCAGGTTTCAGTAAGAGCCAGGAGATTAAGAGAATTAGAAAGGAAGAAGTCATGAATGAAGGAGAGTTTATTACACACAGAGCGAGAATTCCAAAGAGCACAATTGAAAGAGACAGAAGGCATGCATGGAATATTAATAAGGTTAGAGGGGTTTCTGGGTGTGGGAGATGATAGATCTGAGTGAGGACTTGTTTTTTGTGAAATGAGTAGAAGTCTTTATTGGTATTATTTTCACCTACATAACATTGTTTGGCTTTTTATTTCATATTTGGAAGACAGAAAGAGCATATAGTTGAACCCCATGCTCTACTGGTTCATGCTATGAGGTTTTCTATTAGACTGTGAACTGTCATTGTCTTGATTAATAATTCTATATTTTTACATAACTTGCCATTTTTGCAGACAGTCTAAGCAGCAATATTAAAAAATATAAAGTTAGAGGATATTTTATTCAAAAATAATAATTGGTTTTATTCTTGGCAGATGACTGTACCAGGAGATCAGTGGGACAGCTGACAACTTTAATTTTTAAATTGGATAATCTTGAAATCCCAAAGGATACAATTGAAGTGAATGCAATTACTCCTGATATACCAACATCCATTCACAGCAAAGATCTTTTATCTGTTCCTTTGAAACAGGTCCTGTCTTCTGATTCATTACTAACTACTAAGGAATATCAAAGTCACAAAATAACTGCTCCTAAAGCAAAGAAACGATTTTCACATTTAGAATATGGAAATAGTTTTCCCCTTGAAAAGTCTTTTCTTAATCAAAAAAATTACACAGGGGAGAAGCCTTTTGCCTGTTCAGAATGTGGGAAAAATTTTAACCATAAATGGAATCTTGTTAAACATCACAGAACTCACACAGGGGAGAAGCCATTTTCATGTTCAGAATGTGGGAAACGTTTTAATGGTAAATCAGATTTTGTTAAGCACCAGAGAACACACACAGGAGAGAAGCCTTTTTCCTGTTCAGAATGTGGGAAAAATTTTAACCATAAATGGAATCTTGTTATACATCAGAGAATCCACACAGGGGAGAAGCCATTTTTATGTTCAGAATGTGGGAAACGTTTTAATGGTAAATCAGATTTGGCTAAGCACCAGAGAACCCACACAGGGGAGAAGCCCTTTTCATGTTCAGAATGTGGGAAATGTTTTAACGGTAAATCAGATTTTGTTAAGCACCAGAGAACCCACACAGGGGAGAAGCCTTTTTCCTGTTCAGAATGTGGAAAATGTTTTAACCGGAAATCAAATCTTGATAGCCACCAGAGAACCCACACAGGGGAGAAGCCTTTTTCATGTTCAGATTGTGGAAAATGTTTTCACGAGAAAGCATATCTTGAAAGACACCAGAGAACCCACACAGGGGAGAAACCTTTTTCCTGTTCAGAATGTGGAAAATGTTTTAACCGGAAATCAAATCTTAATAGCCACCAGAGATCCCACACAGGGGAGAAGCCATTTTCATGTTCAGAATGTGGAAAATGTTTTGTGAAGAAATCATCTCTTTTTTATCACCTAAGAATTCACACAGTGGAGAAGCCATTTACATGTTCTTAATGTGGGAAATGTTGTAACTGAAAATTGTATCTTAAAGGAGTTGTCCACTACTAGGACAAACACTTGTCATTCCTCATGTTTGGCCTTGTTAAAGGGAACCTGTCACCCCCCCAGGCATTTGTAACTAAAAGAGCCACCTTGTGCAGCACTAATGCTGAATTCTGACAAGGTGGCTCTTTTAGTTCTGGGTGCTGTAACTGCAGAAATAATCTTTTTTGAAATTTGTCCCTCATACCTTGAAATAGTCCTGGGGGCAGGTCTTTTCCCCCCTAATCCAGACGCACCACAGCCGTCACTCATGGCCTCTTGGCGCCGCCTCCTCAGCAATATTCAGTTATCCCGGCTCCTGTGCTGTCATCTTATGCCTTGGGCATGCGCAGTTAGTGCTGCCCATCCATTGACATCACTTGATGTCTTGATTACTGCGCCTGTGTGGACGCTCGGCCCGAGATCCCGCCCCTCAGTTTCTTCTGATTTACTCACACTGCGGGGCTGGGATTCTTGGGCATGCGCAGTATTTATCTTCCGCTCTCCCTCATCTCCCTCCGCCTTCCTCATACTGTGCAGCGTCAGAGGAATCGTCAGATATCTTCAGATTCCTCTGACGCTGCACAGTATGAGGAAGGCGGAGGGAGATGAGGGAGAGCCGAAGATAAATACTGCGCATGCTCAAGAATCCCAGCCCCGCAGTGTGAATAAATCAGAAGAGACTGCGGGATCTCGGGCTGCGCGTCCACATAGGCGCAGTAATCAAGACATCAAGTGATGTCAGTGGACGGGCAGCGCTAACTGCGCGTGCCCAAGGCATAAGATGACAGCGCAGGCGCTGGGACAATTGAATAATGCTGAGGAGGCAGCGCCAAGAGGCCATAAGTGACGGCTGTGGTGCGTCTACATTAGGGGGGAAAGACCTGCCCCCAGGACTATTTCAAGGTATGAGGGCCAAATTTCAAAAAAGATTATTTCTGTGGTTACAGCACCCAGAACTAAAAGAGCCACATTGTCAGAATTCAGCATTAGTGCTGCAAAAGGTGGCTCTTTAAGTTAAACGCCTGGGGGGTGACAGGTTGCCTTTAAAATAAAAACACTCATACTCACTCACCTTCCGTGCCAGAGCCGTTCCAGTGATTTTGAAACTCACATTCCCAAGGCTCATGTGAGGTTGTTACATCACATGAGCCCTACGATCAATCGACTTCACATTCCCCGCATTTGGACTTGTTGAATATCAACAGTAAGACAGGGCTGCAGCTGCTCTCCAACTTCCTCTTAATGTTTAATTTGTCTGAAGGTTGGATCAGTGACGCCAGAGTGGATTGGGCGCAGGGCTCACATAACATAACCGTGCGCAAATAGAAAAATGAGGGTGACACCGTCCCTTAAAATCCATTTTATTTCGGGAATTAAAACATCCAGGACAGGAGAGTCACATGTGGAGTATGGCAGATAACGATCATTTCGTGCAAGTGCGCTTCTACGGTTCCTCATGGATGCTATTATTTTGCTACCTGAATCCGATGTATGGACACAGGTGCTGCAGCCATGCAGACCGGTTTGGTGCTTTGTTGTGGACTCACATAACATAATAACCTGACATGAACCCCAGGAAAGCAAGTTCCAACATCACTGGATTGGCAGCGTTATGGGAGGTTTGTAAAACTGTTTTTATTTTAACAAGATCAAAGGTGAGGCATGCGATGGGGTTGTCCAAGTAGTGGACAACCCCTTTAAAGGGAACCTGTCACCCCCAAAATCGAAGGTGAGCTAAAGGTACCTTCACACTGACCAACTTTCCAACGATAACGATAGCAATCCGTGACGTTGCAGCGTCCTGGATAGCGATATCGTTGTGTTTGACAGGCAGCAGCGATCTGGATCCTGCTGTGATATCGTTGGTCGGAGCTAGAAGTCCAGAACTTTATTTGGTCGTCAGATCGGCGTGTATCGTTGTGTTTGACAGCAAAAGCAGCGATGCCAGCAATGTTTTACAATGGTAACCAGGGTAAATATCGGGTTACAAAGTGCAGGGCCGCGCTTAGTAACCTGATATTTACCCTGGTTACCATTGTAAAAGTAAAAAAAAAACAGTACATACTCACCTTCTGATGTCTGTCACGTCCCCCGGCGTCCGCGCTGCTGCTCAGAGCTTCCTGCACTGTGTCAGCGCCGGCCGGCCGTAAAGCAAAGCACAGCGGTGACGTCACCTCTCTGCTTTAGGGCCGGTGCTGACACAGTGCAGGGAAGCGGACGCCGGAGGACGCGACAGGCACCGGAACGTAAGTATGTAGTGTTTGGTTTTTTTTACATTTACACTGGTAACCAGGGTAAACATCCGGTTACTAAGCGTGGCCCTGCTTCGGCATCGTTGGTCGCTGGAGAGCTGTCTGTGTGACAGCTCTCCAGCGACCACACAACGACGAAACAGCGACGCTGCAGCGATCGGCATCGTTGTCTATATCGCTGCAGCGTCGCTTAATGTGACGGTACCTTAAGCCCACCGGCATCAGGGGCTTATCTACAGCATTCTGTAATGTTGTAGATAAGCCCCGATGTATCCTGAAAGATGAGAAAAAGGTTAGATTATACTCACCTGGGTGGTCGGTCGCATCTGATGGGCGTCGTGGTCCGGTCCGGGGCCCATCGGATCGGAACGCAGCGGGAACGCCCCTGGGTGAGTATAATCTAACCTCTTTTATTCATCTTTCAGGATACATCGGGGCTTATCTACAGCGTTACAGAATGCTGTAGATAAGCCGTTGATGACGGTGGGCTTAGCTCACCTTCGATTTTGAAGGTGACAGGTTCCCTTTAAACATCAAAAATCCCACACAGAGAGAAGCTATTATCATACCTAAAGTGTTAAAAAGAATTAGTTGAAAATCATATTTTGTTGACCTTCAAAAGTAACAGACTGGGAGAAACTATATATGTTATTGATAAATTGTTCAAAAACATACAGACAGTTGTATAATGAAATAAAAAATAGAAATTACTTTAGATCTTACCGTATTTTTTTTACTATAATACATGCTTTTAGCAAAAAAAATATTGCTCATAAGTGAGTGTGTCTTATAGACTGGAGGCAGCGTTCTGTGACAGAGGAGAATGCTGAGACAGTGTCCTTCCTGATCACCGAGAGAACTGCTCTCTTTCCTCCAGCCCCACTCTTCTCTAAGGCTACTTTCACACTTGCGTTTGTAGCACCTGCGGAGGGCTGCGGACTTCCTCCGTGAAGCCCCGCCCTCCGCCGCTAGCTCCGCCTATTTCTGCATGCGGCCGGCATGCGGCCTGTGTACCTATATTTAACATTAGGTACGCAGGTCGTGCCGCAGTATGTGGATGCTTCCGCATGCGTCGTTTTGACGATGCGGGAAAAAAAAAAATTGCTACAAGCTGCGTCCTACGCTGGTCTCCGCATCGTCAAAACGACGCATGCGGAAGCATCCGCATACTGCGGCACGACCTGCGTACCTAATGTTAAATATAGGTACACAGGCCGCATGCCGGCCGCATGCAGAAATAGGCGGAGCTAGCGGCGGAGGGCGGGGCTTCACGGAGGAAGTCCGCTGCCCTCCGCAGCTGCTACAAACGCAAGTGTGAAACTGGCCTAACTGATTGATACAGAGCAGGAGAGAAAGGTACCAGGACCTTCACAGAGGCTGCTCATCCTGGCCATGCAGCTGAAGGACCTTCCACTTGAATAGCTGAAGTACCTATCAGATCATTTAATCAATCACATATCCTGGAAGGAACAACAAAATGGGGTATTGTATATACCGTGTATGTGTATGCAAATGGGCTTATGTAGTAGAGCTGTGCATATGTGAATACTAGCTGTTTCCAGCCAGCTAACGCTCGGCATGCTCATTGCTAATTGCTCATCTAGTTAACGTTGCTAGTGATTAAACTAAAGTAAATAATGACAACATTCAATAGCGCTTACGCAGGTGGTAAATTAACTTAAAATGAAGTTAATAATAATAATAATTAAAAATCAGAATAATACTAATACATTTTATTCACAGTGTAAAATCAAAAGCAAACTGGATTCGTGTGGTAATGTGTGGGGACGGAGCCTCGTGTGGTAATGTGTGGGGACGGAGCCTCGTGTGGTAATGTGGAAGGATGGAGCCTCGTATGGTAATGTGTGGGGATGGAGCCTCGTGTGGTAATGTGTGGGGACGGCGCCTCGTGTGGTAATGTGAGGACAGAGCCTCGTATGGTAATGTTTGGGGACAGAGCCTTGTGTGGTAATTTGTGAGGATGGAGCCTTGTGTGGTAATGTGTGGGTACGGAGCCTCGTGTGGTAATGTGGGGGAACGGAGCCTCGTGTGGTAATGTGTGGGGACGGAGCCTCGTGTGGTAATTGTGTGGGGACGGAGCCTCGTGTGGTAATGTGTGGGGGGCGGGATTATGTGTGGTAATATGTTGGGGATGCGGAATTGTGTGTGGTAATGTGGTGGGGGGGCGGGATTGTTGTGGTAATGTGGTGGGGGGCGGGATTGTGTGTTGTAATGTGGTGGGGGCGGGATTGTGTGTGGTAATGTGGTGTGGGCGGGATTGTGTGTAGTAATGTGGGGGCGCGGGATTGTGTGGTAATGTGGGGGCGGGATTGTGGGTGGTAATGTGGTGGGGGGGATTGTGTGTAATAATGGGGGGGCGGGATTATGTGTGGTGATGTGTCGGGGGTGGAGCTACTGTACAGGGGCGGGATTAGCGAGTAATTACGATGCCTCTTATATATATAGATGAGTATATAGCAGAGTTATGTGTGTATTTAAATGTGTGTATGTAAATGTGCATATGTAGCAGAGTTGCGTGTGTATGTAAATGTGCATATGTAGCAGAGCTGTGTTTATGTAATTGTACATAGCAGAGATGTGTATGTATGTACATGTGCACATCTACCTGAGCCTAGTGTGCATGCACTGTTCATGCAGCAGTGTTGTGTGTATATACAGCGCTAGCAAAAATTAAGAGACCACCGCACAGTTTTATAAAAAAGTTTCTCTACATGTCTGACAGCCATTCCATTCCAGTGTCAGTTGAATTACAACCAGAGTACACCTCATTCTACTTAACGTACTTCTGATTAGGTGATCACCTGAACCAAATATTATTTAACGAAGGAAAGTATAAAAAACCCTGCTGTGGTGTTCACAATCCTCTTGCAATAGGACAAGCTGCATGGCAAAACAAGTGCTAGTAATATCCCAAAAGTAATAGAAATGAAAAACTAACTTTTAACAATGCCAAAGGAGTTGAAAAGTCTTGACTGAGGAAAAGAAGGGCTCAATTCTGGCTTTACTAGAAGAGGGACACAGTGAGCATCATGTTGCCTCCATCCTTAACATTTCAAGGACGGCAGTCCATTACAACAAGGTCAAGCAGCAGACCATGAAGACAACAAAGCTACAGACCGGCAGAGGGCGAAAACAACTCTCCACTGACCGGGATGACCGTTATCTTATTTGAATGTCACTCGGCAACCGCAAGTGACCTACAAAAGGAATGGCAAATGGCAGCTGGGGTGAAGTGCACGGCAAGAACAGTTCATAGCACGCTCCTAGAGGCAGGATTCAAGTCATGTAAAGCTAGAAAAAAGCCTTTCATCAATAAGAACTAAAGGAGAGCCAGGCTAAAGTTTGCCAAAGACCATAAGGATTGGACCATAGAGGACTGGAGTAAGGTAATCTTCTCTGATGAGTCTAATTTTCAGTTTTGCCCAACACCTCGTAGTCTAATGGTTAGACGGAGACCTGGAGAGGCATACAAGCCACAGTGTCTTGCCCCCACTGTGAAATTTGATGGAGGATCGGTGATGACCTGGGGATGTTTCAGCAAGGCTGGAATTGGGCAGGTTTATCTTTGAGAAGGACGTATGAATCAAGCCACATACAAAGTTATCCTGGAAAAACAGTTGATTCTTTCTACTCAGGCAATGTTCCCCAACTCTGAGTAATGGTTTTTCCAGCAGGACTATGCGCCATGCCACACAGCTAGGTCAATCAAGGTGTGGATGAAGGACCACCACATCAAATCCCTGTCATGGCCTGCCAAATCTCCAGACCTGAACTCCATTGAAAATCTCTGGAATGTAATCAAGAGGAAGATGGATGGTCACAAGCCATCAAACAAAGAAGAACTGCTTACATTTTTGTGCCAGGAGTGGCATACGGTCACCCAAAAGCAGCGTGAAAGACTGGTGGAAAGCATGCCAAGATGCATGAAAGCTGTGATTAAAAATTATGGTTATTCCACAAAATATTGATTTCTGAACTTTTCCTGAGTTAAAACATTAGTATTGTTGTTTCTAAATGATTATGGATTTGTTGTTGTTTTTTTTAATTTTTTTGCATTATTGAGGTCTGCAAACAATGCATTTATTTTGAAAATTTCTCATTTTCAGAAAATACATACAAAATTTATTGCTTGGAACTTCAGAGACATTTTGTCAGTAGTTTATAGAAGAAAAGAACAATTTACATTTTACTCAAAAATATACCTATAAAGAGAAGAATCAGACAAACTGAAAATTTTGCAGTGGTCTCTTAATTTTTGCCAGAGCTGTATGTGAGCTGTAGAGAGTTCATTAATGTTAGCAGTGTTAAAGGGAACCTGTCACCCCCAAAATCGAAGATGAGCTAAGCCTACCGGCATCAGAGGCAGATCTACATCATTCTGTAATGCTGTAGATAAGCCCCCGATGTATCCTGAAAGATGAGAAAAAGAGGTTAGATTATACTCAGCCAGGGGCGGTCCGATCGGTGTTGCAGTCTGTGTCGGGGCCTCCCATCTTCTTACGATGACGTCCTTTTCTTGTTTTCACGTTGCGGTGCAGGCGTACTTTGTCTGCCCTGTTGAGGACAGAGCAAAGTACAGCAGTGCGCAGGCGCCGGGAGAGGTCAGAGAGGCCCGGCACCTGCGTACTGCAGTACTTTGCTCTGCTCTCAACAGGGCAGACAAAGTACGCCTGCGACGCAGCCGCAGCGTGAAGACAAGAAGAGGACGTCATCCTATGAGAATGGAAGGCCCTGGACCAGACCGCAGAGCCCATCGGATCGGACCGCCCAGGTGAGTATAATCTAACCTCTTTTTCTCATCTTTCAGGATACATCGGGGGCTTATAAGCTCCTGATGCCGGTGGGCTTAGCTCATCTTTGATTTTGGGGGTGACAGGTTCCCTTTAAGCTTTTTGCGAATAAAACACCTGATGCAGAGAAACACTAACAATAGATTTAATACTTCCATATTCTACCATACAGCATTACATTTTTTTCTGCAGTCTAAACCTTGGATGCGTCTTATGGTAAGGGGTGTTTTATAGTTTGAAAGATAAAGTACATTTGAATTAAAAATACTTGGAGTTACTAATATTTGTAATCCAAAATAAGCAAATAAATAGCAATATTCAATGTGCAGTCAATATTTCTGAAGTTTCTGAACATTTTCCCACGAGGTCAAGTTCACCTGAGGTCAGGAGGGGCCGACTACTGCTGACGTCTCTGAGCATGTGAAGACTCACAGCCTGACCTGAGGTGAACTTGACAGAGTGGGAAAATGTTCCGAAACTTTCCTACGCTAATGAGTTCATGTCCGGTCAGGCGGGGAGGCTGCGCAGGCAGCTTTTCATTCATTACACAGTGGTTTACAGTCCGACTGGTAGCATTAGCACTGCTCCCGGTTGTAAACTATTTAACCCCTTGAGATGGATGGCAGTGTGGGACTTGACTGTACGGCGGACAGGTATGGGTATATTGTTGCTTTTTTATTTTGGATTTTTTACAGAAGAATGAGGGCTTCGCTTGGATTGAGAGTGTAATAAAGATGGTAAACCTGTGTGTTTAATTATTTCATTAAAAGACTTTATTCTTAATGTTTGAGTATTTTTTTAACCCATTCATGCTATTGGATTGATAATGGGTAGGTGTCTTATTGACACCTCTCCATTATTAACCAGACTTAATGTCAACTTAAAATAGCAAGGTGAAATTAACCCCTTATTACCCCATATGCCACCGCTACAGGGCAATGGGAAGAGAGAGGCTAAGTGCCGGAATAGGCGCATCTCTCAGATGCGCCTTTTCTGGGGTGGCTGGGGCAGATTTTTTTTTAGCCAGGGAGGCCAATAACCATGGTCCCCATCTGTGCTATTAATATCTGCCCTCAGTCATTGGTTTTCCCTCTCTGGAGGAGAAAATTGTGCAGGAGCCCACTCCAGTTTTTTCCACGAATTAATCCTTTAATTTAACACCTACAGCTCCAAAATTTTACACACAGACACACACACACACACACACTACTAACATTATTAGTCAGGGACATACAAAAATTTAACGGATCTGCAATGGTTTACTGTATGTAAATTATGTCTCATATCCTGTCAGCTTCTGCAATGATTTTACAGAACCCGACTTTTAAATTATTGGCTATTCTGCTACCTAACTCTCTGTGAAATGTAAATATATATATATATATATATATGTGTGTCAATGACATACATATATACAGTATATACATACAGTGCCTTGCAAATGCATTCGGCCCCCTGGAACTTTTCAACCTTTTCCCACATATGCTTCAAACATAAAGATACCAAATGTAAATTTCTGGTGAAGAATCAACAACAAGTGGAACACAATTGTAAAGTTGAACAAAATTTATTGGTTATTTTAAATTTTTGTGGAAATTCAAAAACTGAAAAGTGGGGCGTGCAATATTATTCAGCCCCTTTACGTTCAGCGCAGCCGTCTTACACCAGAAGTTCATTGTGGATCTCTGAATGATCCAATGTTGTCCTAAATGTCTAATGATGATAAATATAACCCATCTGTGTGTAGTCAAGTCTCCGTATAAATGCCCCTGCTCTGTGATAGTCTCAGGGTTCTGTTTGAAGCACAGAGAGCATCATGAAGACCAAGGAACACAACAGGCAGGTCCATGATACTGTTGTGGAGAAGTTTAAAGCGGGATTTGGATGCAAAATGATTTCAAAAACTTTAAACATCCCAAGGAGCACTGTGGAAGCGATCATATTGAAATGGAAGGAGAACATTACCACTGCAAATCTACCAAGACCCGGCCGTCCCTCTAAACTTTCATCTCAAACAAGGAGAAGAGTGATCAGAGATGCAGCCAGGAGGCCCATGATCACTCTGGATGAACTGCAGAGATCTACAGCTGAGGTGGGGAAGTCTGTCCATAGGACAATAATCAGTCGTACACTGCACAAATCTGGCCTTTATGGAAGAGTGGCAAGAAGGAAGCCTCTTCTCAAAGATATCCATAAAAGGAGTCGTTTAAAGTTTGCAACAAACCACCTGGGGAACATACCAAACATGAGGAAGAAGGTGCTCTGGTCAGATGAAACCAAAATCGAATTTATTGGCAACAATGCCAAATTATATGTTTGACGTAAAGACAACACAGCTTCTCACCCTGAACACACCATCCCCACTGTCAAACATGGTGGTGGCAGCATCATGGTTTGGGCCTGCTTTTCTTCAGCAGGGACAGGGAAGATGGTTAAAATTGATGGGAAGATGGATGTAGCCAAATACAGGACCAGTCTTGTAGAAAATCTGTTGGAGTCTGCAAAAGACCTATGACTGGGACAGAGATTTGTCTTCCAGCAAGACAATGATCCCAAACAAAAAAACTAAATCTACAATGGAATGGTTTACAAATAAATGTATCCAGGTGTTAGAATGTCCAAGTCAAAGTCCAGACCTCAATCCAATTGAGAATCTGTGGAAAGAGCTGAAAACTGCTGTTCACAAATGATCTCCATCAAACCTCACTGAGCTCGAGCTGTTTGCCAAGGAAGAATGGGCAAGAATTTCAGTCTCTTGATGTACAAAACTGATAGAGACCTACCCCAAGCGACTTGCAGCTGTAATCGCAGCAAAAGGGGGCGCAACAAAGAATTAAGTGAAAGGGGCAGAATAATATTGCACACCCCGCTTTTCAGTTTTTGAATTTCCACAAAAATTTAAAATAACCAATAAATTTAGTTCAACTTCACAATTGTGTTCCACTTGTTGTTGATTCTTCACCAAAAATTTACATTCGGTATCTTTATGTTTGAAGCATCATATGTGGGAAAAGTTTGAAAAGTTCCAGGGAGCCGAATACTTTCGCAAGGCACTGTATATATATATATATGTAGATATTTATTTTAGCTATTCTATTTTAACCTGTCAGTGTGATTTTACTGTACACCGCACTGAATTGCCGGCTTTTCTAAAGGACACTGGTGCGTATTTCTCGCAAGTCACACTGATAGTCCATGTGGTGTGTGAGTTTTTCTTACACCCATAGACTTTCATTGGCGAGTCTCGGCCGTAATATGGTGCAAATCGCAGCATGCTGTGATTTCTCTCGCTTGTATAATACGGCCGAGCAAACATCAGATGACGGGAGACACCCTATAGAGTAACATTGGTCCGAGTGCTATGCGATTTTTTTATCGCATAGCACTCGTCCGTATTAGGCCTCTTTCACATGTCCGTCGGTACGGGGCCGTCGCAAACCGTCGGCCCGACGGACGTTGTGCTACTTTCTGCACAACGTGGGCAGCGGATGCAGTTTTACGACGCATCCGCGGACAGAAATGGCGGATCCGACGGACAAAAAAACGTTCCCTTGAACTTTTTTTGTCACGACGGACCGCAAAAACACGACGCATCCGTCGCGCGACAGATGCGACGTGTGTCCATCCGTCGTCAGTTAAAGTCAATGGCAAAAAAACGGATCCTGTGGGCACATTTGCAGGGTCTGTTTTTTGCCAAAGCGGTGGATTGCGACGGATGCCTAAAAACGGAAGTGTGAAAGGGGCCTTATGCTCTAGTGTGACTCCGGCCTTACTGTGTGTGTCCGGGGTAATTTCTTCTACAGTATGATAGAGCCACAGGGTCGGCGACCAAAACTGGAGGTATACGGGTGTATACAGTGTACACAGAGGGGTCTGCGGCCGAAGCTGGGGGTGTATGGATGTATACAAAATACACATACAAAGGGGTCCGTACACACAGGGCTCCACTCTGCACACCTGCTACACACATGGCTCCGCTCCATACACCTCGTACACATGGCTCTGCTACATCCACACTGTAAACCCCTCCTGACCCCACACATAAACTTCCCCTCATCCAGCACCATGACAACCAGCACAGCAGAGTCCTGCATACACTGAGGCCCCTGATCATGTGACCCCTGACTCCTCCCCTCCTGTGACCTCATCACAGGTCCTGTTAGTGATGGGCAGTCCGGCTCTTTTTGGTGATCCGGCTCTCATGGCTCCGCTCACCAAAAAGAGCCGGCTCTTTCGGCTCGTGAACCGGCTCTTTTAGGATCGTATTAGATCCCTATTGAGTACCTGTTCAGGCGTCCGAAACTCCGCCCACCTACCGAAGAAACTCCGCCCACTTTTTAGAGAGCCAATTAAATTGAAGAGTGGGCGGGGTTTTGCTCAGGTGGGCGGAGTTACGCCTCCCGAAGTCCGGGATTTTACGCCCAGTGAGAGCCATTCAGGGATTTTAGTGGCTCTCACTGGTGTGCCGGCTCCCATCGTTCACAGCAGGGAGCCGGCTCTTTGTGTCGGCTCGTTCGCGAACGACACATCACTAGGTCCTGTGCGCACAGAGCAGCTGTATGTGGTGGAGTGCGGCTCTGCGGGTGGAGGTAGGTGCTGGAGGCTCCATTATTCTCTTTGTGGAGTGTAGATCCACCGAGTAGATCCCACCAGAACTGTAGCAGGTAAAGACCCCAATATCCACAGGTGTCCCTTCTAATTGGGGGGGAAACTATCACCTCTAATAATCCTCGGACAGTTCTGACAAACACGGAAAAGTGCCCTTTATGGAGGTGACAGAAAGTCTGTTTAGTCCCTTTAGCTCCATAGTATCAGCTCTAATCCAATGGTGAGAGAGCGATTTACCCTGAAGAGTCACAGATTGTGGGGTTGTTATACAATGTTATATTTAGGGGATTTGTGTTGTCTCCTTATAAGAATCACAATGGTTTTGTTCCTTTTCCGCTGATAAATACAAACGACCCAACTATGAAAGACGGGAACCAAGGAAACAAATATTACTCTCATAGTACGGAGACTAGTGATGGGCGAGCACTAAAATGCTCGGGTGCTCATTGCTCGGGTCCAGCAAATTGGAATACTCGGGTACTCGACCTGAGCAACGAGCCCAATGTAAGTCTGTGGGAGACCTGAGCATTTTTACCACGATCCCCCCCGGGGTCCTTTTTATAAGGTCTATAAACATTTGAAAATGATGGAAGCACAGCTCAAATGACACAAAAATATCATGGGAATCACCCCTGGATGCCTTTCTGACTCCTAGGTTACAGCTGTAACCAAAGTTGTCAGAGTTTCACGCCATTTTTACAGGTGCACCAAAAAACATACAAAAACGATACCAAAATGTTTTTTTGCTGGAAATATGTTAAGGTACATTCTGTCCAGGCTAATGACTTTTATATAAGGAAATAATAATTAACTCCAGACTAAAATGTTCCTACACCACTTTGGCTATGTTCACACGCAGCATTTTTATCCATTTTTCAACTTTAACATTGCTTTCAACCAATACAAATGCATTCACTGGGAAATGTCATTGTAACATTTAACAACCCTAGCTGGCCATGTGGTGAGTGACACATAAGGAGACATCTTGTTTCATTTATAAAGGAGGGACCCTTAAAGTCACAACGCCTATTTTTAGAGAGGCATCAGGCAGCATTAATATTCTTAACCCTCCGTCAGGGGCAATATGTTTCATAACGAGTTTAGGGGCATTGCGCCTGTCCGGCACAGGCTAGAAAATTGGCTATATTTTCCTTTTTTTAAAATTTCAATGCTCTAAAAGTGATCAGTTACCTTAACAGGAATGTAATAAATGAGAATACATATAATCAGGTGGAAACAAAATGTTTAATAACCAGAAAAGTAATATGTTTCTAAGTCTTGAGCATCCTCCTCACTCTCTCCATCTTGATCTGTATCAGACATATCTGGACATTCTTCCACATCATCTTCTGAAGCAATGTCACTTTCTTCCCCTAAATCTTCTAGCTGTAAAAGGTCTGTATCATAATCAAGCAGTATATTTTGCACTTGCTCAACATGAAGGGCATTGGACAAGTCAAATATTCTCCTCGCCATTTCAGAAGAAAAGCTGAAGCAAGAGGGAGAATGTGTTAGGGCGCAATGTGCCTGAGAAGCACAATCTTATTTCTAACAAAACCTTCTATGACAAATCCACAAATTTAGCACTAGCTATTCATAAAAGAAGCTAAAAAAACAATTGGGATGAATAAAAACAGCAAATTCTAACCGTCAAAGGTGTGACGCACTCAGGGGCAATGAGCCTGAGAAGCCAAAACACCGATATCTGATCTCCTGCAGCTCTGCAGCACAAGAGGCTTCTCAGGTTTCATACAGCCTTTAAAGTTAGGAAGGTACTGGGAGGATGGTGTTTCCCAGACAAACCACTGAAAATAGAGAAATGAAACTAAGTGAGCTGCGCCTGTCAGATCAGTTGCCCCTGACGGAGGGTTAAAGGGACATAATTAAACAGTAGGTCTCCTATGCTGTTATTGCCTAGGCAGTGAGTAGCTGGGCTGCCAAGAATTACAACGCACCCCAATACACCTTTCACGAGAGGTACAGGAGGGCCTCCTGAAAAAATGTTGCACTGAATGCAAGTCCTTCCCTGCTATCAAGTCATATGCACCCCAATAAGCCTTTTTAACCCAGGTACTGGATGGTCACCGGAAAACCCACTTCACATTCTTCAGTTGGTCCTGCCATACTGTTTCCTTATCCATTGAATGCAAGGGCCACCTTGACCCAAATTTGCACGCAACACAATCCCCCCTTGGAAGAATCATGGAGGAGGCCCTCGTAAAAAAAAAAAAAATTCCCATTACAAAGGAGCGGGTCTCCTAGATTCGTAATGCCTATACACGAAGTGCATGGGCTGACAAACATTTCCCCATGGGGGGTACATTTTTAAAAAAAAGTACTATGGGCATCATAGACACCCTTGCCAAAAATTGGACTGCCTGTAGCAGCACAGAACACGTTAACCCTGGTGATCGAGTAGTGGAGAATGAGGAGACATAAAGATTAATCATACTGAAATCAAACAAATAAATAAAGGATGTGAATCCACCTATGAAAGTAAATAACAAAAGGGAGGGGTGAACACAGGTTCATAGATAAGAAGCCAGAATGTGTCCCAGATATGTTTGTCCCCAGCAACAGCTCAGAGACAGGGATACAAATAAAAATATAATATAATAGTATTTCAATATTTTTATATTGGAGAGGTATACACTAGGTCATAAGAGGATGGTCCAGCGATAGTAAAACTGGAAAATATAAGAAGAAATGGGAAGACTATACGTACATCTCATTTTGATGACCGTTACCCCTTGGAGAGTAACATTTGTTTTGGTTTCTAAATAGTAACGGGCATCATAAAGTACCCTTGCACAAAAATTGAGTGACTTTTGCATCACGGAATACTTTCACCCTGGTGTTGTACGTTGTACTGGTTGTGGATGATGAGGATAAGGAGGAGGATAACACCAAACAGACCAAATCAGGAAGCGGATACCCATGTGTGGTTGGGAAGAGGTTCATGACAAGACACCTCCACAAAAAACACAATGTATTTGAGGTTATGTTTCGCTGTTTTCATTCGGTGGTGTACAGAAGTCTTGCCCAATCCAGCCCTTGTTCATTTTTATAAGAGTCAGCCTATCAGCATTGTCAGTTGACAGGCGGATACGCTTATTTGTTATGATTCCACCAGCAGCACTAAAAACCCTCTCTGACAAAACGCTAGCAGCAGGGCAGGCAAGGACCTCCAAGGCGTAGAGGCAACATGGAGGGTCTGAGAAAACTGTCCCAGAACTTTGCCTTTGTTTCCCTGCCTGAGCTGGATTGTACTTCTGTCTCTCTCGCTTGGATTGCTTGGTTGTACAACAAACTCTGACTTCTGCTGCCATGGGAATTTTCTAAGTAATTCCGCTACAAGGGCCCTGTGGTACAGCAACATTTTTGTACACCTGTCTGCCTCTGGAAGAAGAGATTGAAAGTTCTCCTTTGTAGTCTGGGTCCAGAAGTGTCACCAACCAGTAATGAGTGTCACCGAAAAATTTTATAATGTGAGAGTCACGGGAAACGCAGCACAACAAAGTCAGCCATGCATGTCAGACTGCTAACAGGCAAGACTTCAGTGTCCTCACCAACAGGATGATTGACCATGCTATCCTCCTCCTCCCTGTCCTCAGGCCATCACCGCTGAACAGATGGTATGACAGCTGTGCTTGTAGTACTGTCTACAGTTCATGAAAGTAGCTCCTCTTCTTCCTCCTCCTCATTGTCTAACAATCAAAGTTGTGACGACATGAGGCTGGGCTGAGTGTAATCATCTTGTATGGTCCCTTGCTGCATGTCCTCTTGCTCTGCCTGCAATGCATCCTCTTTAGTTGTGAGCAGAGAGGTTTTCAGAATGCTGAGAAGCGGGATGGTGACGCTAATTATGGCGTCATCGCCGCTCACCAGCTTGGTGCAGTCCTCAAAGTTTTGTAGGATGGTACTTATATCTGACATCCATGTCCACTCCTGAGGTCGAGGTCTTATGTGTGGAGTCTGAACTGAATATCGACGGCCTTGTTGAAGCTGGTAGTCAACAACTGCCATCTTCTGCTCACAAGTCCTTTCCAACATATGCAGTGTAGATTTCCAATGCGTGGGGACATCACATACCAGTCGGTGATGCGGAAGCTGCAAATGCTGCTGTAGTATGGCAAGGGCGGCTGAATCTGTAGCTGACTTTCTAAAATGGGCAGACAGACGGCGTACTTTCACTAGCAGCTCCGGGTAGCTTTTCAGAAAATGTTGAACCATGAGATTAAGCATATGGTTACGGCCATTGTCACACACAACCATACCTGGCTGTAGGTTCAGCGGTGTCATCCAAATATCTGACTGCTCTTTCAGTGCTGCCCATAACTCTTCTGCATTGTGCGGTTTATCACCTATGCAGATTAGCTTCAGCACTGCCTGTTGCCGCTTGGCTGAGGCAGTGCTGCAGTGCTTCCAGCTTCTGACTGATGTGTTCATTTCAGAGACTGAGGCTGAAGAGGAGGAGGAGGTGTAGGAGCTGTAGACTGTAGGGCAACCCTGATTGACGTAGGGCCTTCAATCCTCGGCGTGGGAGGATGTGTTCCATCCCAAGGTCTGACTGGGTCCCGGCTTCCACTATGTTAACCCAGTGTGCTGTCAGTGAGATGTACCGTCCCTGCCCACAGGCACTTGTCCATGTGTCTGTGGTTAGTTGGACTTTCCCAGTAACAAAGTTTGTTGAGGGCACGGGTAATGTTGTGGGACACATGCTGGTGTAATGCCGGTACGGCACACCGGGAGAAATAGTGGCGACTGCGGACCGAGTACCTTGGGACGGCCGCCGCCTTCAGGTTGCAGAAAGCTTTCATCTCAATGAGCCTAAAAGGCAACATTTTTAGCGCAAGCAGACGAGAAATGTTAGAATTAAGTACTGTGGGGCATTGGCTGGGTATTTCCGCTTGCGTTCTAATGACTGGGGTATAGACAACTGAAGGCTGGGCTGGGACAAGGACGTGGACAGGCTTGATGATGGTGCTGGTTGACTGTGGGCACAGACAGGTGCAGGGCTTGAGGCATCTTCACAGGCATTGTGAACTGGGGATTGGCTTCTATGCAAAACAGTGGAAGAAGCAGTGTTGTCACCTGCAGACAGTGTCCCTGGAGCCTGAGGTTCAGCCCACAAAGTTGGGTGCTTAGCTGCCATGTGTCTAATCATGCTGGTGGTGGTCAGGCTGGTAGCTTTGCTACCCCTGCTAAAGCAGGCATGGCAAGTGCTGCAAATGGCCTGTTTGGGGTTATCGGCAGAGTCTTTAAAAAATAACCAGACTCTGGAAGATCTAACAGTTGGAATGGCAACTTTCGTCATGTTGGTGTTACAGGGAATGGATGCACGCCTTCTGTCTGCGGCCACCATACTGCTCCTTCCTGCCTGTTGGGGTGATATGCCTACTACACCATGTGTGCTGCTGTCTTTGCTCTGCATGTCCTCCTGCCAGGTTGGGTCAGTCACTATGTCATCCATCACCTCGTCTTCCAAATCAGCACCCTTCTCCTCCTGCTAACTTTCTGGCAATTGTGTCTCATCGTCCACCTCTCGTGACACTTTCCCACCATCGCCTTCGTGTGACTGTGGCTGTTCATATGTTTGGGAATCGCTACATGCGATCTCATCTGGCCCCATTTCAAGTTGACCGGCCGAGAGTCCAGAATCTTTAAAGGGAAAACTGAACAGCTCTTCGGAGTGTCCAAGTGTGGGATCAGTTGTCTTGGGGCACTCGGCATGGTGGGAGGAAGGAGGATCAGGGTGAGGAATATCTGGTCCGCAATCACTCAGACTTGACCGTGTGGAAGACGTGGTGGCTAAGGGACTGGAAGCATTATCCGCTATCCAACCAACAACCGTTTCACACTGCTCTGGCTTCAATAGTGGTGTGCTGCAGTCCCCTAGAAACTAGGACAGGAAGGTCGAGCGCGAAGATGTGGGTCTTTGCTGTGGACCACTTTCAGCTTGGCCTCGTCCTCTGCATGCACCATCAGCATCAAGTCCACTTCCTCATCCCTTTCCCCTTGCCTTGCCCATTTTAAATGGACTACTGAAATATGTGAAAACCCCAATACAAATGGATTTATTTGTAAAAAAATTATGTGGTCAGTATGCCTGCTAAGCGAAGATTTTTCCACCACAGATACACCAGGCCCCAGCCTGACATAACAGACTGTATTCATTTTTTTTTTTTTTTTAATGTTTGGTGGTAATTTTTGAAAACAATAAAAAATGAGTAGAACTATGCAACGTATGCCTGCGAATGAAAGATTTTTCCACCACAGATACACCAGCCATCAGCCTGAGATAAGACTGATCTAAATGTGGCCTTGATTTTTTTTATTTTTTTTTTATTTTTTTTTGGGGCACACCAAAATTGCGTCGACAAGTTGGCTATGACACACAAAAAAGGAGTACTAAAATTGAAATATATTTTGCGCAATGATAGGCGATGCGTGTGGCGTATAACTCACAGTGATAAATCTAAGAACTGTAGCTAAATATTTTTGGGCTAGCTACAGACTTTTGGGGCAGCAAAATGGTGTCCAAAAATGTTGTAAGACTCTACAAAATATTAGATTGCACCAAAAAAAAGGACAGATTTTTGGGCGCACTCACATCTGATGCCTGGGACAAAAATAATTCTAAGATTTGCACACTTTTCTATTACAATGACCTGGCTGTAGTCTGCAGCGTGCCAAGCAAATAAATGTGAAAAAAGGGGCCTATGGTTTTCCTTTAGAATAAAATGAGCAGGTATAAGCAGAAAAAAAACCAAAAATGGATAACTGCAGCTAGGTAAATAGAAAATCAGCAGCAGACAGTAATGGAGCTTTTGGAGGTATGCAGTGAGATCTATGTTCTCGCATACAGTGCCTGCAGGCTTTGCACTTATGTGGATATGCGCACATAGACTCCCTTGCCTACCAAGCGCTGCAATCTCAGGACCCCCGAATTAGCCCTTAAAAGGAGTGTTGGTTTCTCAGGATTTGTGGACTGCACACTAGCAGACCCACAGTATTAAAAGGACGATCCTGGCCCTATCTCGGTAGCAGCTCTCCCTACACTACCTAAGTCCGGAGTAGAATGCGGTGAGCAGGGCGGCGCCAGATCTCTTATAGACCTGATGACGCTGTGCGGCCATCCAATCACTGTAATACCACAACAAAGATGGCTGCGGCATTACAGTGCATGGCAGACAATCACTGCATAGTCATTGGTGCTCTAAATAGCGCCAAAATTGCAGGGCGGAGTCCCGAGCTCCCACCGAATAATCCTGGAAATACTCGGTGCTCGCCAAGTACACCGAGCACAGTGATACTCGGGCGAGTACCGAGTAGTGGAGAGCACGTTCGCTCATCACTAACGGAGACCCTTTCTTGGCCACCACACACAGTATTATCTGGAATCATTCATATAGACGGCCGGTGGTGATGGAGTCAGTGACGGACTCTGGCCAAATATGTTTCTAGAGCCGTAGTAGAAGATGAAGATGTCGTCCTCATCATGAAGTAGTTATTTCTCCTGTCACGTGTAATGAATATCTCCTGCAGTATTGCTAATGCCGATTCCAGTGTTGGTAAATGAGACGAGAATTAGCATTATGGAAGATGAGTCTATGAGAAACGTATTCAGCTGCCGACTCCGAGGAAGAAACTGCTTGTTGTCTGAGACCTAAAATATATAGGTTTTATTAGTAGATGTAAAGAAGAAAACTAAATACTGTAAATTAATAAATCTCATATGTTTTCATTATTATCTCCAGTAACTGTATTATTACACAGGATTTTTATGATGTTACATCGGCTCATCTTCTTCTAAATCAGGTCTCTACAATATCGGATCCTCTCAGTGAAGATCTTCTGTATAAGAGTCTTTTCCTGATTGACCCATCAAGGATTCATATGGACAGAGAGAAGATGGCTGAGAGGATATTCTTCCTCACCCTAGAGATCCTCTTCCGGCTTACTGGAGAGGTGAGAGATTCTGGTGACGTCACATTACATCATTCTTATGTATGGGAATAACAGATGGACAGAACTCAAGAGGTGAGGAGTCTGGAAATGTCTGTTGTGAGATTTATTAATGTGTCTCTCCATTACCAGGATTACACAGTAGTGAAGAAGACCTCTAGTGAGCGCTGTCAGGACCTTGTGTCTGAGGGATGCAGAAGACCCCTGAGCCCAACCACGGGGCCTCCACCTCCTCCCCTGATACATGAGGACATCAATGACCAGAAGATCATAGAACTCGCCTACAAGATGATTGAGCTGCTGACTGGAGAGGTGACACTGCTGGGAATTCTGGGACATTATACAATAACGCTATGAAGGGATCAGGAGAATGACAGTATCATTGTATGTGTCAGGTTCCTATAAGGTGTCAGAATGTCACCATTTATTTCTCCATGGAGGAGTGGGAGTATTTAGAAGGACACAAAGATCTGTACAAGGACATCATGATGGAGGTTCCCCAGCCCCTCACATCACCAGGTAATAGACAAGACTCAATACACAAGACCTATAATTATCTGTATGTAAAAAAATGAATTAATTCCCTGTATGTGTTTCCTCCAGATCTATCCAGTAAGAGGACAACACCAGAGAGATGTCCCCGTCCTCTTCTTCCACATGAGTGTAAACAAGAAGAACCCAATGTTCCTCAGGATCATCAGGTAGATGGAGAGAAGGTGTAATGAGATCTCCCCTATGATGTGTAGACGGCTGTGAAGGTCTTGTGCTCAGTCTTGTTTTATCCACTAGTATTACATGTTTTATACTTGTGTAATGAGAACGGTGGAGATGGCAGGATTAGAGCTGATCATAGATGTGACTTCTCCATCTGTCTGTGACTTTTGCAATATTTGTTTCAGAGTGAAGATCTGACCCATATTAATACTACAGAGACATATGTGAGTGGTGATGAGCAGTGTAAAGAGGAGATTTCTACATATGACTCCCCAGGTGAGTAGTAACCACTAAATGCAGAGAAGTCACAGATTCTTCTCAGTCATCGGCTGTGGCTGCTTTATCGGTGGTGTAGTCCGGCCATATCCCAATTGTGTGATGACCGTTTTCCCTCTAGACCACAGCATTCTCCTCCACCCAAAAATGTTAAAATGACTTTGGGCATTGAAAGCTCTTTTCTATAGAATTTACAACCTGGAGGATCCACCTACCCCCTGGGATTAAGAGACGCTGACCGTTACCTGCCCAGACTTGTAAACTACAAAGCCAAATGACAGCGTACATAGAATGTACTGACAAGTTAGGAAATTACTTGAAGAAAAATATTATGTTTGGCCCTGTGGAGGTCGGCTCACTTAGCTGCTAGACACAGGCACCCGTGGGTTAAAGTCTCTGGGTAGTTTATTGTATCATAAACCGTAAAATGGTAACAGAAAAAAACAGCCTTTCTGGCTCAAAAGGAAACAAAAAGTCCATAAACAATCCAGCCCAACACTCCTAGGCCAACACATATGGCAGCTCTATCAGGAGCGTCAGCCTAGGGCTTGCTTGCCTCTACTCAACAAACACAAATAAATGGCTGGACATTTATTTCCCTCCAGCTACACCCTGGTGGTGGAGATATGGTGGGTAGGCGTCCTGCCCATCTCTGAGCTACCCACCATGAAAGCCATGCCCATATAGCGACTGGATTGCTCTCAGCACATATCATGCTGGAGAAAACACTTATGGCTTTCACATCACACAGGAAAGCATGGAAAGCAACCTTTGTGACACATACATCCCCTCATGTATGACGTCCGTGATACTGTCACAGCCCGTAAGAGAAAGTGGAGGGTAATGATGCCTCTGATTTTCTAGATCCCTGATATCTTATTGGATGAATCTACCTTCTCCCCAGGGTCCTAATGACTGCGGTTGTAGTAGTCTCCACTGCGTCCAAGCCAGGCAGACTCCAGCCTCTACTTCAGCTAGATGTGCTTCCTTGGACATGCATTCAGCTGAAGTGTATTGCAGCGCACAGACACATCAGGTCCGTGCGCCACAATACACGCTGTCAGCCAATCAGAGACGAATAGCTCATGTCAGCGTACATGTGCCGGGGGGGCACATGGAAGTGACGTCAAGCAGTCCCTTCGCTGGTATGCTGAAGTCAGCTACAGGCTTCAGAAGTGGACACCATGTGGCAGTGGAGTGCAGGGAAGGTGAGTATTTATTTTTCTATCAGTGAGTACACTGTGACCATATTACAACATGTATGGTCATGGGCTTTGCATTATACCACTTGCTACTTGTATGACTATGGGCTGTGCGCCTATACTTATATGGAGGACTATGGGCTGTGTGCTATAGTACATGTATGACTATGGGCTGTGCGCTATACTACATGTATGACTATGGGCTGTGTGCCTATACTATGTGGAGGACTATGGGCTGTGTGCCTATACTATATGGAGGACTATGGTCTGTGCATTAAACTTCTGCTGCGGCATCTTATGTTTCTATGTTCTCGCCTGGTGAGTATAATGTTGTTGGGTTTTTTTCTATACAACCCTAACAGTGTATGTATAATTTATGTATAATATATATAACTGCTCAAAAAAAATAAAGGGAACACTAAAATCCCGCATCATAGATATCACTGAATGAAATATTTCAGTGTCAAGTCTTTATTCATTACATAGTGGAATGCGTTGAGAGCAATAAAACTTAAAAATGATCAATGTAAACCAAAATGAATATCCCATAGAGGTCTGGATTTGGAATGATACTCAAAATCAAAGTTGAAAATCAAATTACAGGCTGATCCAACTTCAAATGCCTCAAGACAAGGAAATGATGCTCAGTAGTGTGTGCGGCCTCCACGTGCCTGTATGACCTCCCTACAACGCTTGGGCATGCTCCTGATGAGGCTACGGATGGTATCCTGAGGGATCTCCTCCCAGACCTGGACTAAAGCATCCGCCAACTCCAGGACAGTCTGTGGCGCAACGTGAGGTTGGTGGATGGTGCAAGACATGACGTCCCAGATGTGTTCAATCGGATTCAGGTCTGGGGAACTGGCGGGCCAATCCATAGCTTCAATGCTTTCATCTTGCAGGAACTGCTGACACACTCCATCCACATGAGGTTTGGCACTGTCCTGCATTAGGAGGAACCCATGGCCAAGCGCACCAGCATATGGTCTTACAAGGGGTCTGAGAATCTCATCTCTGTACCTAATGGCAGTCAGGCTACCTCTGGCAAGCACATGGAGGGCTGTGCGGCCCTCCAAAGAAATGCCACCCTACACCATTACTGACCCACTGCCAAACCGGTCATGCTGAAGGATGTTGCAGGCAGCAGATTGCTCTCCACGGCGTCTCCAGACTGTCATGTCTGTCACATATGCTCAGTGTGAACCTGCTTTCATCTGTGAAGAGTACAGGGTGCCAGTGTCAAATTTGCCAATACTGGTGTTGTGTGGCAAATGCCAAGCGTCCTGCACGGTGTTGGGCTGTGAGCACAACCCCCATCTGTGGATGTCGGGCACTCAGACCATCCTCGTGGTGTCAGTTTCTAACCGTTTGTGCAGACACATGCACATTTGTGGCCCGCTGGAGGTCATTTTGCAGGACTCTGGCAGTGCTCCTCCTGTTCCTCCTTGCACAAAGGCTGAGGTAGCGGTCCTGCTGCTGGGTTTTTACCCTCCTACAGCCCCCTCCACATTTCCTGGTGTACTGGCCTGTGTCCTGGTAGCGCCTCCAGCCTCTGGACACTACGCTGACAGACACAGCAAACCTTGCCACAGCTCACATTGATGTGCCATCCTGGATGAAATGCACTATCTGAGCCAATTGTGTGGGTTGTAGAGTCCATCTCATGCTACCACGAGTGTGAAAGCACAACCAACATTCCAAAGTGACCAAATATCAGCCAGGATATTGGCACCCGCCCAGGCTAAAAACATCAGCTCTCAACCGTCCCAGAAATGGCGCATCTTATAGATGCTCCAATTCTGACACTTAGCTTCACTCTTCCCACTTGCCCTGTAGTGGTGGCAAGTGGGGTTCATATTTGTGGGGTTGATGTCATCTTTGTATTGTCAGGTGACATCAAGCCCACAGGTTAGTAATGGAGAGGCGTCTATAAGACACCTATCCATTGCTAATCCTATAGTTACATGGTAAATAAAGACACAGCCAGAATAAAGTCCTTTATTTGAAATAATCAAAATGACTCTTTTTATTAAATCTTAATTTACCATACTTACTGAACACCTAATCCCCGACGCCCTCGTCTCCTGCAACAAAAATAAACTAACATATAATACTATCCTGTCTGACGTAGTCCATTTAATAACGAGTGTCCCACGACGATCGCATGTGTCGAACAGTCACATTGGGAGATGTGACTGCTCTACCTGGCCTCCGGCGATTCACTGACAAGAGGTAATTGCTCCTGGAGTGTATCACAGCCGCTGTGAGATTTCACCGTAGTTCATCAGCTGATCAGCTCCAGTGCTCTCACTTACGATACCGCTGCGTGGGAAAGTTCTCACGCAGCGGTGCAATAAGTGAGAGCATCGGAGCTGATGAACTCCGGTGAACTCGCAAGGCAGGTTTATTATTTTTGATTGCTTGCAGGAGACACGGGCGTCGGGGATTAGATGTTCGGTGAGTATGTACTCTGTATGTAATCATGTAAATGTTTTAAAATATTTTTTATTACAATTGAACACAGGCATCGGATGATGAGACTATTCTCCCAGCATTGGCTCATGCTGTCTCTGTTATATGTGACAGCAGACATAGCCGGATGGGAGTAGTAGTCCCATCAAACGACGCCTAAGTACAATCACTATAAGCTGTTCGTCGGGTACACACACAGACATCCGGGGACAGGCGCAGACAAACGCACATATTATCCACTCACACACACATTCTCCGTCCACACTCTTCCTCCTTCTGACATCATTTCCTTTGACAATTCTGCAGCATTTTTACATCAAATCTGCAGTGAATCTGCAGTAAATCCGAACCTTTTTACACCTGTAGTTTTGCTGCAGAGTTGACTGACTCAATGGAAGTCAATGGGTGCAGAAACGCTACAGATACGCAAAAAGAATTGACATGCTGCGGAAAATAAAACGCTGCAAATAGGACCAACAATAAGGTTGTATCTGGCAGCTTCTAGCAATATGCTTTGAGCTTTAGTAGTCTGTGATGCTTTCAAATTGGCTGAAGTAGTAAGCAGATTACTTCAGCTGGACAGCACACACACCCATACAGCCAGACTAGATGGTACTACAGGTCCCAGCAACCCTTATCATAGTGGCTGGACAGACCCTGCACCACCCTGAGCTTCTGGTTCCGACATCTCCATCACCAGAATGAATAAGGCCACTCCTTGTGAAAAAAGAAGACGTTGCAGGAGCAGATCCCGATGGAGATGGTGACTATTTTGACTCCACAGCCGTTTTCAGGAAATTACACATAGTGAATAGATTGTGCTCCAGGAGACACACACACCGTAAATTAAGTGGGTTCTTCTCACTATAGTAATGCCAAATGCATGGATGCTAAATGTCATTTGTTGACAGTGCAAGGCTCAGAAGCAAGGGGGAGATTTGACTTTGGAAGAGACTTCGGTTAATGGAAGCCATGTTCAAGAGTCTTTGAGTCACTAATAATTTGAAAACCTCTGTTTTTTCATTATGATGGATGATGATGGAGCTGAGTGGGGACTTATTTTTTATGAGATCAGTCGAACTTTTTATTGGTATTATTTTCTCCTACATAACATTGTTTGGTGGCTTTTTTACCATATTTGGGAGTCAGAATGAGCAAACAGTTGAACACCATGCTCCACTGGTTCATCCTATGAGGTTTTCTATTAGACTGTGAACTTTCATTGTCTTAGTAAAGAATTTAATTTTTTGTACATAACTTGCCATTTTTACTAACAGTTTAACCCCTTAACAACCAGAGCTTTTTTGGTTTTGCATTTTCATTTTTTGCTTTCCTTTTTCCCAGAGCCATAACTTTTTTTATTTTTTTTGTCAAAATGGCCATGTGAGGGCTTTATTTTTGCGGGACGAGTTGTACTTTTGAACGACATCATTGATTTTACCATGTTGTGCACTAGAAAACTAGAAAAAAAATTCCAAGTGCGGTGAAATTGCAAAAACAAAGTGCAACAACACACTGTTTTTTTTGTTTGGCTTTTTTACTAGGTTCACATAATGCTAAAACTGACATTCCATTATGATTCTTCATGTCATCGTGAGTTCATAGACACCAAACATATCTAGGTTCTTTTTTATTTAAGTGGTGAAAAAATATTCCAAACGTTGTTAAAAAAAACAAATTGCGCCATTTTCCGATACCCATAGCGTCTCCATATTTCATGATCTGGGGTTGGGTGATGGCTTATTTTTTTGCATGCCGAGATGAAGTTTTTAATGATAGGTTCTTTTGCTCGCCCGTTATTACATTTTAATGCGATGTCACAGCGAAACGTAATTCTGGCGCTTTGACTTTTTTTCTCGCTACGCCGTTTAACGATCAGGTCAATTCTTTTTTTTTTTTCGATGGTTCGGGTGATTCTGAACGCAACAATACCAAATATGTGTTTGGTTGTTTTTTTTTTGTGAATGGGGCGAAAGGGGAGTGATTTGAACTTCTTATATATTTTTTTTTTTTAGTATTTTTAAACTTTTTTTCACTTTTAGCATGCTTCAATAGTCTCCATGGGAGACTAGAAGCTGCTATAGCCCGATCGGCTCTGCTACATAGACATGATGATCAGATCACCTCTATATAGCAGAATTACTCACTTGCTATGAGCTCCGACCACTGGGTGGTGTTCACAGCCAGCCAGCACTGACAACCATAGAGGTCTCCAGGAGACTTCTGGTTGTCATGCCAATGAACCGGTGACCCGCGATCACGTGACGGGGGTCACTGGTGGGTGGATTTCTGGCCCGATGGCCGGAAGCGCGAGTTAAAAGCCACTGTCAGCTGCATTTAACGGGCTAATAGCCGAGAGTGGATCGCGATTCCACCTGCAGCTATTCCGGGCACATGTCAGCTGTTCAAAACAGCTGAGATGTCCCGGGAAAGATGTGTGCTCACCACCGGAGCCCACATCAAAGGGAGGGAGTTCGACGTCAGCGTAAATTTATGCCCAACGTCAGAAATTTACAAAAATATAACATTTTAAGAATATTTTATTCAAAATAATATTTGGTTTTATTCTTGCCAGATGACGGCACCAGGAGATCAGAGGAACAGCTGACATCTACAATTTTTAAACCAGATGATCTTGAGATCTCACCGGATACAATTGAAGTGAATGCCAATACTCCAGATATAACATCATCCCTTTACACCAAGGATCTGTCATCTGATCCTTTGAAACAGGTCCTGTCTTCTGATTCATTACCGACTACTAAGGAAAATGCAAGTCATGAAATAAGCATTAGAAAACCAACTGCTCCTAAACCAAAGGAGCCATTGTCAAGTTCAGAATATGGAAATAGTTTTCCCCTTGAAAAGGCTTTTCTTAAACATCAAAAAATTCACACAGTGGAAAATAGATGCTTTTGTTCCAAGTGTAGGAAATGTTTTAACCAGAAATCGGATGTTGTTAGACACCAAAGAACCTACATAGGGGAGAAGCCTTTTTCATGTTCAGAATGTGGGAAATCTTTTACAAAGAAATCAAATCTTATCAAACATCAGAGAACTCACACAGGAAAGAAGGCTTTTTCATGTTCAAAATGTGGGAAGTCTTTTAAATGGAAAACGAATCTTGATAGACACCAAAGAACCCACATAGAGGAGAAGCCTTTTTCATGTTCCGAATGTGGGAAATGTTTTAAATGGAAAACAAATCTTGCTAGCCACCAGAGAACCCACACAGGGGAGAAGCCTTTTAGTTGTTTAGAATGTGGGAAACCTTTTACAGAGAAAACAAATCTTATCACACATCAGAGAACTCACACAGGGGAGAAGCCTTTTTCATGTTCAGAATGTGGGAAATGTTTTATAAAGAAATCAAGTCTTATCACACATCAGAGAACCCACACAGGGGAGAAACCTTTTTCATGTTCAGAATGTGGAAAATGCTATAACCAGAAAGCGCATCTTGATAGACACCAGAGAACCCACACAGGTGATAAGACTTTTTTCTGTTGAGAATGTGAGAAAATGTTTTGTACAGAAATCAACTCTTCGTAGTCGCCAAAGAAATCACACACGGGATAAGCTTTTTTCATGTTCTTAATGTGAGAAATGTTTTAACTGAAAAATTGTATCTTCTTAAAGTGGTTGTTGTGGCAATCCCTTGTCATTCCTCATGTTTGGCCTGGCTAAAATAAAAAATCATACTCCCCTTGCAATTTGGTGATGTTCCAGCGCTGTCAGCATTCGCTCAAGTTAGGTTGTTACATCACATGAGCCCTTCACCCAATGAGCGCCAGCTTCAGTGTCCCCGTCTTCAGACTTATTGAACACCAACACTAAGCCAAGGCTGCGGCTGCTCTTACTTCTTCTTGATGTCTGATTTGTCCAAAGGTGGGTACAGTGATGCCAGAGCTGATTGGGCTCAGGGCTCACATGACATAACAATCTTATATGAGCCCCAAGAATGCAAGTGTTGACACTACTGGAATGGCACCGACATGGGAGATTATTTTTTTTTATTTTAACAGAACCGAACATGTATGTGCATGCAAATGTGCATATGTAGTGTATGTGTAGTATACATGTAGTGTAGTATATGTGTAGCAGAGCTGTGTGTTTATGAAGATATGCATATGTAGCAGACAGGGCTGTGGAGTCTACTCCAAACCTCTGACTCCTCAATTTCCCTGACTCTTGGCTCCACAGCATTACCTCACTACTGAGCATGTACATAAAGTGCAGCACAAATTCATCTCAAGAGAACAGACATTTATAGGACATTTCATAGCTTTCCAAAATTCTTATGAAAACATTTACAGCACATCCTGCATTATACTCCTGTACCCAATTTATTATATATTTTCGGAGTCGGTCCATTTTATACAAACTCCGACTGCACCAAAATGGACACGGATTCAACAACTCAGACTCCGCAGCCCTGGTAGCAGAGCTGTGTGCTTATGTAGCAGAGATGTATGGGTATGTAAATGTGCATATGGAGCAGAGCTGAGTGTGTGCACTGTCCATGCAGCAGTGTTGTGTGTATATATGTGCGCTGTAGAGTGTTCATTAATATTCCTACTGTGAAGCTGTCTGTGAATAAAACACATGGTGCGGAGAAACACGAACAAAAGATCTATTACTTCCATATTCTATCCTAGAGCTTTAAAGTTTGTAATCTCCACCCCTCCACTTTACACCATCGGGGAAGATTTAATTGGTAGAAAAAGTGTTTTCCCTTTTTTCTGTTGTGTAAACCTTGGATACTTCTTATGGTTAGGTGTGTATTATAGTCCCAAAAATATAGTATATTTGGATAAAAAAAAATATATGCAGTTAGTAATGTTTTTAATCCAAAACGCAATAGTCAATTTGCAGTCAATATTTCACATTGTTACACAGAGGGTGAAATAAGTATTGAACACATTATCAAGTACAGACTTTTCAGCATGTGACGTGGGGTGCGCCTGCAAGGGCTAATTTATATTCTCTCACTCAATACAACACTCAACCTCAGTTCCAGGCTATAATGTTAGCGTATATCACACCCCAACACCGTAGACACACGTCGGTTACAGAACACGCTGCCACCACTCCTCAAATAAACGGGATGATGAATCCCTGTTATATATTTTACTGTCCGACAATCATGTCACACGCTATCTTTTCTTTAGAGCACGCAAGGTTCAAACTTATTAAAGATCTTAAGCCTTAATATAGCATATTGTGTCTTCAGAGAGGAAGAGGACTTGAACTCTAGTGCCACCAATTGGAAGCAGCAATGCTACAAGTCTATATTGAACCTTTACTGAGCTTTTTAATATGTCTTAGGATAAAAGCCAAATCAGAACCTCAATTTGCAGACACTGTGTTTCAGGATATTGCCCCTTGTCAGTACAAAGTATGAGATCAGATTTGGCATGGTGAGAGGCTAAGACTGGCATCTAAGGGGTAAGATTTATGGAATCTCAATTTTCAGACACCGTGACAAATCACGGACGGACGAGGGGCAATACCCTAAAACACTGTGTCTGTGATTCTGATTTGGCTTTTATCCGAAGTCATATTGCAAGGCTCGCTAAAGGGTCAACATTGTCTTGTAGCATTGCTACTTACAATAGGTGGCAGTAGAGTTCTACTCCTCTCCCTTTCTGAAGAGACACTTTGCATATTTAATTTCCCAGAGAAGCTTGCAAGGCGTTTAAAGGGAATCTGTCACCCCCAGGGCCTATTAAGGTAAAAGAACCACCTTCAGCAGCACTAAGGCTGCATTCTGTGAAGGTGGCTCTTATGTTTAGTATCCATAGGAATGCTGAAATAATCACTTTTATAAATTTCGCGCCATACCTGTATTGCGTCAGGGAGGTATGATTTCTCCCTCACTCAAGCGCCTCCCAGCCGTCCATCATCCCACCAGGTGCCACCTCCTCTCTGTCTTCTGCCGGCAGCTGCGCTCTGCAATTATTTCTCGGGCATGCGCCTTTCGCGCTGCCCTGGAACTTACATCAAGTGATGTAAGTAGATCGCGCCTGCGCACAGCGCCAGATTCCCAGCCCCGCAGTGTAAGTACATCATAACACACTGCGGGGCAGTATCTGGGGCCTTCACAGAATGCAGCCTTAGTGCTGCTGAAGGTGACTCTTTTACCTTAATAGGCCCTGGGGGGTGACAGGTTCCCTTTAAGTCCATTTATACTGGCATACCAGACCTGGCACGTCATGCTGCACTTGGAAAAATCTTACCCCTTAGATCCCAAGCTTTAATATAAAAAAAGACAGTGCCTACAAATAAAAAGGTAAAAATAAAATGACATACAAATATGCAAAATGGAGAAATAACAAATACCTTAATGTTTCCATCTACAGTTATGTTCTGCTTCTTTGAGGGAAGGAGAATTAATTATGTTTCATTTTGGCATATGTAGGCCCTCACATGTGAACAACTTTCTCTTGAGCACCCATCTTTTATATGCCTGGTCCTGGTCTCATGTTTCCAGGATGGCCTGGATTATAATATTACAATTGCTGGTCTGTCACTGGATCCTGGGCTAATTTAGGGGTAAGCATCTTGCATTTAAAATAGTTTGTGCCCTGACTACCCCACTCAGCATAGTAACTAAAGGACTATTCAGCCTGGCTACAATCACCATCTGTCAACACTTTGAAGCATCTTCACATTTCTTAAATCAATATTGGACTCTGTGTCAATAATGAGGGGAGCTGCTGCATATTTAGCGGACACCTCTATAGACTCTGTGAGACTTACAGCAAGGTCGGCTTCATTTTCAAATGCAGCCAGAAGAGCTCTATGGCTCAAGTGCTGGCCAGGAGACCTACAAACTAAAGGTACCGTCACACTAAACGATATCGCTAGCGATCCGTGACGTTGCAGCGTCCTGGCTAGCGATATCGTTTAGTTTGACACGCAGCAGCGATCAGGATCAGGATCCTGCTGTGATGTCGCTGGTCGCTGAATAAAGTTCAGAACTTTATTTGGTCGTCCGATCGCCGTGTATCGTTGTGTTTGACAGCAAAAGCAACGATACCAGCGATATTTTACACTGGTAACCAGGGTAAACATCGGGTTACTAAGCGCAGGGCCGCGCTTAGTAACCCGATGTTTACCCTGGTTACCAGCGTAAAATGTAAAAAAAACAAACAGTACATACTCACATGCGTTCCCCCGGCGTCCACTTCCCACACTGACTGAGCGCCGCAAAGTGAAAGTGAAACCACAGCACAGCGGTGACGTCACCGCTGTGCCCTGCTACTGCCGGCGCTCAGTCATTGCAGGAAGCGGACGCCGGGGGACGCATGTAAGTATGTACTGTTTGTTTTTTTTACATTTTACTCTGGTAACCAGGGTAAACATCGGGTTACTAAGCGCGGCCCTGCGCTTAGCAACCCGATGTTTACCCTGGTTACCCAGGGACCTCGGCATCGTTGGTCGCTGGAGAGCGGTCTGTGTGAGCTCTCCAGCGATCAAACAGCGACGCTGCAGCGATCGGCATCGTTGTCGCTATCGCTGCAGCGTCGCTTAGTGTGAAGGTACCTTAAGACAAAACTATGCTCCATACCATGTGAGGGAGAATTTTTGTTTGGGCCTACCCTAGATGACATTCTCAAAAAGGCCGTAGACAAGAAAAAAGCCTTCCCTGGGTTTCCTAACCAATCTTATAGACGGCCCTTTCAGAGTAGACAATTTATGCGTAAACGCCCCCCAAAAAAAACAAAAAGAAGGATGGGAGGATAAAAGATTTAAAGGGAGAGGCTTCGTGTTCAACAAACCGAATAATAAGAAACAGTCCCAATGAAGGTACGCCCCAGGTGGGAGGGAGGCTGACATACAGTTATATGAAAAAGTTTGGGCACCCCTATTAATCTTAAGCTTAATGTTTTATAAAAATTATTTTTTTTTGCAACAGCTATTTCAGTTTCATATATCTAATAACTGTTGGACACACTAATGTTTCTGCCTTGAAATGAGGTTTATTGTACTAACAGAAAATGTGCAATCTGCATTCAAACAAAATTTGACAGGTGCATAAGTATGGGCACCCTTATCATTTTCTTGTTTTAAATACTCCTACCTACTTTTTACTGACTTACTAAAGCACTTTTTTTGGTTTTGTAACCTCATTGAGCTTTGAACTTCATAGCCAGGTGTATGCAATCATGAGAAAAGCTACTTAAAGTGGCCACTTGCAAGTTGTTCTCCTGTTTGAATCTCCTCTGAAGAGTGGCATCATGGGCTCCTCAAAACAACTGTCAAATGATCTGAAAACAAAGATTATTCAACATAGTTGTTCAGGGGAAGGATACAAAAAGCTGTCTCAGATTTAACCTGTCAATTTCCACTGTGAGGAACATATTAAGGAAATGGAAGAACACAGGTACAGTTCTTGTTAAGGCCAGAAGTGGCAGGCCAAGAAAAACATCAGAAAGGCAGAGAAGAAGAATGGTGAGATCAGTCAAGGACAATCCTCAGACCACCTCCAGAGAGCTGCAGCATCAACTTGCTGCAGATGGTGTCACTGTGCATCGGTCAACAAGGAAAAGCTGTATGGGAGAGTGATGTGAAAGAAGCCATTTCTGCAAGCACGCCACAAACAGAGTCGGATGAGGTATGCAAAAGCACATTTTGAGAAGCCAATTTCTTTTTGGAAGAAGGTACTGTGGACTGATGGAACCAAGATTAAGTTGTTTGGTCATACAAAAAGGCGTTATGCATGGCGGCCAAAAAACACAGCATTCCAAGAAAAACACTTGCTACCCACAGTAAAATTTGGTGAAGGTTCCATCATGCTTTGGGGCTGTGTGGCCAATGCCGGCACCGGGAATCTTGTTAAAGTTGAGGGATGCATGGATTCCTCTCAGTATCAGCAGATTCTTGACAATAATGTTCATGAATCAGTGACAAAGTTGAAGTTACGCAGGGGATGGATCTTTCAGCAAGGCAATGATCCAAAACACCGCTCCAAATCTACTCAGGCATTCATGCAGAGGAACAATTACACTGTTCTGGAATGGCCATCCCAATCCCCAGACCTGAATATCATTGAACATCTGTGGGATCATTTGAAGAGGGCTGTCCATGCTCGGCTACCATCAAACTTAACTGAACTGGAATTGTTTTGTAAAGAGGAATGGTCAAAAATGCCTTCATCCAGGATCCAGGAACTCATTAAAAGCTACAGGAAGCGACTAGAGGCTGTTATTTTTGCAAAAGGAGGATCTACTAAATATTAATGTCACTTTTCAGGTGAGGTGCCCATACTTATGCACCTGTCAAATTTTGTTTGAATGCAGATTGCACATTTTCTGTTAGTACAATAAACCTAATTTCAAGGCAGAAACATTACTGTGTCCAACAGTTATTAGATATATGAAACTGAAATAGCTGTTGCAAAAAAAACAATTTTTATAAAACATTAAGCTTAAGATTAATAGGGGTGCCCAAACTTTTTCATATAACTGTACTTTCTTCAGGCCTGGGAAAAAATATCAGGAAGCACGTGGACACTAAATATAATAAAGATGGGTCTAAAATTAAAGTTTCATACGATGCCATGCCACCATTTTGAAAAACACCACAGAGGAAATCAGAGGTCGAACAACTGGGCCTGCAAAAGGAAATATACAGTCTTCTTACAAAAAATGTCCTACAGGAGGTTCTACAAAAGGACACGGGTTTCTACTCCCCTCTTTTTCTTCAAACGAAGCCAGATGGGACTTTCAGAACAATAATAAATTTGAAAAAATTGAACAAATACCTAGTGACCCAGAGTTTCAAGATGGAAACAATAAAAACCTGTGTCAGAACCCTTCATCCGTCTTGTTTTATGACCGTAGTCGACCTAAAAGACGCATACTACCATGTGCCCATCCGAGTTACCGGAAATACCTCAGAGTGGTGGTGATAATGCAAGGGGAACTGAAACATTATCAATTCAGAGCTCTCCCATTTGGCCTTGCCATAGCCCTGAGGGTGTTTACGAAACTAATGGCAGAAGTGATGGCCCACATAAAGGAACAAAACGTGCTAATAGTCCCATATCTGGATGACCACCTAGTAATGGGCAGATCCTCACGCCATTGCAGTCAGCAGTTAGACAAGGTGATAACAGCCCTGTCAAATCTGGGTTCGATGTTGAATCTAGAAAAATCCAGAATTATTCCAACACAAATACAACAGTACTTAGGAATAATGATAGATTCAACGAAACAAGAATGCCGTCTTCCAGGTATGAAAGTTTCCAACATGATACAACTAATAGCCCAATTAAGACTTTCGCCAGTCATCACTTTGCGGAAAGCAATGTCCGTGTTAGGATCAATGACAGCCTGTATTCTAGCGGTCCAATGGGCTCAGTATCACTCCAGAAATCTCCAGTGGGAGATATTAGAAGCAGAGTCCCGCTTAAAGGGGGATTTAGAAAAGCACTTAAAAATCTCACAAACAATATGTTCCCTAGCTTGGTGGATGGACCCGCCCAACCTCACCAGAGGTGTTCCATGGGTATGGCCAGTTTCTGTAACCCTGACCATGGATGCGAGCCCATGGGGTTGGGGGGCTCATTTAAGCAATCAAATTGCCCAAGGGCCATGGTCAGAGAGAGAAAAACTCTTCTTCTCAAACATGAAAGAACTCTTGGCAGTAGAATACGCGCTCAACCACTTCCTAGTCTCCCTCCGTTCCCATCACGTAAGGGTGCTTTCAGACAACAGGGTGGTGGTGGCATACCTGAATCATCAGGGGGGAACAAAGTCCCAGTCACTGATGAAGGTGACGAAATCTATCATGTCACTAGTGGTAGCCAATCTGTCCTCTCTGTCAGCCCTTCACATCAAAGGGACAGAGAATCAGACGGCAGATTTTTTAAGCAGAACACAGTTAAACCAGGGGGAATGGGAATTGAACCAGGAGGTATTCCACCACATAGTGGATTGTTGGGGAGTTCCGGAAATAGATTTGTTCGCAAACAGTCTAAACCGGAAGACACAGGCATTCTGTTCAATCAACCCACGGGGGAATCCAGTGACCCTAGACGCCTTTCTAATTCCCTCGAACTTCCAACTAGACTATGCCTTTCCTCCGATAGCATTAATTCCATTAGTTCTGAAGAAGATCCCGGAGGACGGAGCAAGAGTAATTATGATGGCCCCGTTTTGGCCAAAAAGAGCATGGTTCCCATGGCTACGCATAATGTCTATAACAGAACCATGGGTTCTCCCAAATATCCCAAACCTTCTGCATCAGGGTCCAATAAATCATCCGCAAGTAAAAAACTTGCATATGACAGCCTAGCATTTGAGAGGGAACTTTTAACAAAAAGGGGGTTTTCTTCAAATTTTGTTTCAACCCTTTTGTCTAGTAGAAAACCAGTAACTACCAGAGCATATGGGAAAGTCTGGAAAAAGTTCCACTCTAATTCAAATGTCAGCTTGTCGGGAGAGATCCTAATTCAGGAAGTACTAGAATTTCTTCAAAAAGGATTAGAAAAAGTGTTAGCAACATGCACCCTTAAGGTTCAAATCGCAGCATTAGGCGCCCTATACAACTGTGACTTAGCAGGGAATCACTGGATAAAAAGGTTTATTAAAGCCTCAATTAGATCTAAACCAGTCGTACATCACACTTCACCTCCCTGGGACCTAAACCTAGTACTTTCTGCACTAACTAAAGTGCCTTTTGAACCCTTGTCTCAAGCTTCTTTAAAAATAATTTCCCTGAAAACCTCTCTTCTGGTAGCACTAACCTCAGCCCGCAGAATTAGTGACTTGCAGGCTCTATCAGCTTACCCGCCTCTAACCCAGGTACTAGAGGATAGAGTAGTCCTTAGGACTGATCCATCCTACCTTCCTAAAGTGGCATCACGGTTTCATAGATCTCAGGAGATATCCTTACCATCTTTTTGCCCAAATCCCAAAAATGAAAAAAAAAATCTCTACACACACTAGATGTTAAGAGATGCCTGACCCAATATATAACAGCCACAAGGGATTGTAGGAAAGGTAGGTCTCTGTTTTTGTTTTCAGAGCCCACACAAAGGACACAAAGCATCAAAAGCCACGTTGGCGAGATGGGTAAGGGATGCAATCACCCTGGCATACTCCTCATCCAATGAAGCTGTTCCAGACGGGATCAGAGCTCATTCAACCAGATCGGTGGCAACCTCTTGGGCAGAGAGAGCAGGAGCGTCAATTGACCAGATATGTAGAGCAGCCACTTGGTCTTCTCCCTCTACATTTTTCAAACACTACCAACTGGACCTATCTTCCTCTTCAGACCTAACTTTCGGTAGAAGGGTCCTAGAGGCAGTAATCCCACCCTAATACACATTCTAGGAAATTCTCTCCGTAGTGCCGTCACGGGGGTAAGAGAATATCATAGTTACTCACCGATAACGGTATTTCTCTGATCCCATGACGACACCCGTATATTCCCTCCCTCACGTATGGGTGTGCACGCTGGTAATTAACCATTGATACTTAGTCACGCAGTGCCTCAAAAAAAAAGTTAAATTATTTTGTTGTTTAAATAACCGCTTAAGTTACAGCTGTAGTCCTGTTAAGGCTCTGTAAACCAACTGATGTGGAAGAGAGGTCCCGCCTTTTTGACCTGTGGGTTTCCTGTCCCTGAGGGCGGATCCCTCTCTCCGTGGTGCCGTCATGGGATCAGAGAAATACCGTTATCGGTGAGTAACTACGATATTCCCTGCCTGTTCTTAAACAATGTTTTACTTCAAGGAAAGCATCAGCTGTGATCCCCTGCTGTAATGTCTGTATAATTACTTTTGATTCCTCCCCTGCTCAGGAGATGTGGTTGCATCAGACCATGTTCCTGTAAGGTCAGACACAGCCATTACACAGCAGTCAGCAGGCAGAAAAAAAAACAAAAAAGGGATCGCACATGAGCAGGACCGTTAGAGATATAGAAACAATGCTGGTAACTGGGCCAAGAGGCCACTAACCTAGAGTTATGCATCCTTGCATAACCCCAGAGGTGAGTGAGGAAAGGAAGGCTATGGCGCCTGGTGAAGCGTGGTCCAGTCTGTTCCAGACACAGCGGTAAGACACACTGCTGGCGTCAGGTCCTCCTGTATTGCACGCTGAGAGTCAGGTGATGGTGAGTCCTGGAGACACGTGACCGCACAACCGCAGGTTCTGTAGCTGTGGTTGGTGTTGGGATCTTCAGATCGTCTCGCCCAGAGCAGCTCCTGCCACGTACCCCCAGAGAGGAATATGTGAAGGGGAAAAGAAGACAGCGCGGTCTTGTAAGGAGTGCTAGGGCAGAGAAAGGGTCCAGACCACAGAAATTAGAGGGCACAAACCTTTATTATCCACTATCAGCCATAGTGGATAATAAAGCTTTGTACCTTGTAATTTCTGTGGTTTGGACCCATTCTCTGCCCTAGCACTCCTTACAAGACCGTGCTGTCTTCTTATATCCATAGTGGATAATAAAGGTTTGTGCCTTCTAATTTCTGTGGTCTGGACCCGTTCTCTGCCCTAGCACTCCTTACAAGACCGCGCTGTCTTCTTATATCCATAGTGGATAATAAAGGTTTGTGCCTTCTAATGTCTGTGGTCTGGACCCATTCTCTGCCCTAGCACTCCTTACAAGACCGTGCTGACTTCTTATATCCATAGTGGATAATAAAGGTTTGTGCCTTCTAATTTCTGTGGTCTGGACCCTTTCTCTGCCCTAGCACTCCTTACAAGACCACGCTGTCTTCTTTGCCCCCACATTAATCAGCAGGGGCACATTTATAAGATCTTTGCACAGGAAAATTTTATTTAAACACCTTTAATTGTGGAACCTATTATTATTCCCAGATCTATTTATTAAAATGAACTTTTGTTTGTTGGAAAACCCATTTAAAGCAAACCTGTCAGCAGGACTTTGCTCAGTAAACTACACACACACTGTCAGTTTGGTGCCATTACACTGATTGAAATGATACTTGGGTTGATGAAATCCATCTTGTGGCTGTTGTTTAATCTTTATTTGTAGTCTTCAGTTAATGAAGTAAGGGTTTAGGAATTAGTGCTCTTTAATATGGAGCTGCCTCTTTTTCAAGGGACCAAAACTAATTGGACAATTATCTCAAAAGCACTTTCATTGGCTCTTCTCTCATTAATCCATCCATCAGTTTTGCAGGTAAAAGGACTGGAGCTGATTCCAGAGGAGCATTTGTATTTGAAAGCTGTTGCTGTGAACTCATAACACGGAAAGTAGTTTTCAATGGAAGTGAAACAGACCATCATTCTGCTGAATAAAAGCATTAAATCCATCAAAGAGATAGCAGAAATGTTGGGAGTGGCCAAATGAACAGTTTGGTACATTCTGTGAAAAACAAAGAGTGTACTGGTGTTGGTTCCAATTTCCTGTTGGCTGTACAACCCTAAGTGTCTCCTATATAATCAATTATCCAAACTCAAAATAATAAAAAAAATAAAATAATGTGATAATAAGAAAATTCAGATAACAAAGTAGACAATAAATCCTTCTTTCAATGTCCTATAATTAGAGAAAATACAAATACTAGTATGTATTTGTACTGTACTTATGTTTATCTAAACAATCTGCATACTTATCCACGACGAATGTCTTCAGAAAGGGAGAAAGGTATAACAGATCCTTACATATATACTAATCCAATACACAGCCACACCCACATACAAGCCGTGACTCCACCCTTGCTCCGGTATCCTTCGTAGGAGAGTGTCTAATCATCTTCTGGTAATGAGATATTATGATTGTAGTGGTCATCATCTTCCCCTAGATGGCATCCTTAGATTTAAGGTACCTTCACACTAAGCGACGCTGCAGCGATATCGACAACGATGCTGATCGCTGCAGCGTCGCTGTTTGGTCACTGGAGAGCTGTCACACAGACCAACGATGCCGAAGTCCCCGGGTAACCAGGGTAAACATCGGGTTGCTAAGCGCAGGCCGCGCTTAGTAACCCGATGTTTACCCTGGTTACCAGTGTTAAATGTAAAAAAACAAACACTACATACTTACATTCGCGTCCCCCGGCGTTCGCTTCCCTGCACATTCAGTGCAGGAAGCTCTGAGCAGCAGCGCGGACGCCGGGGGACGTGACAGACATCAGAGGGTGAGTATGTACTGTTGTTTTTTTTTTTTACTTTTACAATGGTAACCAGGGAAAATATCGGGTTACTAAGCGCGGCCCTGCGCTTAGTAACCCGATATTTACCCTGGTTACCATTGTAAAACATCGCTGGTATCGTTGCTTTTGCTGTCAAACACGACGATACACGCCGATCTGACGACCAAATAAAGTTCTGGACTTTCAGCAACGACCAGCGATATCACAGCAGGATCCAGATCGCTGCTGCGTGTCAAACACAACAACATCGCTATCCAGGACGCTGCAACGTCACGGATCGCTATCGTTACTGTTGTAAAGTCGCTTAGTGTGAAGGTACCTTTAGGATAAAGTCCTGGTGTCAAAAGGCCTGAAGGCATTCCATTTAGGCCCGAGACTAGATGTCCATCTGAAGAACAATGGCTTGTAATTCACCTCCACATGGAATGTGGATCAAAGATAAGATGTTCAATTCAGGAGCAATAGCTTATACTCCCAACACCACAGGGGTTATGTACATTCCAAGAGGTTAGAGACACAATAACCATCTACAATGTAGATTCTCTTTATTCTATAAAAAGAACAAAATACTTCTCACCCCAAGAACTTATGTGACCATATTTTAGAGCTAACGGTCCATTCTTTTGATGTAAGTCTTGGCTGTTGAGATAAGTTCATGGATCCAATTGAATGTTCATTGCTCTTATAATACATAACTTCCAACAAATACTGATTGTTCCACGGCAATATCACACGTAGAACAGTCGTGACCGCTCTATACGGCCTCCGGAGATACATTGACAGAAGGTAATCGCTCCCGCAGTGTATCACTAAGCTGCTGTGAGAGTCCTCCGGAATTCATCAGCTTCGGTGCTCTCACTTATGGCACTGCTGTGTGAGAACCGGACCTGATCAGCTGATGAACTCCGGTGAACTCGCACGGCAGCGCAGTGATACACTGGGGTAGCGATTACATCCTGTCAGTATATCGCCAGAGGCCGGGTAGAGCAGTAACATTTCCCGATGTGACTGTTCTACACGTGAGATCGCCGTGGGACCCTCGGTAAATGGACTACGGTGGACAGGGAGTATATGTTGGTTTATTATTTGTGATTGCTTGCAGGAGAAGTGGGTGTCGGGGATTAGGTGTTCTGTGAGTATGTATTTTGTATGTGAATCTGTGTGTAATTATGTAAATGTTTTGATTTTTTTCTACAATTGAACACAGGCGCCGGATGATGGGACTACTCTCCCATCATCGGCTCATGCTGTCTCTGTTATATGTGACAGCTGACATAGCCGGATGGGAGTAGTAGTCCCATCAGATGATGCTTAAGTACAATCACTATGGGTTGTTCGTCGAATGGGTACACAACCGCAGACAGATGAAGACACCCACAGACAGATGGAGACACAGACAAACGCAGACAGACACAAACAGACGGAGACACAAAGGCAGACAGACAGCCACAGACAAATGAAGACAGACGGAGACACAGACGCAGACAGACACATACACACGCAGACAGACAGACACACACATGTTCTCCGCCCACACACTCTTCCTCCTTCTGACATTATTTCCCTTTGACAATTCTGCAGCGTTTTTTGCAGCAAATCTGCAGTGTTTTTGGCAGCAAATCTGCAGCAAATACATAAACCTTTTTACACCTGCGTTTTTGCTGCAGATTTGACTGACTCAATTGAAGTCAATGAGTCAAAAACGCTGCAGAAACAAAAAAGAATTGACATGCTGCAGAAGCTAAAATGTTGCAAACACGGATGGAAATTTACGGATCATGTGCACAACACTTCCGGATTGTCATTGCATTACCTTGCTTTAGTATTCTATTGCGTTTTTGGAGCATTTACGCGAGTAAAAAAACGCTGTGAACACTTCCTGATTCTTAGTCAGTGGGAGCTGTGTATAGAGTATCAGGATATGTTCCCACTGTCAGTAAACACTGTGAGTTGGACGCTGTGTACATCCGAAGTGTCCAATCCGCAGCATCCAGATGTTACAGCATAGTGGATGGGATTTTTAGAAATCTCATGTCCACTATATGCATGCACCGACGCCTGCGGATCACCGGAGACGGACATGCGGTGCGTCTTTCCAGACAGCAGCATCTCAATTTATCTTGAGGAGACATGACGCTCCACAAGATAAATGTCCCCATACAATGTATTGGATGCAGTGATTCCATATTGTTCAATGAACGCATGTGGAATCACCTGGGTTCAAAAGCCGGCAGCGCTTTGGACGGAGCGGACATGTACTGCGTCCAAAGCACTGACAATTACTGACCGTGGGAACGTAGCCTTTTAGTTGTAGTGTTAAGAAAGTGCTTTAGGAGAAAGCAGAACAGGCCAGAGGACCACATAGTATGGAAAGGCACAGGACACTTGGGAAAAGCAAAATATGATTGAATCAGGACAAAGGAGCCTTTTTTTTAGCTCCGAGCGAAGGGAGCTGCAGTGGAAACCAGTACGGGAAAGTGGGCGCAGGAATATGGGGACCCCAGAGCCAGGAAGAGCATCTCAGAAGCTAGAGGAGCTAGCATTAAGAAGGAAAGCTCAGGCTGAAAATGGTATAAGGAGGTGGCAGGGACCCTTGTCTGCCTCCTCTCTCCTTCACAGTGGGTGCCTCAACGGTTCCTTTGTGGGCAGGACTCTCCACATCACGGGAGCAGAGGACATCCCAGGAGTGGGAATAAAGGACTGCTTGGCAGTGTGGACGTGCACCGATGCTGCGGGACCAACTGCAGCAGGCAGGGCCGGACTGGGACTAAAATTCAGCCCTGGCATTTGAAGTTACACAGGCCCACTTGTCACATGGTGACTTTATAATATCTTTGTACACTTGTAGGCAGGGCCGGTTTTAGGCAAAGTGGGGCCCTACGCCTAGGCAAAGTTTAAAATGGGGCCCAAAATGCTAACATATTGCACATCACACAAAAGCATTTCGGTTGTATTTACAAGCGCTGAGTTCAGGCCGCTAAATGAGTTTGATCGACAATACTGAAGTTGTTCAACACTTGTTTCCCGGCCTCTTTCCACCGTCTGAGAAAGAATGATGGGACAGAACGATCACTAACAAATCACTAACCGATCCCCATACAGTATCATGTTATCAGCAGCACATCTACAGTTTACAGCGGCGATGTGCTGCTGAGAACAATGATTTTTGTTCCGGCAAAAACAATCTGAATATGCAGCATATTACTTGTTTAGTAAAATACACCCCATAGTCCTCCATATATTATAATGTGCTCCACAGTCCTCCATATAGTATAATACACTCCCTATAGTCCTCCATATATTAAAATACACTGCTCAATCCTCTACATAGTATAATACACTCCTCATAGTCCTCCATATAGCATAATACACTCCTCATAGTGCTCCATATAGTATAATGCACCGCCATAGTCATCCATATAGTACAATTCACTTCCCATAGTATAATGCACCCCATAGTTCTTCATATAGTATAACGTATTCCCCATAGTCCTCGATACAGTATAATGCAGCCCATATATAGTATAATGTAGCCACCACCCTACAGAATATAATGCGGCAACCAGAGTATAATGTAGCCACCACCCTACAGAATATAATGCGGCAACCACAGAGTATAATGCAGCCACCCCACAGAGTATAATGTAACCCCATAGAATATAATACAGCCCACCTCCCCATAGAATATAATGCAGCCCCCCATAGTATATAGCACAACCTCCCCCATAGTATATAACCCAACCTCCCCCATAGAATATAATATACCCCCACAATAGTATATACCACAGCCACATAGTACATAACATGGCCTCCCCATAGAAGATAATATACTCCCCATAGTATATAGCAAAGCCCGCATAGTATATAGCACAGCCCGCATAGTAGATAACAAAGCCCACACAGTAGTATATACAGCACAGCCCACACAGTAGTATATAATCACAGCCCACACAGTAGTATATACAGCACAGCCCGCACAGTAGTATATACAGCACAGCCCGCACAGTAGTAAATACAGCATAGCCCTCACAGTAGTATATACAGCACAGCCCGCACAGTGGTATATCCAGCACAGTGGTATATACAGCACAGTCCGCACAGTGGTATATCCAGCACAGCCCGCACAGTGGTATATACAGCACAGCCCGCACAGTGGTATATACAGCACAGTGGCATATCCAGCACAGCCCGCACATTGGTATATCCAGCACAGCCCGCATCTCTCCTCCCCCCCCCCTCGAGAATGTCCCCACAGTCCAGTAAAAAAAAAAAAACCCTCTCCTCACCTTTCCTCTTGCCCGTGTTGCTTCCTGCTCCTGTCTCAGCGGCTGCAGTCTGCCCGGGACACAGCAGGTGCGCGATGATATGACGTCATCACGCACCTGCAGTGTCAGAGGCAGAGCGGGGAATGATGGGAGAGGTAGCATCTGTAGACGCTCTCTCCATCATTGCATTCAACTGTACCGGTGTCATAGACGCCGGTATAGTTGAATGCGGCGGCAGGGGGGGTGAGTCGGCGGCGGCGGGGGGAGGCGGATCGAGCGGCCCATGACTGGCACCGGCCCTTCTGGCATTAGCCAGAAGTGCCCGATGGCCAGTCCGGCCCTGGCAGCAGGACTGTTGGTTCCCAGAGTCCGGATGGGAGCCATTGATGCTGAATATCTCATTGAAGATGTAGAGATAGCACAGGAAGCATTGCCTTATTTTCCTCATTTTACCTCATGTTCATTAAAGTTTCTGACATTGGACAGAGTCATGAGCTGTGGTTAATTTGATGATGTGTTTCCAGCACGGAGAGCAATCCTGTGATATAGATAACTGACTGTGCTGTAGAACAGGGACTTTATTTGTCTTTCTATGTGCAAGGGGCTGGGGTGCTCATTGATTGTGCCTTAGTGGACTCGCCCATGAATACCACCCGTCGCCCTTGTTACAATGGGACTGCCGAGCATCTCAGAGGCTACAGGAGACAGCATTGAGAGGGAAAGCTCAGGCTGAAGATTGGAACATGTACTGTACTGAAACTGACATGGATTGTTATCAAGTAAAGTTGCACTGTTAAATCGGAATACTGTGTCTGTTCCTGAGTGTGTGATATTGGCCGATGATGGGACTATGGGATCAGCAGGATCTGCAAACGCCATCGTGAGTTTTGTGTAATACTCCCACACCACACAACAGACAGGACATTATATTTTCCTTGCGGGGTGTGTTATGGTTACCCCAATGACCATGGGAAAAAATACAAAACGGACTAGCTCTCGGGTGATGGAAACTAAGGTCGACCGTGACCTGAACCTGACCCAACACTTACAGTAGCCGGGGGATGTACCTACGATGCCCTAGACACCACGCGCCAGCCGGAGATCTAACTACCCCTATAAGAGGAATATGCAGGCCTGTCTTACCTCCAGTGAGGAACCCCCAAAGATGATAGTAGGCCCCCACAGATATTGACGGTGAGTTCAGAGGAAATGACATACGTAGGATGAACAGCAGATTTAGCACAGTGAGGTCCGCTTACTAGATAGCAGAAGGACAGGAAAGAGTTACTTCACGGTCGACCTAAAAATCACTATTCAAAAACACCATCCAGAAATTACTTTAAACTCCAGTGACAACTCATGCCACTGGAGTAGTAATTTTCTGTCCACAAGAGCTTCCAGCACTGAAGAGTCACATTGCAGATTGCTGGACAAAAATAGCAAAACAAGAAACAAAATTCAACTTAGCTGAACTGGAACTTGAGGCAGGTGAATGCAACAGAATGCTACTAGCACATTGTTGGCCGGCATGTGACTAACAGCCAAGCAGCCTTAAATAGGAAACTCCCCTAGAGGGTGGCGACAGGTAATCAGAGATGGAGGAAGGCACATAAGAGACACTACCATAACAGACCACCGGGGGAGCCCACAAACCGAATTCACAACAGTACCCCCCCCTTAAGGAGGGGGCACCGAACCCTCACCAGAACCACCAGGGCGACCTGGATGAGCACTATGAAATGCACGAACCAAATCGGGAGCATGAACATCGGATGCTGTCACCCAAGAATTATCCTCCTGGCCATAACCTTTCCACTTAACCAGATACTGAAGTTTCCGTCTGGAAACACGGGAGTCCAAGATCTTTTCCACCACATACTCCAATTCACCCTCAACCAACACAGGAGCAGGTGGATCAGCAGAAGGAACAACCGGTACCTCATACCTCCGCAATAATGACCGATGGAAAACATTATGGATATTAAAAGATGCTGGGAGGTCCAAACGAAAGGACACAGGATTAAGAACCTCCAGAATCCTATAAGGGCCGATAAACCGAGGCTTAAACTTAGGAGACGAGACCTTCATAGGAACAAATCGAGAAGACAGCCACACCAGGTCCCCAACACAAAGACGAGGACCAATACGCCGATGACGATTAGTGAACTGTTGAGTCTTCTCCTGGGACAACTTCAGATTGTCCACAACCTGTCCCCAAATCTGATGCATCCTATCAACCACAGCATCCACTCCAGGACAATCCGAAGACTCCAATTGACCGGACGAAAACCGAGGGTGAAACCCTGAATTACAAAAAAATGGAGAAACCAAAGTGGCAGAACTAGCCCGATTGTTAAGGGCAAACTCTGCCAATGGCAAAAAGTCAAGCCAATCATCCTGATCAGCGGACACAAAACACCTCAAGTAAGTCTCCAAGGTCTGATTAGTACGCTCAGTCTGGCCATTAGTCTGAGGATGGAATGCAGACGAAAAAGACAAATCGATACCCATCCTGGCACAGAACGTCCGCCAAAATCTAGACACAAACTGAGTACCCCTGTCAGACACTATATTCTCAGGAATACCATGCAAACGCACCACATTCTGAAAAAATAGAGGAACCAACTCAGAGGAGGAGGGCAATTTGGGTAAAGGTACCAAATGAACCATCTTGGAAAAACGGTCACAAATCACCCAGATGACAGACATCCTACGAGAAACCGGAAGGTCAGAAATAAAGTCCATAGAGATGTGCGTCCAAGGCCTCTTAGGAATAGGCAAGGGCAACAACAACCCACTGGCCCTAGAACAGCAGGGCTTGGCCCGAGCACAAACATCACAAGACTGCACAAACATGCGTACATCTCGAGACAAAGAAGGCCACCAGAAGGACCTAGACACCAAATCCCTGGTGCCAAAAATTCCAGGATGACCTGTCAACGCGGAAGAATGAACCTCCGAGATAACTCTACTGGTCCAATCATCAGGGACAAACAGTCTACCAGGCGGACAGCGATCAGGCCTATCCAACTGAAACTCCTGCAAAGAACGCCGCAGGTCTGGGGAGACAGCTGACAATATCACCCCATCCTTCAGGATGCCGGTAGGTTCGGAATCACCAGGCGAGTCAGGCTCAAAACTCCTAGAGAGGGCATCCGCCTTCACATTCTTGGACCCAGGCAGATATGACACCACAAAGTTAAATCGGGAGAAAAACAACGACCAGCGCGCCTGTCTAGGATTCAGACGCCTGGCCGACTCAAGATAAATTAGATTCTTGTGGTCAGTGAGGACCACCACCTGGTGTCTAGCACCCTCAAGCCAATGACGCCACTCCTCAAACGCCCACTTCATGGCCAGAAGTTCCCGATTTCCCACATCATAATTTCGCTCAGCGGGCGAAAACTTTCGGGAGAAAAACGCACATGGTCTCATTACTGAGCAGTCAGGATCTTTCTGCGACAAAACTGCACCTGCTCCGATCTCCGAAGCATCCACCTCAACCTGGAACGGAAGTAACACATCAGGTTGGCGCAACACAGGAGCGGAAGAAAAGCGGCGCTTAAGCTCTTGAAAGGCCTCCACAGCCGCAGAGGACCAATTAGCAACATCAGCACCCTTTTTGGTCAAATCAGTCAAAGGTTTAGCAATGGCAGAAAAACCCGCTATAAATCGGCGATAGAAATTAGCAAAACCCAAGAACTTTTACAGACTCTTCAAAGAAGTAGGTTGCATCCAATCACAAATAGCCTGGACCTTGACAGGGTCCATCTCCATAGATGAAGGGGAAAAAATATATCCCAAAAAGGAAATTCTCTGAACTCCAAAACTACACTTTGAGCCCTTTACAAAAAGAGAATTAGCTCGCAAAACCTGAAAAACTCTCCTGACTTGTTGAACGTGAGATTCCCAGTCCTCCGAAAAAACAAGAATATCATCCAAATACACAATCATAAACTTATCCAGATATTCACGGAAAATATCGTGCATAAAGGACTGAAAAACGGAAGGGGCATTTGCGAGACCGAAAGGCATTACCAAATACTCAAAATGGCCTTCAGGCGTATTAAATGCGGTCTTCCACTCATCCCCCTGCTTAATCCGCACCAAATTATACGCACCACGTAGATCGATCTTAGTGAACCACTTAGCCCCCTTTATACGAGCAAACAGATCAGTCAGTAAAGGTAACGGGTACTGGTATTTAACTGTAATCTTATTCAAAAGTCGATAGTCGATACAAGGTCTCAATGAACCATCCTTTTTACCTACAAAGAAAAATCCTGCCCCTAGTGGAGACAACGAGGGGCGAATATGACCCTTTTCCAAGGATTCTCTGATATACTCCCGCATAGCAGTATGTTCAGGTACAGACAAATTAAACAAGCGACCCTTAGGAAACTTACTACCGGGGATCAATTCAATAGCGCAGTCACACTCTCTGTGGGGAGGGAGAGAATCAACTTTAGGCTCTTGAAAGACATCATAAAAATCTGACAGAAATGCTGGGATCTCAGAGGGAGTAGATGAAGAAATAGGAACCAAAGGTGCATCCCCATGAATACCCCGACATCCCCAGCTCAACACAGACATAGATTTCCAGTCCAAGACGGGATTATGAATCTGTAACCATGGTAATCCAAGCACTAAGACATCATGTAGGTTATATAATACAAGGAAACGAATAATCTCCTGATGGTCTGGGGTAAGACGCATAGTCACTTGTGTCCAATATTGTGGTTTATTGCTAGCCAAAGGTGTAGAATCAATACCCTTCAGGGGAATAGAAACTTCCAACGGCTCCAAATCAAACCCACAACGCTTGGCAAAGGACCAGTCCATGAGACTCAGAGCGGCGCCAGAATCCACATAAGCATTCACAGTCACAGATGATAAGGTACAAATCAATGTCACGGACAAAAGAAATTTTGACTGCAAGGTACCTGTAGAAAAAGATTTATCAACCTTTTTATCAACCTTATTTATACGTTTAGAGCATGCTGATATAACATGAGCTGGATCTCCACAGTAGAAGCACAATCCATTTTTGCGCCTGTAATTTTGACGTTCGCCTCTAGACAAAACACGATCGCATTGCATATGCTCTAATGCCTTTTCAGAGGTCACCGCCAAATGGTGCACAGGTCTTTGCTCAGAAGACACCGCCATATGGTGCACAGGTTTTTGCTCAGAAGATACCGCCATATGGTGCACAGATTTTTCCTCAGGAGACCCCGCCATATGGTGCACAGATTTGCGCTCCCGCAAACGCCGATCAATCTGGATAGCCAATTTCATGGCATCATTCAGACCTGTAGGCACAGGGAACCCCACCATGACATCCTTCACGGCATCAGAGAGACCTTCTCTGAAATTAGCCGCTAAAGCGCACTCATTCCACTTAGTAAGCACCGACCATTTACGGAATTTCTGGCAGTATATCTCAGCTTCATCTTGCCCTTGGGAAAGAGCTATCAAGGCTTTCTCAGCCAAAATCTCCAAATTAGGTTCTTCATAAAGCAACCCCAAAGCCTGAAAAAACGCATCTACATTTAACAACGCAGGATCCCCTGGCGATAATGCAAATGCCCAACTTTGTGGGTCGCCGCGCAGTAGAGAGATAACAATTTTAACTTGTTGAGTCTGATCACCAGCAGAGTGAGATCTCAGAGACAAAAACAATTTGCAATTTTCTCTGAAACTCAAAAACCGGGATCTGTCTCCGGTAAAGTATTCAGGCAGAGGAATCTTAGGTTCAGACATTGGAGCACGTATAACAAAATCTTGTAGGTTCTGTACTTTTGTCGCAAGGTTATTCAAACCTGCAACTAAACTCTGTGGATCCATGTTTCAAATGGGTGTAACCCAAGCATTCAGAGGTTAAGAGGAGAGGAGAAAAAAAAAGGCTGAAGACTGCAGTTTAAGCAAGGAATACAAATGATCCAACTAAGGTGCACTTTCAAACACAGAAAAAAAAACCTTTTCTTCTCCTTCCTACTTTAGTGCATATTTTAACACATAGATTTTTTACAGGCCGGCCAAACTGTTATGGTTACCCCAATGACCATGGGAAAAAATACAAAACGGACTAGCTCTCGGGTGATGGAAACTAAGGTCGACCGTGACCTGAACCTGACCCAACACTTACAGTAGCCGGGGGATGTACCTACGATGCCCTAGACACCACGCGCCAGCCGGAGATCTAACTACCCCTATAAGAGGAATATGCAGGCCTGTCTTACCTCCAGTGAGGAACCCCCAAAGATGATAGTAGGCCCCCACAGATATTGACGGTGAGTTCAGAGGAAATGACATACGTAGGATGAACAGCAGATTTAGCACAGTGAGGTCCGCTTACTAGATAGCAGAAGGACAGGAAAGAGTTACTTCACGGTCGACCTAAAAATCACTATTCAAAAACACCATCCAGAAATTACTTTAAACTCCAGTGACAACTCATGCCACTGGAGTAGTAATTTTCTGTCCACAAGAGCTTCCAGCACTGAAGAGTCACATTGCAGATTGCTGGACAAAAATAGCAAAACAAGAAACAAAATTCAACTTAGCTGAACTGGAACTTGAGGCAGGTGAATGCAACAGAATGCTACTAGCACATTGTTGGCCGGCATGTGACTAACAGCCAAGCAGCCTTAAATAGGAAACTCCCCTAGAGGGTGGCGACAGGTAATCAGAGATGGAGGAAGGCACATAAGAGACACTACCATAACAGACCACCGGGGGAGCCCACAAACCGAATTCACAACAGGGGTGCCAAAGTGTGCCGGAACAGCAGACTACAACCCTGGCTGTCATGATTCCCCAATGGCATGGGAACATCAGAAACACAAAATAACAGACTAGCCCTCGGGTGATGGAAACTCAAGCTGACCGTGACCTAAATCTACCACACAACTAACAGTAGCCAGGAAGCATTCCTACGGCTGCCTAGATGCCATGCGCCAGCCGGAGAACTAACTACGCCTGGAAGAGGAAGGAACAGACCTGGCTTACCTCTAGTGAAATTCCCCAAAGATGATAGTAGCCCCCACATATATTAACGGTGAGTTCAGAGGAAAAGACATACACAGTATGAAGGTAGATTTAGCAAAGCGAGGTCCACTTACTAGATAGAGGAAGGATACAAAAGAGGACTTCACGGTCAGCTGAAAAACCCTTTCAAAAACCCATCCTGAAATTACTTTAAGACTCCTGTGTCAACTCATGACACAGGAGTGGCAATTTCAGTCCACAAGAGCTTCCAGTAACAGGAAATGACAAACTGTAAACTGGACAAAAAATACAAAACAAAAAGGACAAGAGTCCACTTAGCTGATCAGCAGACTGGTAGCAGGAACATGCAACTGAAAGACTCAGGTTACAATGTGACCGGCAAGGAAGTGACTGGAGAGCAAGGCTAAATAGGGAACTCCCAAAACTGATGGAAGCAAGTGAGCTGAGGCAGAAAAGAACACACAAGTCTCCAGTACCACCAGCCACCACTAGGGGAGCCCAAAAAGCAGATCACAACAGTACCCCCCCCTTAAGGAGGGGGCACCGAACCCTCACAAGAACCGCCAGGGCGACCTGAATGAGCCCTATGAAAGGCACGAACCAAATCCGAGGCATGAACATCAGAGGCAGTTACCCAAGAATTATCTTCCTGACCATAGCCCTTCCATTTAACCAGATACTGGAGTCTCCGCCTGGAAATACGGGAGTCCAAGATCTTCTCTATAACGTACTCCAATTCACCCTCAACCAGCACAGGAGCAGGAGGCTCAGCAGAAGGAACCACCGGCACCTCGTATCTCCGCAACAACGACCGATGGAACACATTATGGATAGCGAAAGATGCCGGGAGGTCCAAACGAAAGGAAACAGGGTTAATAATCTCCAAAATCCTATAGGGACCGATGAACCGAGGCTTAAATTTAGGAGAAGAAACCCTCATTGGGACAAAACGGGAAGACAACCACACCAAGTCCCCAACACGAAGGCGAGGACCAACCCGACGCTGGCGGTTAGCAAACCGCTGAGTCCTCTCCTGGGACAAATTCAAATTGTCCACCACTTGTTCCCAAATCCGATACAACCGATCCACCACAGCATCTACTCCAGGACAATCCGAAGACTCCGCCTGACCAGAAGAAAAACGGGGATGAAACCCCGAATTGCAAAAGAAAGGGGAAACCAAAGTGGCCGAACTAGCCCGATTATTAAGAGCAAACTCCGCCAACGGCAAAAAGGCAACCCAATCATCCTGATCCGCAGACACAAAACACCTCAAATACGTCTCCAAAGTCTGATTAGTTCGCTCCGTCTGGCCATTAGTCTGAGGATGGAAGGCAGACGAAAAAGACAAATCAATGCCCAACCTGGCACAGAATGCCCGCCAAAATCTAGAAACGAACTGGGTACCCCTATCAGAAACGATATTTTCAGGAATACCATGCAAGCGAACCACATTTTGAAAAAACAAAGGAACCAACTCAGACGAGGAAGGCAACTTCGGCAATGGCACCAAATGAACCATCTTAGAAAAACGGTCACACACCACCCAGATAACAGACATCCTCTGAGAGACAGGAAGATCAGAAATAAAGTCCATCGAGATGTGCGTCCAAGGCCTCTTCGGAATAGGCAAGGGCAACAACAACCCGCTAGCCCTAGAACAACAAGGCTTGGCCCGAGCACACACATCACAAGACTGCACAAAAACACGCACATCTCGAGACAGAGATGGCCACCAGAAGGATCTAGCCACCAAATCCCTGGTACCAAAAATTCCAGGATGACCCGCCAGCGTAGAAGAATGAACCTCCGAGATGACTCTACTGGTCCAATCATCAGGAACAAACAGTCTACCAGGTGGACAGCGATCAGGTCTATCCGCCTGAAACTCTTGCAAAGCACGTCGCAGATCTGGGGAAATAGCGGATAATATCACCCCATCCTTAAGGATACCTGTAGGTTCCGAATCACCAGGGGAATCAGGCTCAAAACTCCTAGAAAGGGCATCTGCCTTCACATTCTTAGAACCTGGTAGATATGAGACCACAAAATTAAACCGAGAGAAAAACAACGACCAGCGCGCCTGTCTAGGATTCAGGCGCCTGGCAGACTCAAGATAAATCAGATTCTTGTGATCAGTCAAAACCACCACCTGATGTCTAGCACCCTCAAGCCAATGACGCCACTCCTCAAATGCCCACTTCATGGCCAAAAGCTCCCGATTACCGACATCATAATTTCTTTCGGCGGCAGAAAATTTTCGAGAAAAGAACGCACAAGGTCTCATCACTGAGCAATCGGAACTTTTCTGCGACAAAACCGCCCCCGCTCCGATCTCGGAAGCATCGACCTCAACCTGAAAGGGGAGAGAGACATCAGGCTGGCGCAACACAGGGGCAGACGAAAAGCGGCGCTTAAGTTCCCGAAAGGCCTCCACAGCGGCAGAGGACCAATTGGCAACATCAGCACCCTTCTTAGTCAAATCCGTAAGAGGCTTAGCAACACCAGAAAAACCAGTTATAAATCGACGATAAAAATTAGCAAAGCCCAAGAACTTCTGAAGACCCTTTAGAGAAGTAGGCTGCGTCCAGTCACAAATAGCCCGAACCTTGACAGGGTCCATCTCAACAGAAGAAGGGGAAAGAATGTACCCGAAAAAGGAAATCTTTTGAACCCCAAAAACACACTTAGAACCCTTTACACACAGAGAATTCTCCCGCAAGACCTGAAAAACCCTCCTGACCTGCTGAACATGAGACTCCCAGTCCTCAGAAAAAATCAAAATATCGTCCAAATACACAATCATAAATCTATCCAGATATTCACGGAAAATATCATGCATAAAGGACTGAAAAACTGAAGGTGCATTAGAAAGGCCGAAAGGCATTACCAAATACTCAAAGTGGCCCTCAGGCGTATTAAATGCGGTTTTCCACTCATCCCCTTGCTTAATTCGCACCAAATTATACGCCCCACGGAGATCAATCTTGGAGAACCACTTAGCCCCCCTTATGCGAGCAAACAAATCAGTAAGCAGCGGCAACGGATACTGATATTTGACAGTAATTTTATTCAGGAGTCGATAATCAATACAAGGCCTCAGCGAGCCATCCTTTTTAGAGACAAAGAAAAACCCAGCTCCTAAAGGTGATGAAGAAGGACGAATATGTCCCTTTTCCAGGGACTCCTTAACATACTCTCGCATGGCAGCATGCTCAGGTACAGATAGGTTAAACAAACGACCCTTTGGAAATTTACTGCCTGGAATCAGATCTATGGCGCAATCACACTCTCTGTGGGGAGGGAGAGAACCAATTTTAGGCTCTTCAAAAATATCCCCAAAATCCGACAAAAATGCCGGAACCTCAGAGGGAATAGATGACGAGATAGAAACCAAAGGTATGTCCCCATGAGCCCCCCGACATCCCCAGCTTAACACAGACATAGTTTTCCAGTCCAGTACTGGGTTATGAGATTGCAACCATGGTAATCCAAGCACTAACACATCATGTAAATTATGCAACCCGAGGAAGCGAATCATCTCCTGATGGTCTGGAGTCATACGCATAGTCACTTGCGTCCAGAACTGTGGTCTATTACAAGCCAGAGGTGTAGAATCAATACCCTTCAGAGGTATAGGAACTTCCAGAGGCTCCAAATCAAACCCACAGCGCCTGGCGAAGGACCAATCCATGAGACTCAGAGCGGCGCCAGAGTCCACATAGGCATCCACGGTAATAACTGATAATGAACAAATCAGAGTTACAGACAGAAGAAATTTAGACTGTAAAGTGCCAATAGAAACAGACTTGTCAACCTTCCTAGTACGTTTAGAGCATGCTGATATAACATGCGCGGAATCACCACAGTAGAAGCACAAGCCATTTTTGCGCCTATAATTCTGCCGCTCGCTTCTTGACAGAATTCTGTCACATTGCATTTTCTCTGGCGTCCCTTCAGAAGATACCGCCAAATGGTGCACGGGTTTGCGCTCCCGCAAACGCCGATCAATCTGAATCGCCATTGTGATGGACTCATTCAGACCTGTGGGCGTAGGAAACCCCACCATGACATCCTTAACTGCATCAGAAAGGCCTTCTCTGAAAATTGCCGCTAGGGCACACTCATTCCACTGAGTAAGCACAGACCATTTACGAAATTTTTGGCAGTATATCTCAGCTTCATCTTGCCCTTGAGACAGGGCTATTAAAGCTTTTTCAGCTTGAATCTCCAAATTAGGTTCCTCATACAGCAACCCTAAAACCAAAAAACGCATCCACATTGAGCAACGCAGGATCCCCTGGTGTCAATGAAAATGCCCAATTTTGAGGGTCACCTCGCAGCAAAGAAATCACAATCTTAACCTGCTGAACAGGATCTCCAGAGGAGTGAGGTCTGAGAGAAAGGAATAATTTACAATTACATTTGAAATTCAGAAACCGAGATCTATCTCCGGAAAATACCTCTGGTGTAGGAATCTTAGGTTCAGAAATAGGAGTACGTATAACATAATCTTGTAAATTCTGAACCTTCGTAGCAAGATTATTTAAACCTGCAGCCAAACTCTGAGAGTCCATCCTTACACCGGAGAGATCAGAGCCATTCAAGGATTAGAAGGAGAGAAAGGCAAGGCTGTAAATAGAGCAGAAATACAACTGAGCCAACTAAGTAGCAAACATGTGAGGAAAAAATAAAAAAATCTACAGACTTCTTTTACTCTCCTTTCTTCTGCCAATTACTTTAACAGTGGCCGGTCATACTGTCATGATTCCCCAATGGCATGGGAACATCAGAAACACAAAATAACAGACTAGCCCTCGGGTGATGGAAACTCAAGCTGACCGTGACCTAAATCTACCACACAACTAACAGTAGCCAGGAAGCATTCCTACGGCTGCCTAGATGCCATGCGCCAGCCGGAGAACTAACTACGCCTGGAAGAGGAAGGAACAGACCTGGCTTACCTCTAGTGAAATTCCCCAAAGATGATAGTAGCCCCCACATATATTAACGGTGAGTTCAGAGGAAAAGACATACACAGTATGAAGGTAGATTTAGCAAAGCGAGGTCCACTTACTAGATAGAGGAAGGATACAAAAGAGGACTTCACGGTCAGCTGAAAAACCCTTTCAAAAACCCATCCTGAAATTACTTTAAGACTCCTGTGTCAACTCATGACACAGGAGTGGCAATTTCAGTCCACAAGAGCTTCCAGTAACAGGAAATGACAAACTGTAAACTGGACAAAAAATACAAAACAAAAAGGACAAGAGTCCACTTAGCTGATCAGCAGACTGGTAGCAGGAACATGCAACTGAAAGACTCAGGTTACAATGTGACCGGCAAGGAAGTGACTGGAGAGCAAGGCTAAATAGGGAACTCCCAAAACTGATGGAAGCAGGTGAGCTGAAGCAGAAAAGAACACACAAGTCTCCAGTACCACCAGCCACCACTAGGGGAGCCCAAAAAGCGGATCACAACACCTGGCCACCTCAAATGTGTATGAGGTGTACAGAGCTGAGCCATGTGTGTACGAGGTGTACAGCGCGGAGCCGTGTGTGTACGATGTGTACAGAGCGGAGCCGTGTGTGTACGAGGTGTATGGAGTGGAGCCGTGTGTCTACGAGGTGTACGGAGCGGAGCCGTGCGTGTACGAGGTGTACAGAGTGGAGCCGTGTGTGTACGAGGTGTACGGAGCGGAGCCGTGTGTGTACGAGGTGTACGGAGCGGAGCCGTGTGTGTACGAGGTGTACGGAGCGGAGCCACGTGCGTACGAGGTGTACGGAGTGGAGCCGCATGTTTACGAGGTGTATGGAATGGAGCCGCGTGTGTACGAGGTGTATGGAGTGGAGCCGTGTGTCTACGAGGTGTACAGAGAGGAGCCGTGCGTGTACGAGGTGTACAGAGAGGAGCCGTGCGTGTATGAGGTGTACGGAGCGGAGCCGTGTGTGTACGAGGTGTACGGAGCGGAGCCGCGTGTGTACGAGGTGTACGGAGCGGAGCCTGTCATGATCTCCATGGCCAGAGAACTAGCATAAGCCTCTATAGGAACAAGCTCTTGGAAGATGTAACTATACTGACCATGAACTAAACCTACCGCATCATCTAGAAGTAGCCAGGTAGCATGTCCTACTTTTTATCCCTATATGCCCAGCGCCGGCCGGAGAACTAAATAATGCTAGCAGAGGGAAATATAAGACCTGACTCACCTCTAGAGAAATGCCCAAAAAAAAGGAGACAGAGGCCCCCCACATATATTGGCGGTGATTTTAGAAGAAATAACAAACGCAGCAGGAAAATAGTTTTAGCAAATTTGAGGTCCGCTTTCTAGATAGCAGAAGACAGAAAGCATACTTTCATGGTCAGTAGAAAACCCTAACAAAACACATCCAGAAATTACTTTAGGACTCTGGCATTAACTCATAATACCAGAGTGGCAATTCCTGATCAACAAGAGCTTTCCAGACACAGTAACGAAACTGCAGCTGTGAACTGGAACAAAAATACAAAAACAAAACATGGACGAATGTCCAACTTATCTAGTAGATGTCTGGGAGCAGGAACAAGCACAGAGAGGCTTCTGATAACATTGTTGACCGGCAAGCATCTAACAGAGAAGCCAGGTTATATAGCGACACCCAGATCTAATCAGAACAGGTGAACAGGGAAGATGATGTCACAAGTTCAATTCCACCAGTAGCCACCGGGGGAGCCCAGAATCCAAATTCACAACAGTACCCCCCCCTCAAGGAGGGGGCACCGAACCCTCACCAGAACCACCAGGGCGATCAGGATGGGCCCTATGAAAGGCACGAACCAGATCAGAGGCATGAACATCAGATGCAGTGACCCAAGAATTATCCTCCTGGCCATATCCCTTCCACTTGACCAGATACTGGAGTCTCCGTCTGGAAACACGGGAGTCTAGGATTTTTTCCACAACGTACTCCAACTCACCCTCAACCAACACCGGAGCAGGAGGCTCAACGGAAGGCACAACCGGTGCCTCATACCTGCGCAATAACGACCGATGAAAAACGTTATGAATAGAAAAGGATGCAGGGAGGTCCAAACGGAAGGAAACAGGGTTAAGAATCTCCAATATTTTATACGGACCGATGAACCGAGGCTTAAACTTAGGAGATGAGACCCTCATAGGGACAAAACGAGAAGACAACCACACCAAATCTCCAACACAAAGCCGAGGACCAACACGACGGTGACGGTTGGCAAAAAGCTGAGTCTTCTCCTGGGACAACTTTAAATTGTCCATCACCTGCCCCCAGATATGATGCAATCTCTCCACCACCGCATCCACTCCAGGACAATCCGAGGATTCCATCTGACCGGAGGAAAATCGAGGATGGAACCCCGAATTACAGAAAAACGGGGAAACCAAGGTGGCAGAGCTGGCCCGATTATTGAGGGCGAACTCCGCCAATGGCAAAAAAGCAACCCAATCATCCTGGTCAGCAGACACAAAACACCTCAGATATGTCTCCAGGGTCTGATTAGTCCGCTCGGTCTGGCCATTAGTCTGAGGGTGAAAAGCAGACGAAAAAGACAAATCTATGCCCATCCTAGCACAAAATGCCCGCCAAAATCTAGACACAAATTGGGTTCCTCTGTCAGAAACGATATTCTCAGGAATACCATGCAAACGAACAACATTTTGAAAAAACAGGGGCACCAACTCGGAAGAAGAAGGCAATTTGGGCAGGGGAACCAAATGAACCATCTTAGAAAAACGGTCACACACCACCCAGATGACAGACATCTTCTGAGAAACAGGCAGATCTGAAATAAAATCCATCGAGATGTGTGTCCAAGGCCTCTTAGGAATAGGCAAGGGCAACAATAATCCACTAGCCCGAGAACAACAAGGCTTGGCCCGAGCACAAACGTCACAAGACTGCACAAAGCCTCGCACATCTCGTGACAGGGAAGGCCACCAGAAGGATCTTGCCACCAAATCCCTGGTACCAAAAATTCCAGGATGACCTGCCAACGCAGAAGAATGCACCTCAGAGATGACTTTACTGGTCCAATCATCAGGAACAAACAGCCTATCAGGCGGACAACGATCCGGTCTATCCGCCTGAAACTCCTGCAAGGCCCGCCGCAGGTCTGGAGAAACGGCTGACAAGATAACTCCCTCCTTAAGAATACCTGTGGGGTCAGAGTTGCCAGGTGAATCAGGCTCAAAACTCCTAGAAAGGGCATCCGCCTTAACATTCTTAGAACCTGGTAGGTACGATACCACAAAATTAAACCGAGAAAAAAATAATGACCAACGCGCCTGTCTAGGATTCAGGCGCCTGGCGGTCTCAAGATAAATCAAATTTTTGTGGTCAGTCAATACCACCACCTGATGTCTGGCCCCCTCGAGCCAATGGCGCCACTCCTCAAACGCCCACTTCATGGCCAAAAGCTCCCGATTCCCAACATCATAATTCCGCTCAGCGGGCGAAAATTTACGGGAAAAGAAGGCACAAGGCCTCATCACGGCGCAGTCAGAACTTTTCTGCGACAACACTGCCCCAGCTCCGATCTCAGAAGCGTCGACCTCAACCTGAAAAGGAAGAGTCACATCAGGCTGACGCAACACAGGGGCAGAAGAAAAACAGCGCTTAAGCTCCTGAAAGGCCTCCACAGCATCAGGGGACCAATTAGCAACATCAGCACCCTGTCTAGTCAAATCGGTCAATGGCTTAACGACATCCGAAAAACCAGAAATAAATCGACGATAAAAGTTGGCAAAGCCCAAAAATTTCTGAAGACTTTTAAGAGAAGAGGGCTGCGTCCAATCACAAATAGCTTGAACCTTGACAGGATCCATCTCAATGGAAGAGGGAGAAAAAATATATCCCAAAAAGGAAATTCTCTGAACCCCAAAAACGCACTTAGAACCCTTGACACACAGAGAATTAGACCGCAAAACCTGAAAAACCCTCTTAACTTGCCGGACATGAGAGTCCCAGTCATCCGAAAAAATCAGAATATCATCCAGATACACTATCATAAATTTATCCAAAAAATCGCGGAAAATATCATGCATAAAGGACTGGAAGACTGAAGGGGCATTAGAAAGACCAAAAGGCATCACCAAATACTCAAAGTGGCCCTCGGGCGTATTAAATGCGGTTTTCCACTCATCCCCCTGCCTGATCCGCACCAAATTATACGCCCCACGGAGATCAATCTTAGAGAACCACTTGGCCCCCTTTATGCGAGCAAACAAATCAGTCAGCAACGGCAATGGGTATTGATATTTAACCGTGATTTTATTCAAAAGCCGATAATCAATACATGGTCTCAAAGAGCCGTCTTTTTTTGACACAAAGAAAAAACCGGCTCCTAAGGGAGATGACGATGGACGAATATGTCCCTTTTCCAAGGACTCCTTTATATATTCTCGCATAGCAGTATGTTCAGGCACAGACAGATTAAATAAACGACCCTTTGGGTATTTACTACCCGGAATTAAATCTATAGCACAATCGCACTCACGGTGCGGAGGTAGTGAACCCAGCTTGGGTTCTTCAAAGACGTCACGATAATCAGACAGGAACTCAGGGATTTCAGAGGGAATAGATGATGAAATGGACACCAAAGGTACGTCCCCATGAGTCCCCTTACATCCCCAGCTCAACACAGACATAGCTCTCCAGTCAAGGACTGGGTTGTGAGACTGCAGCCATGGCAATCCCAGCACCAAATCCTCATGTAGATTATACAGCACTAGAAAACGAATAGTCTCCTGGTGATCCGGATTAATACACATAGTCACTTGTGTCCAGTATTGTGGTTTATTATTAGCCAATGGGGTGGAGTCAATCCCCTTCAGAGGAATAAGAGTTTCCAAAGGCTCTAAATCATACCCACAACGATTGGCAAAGGACCAATCCATAAGACTCAAAGCGGCGCCAGAGTCGATATAGGCGTCAGTAGTAATAGATGACAAAGAGCAAATCAGGGTCACAGACAAAATAAATTTAGACTGTAAAGTGCCAATGGAAACGGATTTATCAAGCTTTTTAGTACGCTTAGAGCATGCTGATATAACATGAGTAGAATCCCCACAATAGAAACACAACCCATTTTTCCGTCTAAAATTCTGCCGCTCGCTTCTGGACAGAATTCTATCACACTGCATGCTTTCTGGCGTCTTCTCAGTGGACACCGCCAGATGGTGCACTGGTTTGCGCTCCCGCAGACGCCTATCGATCTGAATGGCCATTGTCATGGACTCATTCAGACCCGCAGGCACAGGGAACCCCACCATAACATCCTTAATGGCATCAGAGAGACCCTCTCTGAAGGTAGCCGCCAAGGCACACTCATTCCACTGAGTAAGCACAGACCATTTACGGAATCTTTGGCAGTAAATTTCAGCTTCATCTTGCCCCTGCGATAGGGACATCAAAGTTTTTTCTGCCTGAAGTTCCAAATGAGGTTCCTCATACAGCAAGCCCAAGGCCAAAAAAAACGCATCCACATTGCGCAACGCAGGATCCCCTGGTGCCAATGCAAAAGCCCAGTCTTGAGGGTCGCCGCGGAGCAAGGAAATCACAATCCCAACCTGCTGTGCAGGGTCTCCAGCAGAACGAGATTTCAGGGACAAAAATAGCTTACAATTATTTCTAAAATTCTGAAAGCTAGATCTATTCCCTGAGAAGAATTCCGGCAAAGGAATTCTCGGCTCAGATACCGGAGCATGAATAATAAAATCTTGCAAATTTTGTACTTTCGTGGTGAGATTATTCAAACCTGCAGTTACACTCTGAAGATCCATTATTAACAGGTGAACACAAAGCCATTCAAAGATTATAAGGAGAGAGAAAAAAAAGAAAGACTGCAGCATAGACAGACTGGCAAGTGATCCAATTAAGAGCACAGAGAAAAAAAAAAAAAAAAAAAAACTCTCAGCAGACTTCTTATTTCTCTCCTTTCTCAGCCAAGGATTTTAACCCTTTAGTGGGCCGGTCAAACTGTCATGATCTCCATGGCCAGAGAACTAGCATAAGCCTCTATAGGAACAAGCTCTTGGAAGATGTAACTATACTGACCATGAACTAAACCTACCGCATCATCTAGAAGTAGCCAGGTAGCATGTCCTACTTTTTATCCCTATATGCCCAGTGCCGGCCGGAGAACTAAATAATGCTAGCAGAGGGAAATATAAGACCTGACTCACCTCTAGAGAAATGCCCAAAAAAAAGGAGACAGAGGCCCCCCACATATATTGGCGGTGATTTTAGAAGAAATAACAAACGCAGCAGGAAAATAGTTTTAGCAAATTTGAGGTCCGCTTTCTAGATAGCAGAAGACAGAAAGCATACTTTCATGGTCAGTAGAAAACCCTAACAAAACACATCCAGAAATTACTTTAGGACTCTGGCATTAACTCATAATACCAGAGTGGCAATTCCTGATCAACAAGAGCTTTCCAGACACAGTAACGAAACTGCAGCTGTGAACTGGAACAAAAATACAAAAACAAAACATGGTCGAATGTCCAACTTATCTAGTAGATGTCTGGGAGCAGGAACAAGCACAGAGAGGCTTCTGATAACATTGTTGACCGGCAAGCATCTAACAGAGAAGCCAGGTTATATAGCGACACCCAGATCTAATCAGAACAGGTGAACAGGGAAGATGATGTCACAAGTTCAATTCCACCAGTAGCCACCGGGGGAGCCCAGAATCCAAATTCACAACAGGAGCCGCATGTTTACGAGGTGTATGGAATGGAGCCGCGTGTGTACAGACCCCTCTGTGTACGCTGTATACACCCATATACCCCCAGCTTTGCTCACAGACCCCCGGCGCTCTATCCCCCTGTAGAACTGACCCTGGACACACACGGTAACACTGCGGCCATCGGTCTCTCGCACATACACTGATAACATAAGATGGAGTCATACGAACCCTCCTACAAAACGTGAGAACAAAGTCATTACTGCAGGACTGTATGAGAAAGGGATTTATTCTACAAGAAACGCTGGGGCCACAAATGAGAGAATCCGGGCCCCGTGGCTGGATACTCCGGGCCCCCAGCGTGTTAGGACCAGACGGGGTCTTTGTCCCTGGAGCTTCTCTCCTCAGTATAATGAGACTCTGATCTTGGTCATATAAAGAGGGTTGGAGTAAAATAGAAACTGCCGGAATATGAGACCTTGTCTGATCTCTGTGTCCTGTGTAAGAACTATGGAGATAGCGCTATTCTTCTGCATAATGGGGCATGGCGCTGGGGCCTGAATATGAGACCTTGTCTGACTCTTAAGGCCCCGTCTCACATAGCGAGATCGCTAGCGAGATCGCTGCTGAGTCACAAGTTTTGTGACGCAACAGCGACCTCCATAGCGATCTCGCTATGTGTGACACGTACCAGCGATCAGGCCCCTGCTGCGAGATCGCTGGTCGTGTCGGAATGGCCTGGACCTTTTTTTGGTCGTTGAGGCCCCGCTGACATCGCTGAATCGGTGTGTGTGACACCGATCCAGCGATGTCTTCACTGGTAACCAGGGTAAACATCGGGTTACTAAGCGCAGGGCCGCGCTTAGTAACCCGATGTTTACCCTGGTTACCAGCGTAAATGTAAAAAAAAACAAACAGTTCATACTCGCCTTCTGATGTCCGTCAGGTCCCTTGCCGTCTGCTTCCTGCTCTCACTGACTGCCGGCCGTACAGTGAGAAGTGAGAGCACAGCAGTGACGTCACCGCTGCGCTCTGCTCTCAGTGTACGGCGGCTCAGTCAGAGAGCAGGAAGCAGACGGCAAGGGACCTGGACACCGAAAGGCGAGTATGTAGTGTTTGTTTTTTTTGGTAACAAGGGTACACATCGGGTTACTAAGCGCGGCCCTGCGCTTAGTAACCCGATGTTTACCCTGGTTACCCGGGTGCTGCAGGGGGACTTCGGCATCGTTGAAGACAGTTTCAACGATGCCGAAGTCGTTCCCCTGATCGTTGGTCGCTGGAGAGAGCTGTCTGTGTGACAGCTCCCCAGCGACCACACAACGACTTACCAACGATCACGGCCAGGTCATATCGCTGGTCGTGATCGTTGGTAAATCGCTTAGTGAGACGGGGCCTTAATTCACTGACTCTGGAGAGATAACAATACAGAACTGTGGGGAGAATATCAGATGGCAAATAACAACTCATCCTACAAGAGAACACCATGAAAATAAGTAAAATATAAATATACACCAAAATGACACCCACATAGCATATCACCCGATCACATGGGGAATGGAGCTGGAGCCTGAATATGAGACCTTGTCTTATCTGTGTCCTGTGCAAGAACTATGGAGATAGCGCAATTCTTCTGTATAATGGGGCATGGCGCTGGGGCTTGAATATGAGACCTTGTCTGATCTCTGTGTCCTGTGTAAGAACTATGGAGATAGCGCTATTATTCTGTATAATGGGGCATGGCACTGGGGCCTGAATATGAGACCTTGTTTGATCTGTGTGTCCTGTTTAAGAACTATGGAGATAGCGCTATTCTTCTGTATAATGGGACATGGCGCTGGGGCCTGAATATGAGACCTTGTTTGATCTGTGTCTCCTGTGTAAGGGTACCGTCACACAGTACCATTTTAATCGCTACGACGGCACGATCCGTGACGTCGCAGCGATCGTATGAATATCGCTCCAGAGTCGTAGACTGCGTTCACACGTTGCAATCAAGGCGCTGGAGCGATGCCGAAGTCCCCGGTAACCAGGGTAAACATCGGGTAACTAAGCGCAGGGCCGCGCTTAGTAACCCGATGTTTACCGTGGTTACCAGCGTAAACGTAAAAAAAACAAACAGTACATACTTACATTCCGGTGTCTGTCCCCGGCGTTCTGCTTCTCTCCACTGTGTAAGCGCCATAGCCGGAAAGCACAGCGGTGACGTCAGACGTCACCGCTGTGCTCGCTTTCCGGCCGGCGCTCACACTGCAGAGAAGCTGAGACGCCGGAGGACAGACACCGGAATGTGAGTATGTACTGTTTGTTTTTTTTACGTTTACGCTGGTAACCACGGTAAACATCGGGTTACTAAGCGCGGCCCTGCGCTTAGTTACCCGATGTTTACCCTGGTTACAAGCGAACGCATCGCTGGATCGGTGTCACACACAACGATCCAGCGATGTCAGCGGGTGATCAAGCGACGAAAGAAAGTTCCATACGATCTGCTACGACGTACGATTCTCAGCAGGATCCCTGATCGCTGCTGCGTGTCAGACACTGCGATATCGTAACGATATCGCTAGAACGTCACGAATCGTACCGTCGTAGCGATCAAAATGGTACTGTGTGACGGTACCCTAAGAACTATGGAGATAGTGCTATTCTTCTGTATAATGGGGCATTGCACTGGGGCCTGAATATGAGATCTTCTCTGATCTCTGTGTCCTGTGTAAGAACTATGGAGATAGCGCTATTCTTCTGTATAATGGGACATGGCGCTGGGGCCTGAATATGAGACCTTGTCTGATCTTTGTGTCCTGTGTAAGGCCATGTGCACACGTTCAGTATTTTTCGCGTTTTTTTCGCGTTTTTTCGCTATAAAAACGTGATAAAAACGCGAAAAAAACGCTTACATATGCCTCCCATTATTTTCAGTGTATTCCGCATTTTTTGTGCAAATGTAGCCTTTTTTTCCGCGAAAAAATCGCATCGCGGAAAAAAAAGCAACATGTTCATTAAAATGCGGAATTGCGGGGATTCCGCACACCTAGGAGTCCATTGATCTGCTTACTTCCCGCACGGGGCTGTGCCCACCATGCGGGAAGTAAGCAGATTATGTGCGGTTGGTACCCAGGGTGGAGGAGAGGAGACTCTCCTCCACGGACTGGGCACCATATAATTGGTCAAAAAAAAAAAGAATTAAAATAAAAAATAGTCCTATACTCACCTTCGATGTCTTCCCGCCTCTCCACTGCACGCTGTCGCTTCAGTTCCTGTAGCTGGTGTGCGGTGAAGGACCTGCCGATGACGTCGCCGTCTTGTGATTGGTCGAGACCGGTCATGTGACCGCTCACGTGACCGCGACGTCATGGAAGGTCCTGCGCGCACACACCATCTATACGGAACGGACGCCGGTGAGGAGATCAGCTGTCTGCGGGTGAGTATAAGCATTTTTTTTATTATTTTTAAACATTCTATCTTTTACTATAGATGCTGCAAAAGCAGCATCTATAGTAAAAAGTTGGTCACACTTGTCAAACGCTATGTTTGACAAGTGTGACCAACCTGTCAGTCAGTTTTACGCTTGCAGAATGCTAAAAAAAACGCAAAAAAAACGCAAAAAAAAATATGCGGATTTCTTGCAGAAAATGTCCGGTTTTCTTCAGGAAATTTCTGCAAGAAATCCGGACGTGTGCACATACCCTCAGAACTATGGAGATAGTGCTATTCTTCTGTATAATGGGGCATGGCACTGGGGCCTGAATATTCCAGTACAGAGGTCTCTGGAGAGATAATCTCACCCCAGCATTCTGGATTGGGGGAAGGGATTGGAGACATTTTACTGGAATTTCCCTTTAAAAAAAGCTATAATACAAAGTAACTGATAAATAAGTGTTTCATTTTTCCCCATTTTGTCTGTAGGAGGTAAAGAGCCGCGGCTGAAGATGCTTTATCTCCAGAAGGCCACAGAGGAGGGAGGATTGGCAACTCCGAATGTCCTTGTCTATTCTGGGATAGGGAGTTAAGAAAAGGGGCAGGAGGACATTTTGGGTTTTCTTTGGGGGTCGGGGGCAAGAGATGCAATATTTTTCCATATAGTGTAAATATATGAACACAGGTCCAGGAATATTTGGACAGTGACTGAATCTTCGTGATTTCAGCACTGCAGGACACTAATTGTGATTTAAAATTAAACAATTGAAATACAATTGAAGGTTTAATTAAAGAGGTTTGATAAAAAAAAATCCTGTGAAGCATTTAGGAATTCACCATAAAATATTCATGTTTAATACTTTGTAGAGAATCCTCTTTAGCAATGACGGCCTGAAGCCTGGAAGCCATGGACGTCACCAAACGCTGGGTCTCCTCCTTTTGTGAGGCTTTGTCGCTTTACAGCCGCTGACTTCAGTTGTTGGTTGTTTTTGGATTTTTCTGCCTTAAGTTTTGTCTTCAATCTGTGAAATGCAGCTCAATGGGATTGATATCTGATGATGATGACACGGCCATTGCAGAATATTCCCCTCTTTTGCTTTCGCACTATGTTTTGGGTCAGTGTCCATCTCTTTGTTCTATAAAGCGCTGTCCAATCATCCTTACTGAATTTGGTTGAATCTGAGCAGAAAGTATCGTCCTGTACACTTCAGAATTCATCCCTCTGCTTCTGTCTTCAGTCACATCATCAATTAACACTAGTGATCCTCCGCCATTGGAAGCCATGCATGCCCGTGCCATCACACCGCCTCCTCCATGTGTTACACAGGATGTGCTGTGCTTTGGATCATGAGCCGTTCCAAGCCTTCTCCATACTTTCTCCTTCCCATCGTTCTGGTACAGGTTGATCTTAGTTTCATGTGTCTAAAGAATGCTTTTCCAGGACTGAGCGGCTTCTTTAGATTTTTTTTGGCAAAGTCTAATCTTGTGTTTGTATTTTTAAGTCTAATTAATTAATGGTTTTCATCTTGTATTGAACCATCTGTATTTTATGAAGTATACTCTTTTATGGTGGACCTGGACACTGAAACACCTACTTCCTGGAAAGTGTTCTTCACTTAGGTTGATATTGTGAAGGGGCTTTTCTTCACCATGGAAGGGATTCTGCGATCATCAGTTTTCATCAGTGGACATCCACACCTTTTTGAGTTCCCAAGCTCACCAGTGCACTAATTTTTTTTTTTTTTTTGCAGAATGTACCAATCTGTTTTATTTGGTCACTCCCAACATTTCTCATATCTTTGATGGATTTGATCTTTTTTTTAAGCCTAATGATGGTCAGATTCACTTCCATTGAGAGTTTATTTAAGTGTGATGGGATCACAGCAACAGCTTTCAAATACAAATGCCACATCTGGAATCAGCTCCAGACCTTTTACATGCTTAACTGATGATGGATTAACGAGGCAAGAGCCCATACAGCCAGTGAAAGAGCATTTGAGATTATTATCCAAATAATTTTAGTCCTTTAAAAAACAGGCAGCTCCATATTAAAGAGCTGTAATTCCTAAACCCTTACTCCTATTAGGATGTGAAAACCCTCAAATTAAAGCCGAAAGTCAGAACTTTAAGTCCTGACTAATTATATAATTGTATCTTGGATATTTTTTTATTAAACAGCTAAGATGCAAAAAATTGTATTACTTTACAAATATTTTCTGGACCTAACTATCTAAAGGTGTTATTGGCAACCAACTCATTCAATCCACACAGGCAAAGAAATCAAACCATAGATGGCCATTCATGAAGTTATGTGCAATAATGAGAAATGACACAGGGAAAAAGTATTGAGCTCGCTTACTGACATTTATTAAATACTTTGTACAAAAACCTTTGTTGGTGATGACAACTTCAAGACACCCTCTGTATGGAGACACTAGTCGCATGCATTGCTCAGGTGTGATTTTGGCCCATTCTTCCACGTAAACACTCTTCAAATCCTGAACATCCCATGGGCTCCTTCTATGAACTCTGAGCTTTAGTTCCTTCCATACATTTTCTACTGGATTCAGGTCAGGTGACTGGCTGGGTCATTCTACCAGCTTTATTTTTGTTATCTGAAACCACCTGAGAGTTTCCTTGATTGTGTGTTTGGAATCATTGTCCTGCAGAAATGTAAACCCTTGTGTCATCATCTTCATCATCATCCAGGTAGATGGCAGTAGATTTTTATCAAGAATGTCTTGGTGCATTTGTCCATTCATTCATGTGTAAGGAGGAAGACTGGACCATGGGTGCCTGTACCGAGCCGGGTCTGGAACTGTTGAGGCTGCCTCCCTTGTTGCCTGGGGGAAGAAATGAGGAGTGGGATCGACTTCATGACCCGGGTAGGAGGGGCAGCTTAAAAAGCAAAGTGTGCGCAGCCACGGGCAATTTGGCAGCAATCAGCAGCCGCGAGCAGCTTGGTGATCAGCGTGCTTTGTCCTCTTTGCACCGGCGCCATTACGGGCTGCGTTGTTTGGTCCCAGCTGCCTCCAGCAGGACTGCTGCAGAGAGAGGTGCCATGCCTTCTGTAGCTGCCAGAGACAAAAGCATGGTACACTCAGTAGCTGCCAGAGACAGAAGCGCCGTGCGCTCAGTGACTGTGAGTACCGCACACGTGCAGAGGAGAGAAGGCCAAGTGCTGGACAAACTTCTGCTGCCTAACTTGTCACTTCCCACCTGTTTACATTTGACTCTGAGAGTGCCGCAGCCTTGATTGTTTCGGCCGCACGTGCTTATGGACTAGGGGCTCAGCGGAAGGTACCGGAGACCAACTGCTGCCGCCAGAAGATGGATCATCACTTAAAGGACCCCATCTGAGGACATCGTTTGGCTGCTGCCGGTTCTACAACCTCCCTGCAGGATCATCTGCTGCAGAGGACCATACAGGACATAAGTTCCTTTCATTGGACTGATATTGTTTTACAGTTGTTACCCCTATTAGCTCTCTTTTAACCTCCCTGTGAGGAGTAAATTCCATTTATTAAATTGCTATATCTTGTTAACCCTTGCTCTGCCTGTTGTCTGTCACTGCATCCCGCAACCTGCTTACACTTGCTTCAATTACAGTGCCTTGCGAAAGTATTCAGCTCCCTGGAACTTTTCAACCTTTTCCCACATATCATGCTTCAAACATAAAGATACCTAATGTAAATTTTTGGTGAAGAATCAGCAACAAGTGGAACACAATTGTGAAGTTGAACAAAATTTATTGGTTATTTTAATTTTTTGTGGAAATTCAAAAACTGAAAAGTGGGGCGTGCAATATTATTCTGCCCCTTTAACTTAATACTTTGTTGCGCCACCTTTTGCTGCGATTACAGCTGCAAGTCGCTTGGGGTATGTCTATCAGTTTTGTACATCGAGAGACTGAAATTCTTGCCCATTCTTCCTTGGCAAAAAGCTCGAACTCAGTGAGGTTTGATGGAGATCTTTGGTGAACAGCAATTTTCAGCTCTTTCCACAGATTCTTGATTGGATTGAGGTCTGGACTTTGACTTGCCCATTCTAACACCACGATACGGTTATTTGTGAACCATTCCATTGTAGATTTTGCTTTATGTTTGGGATCATTGTCTTGTTGGAAGACAAACCTCCGTCCCAGTCTCAGGTCTTTTGCAGACTCCAACAGGTTTTCTTCAATAATGGTCCTGTATTTGGCTACATCCTGCACATCCTACATCTTCAACAAAAAAAGAGAAGAAAAAACAGAAACGACCTTGTTACTAATTGATCATGAAGTTAAAACTTATTTTTTATTAAATCACTTTAAAACAATCAACATACAGACAACCGTGCTGAACTATTATTACCCTCACACTGTGAATCCTAATTACCGCTGCCTGACAGCGGAGATTGGCACCCTATAATTATCTCGAGATTGGCCCCCCGCTTCTCGGTGGCTGCCCCTAAAAGCTCCTGTCTATCACCTATAAAAGGTCAACAGCAGAGAGGCACTTTTGTCCTGAACATCTGATGTGACAAGTACCTCCTTTTTTGTACACCTGTTCTTTTTTAAGCAAAATGTGACACCAGTTAGCTATCCATTCTGTGTGTTCACATGCCTGAGCTAAAACTAACCTGCCTCTCACTAAGGTCAAGGCCACTGGTGGTTTCCACTGTGACATCCCTGGGGCCTATAAGCTAGATTCTAGGGATTTTTCTCGGGTGAGCCATCGTTGAGCGGGGGCGCCATATCCGCTGAACAGTAGGGTGCCAACCCCCGCAGTTAGGCAGGCCGTTTTACATCAGCAGGGAACAGCTGTAGTGAGGTACTTTATATGTTATGCACCTTTTTATCAAATTCTCATTCACTTCTTTGCACACTGTCTAAAGACTGCAATATGTTAACCGGCAAGTACTGTCCATTTTCATCTTTCCTGTCATGAACGAATGATGATTTATCTGCTGTTCACCTTTTATAGGCGAAAGACAGGAGCTTTAGGGACAGCCGCCGAGGAGCGGGGGCACCAATCTCGAGATAATTATAGGGTGCCAACCTCCGTTGTCAGGCAGAGGTAATTAGGATTCATAGTGTGAGGGTAATAATAGTTCAACACGGTTGTCTGTGTGTTGATTGTTTTAAAGTGATTCAATAAAAAATAAGTTTTAACTTCATGATCAATTAGTAACAAGGTCGTTTCTGTTTTTTCTTGATTTTTTTGGACCTTGAATGGCATTTAGTTTTTGGTTTCTTCTACATCCATCTTCCCATCAATTTTAACCATCTTCCCTGTCCCTGCTGAAGAAAAGCAGGCCCCAACCAAGATGCTGCCACCACCATATTTGACAGTGGGTATGGTGTGTTCAGGGTGATGAGCTGTGTTGCCTTTACGCCAAACATATGATTTGGCATTGTTGCCAAAAAGTTCGATTTTGGTTCCATCTGACCAGAGCACCTTCTTCCACATGCTTGGTGTGTCTCCCAGGTGGCTTGTTGCAAACTCTAAACAACACTTTTTATGGATATCTTTGAGAAATGGCTTTCTTCTTGCCACTCTTCCATAAAGGCCAGATTTGTGCAGTGTATGACTGATTGTTGTCCTATGGACAGACTGTCCCACCTCAGCTGTAGATCTCTGCAGTTCATCCAGAGTGATCATGGGCCTCTTGTCTGCATCTCTGATCACTCTTCTCCTTGTTTGAGATGAAAGTTTAGAGAGACGGCCAGGTCTTATTAGATTTGCAGTGGTATGATACTCCTTCCATTTCAATATGATCGCTTGCACAGTGCTCCTTGGGATGTTTAAAGTTTTGGAAATCATTTTGTATCCAAATCCGGCTTTAAACTTCTCCACAACAGTATCACTGCCTGTTGTATTCCTTGGTCTTCATGATGCTCTCTGTTCTTCAAACAGAACCCTGAGACTATCACAGAGCAGGTGCATTTATACGGAGACTTGATTACACACAGGTGGATAATATTTATCATCATTAGGTATTTAGGACAAGATTGGATCATTCAGAGATCCACAATGAACTTCTGGAGTGAGTTTGCTGCACTGAAAGTAAAAGGGCCGAATAATATTGCACGCCCCACTTTTCAGTTTTTGAATTTCCACAAAAATTTAAAATAAACAATAAATTTCGTTCAACTTCACTGTCACAATAATGTAAAAATGTCATAATGTGAGATTAGTTCTAGAAAGTACCATGTCACAGACACACACACTGCAGTTTTGACCCCCCTTTCTCCCCCTCTGCATTCGCTCATACAATAAACAAAGCCTTATGGCGGATACTGTGCAACTTGATACCAATGTGTCAGCAGTTTATGGCTTTTAAACTACAGATGACCAATCCCATAAAGCCACTCGTTCCCCCTTCCTTTTTCCCAAGGAATGTCTTTGTCTGGGGACTCAAAAATCGTAAATAGTAGAAAAAAGGATTGCATGTCATTACTCAGCCCACTCAGTGATGTCACGACAAGAGGGCATATCTTTACCCCTGCTGAGTTGTGAGTTAGTCTTGGCCCAGGAAGCGAGCTAACAACAGCTTGGCAAAACTGTTCTAATTCACCTGGATGTAGCTCCTGAGCACACGGCCGCCATGATGATATGAAATGATCTGAACAACCTGTAAGTGTTCTCTTTTCAATGTTCTATCCTATTTTATTTGTAATTTGTAATGTACACATGATTTTGTCTTCTTTATATCTTTTATGCTTTGGAAACACTGCCTAGCTTTTTATGGAGTAAAATATATAATTTACTAGCTTGTCCCTGCCTGCTCTATAAAGGAACTGTCACTTCCTCAGAAGTGAATTCTGCTACTGATCTGGGTTGGCTCCGGACCCATTAACCCTTGTGGAATCAGAGCTGGTGGCAGCATACTTTGTTCTGTGCGTTTGGGAATCTTTGTAGCGACAGCGTAGTTGATAATTGTTCCCGCCTGTGTGGTAGTAGTTATAGTGCCCTCATTGCAGCGTGCCCAATAGCCAGTACATAGCAGGCAGCCTTTCTGATGACTACCCTAGGTGCAGTACCTAGTCTGACCTGGATAAAGGGGGCGCCAGAGAGCTGCAAGTTCCAAACCGGAACTGGGAAGTGGGATATAGATAAATCCCCTTCAGAAGGAACCAGGGGCATCAAAACAACCCTGGTTCGTGATAAATTGGTGTGAGTAGTGGGGACAATAAAGGTATCCTCCCCGGGATCCCTGACATATTGTTGGGATCCGTGACATATTGTTGGCAGCACGGTGTGAACCGTGACATTCACAATTGTGTTCCACTTGTTGATTCTTCACCAAAAATTTACATTTGGTATCTTTGTTTGAAGCATGATATGTGGGAAAAGGTTGAAAACTTCCAGAGAGCTGATTACTTTCGCAAGGCACTGTATATGAACACGCCATGATGTTCCCACCTCAAAACTTCGCTGTTGGTGTGGTGTTTTTGGGGTGATATGCAGTGCTTTTTCTGGCATCCAAAGAGATAAATATTGGTCTCATCTGACCAGAATATATTTTCCTAGAATTTCACATTCTTTTCTAAATGTTGTTGAGTAAATATTAAACTCACTTGAACATGCTTTTTGTTCAGAAATAAAGTCTTGAGTGGTGAGTGTGCATACAGACCATGGAGATTCAGTGCATTACTTATAGTTTTCTTTGAAATAATTGCACCTGCTGATTCCAGGTCTTTCTGTAGCTCTCTTCAGGTAATCATTGGCTCTTGGACACTTTTTTGGAGAATTCTTTTCACTCCTCTGTCTGAAACCAGGTTGTGGCCGGTTTGTAGTGAAATGGTGTTCTTTCAACTGTCAGATTATTGCCACAATAGTACTCAGTGGAACCTTCAGTAATTTAGAAATTCTTCTGTCAGCAATGCCATCAGTATATTTTACTACAATAAGGTTGTAAGGTCTTGAGACAGCTCACTGGTTTTGCCCATCATAAGGTATTTCTTGTGGGGCATTCTCATGAGAATTTTATGTCACCTTTAGAAATACTGTATATTTACCGTATTTTTCGGCATATAAGACGCACTTTTTCCCCAAAAAAATTGTGAGGAAAATGGGGGGTGCGTCTTATATTCGGAACGCAGGCTTACCGGAATTGTGGCGGCGACAGAGGTGCGGGCATGATGTGGCACGGTGAGCTGTATGGCGTGAGCAGGTCCCATCCATATTTGAGGTGAATCCGCGGCCCGGTATTGATGGAGAGCAGCAGCGCTGGTGAGTTACGGTATTTTCCGGTGGCGGCGGCCATCTTGCTGAGGCCGCGCGTGCGCAGATTCACTACTCTGCGTCCCAGGGCTTCAGGAAAATGGCCGCGGGAGGCCGCGCGTGCGCAGATGGAGATCGCGGCGGCCATTTTCCTGAAGCCCTGGGACGCAGAGTAGTGAATCTGCGCACGCGCGGCCTCAGCAAGATGGCCGCCGCCACCGGAAAATACCGTAACTCACCAGCGCTGCTGCTCTCCATCAATACCGGGTCGCGGATTCACCTCAAATATGGATGGGACCTGCTCACGCCATACAGCTCACCGTGCCACATCATGCCCGCACCTCTGTCGCCGCCACAATGCCGGTAAGCCCGCCGCCACCAGGAAAACCACCCAGCTCTGCTGCTCTCCTTCACTACTGCTGTGGCGTCACCTCAAATGTGGAAGGGACCCTGGCCGCTGCCACCTGAGGAAGTGACCGCATGTCTGCCACCGCCACAGCAACCTCCCCATGGACACCAGGCCATGGCGTCGCCCACCTAAGCAGGATGGGACCCTGCTCAGGTGCACGCCGTTCCGCCCACCGCACCTCAGTATCACCTCACCTCTGCCACCACCATGCCTCCTGTGACCCTGCTCTGCCACTGCCTGCCCTCAGGTAAGAGATCTTAAATTCGGACAATAAGACGGACCCCCATCTTATAAAAAATCTTTTTTTCTGCATTTTTCACCCCAAATTTGGGGTGCGTCTTATATTACGGTGCGTCTTATATGCCGAAAAATACGGTACTTAGAAAATTGGTGACATGTTCAATACTTACTTCACCCACAGTATAACAATGTGAAATATTGACTGCACATTGAATATTGCTTTTTGGATTAAAATATTAGCAACTGCATGTATTTTTAATTCTAATTTACTGTATTTTTCGGACTAGACAATACACGTAAGGCTGGAGTCACACTTGGCGTAAGACAATACGCCACGTATTATACGTCCGTACTACGGCCGTAATACGGAGAAATGTTCCCAAAATATTGATCCGTAGTCAGGGTGTGTCAGCGTATTTTGCGCATGGCATCCTCCGTATGTAATCCGTATGGCATCCGTACTGCGAGATTTTCGCGCAGGCTTGCAAAACCGACATCTAATGGATTTATGTGCTCAAATGTTCGGGAAAACATATATACAGTGTATATATATATATATATATATATATATATATATATATATGTATATATATATATATATATATATGTATATATATATATATATATATATATATATATATATATATATATATGTCATTGAGACACATATATATATATATTCTGTATTTAGATTTCATTCAGCGCGATATCTGTGAACAGCCGGTAATTCAATTGCCGGCTTTTCATTTCTCCTGCACAAACCCGACAGGATATGAGACATGGTTTACACACAGTAAACCATCTCATATCCCCTTTTTTTTTGCATATTCCATACTACTAATGTTAGTAGTGTGTATGTGCAAAATTTCAGCGCTGTAGCTGCTAAAATAAAGGGTTAAATGGCGGAAAAAATTGGCGTGGGCTCCCGCGCAATTTTCTCCGCCAGAGTGGTAAAGCCAGTGACTGAGGGCAGATATTAATAGCCAGGAGAGGGTCCATGGTTATTGGCCCCCCTGGCTACAAACATCTGCCCCCAGCCACCCCAGAAAAGGCACATCTGGAAGATGCGCCTATTCTGGCACTTGGCCACTCTCTTCCCACTCCCTGTAGCGGTGGGATATGGGGTAATGAAGGGTTAATGCCACCTTGCTATTGTAAGGTGACATTAAGACAGATTAATAATGGAGAGGTGTCAATTATGACACCTATCCATTATTAATCCAATTGTTGGAAAGGGTTAAAAAACACACACACACATTATTAAAAAGGATTTTAATGAAATAAACACAGCGGTTGTTGTAATAATTTATTGTTCTCGCTATACATTTCCAGGCCCTCGCTTGGCAAAATAATAAACGCACAAGATACATACCTTCTGATGTCCGATCACGTCCCACGAAGTAATCCATCTGAAGGGGTTAACTAATATTACAGGCACGAGCTGCGATAAACCACTCGCTCCTGCCTGTAATCCCCGGGTGCTGAAAGGAAAGCTGGATCTGTACTTACATTGAGTCGCGGTGAGGCGCCCTCTGGTGGATGTTCTCATGAACTGCAGCCTGGGAACTTTTTCCCACGCTCCAGGTCATATGAGGACATCCACCAGGGGGCGCATCACCGCGACTGAAGGAAATGTAGGTCAATGACCTACATTTCATTCATTCGCCGGGGAATTACAAGCACGAGCACACAGCTGCATTAGCAGGGCTCCTGCCTGTAATATTAGTTAACCCCTTCAGATGGATTACATCGTGGGACGTGATCTGACATCAGAAGGTATGTATATTGTGCGTTTATTATTTTGCCAAGCGAGGGTTTGCAAATGGATTGCGAGAACAATAAATTATTACAACAACCGCTGTGTTTATTTCATTAAAATCCTTTTTAATCGTGTGTGTGTGTGTGTTTTTTAACCCTTTCCTACAATTGGATTAATAATGGATAGGTGTCATAATTGACGCCTCTCCATTATTAATCTGGCTTAATGTCACCTTACAATAGCAAGGTGGCATTAACCCTTCATTACCCCATATCCCACCGCTACAGGGAGTGGGAAGAGAGTGGCCAAGTGCCAGAATAGGCGCATCTTCCAGATGTGCCTTTTCTGGGGTGGCTGGGGGCAGATGTTTTTAGCCACGGGGGGGCCAATAACCATGGACCCTCTCTAGGCTATTAATATCTGCCCTCAGTCACTGGCTTTACCACTCTGGCGGAGAAAATTGCGCGGGAGCCCACGCCAATTTTTTCCGCCATTTAACCCTTTATTTTAGCAGCTACAGTGCACAAATTTTGCACATACACACTACTAACATTAGTAGTGTGGAATATGCAAAAAAAAATGGGGATATGAGATGGTTTACTGTATGTAAACCATGTCTCATATCCTGTCGGGTTTGTGAAGGAGAAGGAAAAAGCCGGCAATTGAATTACCGACTTTTCACTAACACCGCTGCGTATTTCTCGCAAGTCACACTGCAGGTCCGTGTGGAATCCGTATTTTTCTCGCCCCCATAGACTTTCATTGGCGTATTATTTGCGCAATATGCTGACAAACGCAGCATGCTGCGATTTTGTACGGCCGTAGAAAGCCGTATAATACTGAACCGTAATATACGGCTAATAGGAGCAGGGCCATTGAGAATAATTGTGCCGTATGTAATGCGAGTTTTACGGACGTAGTTTCTGCGCTCTTACGTCCGTAAAACTCGCATGTGTGACCCCGGCCTTACTGTGAGATGCATCCAGGTTTTAGACACAAGGAAAAAGGAAAAAGATTTTTTCCACTAATTAAATCTTCCCTGATGGAGTAAAGTGGAGGGGTGTGTGAGGACTCGGCATTACAGGAAAACCTGGCCACTTGTGCAAGGGTTGAACTACTCTTACTGTAAGTAACTGAACTATAAGACACACCTAGGTTTTAGAGGATGAAATTAGGAAAAAAACTGAAGCAAAAAATGTGGTCAATTATGTACTTAATATCCCCTATCCTGGTATATATGGTCCCCTCAACCCCATCCTCATACACATGGCCCCCTCATCCCTATCTTGGTATGCATGGCCCCCTCATCCCTATCTTGGTATGCATGGCCCACTCATCCCTATCATGGTAGGAAAGGTCCCCCTCATCATTACTGCCAGGATAGGGATCGCCCTCATCCTTATCCTAGTATGCATGGCCCCATCCCTATCCTAGTATGCAGGGACCCCATCTCATCCTAGTATGCATGGCCTCATCCCTATCCTGGTATGCAGGACCCCCATCTCGTCCTAGTATGCATGGCCCTATCCATATCCTGGTATGCAGGACCCCCATCTCGTCCTAGTATGCATGGCACCATCCCTATCCTGGTATGCAGGACCCCATCTCGTCCTAGTATGCATGGCCCCATCCCTATCCTGGTATGCAGGACCCCCATCTCGTCCTAGTATGCATGGCCTCATCCCTATCCTAGTATGCAGGGACCCCATCTCGTCCTAGTATGCATGGCCTCATCCCTATCCTAGTATGCAGGGACCCCATCTCGTCCTAGTATGCATGGCCCTATCCATATCCTGGTATGCAGGGCCCCCATCTCGTCCTAGTATGCATCGCCCCATCCCTATCCTGGTATGCAGGGCCCCCATCTCGTCCTAGTATGCATGGCCTCATCCCTATCCTGGTATGCAGGACCCCATCTCGTCCTAGTATGCATGGCCCCATCCCTATCCTGGTATGCAGGACCCCATCTCGTCCTAGTATGCATGGTCCCTATCCATATCCTGGTATGCAGGACCCCCATCTCGTCCTAGTATGCATGGCCCCATCCCTATCCTGGTATGCAGGACCCCATCTCGTCCTAGTATGCATGGTCCCTATCCATATCCTGGTATGCAGGACCCCCATCTCGTCCTAGTATGCATGGCCCCATCCCTATCCTGGTATGCAGGACCCCATCTCGTCCTAGTATGCATGGCCCCATCCCTATCCTGGTATGCAGGACCCCCATCTCGTCCTAGTATGCATGGCCTCATCGCTATCCTAGTATGCAGGACCCCATCTCGTCCTAGTATGCATGGCCCCATCCCTATCCTGGTATGCAGGGCCCAATCTCATCCTAGTATGCATGGCCCCATCCCTATCCTGGTATGCAGGACCCCATCTCGCCCTAGTATGCATGGCCTCATCCCTACCCTGGCATGCAGGACCCCCATCTCATCCTAGTATGCATGGCCCCATCCCTATCCTGGAATGCAGGACCCCATCTCGTCCTAGTATGCATGGCCCTATCCATATCCTGGTATGCAGGGCCCCCATCTCATCCTAGTATGCATGGCCCCATCCCTATCCTGGTATGCAGGACCCCCATCTCGTCCTAGTATGCATGGCCCCATCCCTATCCTGGTATGCAGGGCCCCCATCTCGTCCTAGTATGCATGGCCCCATCCCTATCCTGGTATGCGAGGTCCCCATCTCGTCCTGGTATACATGGCCCCATCCCTATCCTGGTATGCAGGACCCCATCTCGCCCTAGTATGCATGGCCCCATCCCTATCCTGGTATGCAGGACCCCCATCTCGTCCTAGTATGCATGGCCCTATCCATATCCTGGTATGCAGGACCCCCATCTCGTCCTAGTATGCATGGCACCATCCCTATCCTGGTATGCAGGACCCCCATCTCGTCCTAGTATGCATGGCCTCATCCCTATCCTAGTATGCAGGGACCCCATCTCGTCCTAGTATGCATGGCCCCATCCCTATCCTGGTATGCAGGACCCCATCTCGTCCTAGTATGCATGGCCCCATCCCTATCCTGGTATGCAGGACCCCCATCTCGTCCTAGTATGCATGGCCTCATCGCTATCCTGGTATGCAGGGCCCCCATCTCGCCCGAGTATGCATGGCCTCATCCCTATCCTGGTATGCAGGACCCCCATCTCGTCCTAGTATGCATGGCCTCATCGCTATCCTGGTATGCAGGGCCCCCATCTCGCCCGAGTATGCATCGCCCCATCCCTATCCTGGTATGCAGGGCCCCCATCTCGTCCTAGTATGCATGGCCCCATCCCTATCCTGGCATGCAGGACCCCCATCTCATCCTAGTATGCATGGCCCCATCCCTATCCTGGTATGCAGGACCCCATCTCGTCCTAGTATGCATGGCCCTATCCATATCCTGGTATGCAGGGCCCCCATCTCATCCTAGTATGCATGGCCCCATCCCTATCCTGGTATGCAGGACCCCATCTCGTCCTAGTATGCATGGCCTCATCCCTATCCTGGTATGCAGGACCCCCATCTCGTCCTAGTATGCATGGCCTCATCGCTATCCTGGTATGCAGGGCCCCCATCTCGCCCGAGTATGCATGGCCTCATCCCTATCCTGGTATGCAGGGCCCGCATCTCGTCCTAGTATGCATGGCCCCATCCCTATCCTGGCATGCAGGACCCCCATCTCATCCTAGTATGCATGGCCCCATCCCTATCCTGGTATGCAGGACCCCATCTCGTCCTAGTATGCATGGCCCTATCCATATCCTGGTATGCAGGGCCCAATCTCATCCTAGTATGCATGGCTCTATCCATATCCTGGTATGCAGGACCCCATCTCGCCCTAGTATGCATGGCCTCATCCCTATCCTGGTATGCAGGACCCCCATCTTGTCCTAGTGTGCATGGCCTCATCCCTATCCTAGTATGCAGGGACCCCATCTCGTCCTAGTATGCATCGCCCCATCCCTATCCTGGTATGCGGGGTCCCCATCTCGTCCTAGTATGTATGGCTCTATCCATATCCTGGTATGCAGGACCCCCATCTTGTCCTAGTGTGCATGGCCTCATCCCTATCCTAGTATGCAGGGACCCCATCTCGTCCTAGTATGCATCGCCCCATCCCTATCCTGGTATGCGGGGTCCCCATCTCGTCCTAGTATGCATGGCCCCATCCCTATCCTGGTATGCAGGACCCCATCTCGTCCTAGTATGCATGGCCTCATCCCTATCCTAGTATGCAGGGCCCCCATCTCGTCCTAGTATGCATCGCCCCATCCCTATCCTGGTATGCGGGGTCCCCATCTCATCCTAGTATGCATGGCCCCATCCCTATCCTGGTATGCAGGACCCCATCTCATCCTAGTATGCATGGCTCTATCCCTATCCTGGTATGCAGGGCCCCCATCTCGTCCTGGTATGCATGGCCTCATCCCTATCCTGGTATGCAGGACCCCATCTCGTCCTAGTATGCATGGCCCCATCCCTATCCTGGTATGCAGGACCCCCATCTCGTCCTAGTATGCATTGCCTCATCCCTATCCTGGTATGCAGGACCCCCATCTCGTCCTAGTATGCATGGCCCTATCCATATCCTGGTATGCAGGACCCCATCTCGTCCTAGTATGCATGGCCTCATCCCTATCCTGGTATGCAGGACCCCATCTCGTCCTAGTATGCATGGCCTCATCCCTATCCTGGTATGCAGGACCCCCATCTCGTCCTAGTATGCATGGCCTCATCCCTATCCTGGTATGCGAGGTCCCCATCTCGTCCTGGTATACATGGCCCCATCCCTATCCTGGTATGCAGGACCCCATCTCGTCCTAGTATGCATGGCCTCATCCCTATCCTAGTATGCAGGGACCCCATCTCGTCCTAGTATGCATGGCCCTATCCATATCCTGGTATGCAGGACCCCCATCTCATCCTAGTATGCATGGCCCCATCCCTATCCTGGTATGCAGGACCCCCATCTCATCCTAGTATGCATGGCCTCATCCCTATCCTAGTATGCAGGGACCCCATCTCGTCCTAGTATGCATCGCCCCATCCCTATCCTGGTATGCGGGGTCCCCATCTCGTCCTGGTATGCATGGCCTCATCCCTATCCTGGTATGCAGGACCCCATCTCGTCCTAGTATGCATGGCCCTATCCATATCCTGGTATGCAGGACCCCCATCTCGTCCTAGTATGCATGGCCCCATCCCTATCCTGGTATGCAGGACCCCATCTCGTCCTAGTATGCATGGCCCCATCCCTATCCTGGTATGCAGGACCCCATCTGGTCCTAGTATGCATGGCCTGATCCCTATCCTGGTATGCAGGGCCCCCATCTCGTCCTAGTATGCATGGCCCCATCCCTATCCTGGTATGCGAGGTCCCCATCTCGTCCTGGTATACATGGCCCCATCCCTATCCTGGTATGCAGGACCCCATCTCGTCCTAGTATGCATGGCCCCATCCCTATCCTGGTATGCAGGGCCCCCATCTCGTCCTGGTATACATGGCCCCATCCCTATCCTGGTATGCAGGGCCCAATCTCATCCTAGTATGCATGGCTCTATCCCTATCCTGGTATGCAGGACCCCATCTCATCCTAGTATGCATGGCCCCATCCCTATCCTGGTATGCAGGACCCCTTCTCGTCCTAGTATTCATGGTCTCATCCCTATCCTGGTATGCAGAGCCCCATCTCATCCTAGTATGCATGGCCCCATCCCTATCCTGGTATGCAGGACCCCTTCTCGTCCTAGTATTCATGGCCCCATCCCTATCCTGGTATGCAGGACCCCTTCTCGTCCTAGTATTCATGGTCTCATCCCTATCCTGGTATGCAGAGCCCCATCTCATCCTAGTATGCATGGCCTCATCCCTATCCTGGTATGCAGGACCCCCATCTCGTCCTAGTATGCATTGCCTCATCCCTATCCTAGTATGCGGGGTCCCAATCTCGTCCTAGTATGCATGGCCCCATCCCTATCCTGGTATGCAGGACCCCCATCTCGTCCTAGTATGCATTGCCTCATCCCTATCCTAGTATGCAGGGACCCCATCTCGTCCTAGTATGCATGGCCCCATCTCTATCCTGGTATGCGAGGTCCCCATCTCGTCCTAGTATGCATGGCCCCATCCCTATCCTGGTATGCAGGGCCCAATCTCATCCTAGTATGCATGGCTCTATCCATATCCTGGTATGCAGGACCCCATCTCGCCCTAGTATGCATGGCCTCATCCCTATCCTGGTATGCAGGACCCCCATCTCGTCCTAGTATGCATGGCCTCATCCTTATCCTAGTATGCAGGGACCCCATCTCGTCCTAGTATGCATCGCCCCATCCCTAGCCTGGTTTGTGGGGTCCCCATCTCGTCCTAGTATGCATGGCCCTATCCATATCCTGGTATTTAGGACCCCATCTCGTCCTAGTATGCATGGCCCCATCCCTATCCTGGTATGCAGGACCCCATCTCGTCCTAGTATGCATTGCCTCATCCCTATCCTAGTATGCAGGGACCCCATCTCGTCCTAGTATGCATGGCCCCATCTCTATCCTGGTATGCGAGGTCCCCATCTCGTCCTGGTATACATGGCCCCATCCCTATCCTGGTATGCAGGGCCCAATCTCATCCTAGTATGCATGGCCTCATCCCTATCCTGGTATGCAGGACCCCATCTCGTCCTAGTATGCATGGCCTCATCCCTATCCTGGTATGCAGGACCCCATCTCGTCCTAGTATGCATGGCCCCATCCCTATCCTGGCATGCAGGACCCCATCTCGTCCTAGTATGCATGGCCCCATCCCTATCCTGGTATGCAGGACCCCCATCTCGTCCTAGTATGCATGGCCTCATCCCTATCCTGGTATGCGAGGTCCCCATCTCGTCCTGGTATACATGGCCCCATCCCTATCCTGGTATGCAGGACCCCATCTCGTCCTAGTATGCATGGCCTCATCCCTATCCTAGTATGCAGGGACCCCATCTCGTCCTAGTATGCATCGCCCCATCCCTATCCTGGTATGCGGGGTCCCCATCTCGTCCTGGTATGCATGGCCTCATCCCTATCCTGGTATGCAGGGACCCCATCTCGTCCTAGTATGCATGGCCCTATCCATATCCTGGTATGCAGGACCCCCATCTCGTCCTAGTATGCATGGCCCCATCCCTATCCTGGTATGCAGGACCCCATCTCGTCCTAGTATGCATGGCCTCATCCCTATCCTGGTATGCGAGGTCCCCATCTTGTCCTGGTATACATGGCCCCATCCCTATCCTGGTATGCAGGACCCCATCTCGTCCTAGTATGCATGGCCCCATCCCTATCCTGGTATGCAGGGCCCCCATCTCGTCCTGTTATACATGGCCCCATCCCTATCCTGGTATGCAGGGCCCAATCTCATCCTAGTATGCATGGCCCCATCCCTATCCTGGTATGCAGGACCCCTTCTCGTCCTAGTATGCATGGCTCTATCCATATCCTGGTATGCAGGGTCCACATTTTGTCCTAGAATGCATGGCCCCATCCCGGTCCTGGTATGCATAGCCGCATCCTTACAATTGGCCCCCACTCCCATCCTGGTATGCATGGCCCCATCAGAAAACATAAAAAAAAAAACGACTTAGAAAATCGAAGTCATCGAAACAATCTTCTGATCATTGGCGTCCCTGAGTCAGTGAAAAACCTTCATCACTTTACCTCCTCATGGCTTCCACGGGCACTCAACTTGCTTGACCTGCCTGGCTCCATGGTAGTAGACCGAGCTCACAGGACTGGTCCTGAACGTTCCGATCCAAAAGCTCGCCCACGCCCTGTGATTTTTAATTTACTTAATTATCAGGACAAATTGCAACTGCTTTGCGCATTTTGAGCCGTCTCCACATTAAAGTATGAGGGGCATTCCTTTTTATGTTGCAAGATTTTTCCGCTTTAGTAGCAGCCAAGCGCCGTGCTTTCTGGTCATATGTTTTCTTTAAGTATTGGGATCTAGGTGATGGTGTGATCTCATTGTATAAAGATTACCTAGGTTTTTTTTTTCTTTTCAATAGCTTGCACAATGTTTTCTTTTATTGTGTAAAATTCCTTTTAAGGGGATACTACTGGCAGGGATAAATTAACCTGATGTTATATATGGTGTTTTTCAGTTTATGGGGGGTTCTTGGGGAACACTCTACATTCACTGGGGCGGACCTTTGCCCATATGTTTTTTTTCTTACTATTTCTATTTTCTGGCCTCCATGTGGGATAGGCTAATATAACCACATCTAATGATATAGCTTCTCATGTCAATGTTGACTCCCTCAAGCTTTTATCTTGGAATGTACCGTATACAGGTCCTTCTCAAAAAATTAGCATATAGTGTTAAATTTCATTATTTACCATAATGTAATGATTACAATTAAACTTTCATATACTATAGATTCATTATCCACCAACTGAAATTTGTCAGGTCTTTTATTGTTTTAATACTGATGATTTTGGCATACAACTCCTGTCTCAATAAATTAGCATATCAAGAAAAGGTTCTCTAAATGACCTATTACCCTAATCTTCTGAATCAACTAATTAACTCTAAACACATGCAAAAGATACCTGAGGCTTTTAAAAACTCCCTGCCTGGTTCATTACTCAAAACCCCCATCATGGGTAAGACTAGCGACCTGACAGATGTCAAGAAGGCCATCATTGACACCCTCAAGCAAGAGGGTAAGACCCAGAAAGAAATTTCTCAACAAATAGGCTGTTCCCAGAGTGCTGTATCAAGGCACCTCAATGGTAAGTCTGTTGGAAGGAAACAATGTGGCAGAAAACGCTGTACAACGAGAAGAGGTGACCGGAACCTGAGGAAGCAGTGGACTGAGTCTGGTGTGGAAACATCCAGAGCCACCGTGCACAGGCGTGTGCAGGAAATGGGCTACAGGTGCCGCATTCCCCAGGTAAAGCCACTTTTGAACCATAAACAGCGGCAGAAGCGCCTGACCTGGGCTACAGAGAAGCAGCACTGGACTGTTGCTAAGTGGTGCCAAGTACTTTTTTCTGATGAAAGCAAATTTTGCATGTCATTCGGAAATCAAGGTGCCAGAGTCTGGAGGAAGACTGGGGAGAAGGAAATGCCAAAATGCCTGAAGTCCAGTGTCAAGTTCCCACAGTCAGTGATGGTGTGGGGTGCCATGTCAGCTGCTGGTGTTGGTCCACTGTGTTTCATCAAGGGCAGGGTCAATGCAGCTAGCTATCAGGAGATTTTGGAGCACTTCATGCTTCCATCGGCTGAAATGCTTTATGGAGATGAAGATTTCATTTTTCAGCACGACCTGGCACCTGCTCACAGTGCCAAAACCACTGGTAAATGGTTTACTGACCATGGTATTACTGTGCTCAATTGGCCTGCCAACTCTCCTGACCTGAACCCCATAGAGAATCTGTGGGATATTGTGAAGAGAAAGTTGAGCGACGCAAGACCCAACACTCTGGATGAGCTTAAGGCCGCTATTGAAGCATCCTGGGCCTCCATAACATCTCAGCAGTGTCACAGGCTGATTGCCTCCATGCCACGCCGCATTGAAGCAGTCATTTCTGCCAAAGGATTCCCGACCAAGTATTGAGTGCATAACTGAACATTATTATTTGATGGTTTTTTTGTTTGGTATTAAAAAACACTTTTATTTGATTGGTCGGGTGAAATATGCTAATTTATTGAGACAGGTTTTTTGGGTTATCAGGAGTTGTAGGCCAAAATCATCAGTATTAAAACAATAAAAGACCTGACAAATTTCAGTTGGTGGATAATGAATCTATAGTATATGAAAGTTTAATTGTAATCATTACATTATGGTAAATAATGAAATTTAACACTATATGCTAATTTTTTGAGAAGGACCTGTATACTCGAGTATAAGCCGAGATTTTCAGCCCAAAAAAATGGGCTAAAAGTGCCCCTTTCGGCTTATACTCGAGTCATGGAAGGCGGGGGGTCGGCGCGTGAGGGGGAGTGACGACGGTCACATACTCACCTGCTCCCGGTGCTCCTGACACGGTCCCCGCATGTCCCACGGTGTTCGGGCGCTGCAACTTCTTCCCCTGTTCAGCGGTCACTGGTACCGCTCATTAAAGTAATGAATATGGACTCCACTCCCATAGGGGTGGAGCCGCATAATCAGTACTGTAATGAGCGGTGCCACATGACCGCTCACTGCAGGAAGAAGCTGCCACTCTCGGAGACGTGGGACATGCAGGGACCACGTCAGGAGTGCCGGGAGCAGGTGAGTATGTCATATTTACCTTCCCTCATTCCACCGATGCTCCGTCTTCCACGTCCTCTACAGTGACTGTTCAGGTCAGAGGGCGTGATGACATATTAGTGTGCGTGCCGCCCTCTGCCTGAACAGTCAGTGCGGAGAGACGGGACGCTGAGGAGCAGCGACAAGAGGTGAGTATGTCTTTTTTTTTTTTTAGTGCAGCAGCATTATATGTGGCACATTGTTATATGGAGCATCTATGGGGCCATAACTGCATGGAGCATTATATGGAGCATCTATGGGGCCATAACTGCATGGAGCATTATATGGAGCATCTATGGGGCCATAACTGCATGGAGCATTATATGGAGCATCTATGGGGCCATAACTGCATGGAGCATTATATGGGGCCATAAAGAACTGCATGGAGCATTATATGGGGCATCTATGGGACCCATAACTGCATGGAGCATTATATGGGGCATCTATGGGGACATAACTGCATGGAGCATTATATGGGGCATCTATGGGGCCATAATGAGCTGTATGGAGCATTACATGGGGCCATAAAGAACTGCATGGAGCATTATATGGGGCATCTATGGGGCCATAAAGAACTGAATGGAGCATTATATGGAGCATCTTATGGGGCCATAATGAACTATATGGAGCATTATATGGGGCTCCTGATTCAATATGGGTATTCAAAAACACTTAACCTACTGATGTCTCAATTAATTTTACTTTTATTGGTATCTATTTTTATTTTTGACATTTACTGGCAGCTGCTGCATTTTCCACCCTAGGCTTATACTCGAGTCAATAAGTTTTCCCAGTTTTTTGTGGCAAAATTAGGGGGGTCGGCTTATACTCGGGTCGGCTTATACTCGGGTATATACGGTAGCTGGTCTGAACTCGCCGGTAAAGCACAGGAAGGTGTTAGATCATATTACCCGCCTACGCCCGTATATCGTCTTCCTACAAGAAACCCACTGGCTTTGCAGATGTCACCCTGCGCTCCGTAATAGACATTATTTGGAGTGCTTGGAGGCTTTTTTACGGAAGAAGCGTGGGGTGGCTAATTTGTTTCATAAAAATCTCGATTACTCTGTACAAGATGTGGTAAAAGATAAGGTGGGACGTTATTTACTAGTCAGAGTCCTTATTGAACAGCAGGAATATTGGCTCTTTAATGTTTATGCACCTAACTCTGCCAATCCTTATTTTATTGCTAAACTAGCGGAAGTTGTCTATGGCTGGCATCCCACTAATATATTGTTGAGTGGGGATTTAAATACTCTTCATGACATCTTCCTTGATAGATCTACACCCATGCCTGTATCTCATTCTCCAACTGGAGCGATTTCTACCCTACTAGATAGGATTGATCTAGTTGATGCTAGGAGATGCTGCCACCCCACAGAGAGAGAGTACACCTTCTACTCTAGAGTACATGACGTTCATACTCGTATTGATTAATGGTTGTTCTCCTCCACTCTTTTTCCCTTCTTAAAAACAGCTGATATCCTCTCATAGGTTATTTCAGACCACTCCCCGGTTTTACTTACTTTAGAACTCCCCACTAGAACTGTATCTTTTCATTGGAGCTTTCCCTCGTATCTCTACACTTCGGATGACTTGAAACGTTCTTTAATTGGTTGGTGAGAGACTTTCATGGAGGACAACTTGGAACACTTGGAAGATATCCTTTTTTTTCGCCACTGCTAAGACGGTGCTTAGGGGACATATTATCTCTTAGGCTGTGTGCACACGTAGCAGATTTTTCGTGTTTTTTTGCAGTTTTTCACTATAAAAACGCGAAAAAAATGCATACATTAAGCATCGTACTTAATAGAATGCAATCCGCATTTTTTGTGCACATGCTGCATTGTTTTCCTGAGCGGAATCGCATTCCAGAAAAAAACGCAGCATGTTCATAAAATTTGCGGAATCGCGGGGATTCCGCACACCTAGGAATGCATTGATCTGTTTACTTCCCACATGGGGCTATGCCCACCATGTGGGAAGTAAGCAGATCATGTGCGGTTGGTACCCAGGGTGGAGGAGAGGAGACTTTCCTCCACGGACTGGGCACCATATAATTGTTAAAAAAAAGAATTAAAATAAAAAATATTGATATACTCACCTTCTGATGGCCCCGGAGTCTTCCCGCCTCTCAGCGGTGCATGCTACTGCTTCCGTTCCCAGGGATGCTGTGTGTGAAGGACCTGTGATGACGTCGCGGTCACGTGACTGTGATGACGTCGCGGTCACGTGACCGCAACATCATCGCAGGTCCTGCACACAAAGCATTTATAGGAACGGAAGCCGCTGAGGAGATCGGGGGCCATCAGAAGGTGAGTATAACCATTTTTTTTTTTTATTATTTTTAACATTATATCTTTTACTATTGATTCTGCATAGGCAGGATATTGATGCTGCATAGGCAGGATCAATAGTAAAAAGTTGGTCACACTTGTCAAACACTATGTTTGACAAGTGTGACCAACCTGTCAATCAGTTTTCCAAGCGATGCTGCAGATCGCTTGGAAAACGCTAGCATTCTGCAAGCTAATTACGCTTGCAAAACGCTAGTGTTTAGCGGGAATACGCATGCCAATTCCGCATGCGATATACCCGCGGCAGGAGTTGCAGAATTGCCGCGGAAATTGCGGCGGCAATTCTGCGACATGTGCACTTAGCCTTTCATATCCCCCCCAAAAAAAACTGTTGTCCTCCCTGCGGCCTCTCTTAGACCGGCTTACTCAGGCACATAAGGATTTTAAGTTACATAACACTCCCTCTTTCAGAGAAGCTTTCCTTACAGCTAAACAAAACTTAGACACCCTACTGCATGAACACGCACACAATCAGTTAGCTCATCGACGTAACCGATATTTTCGGTGGGGAAATAAACCAGGCCGTCTTTAGGCGTCCTTAACAAAACTATTCAAAGCAGCCACTATAATCCCTAATATTACATCACCCTATGGTTCTATAAGTCATGACCCAACTCAAATCAGTGTGGTTTTTAGAGAATTTAATGCAGATCTTTATGGCCCATCCCTATACGGATACAAATGTCTACACAAGGCTAATCCACTAAAACTTTCTACATCCCAAAGGGAAACTTTAAATAAGCCAATTTCTCCTGGGGAGATGGGATCAGTCATTAAGTTATCAAAGCTGCTCAAAGCACCTGGCCCAGACGGGTTCTCAGTGGAATTTTATAAAGTGCTACAACTTTTACTCACTCCCTCCCCACCTAACCTCTCTTTTTAATCATATTCTTGATTCAAGTTTTATGCCTGACCGATTCAACGAGGCTTGTTTATCTTTGTTGCTAAAGCCAAGCAAGGACCTGCTTCTCCCTGCCTCGTGCCGTTTGATCTCCCTCCTTAATGTCCATTTTAAATTGCTTACCAAAATTATGGCTAATTGACTTCAGTCTATGCTTCCTGATATTCTCATCTCATCTCAAACTGGTTTTGTCCATGGCCAGTCTATCACTTATAATATTAGGATGGCTTAGCTGCCATTACACATAGTTACCAGGCCAAGGCCAAACAGCAAATATTAGTTAGCCTTGATGCTGATAAAGCTTTTGATCGAGTTTCTTTGTCTCACCTCATTCAAGCCCTTAAGTATAGATTGTTTGGCTTTACTTTCTTTAATTTTGTAAGGACAATTTATACTAGCCCCTAATCTTCAATTTGGCTTAATGGTATTCAATCAACTTCTTTTTCCATTTTCGGGGGTACGAGGCAGAGATGTCCCCTGTCACCTTTATTATTTAATATCGCTCTGGATCCTTTGCTGAGATATCTGCAGATGATCTCTTTCTTTGGGGGTATTGAGGTCAGCCACCACATGCTTAAAACATTTGCTGATTATATTTTACTTATGATTGCCAATCCTAAGGAATCCATTCCTTTTAGAATGGATGCCTTTAACGAGTTTGGAGCAGTTTCGGGATTCCGCATAAATTATGATATAGCTCATGCTTTGGCGGTCTTCAAATCTGCCCAGAAATTGTGGCCGTTCCCTATCCCCTTTCAGTGGAAGAAGGAGTCCTTGCGTTATTTTGGGGTATATTTAGCCTCAAACCCCCATGACATTTATAAATTAAATGTTCGACCCCTCATTTCAGCGGTTGTGCAGGAAATACAATCTTGGAAGTCTCTTAAATTATCCTTTGCAGGTAAGGCCCATCTGATAAAAATGATTTCTTAACCTAAAGCACTCGCTACCAGTTCTATTATCTAAAGCTGATGACAAGCTTTTGACAAAAGTTTTTCGTCAATTTATTTGGGGTTCGAGTTGGGGCTCTAGAATTACTATTTTTAAGTTGCAACAAACTAAATCCTTGGGTGGTCTTAATCTCCCTAATATACGTCTATATAATATAGCGGCTGTCTGTCGTCATTCCCTGGACTTTTACCCGCTTTTCTAACACTCCAATAGATGACGCGATGTGTAAACCCTTATGTCTTTCTGAGTTACTTCACTTATGCCAGGCTGAGATCCCAGTGGAGATTAGGGATAATCCCCTACTGTGGTCAGTAATCTTGGGATGGCGTCATGCTAGACGAATTAGTGGACTCAACCCCCATAGTTCAGTGTTTCTTCCCTTCCGAGGCAATCCCTCCTTTCTACAGAGCAGGCCACCTCCCATCTATCGTGTGCTTGAACATAATGGTTGTCGTCTGATTTGTGACATATTAGCAGACAATCAGTGTCCCCTCACTTTGGAAGACACTGTTTTAAAATACCCAATCTTGGTGGGAGATAATTTTTCTATCGACCAAATTAGACATTTTGTGGGATATACCAGGCGACGTTAGAACACACCCTTTAAACTTAATCTCCATTAAAGCTTACACGGAGAATTATTCTTTAAATCTTATTTATAAATCAATAAAACCTTCCATACAGTGGTCAGACTCTTCACCTGGCCCGCGGAGAATGGTATCTCAACTAACAGACTGTCCGGTAAACGACCTTTTGAAAGCAACATTACCTATTAACTCTATGTTACCGTATGATAGTTATATAACCATGACTCTGATGATATTTCATAGAGCACATATCTCCCCAAAGATTAAATCTAAAATGTCCCCCTCAGGTGATTTTCCTTGCCCTAAACGCTTACATTCCCCAGCTGATATTCTTCATTGTCTCTGGGATTGTCCAAAAATAAGGGAGGTTTGGGATACACTTTTGCATTATCTCACTAATACTTTTGGTATAAATATTTATCTTTCTCTGGAGTGGGCAATATTCAACATTCTCCTACGAGATCTATTGGTGAGGCTTTCTGTTCAGCAACGTCGTATTCTATTCGTATGGGTGGCAGCTACTCGCAAATAAATAATGTTCAGGAAGTCAAGGGACATGAGCGATTGTTTCAAGTGAAACTGTCCGGTGCCCCTATTTTTATGCTAATTTCTGGAATGTCTGCTCATCATGGACTGCATCAACCTCTTGGGTTGTGATAGTCTGCATCATTTTGAGGATAATTAGGCAGTGTAACTGAACAATCAGTCATGGCTGTTCCCCCATTGTTTATCTCCTCTCAATCCTGTGGGACAATGCCTTGAAATGGAAGCTGACGGTTATAAAAAGGCGCCTTCTCCTTTCACCGGTGTGATTCCACAGGACTTCAGCATAAAGGCCATGGTTCCAGCTGGTGGATAACAGAACTGATCCATTGCGCAACATTGAGGCCACTAATTTGGATAACCCAGGTTGGCACAATTCAGTCACCTGGATACATACTTCGCTGTTACTAAGCTAGCCTCCTCTCTGTGGGTGCTTGGCAAAAGCAGGCTGTTGCTTTTTGGGTTAGTTGGCCCTGGATGCTCTGAAGTCCCAGAGGGTCTAATATCCGGCGAGCCAGTGAAAGTGTGAGACTCTTGCACTATCTTGTGTCCTTGCTGGGAAAGTAATATATGCTGTTACTATATGTAGTGCCTCACCTTGTGTTGTCTGAGTAGTGTTCTGGCAACTGAGGAGTATTGGCATATTAGGATGAGACATGGCCCAAGACATCTTTATAAAAACAGCTAGGCCTAAGGATGGGAGACCCCACTAAGCCCCATGTCTCCACCGCTGGAACAGCGTTGGCACAGAAGGTGAGTATAAGTGTTTTTACTTTAAGGAAGCTAAACTGCTAGGAATTGCCCTAGCAGTGAACATCATCTTTAAGAAGTTTTTGCTAAAAGATTTCAAACATTTTTGACATGAAAAAGGCTTCTTCCCTGTGTGACCTCTCCCTGATGTTTAATAGGAGTTCATTTCGGTATACAACATTTCCCACATTAAAAACATGAAAAAGACTTCTCCCCTGTATGAATTCTTTGGTGCTTAAAAAAAATTTGATTTCTGTGTAAAACATTTTCCACATTCTGAACATAACAAAGACATCTTCCCTGTGTGGGTTTTCTGGTGACTAACAAGATCTGATTTCCAGTTCAAATATTTCCCACATTCTGAACATGAAAAAGGCTTCTCTCCTGTGTTAATTCTATCATATTTATTAAGTGTTTATTTCCGTGTAAAATATATCCCACATTAAAAACATGAAAAAGGCTTCTCCCCTGTGTGAGTTCTTTGGTGCTTAACAAAATTTGATTTCTGGTTAAAACATGTCCCACATTCTGAACAGCAAAAAGGCTTCTCCCCTGTGTGAGTTCTTTGGTGTAAAACAAGACCCCATTTCCGGTTAAAACATTTCCCACATTCTGAACATGAAAAAGGCTTCTCTCCTGTGTTAATTCTATCATATTTATTAAGTGTTTATTTCCGTGTAAAATATATCCCACATTAAAAACATGAAAAAGGCTTCTCCCCTGTGTGAGTTCTTTGGTGCTTAACAAAATTTGATTTCTGGTTAAAACATGTCCCACATTCTGAACAGCAAAAAGGCTTCTCCCCTGTGTGAGTTCTTTGGTGTAAAACAAGACCCCATTTCCGGTTAAAACATTTCCCACATTCTGAACATGAAAAAGGTTTCTCCCCTGTATGTGTTATTTCGTGCTTAACAAAATTTGATTTTTGGTTAAAACATTTCCCAGATTCTGAACAGGATAAAGGCTTCTCCCCTGTGTGAATTCTCTGGTGACTAACATGATCTGATTTCTGGTTAAAACATTTTCCACATTCTGAACAGGATAAAGGCTTCTCCCCTGTGTGAATTCTCTGGTGACTAACATGATCTGATTTTTTGTTAAAACATTTCCCACACTTGAAATAAGAAAATCTATTCTCTGCTGTGTGAAGTTTTTGAAAGTTAAGAAAATACTTTTTGAGGGGAAAAGTATTTTCACATTCTGAACGTGAAAATATCTTCTTTGCTTTAGGGGCAGCTCGTATTTGAATGCTTATTTTGTGACTTTAATTTTCCTTAGGTAATGAATCAGAAGACAGGACCTGTTTCAAAGGATTATATGAAGATCTTTGCTGTGAAGAGATGATGATATATCTGGAGTAATGGCATTCAGTTCAATTGTATCCTGTGGGATCTCAAGATCAACAGATTTAAAAATTGAAGATGTCAGCTGTCTCTCTGATCTCCTGGTGCCATCATCTGCCATGAAAAAATATATATTTTTTAATAAAATATTCTTGAAATTTATATTTTTGAACATTTCTACTTATACTGTCAGAAAAAATGGCAAGTTCTGCAAAAATATTTAATTATTCAACAGGACAATGACAGTTCACAGTCCAATAGAAAACCTCATAGGATGAACCAGTAGTGCATAGTGTTCAACTGTTGGAATAAAAAGCCCCCAAAGTTATGTAGGCGAAAATAATACCAATAAAAACTTCTACTCATCTCACAAAAAAACAAGTCACCCACTCAGGTTCAACATCTGTCAGTGGACAAGCAGAGGTTTCTACATTGTTAGTTGCCCAAAGGCTCTTCAAAAGCATCATGGCTTCCATTAACCAATCCACTAACATCCGCTCTATCAAAAAAAATCTCTCCCTAGCTTCTGAGCCTTGCAGTGTGCCTAAACCATATTTAGCAACCATGTGTTTGGCATTACTATAGTGAGAAAAACCCACTTAATTTCACAATGTGTGTGTCTCCTGGGGCACAATCTGGGCACTATGTGTGGGGTAATAAAATGGCAAATGTGTAATTTTCACTCTCCAAGATCCACTGTGTGCTAATTTCTGTAAAGTGTCTGTAGAGTCAAAATATTCCCTACTTCTAAAGATTAATTCATTCGGGGTTATCATTTCCAAAATGGAGTCACTTTTTGGGGATTTCTACTGCTCTAGTTTTCTGCCCTTTTGTCATATTAGGTCTTCTGCCCATAGTGTGTCCCATCTCCTCTGTGATCTACTTGTGTGATGTCAGTTTCTGGAACAGCCTTAATTATTCTGCAGGCAGCACTGGTAATGGAGGAGGCCTTTGAACCTGAAGTTCTGGGCAGCACAGGTTTTGTCTAGCCAATAAGATTATTGTGCCTGGGACCAGTAGTGCCGTCCAGTCTGGCAGTATGGGTGTGTGTGCTGTCCAGCTGTAATAATCTGCTTCCTGCTTCAGCCAATTGGAAAGCACCACATGCTTGAAGTAGATTGCCGAAACCAGCTAGATACAGCCTTGTTCTCCACTGGTTCAGTCCTCTGTGATCAGCTCCCGGATTGTATATTTGTTTGTGACACTGGCCCGTTTACTGACTTCTCTTGCATCTTCTGATTTTGTATTTTCTCTGTTTTCCTGTTGTGACCCGACTATATGACTATTCTTCTTGTCATCTTGCGCCACTGAACAGCAGGTAACACTGTGGCCCAAGCATAGGTGTCTCTGTACAAGTCCATATTCTTGTAGAGGGGTTAAATAGTCACGAGCAAAGAAACCCGTGGGATTTGGAAAAAGGAGTAGACAGCACAAAGCCTGTTCATGGTGCTATCTATTGAGCTGCTAGGTGACCATGAACAGTGCCCCTATTACATTTTGCCTGCAAACTATTCCAACAAGATCTGCATTAAAAAAACTAAATAGAGCTCTTTCTCTTCTTAACTTGCCATGTACCCAGACAGTACTGTACATTGGTATATAGTGTATAGTGGGATTGAAGAGAATTTTGAAAATAATATTGTAAGCTCCACTTGATTCCTATTATCCTTTGTGAAGAATTACAAAGTTCTCACCACATAAAATGACATGTCAAAATTTTAAAAATGTGGCCTGATTAGGAAAACAAAACTGTCTGCAGACATGGTTACATCAGAGTATTTTGGGCACTAATGACTGTAGTCAGAAACTGACTGTAGACAACAACACATCTACTGAAACGATCAAACTTAACAGTCTTCACCAGTAAAAAATGAGTAACTAGTGGTGAAACCTCTCAGGGGTAATTAGAGTATGGGGCTCGGTGGCTTTTGGCAATCTAAACTATCGTAAAGGCCAATATTTTCTGTCAGATGAGTTTCTTGAAGAAATATTAGACATTCAAAGAGAACTTTTTATTATAGTACAGAGCTGAGGTGTCTTAAATTTAAATCTCGGGCATTTTGCAGAGGAAATGGAGACCTTTTTTAATGATATCATGGAGTTGTAGACTCACATAAATGAGGCAGGCCGATGCCACCATAATCAAACTGTTATATAGAATGAACCTGTTAAAACAAACAAACATTTTTTATTCTATATTACATGTTTCACAACATATATTTGAGGGGAGAACTCAACAGTAGTGATGAGCGAATATACTCGCTCGGGTTTTCCCGAGCACGCTCAGGTGGTCTCCGAGTATTTGTGACGGCTCGGAGATTTAGTTTTCCTTGCCTCACCTGCATGATTTACAGCTGCTATCCAGCCTGAGTACATGTGGGGGTTGCCTGGTTGCTAGGGAATCCCCACATGTAATCAAGCTGTCTAATAGCTGCAAATCATGCAGCTGCGGCAAGGAAAACTAAATCTCTGAGCCGTCACAAATACTCGGAGACCACCTGAGCGTGCTCGGGAAAACCTGAGCAATGAGTATATTCACTCATCACTACTCAACACTAAATCTGAATTGCACTTATTTATGTTGAACCATTGGAGCCACTATGAGTCCTGAGCAGTATTAGATAAAGTATTAGTGCTCCTCATTTCAGGAGAGATTGTGCAGTAATCTGAATTCCTTATGATAGAAAATAATGTAATTTATCATGTGGAGGGAATCCATGAAACCCGGGCTCGAGCCAACACATCTCCTGCAGGCGGGAATAACTGTATACTACAGCCATCAGCCGCACACGGCTTAGAGATATATCATGGCACAGGTGTAATGTTTTATATGTATTTTATCACAATCCTCCTTAAAGTTAGTTGGTTTAAATAGAAATTGAAAGTCAGGATAAAGAGAAACTCTGCTGTTATTGTACAGAAATTCACACTTTTCCCTCACTGCACATTTATTGTTGTCGATCATAAAAGTGAAGTTTGGCCAGAAAGACTGGACCTGGTCTTGTAGGGACCATATGAGCACATTCAGCAGCACAGAAGGGAGAGAAGGTACATTAATCTGACAAGATGTCAGGGATGTAGGAAGTCAACAGATTCATTACCCTCCGCTTTCTCTTAGAGGCCATTTACGTACGCTGTCATTTGGCTTTGTAGTTTACAATTTTGGGCAGGTAACGGTCAGCATCTTTTTATTTTAGTTGGTAGTTGGATCTACCAGGTTGTAAGTTCTATAGAAATGGGCTTTTAATGCCGAAAGTGATTTGAACACTTTTGGGTGGCTGAATATGCTGTGGTCCAGAAACAAAATGATAATCACACGATTGTGATACCATCGGACTATAGGACCCATAAAGCAGCCACAGCCAGTGACTGAGAAAAATCTGTAACTTCTCTGCATTTAGTGGTTACTACCCACCTGGGTAGTCATATGTAGGAATCTCCTCTTTCCACCGCTCATCACCCCTCACATATGTCTCTGTAGTATTAATATGGGTCAGATCTTCACCCTGAAACAAATATTGTAAAAGTCACAGACAGATGGAGAAGTCACATCTATGATCAGCTCTAATCCTGCCATCTCCACCATTGTCATTACACAAGTATAAAACATATAATACTGGTGGATAAACAAGACTGAACAGAAGACCTTCACAGCCATCTACACATCATAGGGCAGATCTCATGACACCTTCTCTCCATCTACCTGATGATCCTGAGGAACATTGGGATCTTCTTGTTTACAGTCCTGTGGAAGAAGAGGATGGGGAAATCTCTCTGGTGTTGGCTTCTTACTGGATAGAGCTGGAGAAAACACATACAGGGACTGAATTCATTCTTTACATACAGATAATAATTATAGGCCGTGTGAATTTAGTCCTGTCTATTACCTGCAGATGTGAGGGGCTGGGAAACCTGTATCATGAAGTCCTTGTACAAATCTTTGTTTCCATCTAAATACTCCCACTCCTCCATGGAAAAATAGACGACGACATCCTGACACCTTATAGAAACCTGACACATACAATGATACCGTCATCCCCCGATCCCTTCATAGCGTTACTGTATAATGTCCCAGCATTCCCAGCAGTGTCACCTCTCCAGTCAGCAGCTCAATCATCTTATAGGTGAGTTCTAGGATCTTCTGGTCATTGATGTCCTCATGCATCAGGGGGTGAGGTGGAGGCCCCGTGATTGGGCTCAGGGGGTCTTCCCCATCCCACAGATAGAGTCGTGACAGCGCTCACTAGAGGTCTTCTTCACTACTATGTAATCATGGTTATGGAGAGACACATTAATAAATCTCACTACAGACATTTCCAGAGTCCTCACCTCTCCAGTTCTGTCCATTTGTTATTCCCATAGATAAGAATGATGTAATGTGACGTCATCAGAACCTCTCACCTCTCCAGTAAGCCGGAAGAGGATCTCTAGGGTGAGGTGTAATATCCTCTCCGCCATCTTGTCTCTGTCCATATCCATCTTTGGTAAATCAGGAAAATTATTTTATGTTGAAGATCTTCACTGAGAGGATCCGATATTGTAGAGATCTGAATGAGAAGAAGATGAGCCGATGTAACATCATACAAATCCTGTGTAATAATACAATTACTGGAGATAATAAGAGGAAACATATCAGGAGATATTATTATTATTTTACACTATTTAGATTTCTTTTTTACATCTATCTACCTATCTATCTATATATATAGTGGGGGAAATAAATATTGATCCCTTGCTGATTTTGTTTCCCCACTGACAAAGACATGAACAGTCTATAATTTTAAGGGTAGGTTAATTTTAACATTGAGAGGTAGAATATCAAAAATAAAATCCAGAAAATCACATTGTATAAATGTATAACTCGGCTTCAGGAAAATGGCCGCCGCGATCTCCATCTGCGCACGCGCAGCATCCCCCGGCCATTTTCCTGAAGCCCCGGGCAGCAGAGCGCTCCATCTGCGCACGCGCGGCCCCAGGAAGATGGCCGCCACCACCGGTAACAACAGGATTCACCCGGCTCTGCTGCATTACCGGGCTGCTGCATCACCTCACCGGGGAAAGGGACCCCTCTCACGCCATATCTCTCACTGCGCCTCCTCATCCCAGCACCTGTGCCGGTAACCACTGCTGCAACCCTCCCATGGACACCAGGCCGTGGCGTCGCCCAACTAAGCAGGAAGGGACCCTGCTCAGGTGCACGCCGTACCGCATCACCCCACCTCTGCCGACACCATGCCTCTTGTGACCCTGCTCTACCACCGCCAGCCCTCAGGTAAGATACTGTAAATTCGGACAATAAGATGGACCCCCATCTTATAAAAAATCTTTTTTTCTGCAATTTTCACCCCAAATTTGGGGTGCGCCTTATGGTCCGGTGCGTCTTATAGTCTGAAAAATATGGTATATTTCCCAGAGGAGCATTGCACGGCGAATTAGCCTCCTTACCTTGACAAGCCAGAGATGGTATGTCATTCTCCATAAGGAGAAACGTTACCCCTTAGACCCCAGTCCAGAGCCTCTCACCAGTAGGTCCAATGGTGTTGAGGTGTCCGTGTGGTCATTACAGGCTGTAAGATTCTTTGAAGAGGTGGGTTTTCAGGTTTCTTTTGAAGGATCCAAATGCGGTGGATAACCAGACGTGTTGGGGCACAGAATTCCAGAAGATGGGGGATATTCGGAAGAAGTCTTGGAGGCGGTTGGGTGAGGAGCAAATAAGCACGGAGGAGAGAAGGAGGTCTTGGGAGGACCAGAGTTTATGTGAGAGAAGATATTGAGAGATTAGTTTGGAAATATATGGAGGTAAAAGGTTATGGATGGCTTTGTAGGTCAGTGCTAGTAGTTTAAACTGGATATGCAGGGAAACTGGGAGACAGTGAGGGGATTTCCAAAGAGGGGAAGCAGGAGTGTAGCGAGGAGAGAGATTAATTATTCGGGCAGCAGAGTTAAGGATGGACTGGAGGGGTGCGAGAGTGTTAGAAGGTAGGCCACAGAGGAGGATGTTGCAGTAGTCGAGGCGGGAGATGATTAGGGTATGCACGAGCATTTTGGTAGATTGAGGGTTGAGTGTTATGATCCCAGTGGTAGAGGACCTCTGATATTCCGGCAAGATAGCAAAAACATAAATACTGCTCTAGGGAGGTGGAAACTGGGCTAACCGCATACCTGATCCTAACACACACAACTAGAAGCAGCGGGTGAACGTGCCTACGTTGGTTCTAGACGTCTCGAGCCAGCCGGAGAACTGACTACCCCTAGAGGGAAAATAAGACCTCACTTGCCTCCAGAGAAATTGAACCCCAAAGATATAGAAAGCCCCCAACAAATAATAACGGTGAGGCAAGAGGAAAACACAAACGTAGAGATGAACTAGATTCAGCAAAGTGAGGCCCACTAGTCTAGATAGACAGAAAATAGATAGTGGACTATGCGGTCAGCAGAAAACCCTACAAAAACATCCACGCTGAACATTCAAGAACCCCCACACCGACTGACGGTGCGGAGGGAGAATATCAGCCCCCTAGAGCTTCCAGCGAGCCAGAAAATCAAATATTAAGCAAGCTGGACAAAGACACTGAAAAATGCAAACGATCCAAATTATACAAAACGGACTTAGCTTTTCTTGCATGAGACAGACTGAAAGGAATCCGGAGGAGACCATATAGGTCTGGATACAACGATGCCAGGCAAGAGACTGAGTCCGGAGGAGACTTAAATAGGGAACACCCGCTGCTTAACGACACAGCTGGAGCTCAGGCCTGCAACAAGACATGCCTAACACAATACCGTTAGTGACCACCAGAGGGAGCCCAGAAACACAGTTCACAACAGTTGAGCAAAGGACGGATTCTGGAAATATTTTTGAACTGGAGGCGACAGGAGGTGGCGAGAGCTTGGATGTGCTGTTTGAAGGACAGGGCAGAGTCAAGGGTTACTCCGAGGCAGCGGGTTTTGGGGACAGGGGAAAGTGTGATATAATTTATTTTGATAGATAGATCAGGAAGGGAAGATATGCGAGATGGAGGAAAGATAATTAGTTCAGATTTGTCCTCATTGAGCTTGAGGAAGCGAGAGGAGAAGAAGGAGGATATGGCTGATAGACACTCTGGGATTCTGGAGAGCAGAGAGGTGACATCTGGGCCAGAGAGGTCTGAGTGTCATCAGCATATAGATGGTACTGGAAGCCAAAGGACCTTATGAGTTGTCCCAGGCCGAGTGTCTAGATTGAGAAGAGTAAGGGCCCAAGGACAGAGCCTTGAGGGACACCAACAGAGAGGAGGCGAGATGAAGAGGTAGTATGGAAGTAGGAAACACTAAATGTGCGGTTGGTAAGGTATGAGGAGATCCAGGATAGGGCAAGGTCTTTGACACCAAAGGAAGAGAGGATCTGTAGTAGGAGGCAGTGGTCAACTGTGTCGAAGGCAGAGGAAAGGTCTAGAAGGAGGTGTAAAGTGAATTGTCTGTTAGCTTTGGCTGTAAGTCATTAGTAATTTTGGTCAGGGCAGTCTCAGTGGAATGGTGGGGACGGAAGCCAGATTGTAGATTGTCGAAGAGAGAGTTAGATGCAAAGTGAGAGGAAAGTTCAGCATGGACGTGCTGCTCAAAGAGTTTGGAAGCAAATGGGAGCAAAGATATGGGGTGATAGCTGGACATAGCGCTTGGGTCAAGGGATGGCTTTTTGAGGATAGGTGTGATTGTGGCATGTTTCAAAGCAGAGGGGAAGGTACCAGAAGTTAGTGATAGGTTGAAGAGATGGGTTAGGGATGGGTTTAGTGTGGTGGTGAGGTTGGGGAGGAGGTGGGATGGGTTGGGGTCAAGTGCACAAGTGGAGAGGTGTGATTTGGAGAGAAGATGAGCAAGCTCCCCTTCAGTGATTTTGGAGAGGGAAGTTATGGGGTTTGGCCATTGGTCTGGTATACAAAGGGGTTGTGGTGGTTTGACAACAAAGACTTGCCTTTTTGGTCTATCTTATTTTTGAAGTGTGTGGCAAAGTCCTCGGTAACGATTAGGGAACTCGGAGGGGGCAGTGGTGGGCGGAGGAGGGAGTTAAAAGTGTTGAGCAACTGTTTGGGGTTGTGGGATAAGAAAGATACGAGGGTTGTGAAGTAGGCCTGTTTAGCAGAGGTGAGAGCTGATTTGAATGCGAGTGTTGCTTGTTTGAGTGCAGTGAAATCATCTTGCGAATGCTTTTTCTTGCAACGCCCCTCTGTAATTCTGGATACTTGCCGATCTTTTTAGTGATGTTATTGTGCCAGGGTTGTCTATTGGTTCGTCGCACTCTGCTATGCATGACAGGGGTGACTGTGTCAATAGCTGATGCAAGAGTGACATTGTAGAAAGCAGTGGCAGTGTCTGTGTCATGGAGTGAAGCTATGGATGCTAGTGGTAGGATAGAGTCAGGGAGTGTGTGGGTGTCTAGGTGTGAGAGGTTCCTGCATGGGTGCTCATGTTGCTGGACATGGGTGACAGGTGAGGAGGACAGGGATGAGAAAGTGAGTAGATGGTGGTCAGATAGAGGGAGAGGGGAGGTTGTGAAGTTAGATAGGGAGCAGAAACGGGTGAAGACCAGGTCTAATGTGTGTCCGTCTGTGTGGGTGGCTGAGGAGGACCACTGAGTAAGTCCAAAGGATGAAGTAAGGGACAGGAGTTTGGAGGCTGCCGACTGGTGGGTGTCAATAGGGATGTTGTAGTCACCCATGATGATGGTGGGAATGTCAGATGTGAGAAAGTGAAGGAGCCAGGTGGAGAATTGGTCAATAAAGGCAGTGGTAGGGCCCGGAGGTCGGTATATGACGGCCATTTGGAGGTTGTAGGGGGAGTAGATGCAGACAGAGTGGACTTCAATAGAAGGCAGGATAAGGGAGGGTAGAGGTGGGATTGGGTTAAAGGTACAGTTGGAAGAAAGCAGAAGGCCCACTCCTCTAGCATGTTTGTTGCCAGGGCGAGGAGTGTGGGTGAAGTGGAGGCCACCATAACATAGTGCAGCAGGGGAGGCTGTGTCATAGTATGTCAGCCATGTTTCGCTGATGCCCAGAAAGAAAAGATTACGAGAGGTAAAGAGGTCGGGAATAACGTGGAGTTTATAGCAGATGGAGGGGGCATTCCATAGTGATCCAGAGAGAGGGTGCAGGGGGGTGGGCATCATGGGCACGGCTTTGAGATGGGCAAGATTTCAGGTGTTTATATTGGGTTGGGAGCGATAGGAGGGGGTAGTAATGGGAGGTATAAGCTGTGGGGGTCCAGGATTGGTAGATATGTCGCCAGCAGTGAGGAGAAGCAGAGAGAGACAGAGCAGGTGGGAGAAGGAGAATGGGCGGCTTGTTTTGTGTTTTATTAGGAGAGATCTGAGGTTGAGGAACAGGTCAGCAGAGGAGGTCAGGTGGGGGGCAAGAGGGAAGGAGAGATTATTACTTGGTTAGAGGGTGCTGGGGTTTGGGGATAGCGAAGGAGGCTGAGGAGTAATGGAGCCAAAACTGTTAGAGCGTATGTCAGCATGATGAGAGTAAGTTTGGTGGAAAGGGAAAGAAATTTAGTACATTTATTTCCCCCAATCTATATAAAGCAGATAATCTGTGTGTGGTAGCCCATGGAATACAAAACCACACTTTTCACCCAGTTTGAGTCAAATTTTGCACTGCCCGTCTTTATCATCAGACTAAAAATACTGCGAAAATTTCACCCTTCACCCTTCGTAACAAAGAATTTAGGCTCTATAGAAATAAAGGAGAAAATGTTTGTGTGTTGAATGCAAAGCGATAGTTGTTGCCCAAAAGGTCCCACGAATTTAGAGGGACAGCATCCAAAGAGTCACACTTAAAGGGACAGAAACCATATAGTCGCTAAGGTGGAAGCAACTGGGGCCTCATTTATGACAATTGACACATAGTAAGATTGTTATAGATACCTATAGCAACAAGAGTGCAGCTTTCAGCATTGAAGCTGCTGAGGTAAAGTGAAAGCTGAGCTGTAATTGGTTGCTGTGGACAACTAGAGCAGCCTGATTGTGAGGCAGTCACACATTTCCCACATTATATATATAGATTCACCTATTACATCTCTGATCAGTGTGAGGTGATTAATAAGGGTCATAATACTAAGAGCTGTTTTTTTAAAAATGCTGACCAAAAACGACTATCTATTGGGCAAGTTAATCCAAAAGCTAAGAAAGCAAAACTGTCTCAAACAGGTGAGACAAGTGAACAATGCGCATACCAGCTTAAAAGGAAACGGATGAGACAGGCTGAATTAAGGGATGCTGAAACATCTGAACAATAGGATGAAAGTTGTCAAAATGACGTAGAGTTCGCATCTCTGCTTCAGGAAAATGGCCGCCGCGATCTCCATCTGCGCACGCGCGGCATCCCGCGGCCATTTTCCTGAAGCCACGGCCAGCAGAGCGCCGCTTCTGCGCACGCGCGGCCAAAGGAAGATGGCCGCCCCCACCGATCACCAATGAAATAGTGCACATCGCGCTCTTTTAACTCCCCTGTGCAGTGGATTCGGGACCTTGGGCATGCGCAAACCACTACGCCACCAACGGAAAACTAAGCAAGATCTGGGGGAAGACACCACGCCCTTTTGACCAGACCAGCCTAATTGACAGGCGAAAATGGCTACTTTCGTAACGTATTTTGGCAGCATAGGTGGGGAATCGGGGTCCACAAAATACACTGTTGTAATGCACAGCTCAGGCCCTATTTAACAGTATTTTTATCTCATACTGAAAAAACGGGGTGACAGGTGCCCTTTAAGGAAGAAGATTTATGCCAACCTTTAAAGTCAAGGGACAAATATATCACAAAATAGGTCTGATGCTTCCTGCAGCAAATGAAGACCCAACATTTTTACAAATTTACTGTTTGGGAGATGAACAGATACAAGCTGAGCGACATTGTGAAGTTATACCTGAGACAGAAAGACATTGTTTTGAATTTGCTAAGATTTTTCCATCAACACAATCAGTTAGTAAACCTTTATAATACAGCCTTAGAAAGAATGCCAAGTGCGGAATATCAGGGTGTAATAAGAGCAGACAAGACACCGGTTGGTGGCACAAAAGGAGATTTACTTCCCCAGTGTTAGTGAAGTAGCTATTGTAATGGCTGGACGGGACTTTCTAAGCCGAGATATAATTATTCAGTGACGGAGAGAACATGTTCAGCATATTACAGAAACACATAGATCATATGATGCTCTGCAATACCCTATAATATTGTGGAATGGCCAAGATGGCGATCACTATAATCTAACAGACTGATCCCAACACTGCTAGGCCGACCAATAAACCAACCAATAAATTATCAGCTATGGACTTCTACACCTACCAAATAATGACCAGACAACAATGGAGGCAACTTTCTCATCAATGTATAGTAGATCTGTATGCCAAGGTGGAGAGCGAGCGTCTTCTGTACATACAGCCGAACCAACAAACACTTACAGGGAGGCCATGCCAAAAGCGTGGTCTGATGGAGGATGGTCCACACTGGGACCTGACATTGCAGGAGGCGTCCCTCACTCGCTTTCCACCTCATCTTCTAACCTGCTCCCTATAATAACTACAACCTGTGCACCTTCCAATCCCCGGGCTCTGTGGGACAAATACACAGAATATCCTAGAGAAGATATCCATAGAGAGCACAGGAGAGGTAATCCGGACTTAGACATAAATGTCACTGCCGACAGATCCAGCACAGTCCTCCTGACTCTAGAAGAAAGGAGCCAATGTATCAGTAGTGACCCTCTAATAGCATCAGGTTACCGGCACCCAGGGGTGGATTATAAGAGGGTCAATCTGGGCGGTAGCCCAGGGCCCAGTGATGTGGGGGGGCCCTGGGCTACCGCACAGATTTCCCACCGGCTGCCGCCATCAGGACATTACTGCACGTGCCCCTATCATTTATGTGCCCCCGGACCCGGTGGGCAGAGAGAGGGGGCCCGCATCGGGCCCCGTCTCATCTGCTCACCGGCCCCCTATCGGCGCTGCGGCGGTTTCCTATTGACGTGCGGGCACGCGCCCGCACGTCAATAGTTAACAACAGCAGCCAGCCAATTGGAGGCTGGCAGCTGATGTCGGCCGTAGGCGCAGCAGCACACATGTCGCCGGCATCTGACATCATTGTCAGTCGCCGGCGAGTGTGCGCTGCTGGAGGGAACTCGCCGCCTGGAGCGCTGGTCAGGTGAGGAGAACTCGGTTTGTTTTTTTTGTTTTGTTTTTTGATAACCTAACGGTGGAGACACTGGGGGCAATGCTGGAGGACACACTGGGGCAGATGATTGCTGGGCACACTGACTGGGGCAATGCTGGAGACACTGGGGCAGATTGCTGGACACACTGGGGCAATGCTGTAGACACTGGGGCAGATTGCTGGACACACTGGGGGCAGTGCTGGAGGACACACTGGGGCAGATGATTGCTGGAGACACTGGGGCAATGCTGGAGGACACACTGGGGGCAATGCTGGAGGACACACTGGGGCAGATGATTGCTGGACACACTGACTGGGGCAATGCTGGAGACACTGGGGCAATGCTGTAGACACTGGGGCAGATGATTGCTGGAGACACTGGGGGCAATGCTGGAGGACACACTGGGGCAGATGATTGCTGGAGACACTGGGGGCAATGCTGGAGGACACACTGGGGCAGATTGCTGGACACACTGTGGGCAGATGATTGCTGGAGACACTAGGGCAATGCTGGAGGACACACTGGGGCAGATTGCTGGACACACTGTGGGCAATGCTGGACAATTGGACATACTGGGGCATATTGCTGGACAGGAGACACTGGGGGCAATGCTGGATATACTGGGGCAAATTGCTGGACACACTGGGGCAATGCTGGAGAAACTGGGGCAGGTTGCTGGACACACTGGGGGCAATGCTGGAGACACTGGGGCAGATTGCTGGACACACTGGGGGCAATGCTGGAGGACACACTGGGGCAATTCAGGAGGACACACTGGGGCAATGCTGGAGGACACACTGGGGCAGATTGCTGGACACACTGTGGGCAATGCTGGACAATTGGACATACTGGGGCATATTGCTGGACAGGAGACACTGGGGGCAATGCTGGACATACTGGGGCAGATTGCTGGACACACTGGGGGCAATGCTGGAGGACACACTGGGGCAGATGATTGCTGGAGACACTGGGGCAATGCTGGAGACACTGGGGCAGATTGCTAGACACACTGGGGGCAATGCTGGAGGACACACTGGGGCAGATGATTGCTGGACACACTGGGGCAATGCTGTAGACACTGGGGCAGATTGCTGGACACACTGGGGGCAATGCTGGAGGACACACTGGGGCAGATGATTGCTGGACACACTGGGGCAATGCTGTAGACACTGGGGCAGATTGCTGGACACACTGGGGTTAATGCTGGAGAACACACTGGGGCAGATGATTGCTGGACACACTGGGGGCAATGCTGGAGGACACACTGGGGCAGATGATTGCTGGAGACACTGGGGCAATGCTGGAGACAGGGCAATGCTGGAGACACTGGGGCAGATTGCTGGACACACTGTGGGCAATGCTGGACAATTGGACATACTGGGGCATATTGCTGGACAGGACACACTGGGGGCAATGCTGGACACACTGGGGCAGATTGCTGGACACATTGGGGGCAATATGCTGGAGTCAGACACTGGGGCAGATTGCTGGACACACTGTCTGGGGGGCAATGCTGGACACACTGGGGCAGATTGCTGGACACTGGGGCAATATGGTGGACATACTGGAGCAGATTGCTGGACACACTGGGGGCAATATGCTGGACACACTGGGGCAGATTGCTGGACACTGGGGCAATATGCTGGACATACTGGGGAAGATTGCTGGACACACTGGGGGTAATATGCTGGACACACTGGGGGCAATATGCTGGACACACTGGTGGCAGGACTGGAGACATGGGCAGAATGTAGATATGGGGCATGATTGGAGACACGGGGCAGAAAGACATGGGGCAGGATTGGATCATGGGGCAGGATGGATACGATGGAGACAGATGGGGCAGGATGGGGAGATCATATGGGGTAGAATGGATACTCATGAGGGCAGGATGCGAGAACATATGGCTGGAGCCAGGAATGAGATAAACGGGGCCAGGATGGGGAATATTATTACCATAGGGGCTAATTAAGGGATATTATTACTGCAGTGATGTATTTATTTTATTTTTTGAGTATACTGTTTTAAATGGGGGGGGGGGGTCCTGTTACTGTGCAGACTGCAGAGTGACACTGTTGCCTTTTTTTCTTCATGTGGTGTAACGTAGAAGTTGTGAAAAATTAAGTAATGTGTTCTGCAATTGGAGCTCGAGATAACTGTGTTATTTCCTGCAGAAACGAGTCCTGGCTGGAAGAAATGATGGCGGTCTGTGCTGGATGAAAGATGAAGGACTTCACCTAGAGACGTCACTGGTGAGTCAGTGTTACCTATACACTGACACTATACACTGTATACTATATACAGAGGTCCTGTGTACAATGTCACCAGTGATTACTGTATTACCTATACATTATATACAGATTTCCTGTGTATAATACCACCAGTGATCTCTGTATTACCTCTACACAGACACTGCATACTTACTAAGTACAGATCTCCTGTGAATACTGGCACTTATGGTGATAGTATTGTGTTTTTTTATTATTACTGATAAGTATTGTAGTATTCAGTCACTATGTGGAGGTAATATGTGGTCTGGAAATGGTGTTGTGGTATTTGTCCCTTGAATGTACTATTTGGTCACCAAGTGGTGGTAATATGTGGTCTTGACATGGTTCGGTGGTATTTGTTCCTTGTATGTGATATTGGTCAAAATATACCTAAATTGTATTGCAGATTTTAACAAATATTTAATAGGTTACAGTAGAGTAGGGCCCGGCCATTTTTCTGGGTTCAGGTGTCACATGACCCCCGTCACATGACCGGGGGGCCCCACAGTGTCTGAACAGCCCCGGGGCCCTGGCTACCCTTAATCCACCCCTGCCGGCACCAGCTCCACCAGCCTTTGTGTTATGGGAGAGATATTCTGGGAGAGAAAAGCCAGGATTTGGGGAAGATGAGGGGATTTGTCCCAGTAAATAAGCCTCTTCTGGTTGATGACCACAGATCGGGGGATTTGGCAATTATGGCTCAGATTCCAGGTGGAAATGGGAGACGGATTTCCTTGATGCCCCAGGAGGTTCCGGTAAAACATTCTTATTAATTTGCTGCTCCCAGAAATTTCCTCCATCAATAACATTGCTCCGGCCGCTGCATCGTCTGGGGTTGTGGCCGCTCTCTTAGATGGAGGCGCACGGCTCAGTCAGCACTAGGATTACCCCTGAATCTAGCGCTCTTGGAATCTCCCGTCTGTAATATCACTAAGGTCTATGAAAGGTCTGGGGGGATCCAATCACTTAATGGGGGGAATTGTTCTACTTTCAGCAACATTACCTGTTCTTAAAGGAGCAGCACCAGCAGAGGAGCTGAATACTTGTCAGCACAGCAGAGTCCTGCATACACTGAGGCCTGTGATCATGTGACCCCTGACTCCTCCCCTCCTGTGACCTCATCACAGGTCCTGTGCGCACAGAGCAGCCATATATGTGGAGTGTCTCTGCAGGTGGAGGTAGGTGCTGGAGATTCCCCATTACTTGGTGCGGGGGACATTAACCCCTTCAGCACTGAGGCTCTTTTGAGGTTGATGTAACACAGAGGCGTAGCTAGAGTTTTGGTTCAGGGGGCGAAGCTTCTGAGTGGCCCCTAACCAGGTAACCTTGGTTACAGCTGGGTGATGCGCCCTAATAGTGGAGGAGAACCTCAGCAGATGACCGCGCTGTTACTGGAGATAATCTCTATATAAAGACCCACATAGATATTACCGCCATATGGTCAGTGGTAGATACCGGCCCTACAGAACATATAACAGATCACAGCACAGTTATAGATGGTGACTTACCGCTGACGTTCTCTGATGGAATCATTCACATTTCCAGTCTTTTCCATCTGGCCCAGACCGACATGACAACTTCTTCCAGCCAGGACTCGGCTGCAGAGAATACAACAAACACACATTTCACTTCTCACATTCCAGCCATCACCATCTATTCCCAACCTGCACAACCTCCTAATCCTGCTGATACCCCAAATACTGAGCCGCTGCTGCCGTATGTGTCCCTATTACTGCACCTGATACCCCAATACTGAGCCGCTGCTGCCGTATGTGTCCCTATTACTGCACCTGATACCCCAATACTGAGCCGCTGCTGCCGTATGTGTCCCTATTACTGCACCTGATACCCCAAATACTGAGCCGCTGCTGCCGTATGTGTCCCTATTACTGCACCTGATACCCCAATACTGAGTCGCTGCTGCCGTATCTGTCCCTATTACTGCACCTAATACCCCAATACTGAGCCTCTGCTGCTGTATGTGTCCCTATTACTGCACCTGATACCCCAATACTGAGCCGCTGCTGCCGTATGTGTCCCTATTACTGCACCTGATACCCCAATACTGAGCCTCTGCTGCTGTATGTGTCCCTATTACTGCCCCTGGTACCCCAATACTGAGCCTCTGCTGCCGTATGTGTCCCTATTACTGCATCTGATACCCCAATACTGAGCCGCTGCTGCCATATGTGTCCCTGCTACTGCACCTGATACCCCAATACTGAGCCGCTGCTGCCGTATGTGTCCCTATTACTGCACCTGATACCCAATACTGAGCCACTGCTGCCGTATGTGTCCCTATTACTGCCCCTGATACCCCAATACTGAGCCACTGCTGCCGTATGTGTCCCTATTACTGCCCCTGATACCCCAATACTGAGCCACTGCTGCAGTATGTGTCCCTATTACTGCATCTGCTGCGTGGTTCTCTATGCCCTCTAAATTCTAAACAACCCCCTAGAATACAGTAATTCCAGGTGCAAGTGCAATAGAAAACAGTGCCCACATTTTGCCCCTTAGAAAGTAATAATGCCCTGTGTGCCCCTTTGATAGTCACAGTAACCCGAGTTCCCCTATAACAATAAGTGCCCACTTTACATTTTATAATGTCCCAAGTCTCCCCCCTGTACAGCTCCCCTTTACACAGTATGATGCTCTTATACACAATATAATGCCCCCTCACTGTATATATACTGACCCTTTAGTAGCCCCCAAACTGTTTGATCGCTCTAACAGTGTAATCTCCACACTGTATGACGGCCCCCTAGATAGCCTCCATATAGTATAATTCACCAGACAATCCTCAATATAGTCCTCAATATAGTATAATGCACTCCCCATAGGCCTCCATATAGTATAATGCACTCCCCACAGGCAGACTCTATAGTATAATGCAGCCCCCCATAGGCAGACTCTATATAGTATAACACACTCCCCATAGGCAGATTCTATATAGTATAATGCACCCATATAGGTAGCCTCTATAGTACACTGCAGCCCTTAATAAAATGCACCCCCATAGGCAGCCTCTGTAGTATAATACGCTACCCATAGGCTGACTATAATATAATGCAGCCCTTAAAGCGAACCTCACCCGTTTTGACCTATGTAATTTACAGCCATCACATTTCAGGGTTGATATACAGCATTCTATAATGCTGTATATCTGCCCCCAACCCGACATTTATAGACAGGAGAAAATAAGGAGCATATAGTATTTACACAAACAAATACCTTTTATTGATACAAAATATTAAAACAGTAGTACAATCCAAATAGTTGGTGTTTCCCAGTCAAGCACAGGAAGGGGAATACCCCCCTATATATTGCCCCCATAAATAAGTGCATAAGTAGTCCTGAAAGGAGGACAAAAAGAGCCCCTCATAACAAAAGTAAGGCTAAGCAAAACCGAGGTATGTCTTAAGCTAGTGCGGTAGCCAAAAGAGACTATAATAAAGATGGTACATAATGCATAGTGATATGAAAACTACCATAGGTGAGCTTACCAATGAAGAGGGCAAGAAAGGGGGTCTGTCATGGTTCCCAATGGCAAGGGAACGTAAAAACACATAAGTAACGAACGAGCTCTCGGGTGATGGAAACTCGAGTTGACCGTGAGCTAAATCTACCACACAACTAACAGTAGCCAGGGAGCATACCTACGGCTTCCTATATGCCACGCGCCAGCCGGAGGACTAACTACGCCTGGTAGAGGAAGAAACAGACCTGGCTTACCTCTAGGGAAATACCCCAAAAGATGATAGCAGCCCCCCACATGTAATAACGGTGAATTAAGAGGAAAAGACATACACAGTATGAAAGTAGATTTAGCAAAGAGAGGTCCACTTACTAGATAGCAGAAGGATACAAAAGAGGACTTCACGGTCAACTGAAAACCCTTTCAAAAACCATCCTGAAATTACTTTAAGACTCCTGTGTCAACTCATGACACAGGAGTGGCAATTTCAGCCCGCAAGAGCTTCCAGCTACAGAGAATTACAAAAACTGCAAACTGGACAAAAGGTACAAAACAAAGGGACAAAGCTGATCAGCAGACTAGTAGCAGGAACATGCAACCGAAGGCTCTGGTTACAATGATGACCGGCAAGGAAATGACTGGAGAGCAAGGCTAAATAGGAAACTCCCAAACACTGATGGAAGCAGGTGAACAGAAGAAGCAAAGTGCAAACAAGTCACCAGTACCACCAGCAACCACCAGGGGAGCCCAAAAAGCGGATACACAACAGTACCCTCCCCTTAAGGAGGGGGCACCGAACCCTCACAAGAACCGCCAGGGCGATCTGGATGAGCCCTATGAAAGGCACGAACCAAATCCGAGGCATGAACATCAGAGGCAGTTACCCAAGAATTATCTTCCTGACCATAGCCTTTCCATTTAACCAGATATTGAAGTCTCCGTCTGGAAATACGGGAGTCCAAGATCTTCTCCACGACGTACTCCAATTCACCCTCCACCAGCACAGGAGCAGGAGGTTCAGTAGAAGGAACCACCGGTACCTCATATCTCCGCAACAGCGACCGATGGAACACATTATGGATAGCGAAAGATGCCGGGAGGTCCAAACGAAAGGAGACAGGGTTAAGAATCTCCAAAATCCTATAAGGACCGATGAACCGAGGCTTAAATTTAGGAGAAGAAACCCTCATAGGGACAAAACGGGAAGACAACCACACCAAGTCCCCAACACGAAGGTGGGGACCAACACGACGACGGCGGTTAGCAAACTGCTGAGTCCTCTCCTGGGACGATTCCAAATTATCCACCACTTGTCCCCAAATCTGATGCAACCGATCCACTACCGCATCCACTCCAGGACAATCCGAAGATTCAACCTGACCAGATGAAAAACGCGGATGAAACCCTGAATTGCAAAAGAAAGGAGAAACCAAAGTGGCAGAACTAGCCCGATTATTAAGAGCAAACTCCGCCAACGGCAGAAAGGCAACCCAATCATCCTGATCCGCAGACACAAAACACCTCAAATAAGTCTCCAAAGTTTGATTAGTTCGTTCCGTCTGGCCATTGGTCTGAGGATGGAATGCAGACGAAAAAGACAAATCAATGCCCAACCTGGCACAGACTGCCCGCCAAAATCTAGACACGAACTGGGTACCCCTGTCAGAAACGATGTTTTCCGGAATACCATGCAGGCGAACCACATTTTGAAAAAACAGAGGGACCAACTCAGATGAGGAAGGCAACTTAGGCAATGGCACCAAATGAACCATTTTAGAAAAACGGTCACACACCACCCAGATGACAGACATCTTCTGAGAAACAGGGAGGTCCGAGATAAAGTCCATAGAGATGTGCGTCCAAGGCCTCTTCGGAATAGGCAAGGGCAACAACAACCCACTAGCCCTAGAACAACAAGGCTTGGCCCGAGCACACACATCGCAAGACTGCACAAAAACACGCACATCTCGAGACAGGGAAGGCCACCAGAAGGATCTAGCCACCAAATCTCTGGTGCCAAAAATTCCCGGATGACCTGCCAGAGTAGAAGAATGAACTTCCGAGATGACTCTAGTGGTCCACTCGTCAGGAACAAACAGTCTACCAGACGGACAACGATCAGGTCTATCCGCCTGAAATTCTTGCAAAGCACGTCGCAAATCAGGAGAGACAGCAGACAAAACCACTCCATCCTTAAGGACACCAGCAGGTTCAGAATTCCCAGGAGAGTCAGGCTCAAAACTCCTAGAAAGAGCATCTGCCTTCACATTCCTAGAACCCGGTAAGTACGAGACCACAAAATTAAACCGGGAAAAGAACAACGACCAACGTGCCTGTCTAGGATTCAGGCGCCTGGCAGACTCCAAATAAATTAAATTCTTGTGATCAGTCAAAACTACCACCTGATGTTTGGCACCCTCAAGCCAATGACGCCACTCCTCAAATGCCCACTTCATGGCCAAAAGCTCCCGATTACCAACATCATAGTTTCGCTCGGCGGCCGAAAATTTTCGCGAAAAGAACGCACAAGGTCTCATCACTGAGCAGTCGGGACTTTTCTGCGACAAAACCGCCCCCGCTCCAATCTCGGAAGCATCGACCTCAACCTGAAAGGGAAGGGATACATCAGGCTGGCGCAACACAGGGGCAGACAAAAAGCGGCGCTTAAGCTCCCGAAAGGCCTCCACAGCAGCAGGGGACCAATTGGCAACATCAGCACCCTTCTTAGTCAAATCCGTCAGAGGTTTAGCAACGCCAGAAAAACCAGCTATAAATCGACGATAAAAATTAGCAAAGCCCAAGAATTTCTGGAGACTCTTCAGAGAAGTAGGCTGCGTCCAGTCGTAAATAGCCCGAACCTTGACAGGGTCCATCTCAATAGAAGAAGGGGAAAAAATGTACCCCAAAAAGGAAATTTTTTGAACCCCAAAAACGCACTTTGAACCCTTTACACACAAAGAATTCTCCCGCAAAACCTGAAAAACCCTCCTGACCTGCTGAACATGAGACTCCCAGTCATCAGAAAAAATCAAAATATCATCCAAGTACACTATCATAAATTTATCCAAATATTCACGGAAAATATCATGCATTAAGGACTGAAAGACAGAAGGTGCATTAGAAAGGCCGAAAGGCATTACCAAATACTCAAAATGGCCCTCAGGCGTATTAAATGCGGTTTTCCACTCATCCCCCTGCTTAATTCGCACCAAATTATACGCCCCACGAAGATCAATCTTAGAGAACCACTTAGCCCCCCTTATGCGAGCAAACAAATCAGTCAGCAAAGGCAACGGATACTGATATTTGACTGTAATTTTATTCAGGAGTCGATAATCAATACAAGGCCTCAGAGAGCCATCCTTTTTAGAGACAAAGAAAAAACCGGCTCCTAAAGGTGATGAAGAAGGACGAATATGTCCCTTTTCCAGGGACTCCTTAATATACTCGCGCATAGCAGCATGTTCAGGTACAGATAGATTAAACAAACGACCCTTTGGAAATTTACTGCCAGGAATCAGATCTATGGCGCAATCACAATCCCTGTGAGGAGGGAGTGAACCAATCTTAGGCTCTTCAAAAATATCACGATAATCAGACAAAAATGCCGGAATCTCAGATGGAATAGATGACGAAATGGGCACCATAGGAGTGTCCCCATGAGCCCCCCGACATCCCCAGCTTAACACAGACATACATCTCGAGACAGCTCTCGGGTGATGGAAACTCGAGTTGACCGTGAGCTAAATCTACCACACAACTAACAGTAGCCAGGGAGCATACCTACGGCTTCCTATATGCCACGCGCCAGCCGGAGGACTAACTACGCCTGGTAGAGGAAGAAACAGACCTGGCTTACCTCTAGGGAAATACCCCAAAAGATGATAGCAGCCCCCCACATGTAATAACGGTGAATTAAGAGGAAAAGACATACACAGTATGAAAGTAGATTTAGCAAAGAGAGGTCCACTTACTAGATAGCAGAAGGATACAAAAGAGGACTTCACGGTCAACTGAAAACCCTTTCAAAAACCATCCTGAAATTACTTTAAGACTCCTGTGTCAACTCATGACACAGGAGTGGCAATTTCAGCCCGCAAGAGCTTCCAGCTACAGAGAATTACAAAAACTGCAAACTGGACAAAAGGTACAAAACAAAGGGACAAAGTCCACTTAGCTGATCAGCAGACTAGTAGCAGGAACATGCAACCGAAGGCTCTGGTTACAATGATGACCGGCAAGGAAATGACTGGAGAGCAAGGCTAAATAGGAAACTCCCAAACACTGATGGAAGCAGGTGAACAGAAGAAGCAAAGTGCAAACAAGTCACCAGTACCACCAGCAACCACCAGGGGAGCCCAAAAAGCGGATACACAACAGGGGTCCCACCGGAAAAACAAACGCCCCGACGCACGTTTCGCGGCTTGAACACGCCGCTTTCTCAACCCGACATGTAAGAGAAGAAAAAGACCTATTATTATAATCACCTGCGGGGCGGTCCAGTCTGAGGGAAGTCGCAGGTCAAAGAGCCCCGGCATCTGCGCACTGCAGTACTTTGCTGTGCCCTCAACAGGGCAGATAAGTACGCATGGGCAGGAGTGCGCTCCCGGAGAGCCTGTGTGGATGATGCAGTGACGCATCATTCACATGAAGCAAGCAGGAGGACGGTGATCATAAGAAGATGGGAGGCACCAGACCAAGAAGAGCGACACCCCTCGGACCAGACCACCCCGCAGGTGAGTATAATAAGTTATTTTTCTTCTCTTACATGTCGGGTTGGGGGAAGATATACAACATTATAGAATGCTCTAGATAAGTGTTATGATCCGGTGACCTTGGAGCCGCATGAGACTTTCTCTGGAGTAGGTGGTACCTGTACTGACCGCAAACCCTAAACTTACACCGCAACTAGAAGTAGCCGTGGGGTGTACCTAACACGTCCTAGACACCTCGACACAGCCGGAGGACTAAATACCCCTATAGATGGAAATGGGAATTCTATCTTGCCTCAGAGCAGAACCCCAAAGGATAGGCAGCCCCCCACAAATATTGACTGTGAGTATAAGAGGAAAGACACACGCAGGCAGAAAACAGGATTTAGCAAAAGAGGCACTTCTAGCTAAATAGAAAAGGATAGGACAGAATTCTAAGCGGTCAGTATTAAAACCCTAAAAATATCCACAGCAGATAATACAAATATTCTACATCTAACTAAAGACATAGAATGTATATCTGCATCTCCTGAGAATCCAGCATGACTGAAAAATCCAAACAAAGTCTAAGCTGGACAAAAACACAATGAATTGCACTGAATTGTAAAACATACAGCATGTGTGCTGCAGAGACAAAAACCAGACACTTATCTTAGCTGAATTGACAGCAGGGCATGAGGAACCAGAAAGAGATGAAATCCCTCCAAGAACAATGGACAACTGGCAAGGACTAATGGATCCTGCACACCTAAATACCTAGTAGAGCTGCAATCAGCAGAAACACCTGCCCTGGGCTATAACCCAGAGACAACTGCACTACCACCAACAACCACCGGAGGGAACCCAAGAACAGAATTCACAACAGATAAGCCCTGAAAGGTGATGGCCGTATCTCTTATCAGCCTAACCTGGTGACAGGTTCCCTTTAATATAATGCACCCCCATAGGACGCCTCTATAGTATATTGCAGTCCCAAATATAATACACCCCCATAGGCAGCCTCGATAGCATATTGCAGCCCCTAATATAATGCACCCCCATAGGCAGCTTCTATAGCATAATGCATCCCCTAATGCACCCCCATACGCAGCCTCTATAGCATAATTCAGCCCCTTATATAAAGCAATCCAATAGGCAGCTAATATAGCATAATTCAGCCCCTAATATAATGCACCCCCATAGGCAGCCTCTATAGCATAATGCAGCCCCTAATATAATGCATCCCCATACACAGCCTCTATAGTATAATTCAGCCCCTAGTATAGTGCACCCCCATAATCAGCCTCTGTAAGATAATTCGGCCCCTAATACAATGCACCCACATAGGCAGCTCCAATAGTATAATGCAGCCCTTAATATAATGCACCCCGATAGGCAGCCTCTAGTATAATGCAACCTTTAATATAATGCACCCCATAGGGAGCCTCTATAGCATAAGGCAGCCCCTAATATAAAGCACCCCCATAGGCAGCCTCTATGGTATAATGCAACCTTTAATATAATGCACCCCCATAGGCAGCTTCTATAGCTTAATGCAGCCCCTAAATATAAAGTACCCCCTATAGGCAGCCTCTATAGCATAATTCAGCCCCTAATATAATGCACCCCAATGGGCAGCCTCTATAGCATAATGCAGCCTTTAATATAAAGCAGCCCATAGGCAGCCTTTATAGTATAATGCAGACCCCCATAGTTATCCTCTATAGCATAATTCAACCCCTAATATAATGCACCCCCATATACAGCCTCTATAGTATAATTCAGCCCCTAATATAATGTACCCCCATAGGCAGCTTCTATAGCATAATGCAGCCCTTAATATAATGCACCCCCATAGGCAGCCTCTATAGTATAATGCAGCCCTTAATATAATACACTCTGTGATGCAGCGGTATCACCGTATGCAGTGAAAATGACAGTGAGCCAAGCAAGTTCAAACAAAATGTTCCTTTAATGTGTTTCTTCACACAGTCAATAAGAATAAATAGTACACGCTTTTATGTTTGCAGTCCCTAAACAGGCCGGACTTCCCTTTGTCCATTTTGCCTGGGCGGCCGCACACCGGGACCAAGTCTCTTTACTCATGCAGTACACACCACACTGTATCCTCCGGATCGCAGCAGGATAAACAAAGCCCGAGACGCAGGGTGTCAATCCCTTTAGTTCTTCTTCTGCTCTGTCTGCTTCCAAGACCAACACTGACACACCTTCCTCTATACTACAGGGCTTTTAATCAGTCACTGCTTCGCAATTCTAATCATAGCTACACCTGTGTTTGCCATATGCCCTCATGGCCTCACTACGACTCCGTGTACATTCTGGAGAGCACAAACAGTGTCCCCTAGCTGTAACAGGGGTCACTGCCTCACAACTCTCATAGGTAGCCTTTATAGTATAATGCAGCCCTTAATGTAATGCACCCCAACAGGCAGCCTCTATAGCATAATGCACCCCCATAGGCAGCCTCCATAGTGTAATGCAGCCCTTAATATAATGCACCCTCATAGGCAGTCTCTATAACATAATGTAATCTTTAATATAATGCACCCCCTAGGCAGGCTATATAGCATAATGCAGCCCTTAACCCCTTCCCGACCTTTGACGCCACGTAGGCGTCATGAAAGTCGGTGCCAATCCGACCCATGACGCCTATGTGGCGTCATGGAATGATCACGTCCCTGCAGATCGGGTGAAAGGGTTAACTCCTATTTCACCCGATCTGCAGGGACAGGGGGAGTTGTACTTCAGCCCAGGGGGGGTGGCTTTGCCCCCACGTGGCTACGATCGCTCTGATTGGCTGTTGAAAGTGCAACAGCCAATTAGAGCAATTTGCAATATTTCACCTATGAAAATGGTGAAATATTGCAATCCAGCCATGGCCGATGCTGCAATCATGTTCAGCCCCCCCCCCCCGCCCCCGATCTCCTCCCCAGTCCTCCGTTCTGTCCGGTACCCCCCTCCGTCCCCCTGTCCGCTCCCCCGTGCTCCTGTCCGCTCCCCCCGTCCTCCGCTCCCCCCCCCTGTGCTCCGATCCACCCCCCCACCACCCCCTCATACTTACCGAGCCTCCCGAAGTCGGTCCGTCTTCTCCCTGGGCGCCGCCATCTTCCAAAATGGCGGGCGCATGCGCAGTGCGCCCGCCGAATCTGCCGGCCGGCAGATTCATTACAAAGTACATTTTGATCGCTGTGGTAGGTTCTATCACAGCAATCAAAATAAAAAAATAATAAATAACCCCCCCCCTTTATCACCCCCATAGGTAGGGACAATAATAAAATAAAGAAAATATATTTTTTTTTTTTTCCACTAGGGTTAGGGTTAGAACTAGGGTTAGAACTAGGGGTAGGGTTAGGGGTAGGGTTAGGGTTATGGCATGTGCACACAGTGCGGATTTGGCCGCGGATCCGCAGCGGATTGGCCGCTGCGAATTCGTAGCAGTTTTCCATCAGGTTTACAGTACCATGTACACCTATGGAAAACCAAATCCGCTGTGCCCATGGTGCGGAAAATTCCGTGCAGAAACGCTGCGTTGTATTTTCCGCAGCATGTCAATTCTTTGTGAGGATTCCGCAGCGTTTTACACCTGTTCCTCAATAGGAATCCGCAGGTGAAATCCGCACAAAAAAACACTGGAAATCTGCTGTAAATCCGCAGGTAAAACGCAGTGCCTTTTACCTGCAGATTTTTCAAAAATCGTGCGGAAAAATCTCACACGAATCCGCAACGTGGGCACATAGCCTTAGGGTTAGGGTTGGAATTAGAGTTAGGGTTGGAATTAGGGCTAGGGTTGGAAATAGGGTTAAGATTAGGCTTGTGGTTAGGGTTACAGATAGGGTTAGGGGTGTGTTGGGGTTACAGTTGTGGTTAGGGTTGGGATTAGGGTTAGGGTTGGAATTAGGGTTACGGGTGTGTTGGGGTTAGGGTTGTGGTTAGGGGTGTGTTGGGGTTAGGGTTGTGATTAGGGTTATGGCTACAGTTGGGATTAGGATTAGGGGTGTGTTGGGGTTAGTGTTGAAGTTAGAATTGAGGGGTTTCCACTGTTTAGGCACATCAGGGGTCTCCAAACGCAACATGGCACCACCATTGATTCCAGCCAATCTTGCGTTCAAAAAGTCAAATGGTGCTCCCTCCCTTCCAAGCCCCGACGTGCGCCCAAACAGTGGTTTACCCCCACATATGGGGTACCAGCACACTCACAACAAACTGGGCAACAAATATTGGGGCCCAATTTCTCCTGTTACCCTTGTGAAAATAAAAAATTGCTTGCTAAAACATCTTTTTTGAGGAAAGAAAAATGATTTTTTATTTTCACGGCCCAGCGTTGTAAACTTCTGTGAAGCTCTTGGGGGTTGAACGTGCTCACCACACATCTAGATAAGTTCCTTGGGGGGTCTAGTTTCCAAAATGGGGTCACTTGTGGGGGGTTTCTACTGTTTAGGCATATCAGAGGCTCTGCAAACGTAACATGATGCCCGCAGACCATTCCATCAAAGTCTGCATTCCAAAACGTCACTACTTCCCTTCCGAGCCCCGGCATGTGCCCAAACAGTGGTTTACCCCCACATATGGGGTATCAGCGTACTCAGGAGAAACTGGACAACAACTTTTGGGGTCAAATTTCTCCTGTTACCCTTGCAAAAATAAAAAATTCTGGGCTAAAAAAATATTTTTGAGGAAAGGAAACACATTTATTATTTTCACGGCTCTGCGTTATAAACTTCTGTGAAGCACTTGGGGGTTCAAAGTGCTCACCACACATCTAGATAAGTTCCCTTGGGGGTCTAGTTTCCAAAATGGAGTCACTTGTGGGGAGTTCCTACTGTTTAGGCACATCAGGGGCTCTGCAAACGCAACCTGACGCCCGCAGAGCATTCCATCAAAGTCTGCATTTCAAAACGTCACTACTTCCCTTCCAAACCCCAACGTGTGCCAAAACAGTGGTTTACCCCCACATATGGGGTATCAGCGTACTCAGGAGAAACTGGACAACAACTTTTGGGGTCCAATTTCTCCTGTTACCCTTGGGAAAATAAAAAATTGTGGGCTAAAAAATCATTTTTGAGAAAAGAAAAATTATTTTTTATTTTCATGGCTCTGCGTTATAAACTTCTGTGAAGCACTTGGGGGTTCAAAGTGCTCACTATGCTTCTAGATAAGTTCCTTGGGGGGTCTAGTTTCCAAAATGGGGTCACTTGTGCGGGAGCTCCAATGTTTAGGCACACAGGGGCTCTCCAAACGCGACATGGTGTCCGCTAATGATTGGAGCTAATTTTCCATTCAAAAAGTCAAATGGCACGCCTCCCCTTCCGAGCCTTGCCGTGCACCCAAACAGTGGTTTACCCCCACATATGAGGTATCGGCATACTCAGGAGAAATTGCCCAACAAATTTTAGGATTCATTTTATCCTGTTGCCCATGTGAAAATTAAAAAATTAAGGCTAAAAGAAATTGTGTGAAAAAAAAAAAAGTACTTTTTCATTTTTACGGATCAATTTGTGAAGCACCTGGGGGTTTAAAGTGCTCACTATGCTTCTAGATAAGTTCCTTGGGGGGTCTAGTTTCCAAAATGGGGTCACTTGTGGGGGAGCTCCAATGTTTAGGCACGCAGGGGCTCTCCAAACGTGACATGGTGTCTGCTAGCGATGGAGATAATTTTTCATTCAAAAAGTCAAATGGCGCTCCTTCCCTTCCGAGCCTTACCATGTGCCCAAACAGTGGTTTACCCCCACATGTGAGGTATCGGTGTACTCAGGAGAAATTGTCCAACAAATTTTAGGATCCATTTTATCCTGTTGTCCATGTGAAAATGAAAAAACTGAGGCTAAAATAATTTTTTTGTGAAAACAAAGTACTGTTTCATTTTTACGGATCAATTTGTGAAGCACCTGGGGGTTTAAAGTGCTCACTATGCTTCTAGATAAGTTCCTTGGGGGGTCTAGTTTCCAAAATGGGGTCACTTGTGGGGGAGCTCCAATGTTTAGGCACACGGGGGCTCTCCAAACGCGACATGGTGTCCGCTAAAGATTGGAGCCAATTTTTCATTGAAAAAGTCAAATGGCGCTCCTTCCCTTCCGAGCCCTGCCGTGCGCCCAAACAGTGGTTTACCCCCACATATGAGGTATCAGCGTACTCAGGACAAATTGGACAACAACGTTCGTGGTCCAGTTTCTCCTTTTTGCCCTTGGGAAAATAAAAAAATTTTCGCTAAAAGATCATTTTTGTGACTAAAAAGTTAAATGTTCATTTTTTACTTCCATGTTGCTTCTGCTGCTGTGAAACACCTGAAGGGTTAATAATCTTCTTGAATGTGGTTTTGAGCACCTTGAGGGGTGCAGTTTTTAGAATGGTGTCACTTTTGGGTATTTTCAGCCATATAGAACCCTCAAACTGACTTCAAATGTGATGTGGTCCCTAAAAAAAAAATGGTTTTGTAAATTTTGTTGTAAAAATGAGAAATCACTGGTCAAATTTTAACCCTTATAACTTCCTAGCAAAAAAATAATTTGTTTCCAAAATTGTGCTGATGTAAAGTAGACATGTGGGAAATGTTATTTATTAACTATTTTGTGTCACATAACTCTCTGGTTTAACAGAATAAAAATTCAAAATGTGAATATTGCGAAATTTTCAAAATTTTTGCCAAATTTCCGTTTTTTTCACAAATAAACTCAGAAATTATCGACCTAAATTTACCACTAACATGAAGCCCAATATGTCACGAAAAAACAATCTCAGAATCGCTAGGATCCGTTGAAGCGTTCCTGAGTTATTACCTCATAAAGGGACACTGGTCAGAATTGCAAAAAACGGCAAGGTCATTAAGGCCAAAATAGGCTGGGTCATGAAGGGGTTAATATAATGCACTCCCATAGGCAGCCTCTATAGCATAATGCAGCCATTAATATAATGCACCCCATAGGCAGCCTCTATAGCATAATGCAGCCCCTAATATAATGCACCCCCATAGGCAGCCTCTGTAGCATAATGCAGCCCTAATACAATGCACCCTCATAGGCAGCCTCTATAGTATAATTCAGCCCCTAATATAATGCACCCCCATAGGCAGCTTCTATAGCATAATTTAGCCCCTAATATAATGCACCCCCATAGTTAGACTCTATAGCATAATGCAGCCCCTAATATAATGCACCCCCATAGGCAGCCGCTATAGCATAATTCAGCCTCTAATATAATGTGCACCCCCATAGGCAGCCTCTATAGTATAATGCAGCCCTTAATGTAATACACCCGCATATGCAGCCTCTATAGCATAATGCAGCCCTTAATATAATGCACCCCTATAGGCAGCCTGTATAGCATAATGCAACCTTTAATATAATGCACCCCCATAGGCAGCCTTTATAGCATAATGCAGACCCTTATATAATGGCACCCCCATAGGCAGCGTGTATAGTATAATGCAACCTCTAATATAATGCACCCCCATAGGCAGCCTCTATAGTATAACGCAGCCATTAATATAAAACACCCCCCATAGGCAGCCTCTATAGTATAATGCAGCCCATTATATAATACACCCCAATAGACAGCCTCTATAGCATAATTCAGCCCCATTAAAAAATTAAACAATACTCCCCTTTCTTCCTGGTTCCTCCACTGCTCTGAGCACCTGCACATCTCTGGACAGCGGGCGCCAGGTATTGATGTCATCGTGACCCCCTGTCAGTGTTGGCGTTAGTGATGTCAGAAGCTGAGAAGGGGATAATGGGAGAGGGAGCATAACGCTCCTTCTCTCATCAATGAGGTTACCTGTATCAAAATCTAGCCTATACAGTTGACCGTGCGATGATGGGCGGGGGGCCCACTGCTGGCACCGGGCCCCCTGTCTGCTCAAGGGCCCCATAGCGGCCTGATGGCAGAGCTGCACTGCCACAGAGTGTAACTGTATGGGCACGCTGTGCACTTCAATACAGTTACAGTAGCCTAGCTCCAGGTGGGCCACCTCAGAGCACGGGGCCTGGGGCGACAACCCCTCTGCCCCCTGGTAGCTACACTACTGCATAACAGCTGAGGACAGAATGCGGCTTAGCTGGTTCCCAAGCCCACAATAGATCCATTCAGACAACTGCAGGATGTGAGGACAGAAGCCCAAAGAAGTTCTCACAAAATGCGATTATATCTCTCCTAGTTCTGCTCCAGCACAATAATGTAGATACTAGTGATGAGAGAGCGCACCCTCCACTACTCGATCAGGCATCAGGAGCTCGGACAAGCTTGTTACTGGAGTGAGTATCGCAGATGATGGAGCACCATGCTCGAGTTCCCAGCCAATAAACATGCGGGGATTGCTCACCATACATGGTAATGCCGTAGCCATCTTGGCTACCGGCATTACTGTGATTGTCAGGCTGCATCACGTCATCTATACAATGTGCACAGCCAATTTTTTGTACCATACTTTGGCTTTTCGCATGGCACTCTAGGGATTGAGGACCTGATATGAGAGTTCTGCATCACCCATGTACCGATTATAATCCAGGATACAATCTGGGACTTGTGTTGTGGTACCACGAACAGTGACAAGGGATCTGTTGTCACGGTGTATGGTGGTGAAGATAAGGACATCCTATTTATCCTTGTACTTGACCACCAGAATATTGGTGGAAGGACACTGTGCATTATCACTATAATGCAATCATTTTTGGATCTTTTCAAATCGTGTGCTTGTTATAGCCATACAGAATATCTGTACTGTAGACAATATCAGTACTCCAGTATTGCCCAAGCTCTGGTTTTCAGATTATGCCCATATGCAGCACAATTCCCCAAAATGTCATCATCTCTGCTGCATTTGAGTCGCCCACCAGGGCAATGGGGATACTCGGTAACGGCATATCAAGGCATCCTTACTTGTGGCGTTGCTGCACGGCGCCTTCACTTCTGGCTTTTCTCGCAGTGCAGCACCAGCTTCCTCTTAACGCTCTTTAGGATTGCTTTGCCCACAAACGTATGCCTTCTTCCCTCGTGCTCCACGCGGCGAGGCAATGGCGGTTTGTAAGCAAACTGTCACAGTCTCTGGCACACAGTACCTGGCGATGCCAGGGCACGAAATGCTGTTTGTGACGCCAATATTTGAGTTGCCCACCAGGGCAATGGGGATACTCGGTACCGGATCCATTCTTAAAGAGGATGTCACAGTGGCTGCGACCCAGTCCGTGGCCCTGGGACTCAATTAAAGGGGAAAGGTCTTTAAAGGGATTTTGGTAATAAAGTCTATTCATGATGCCACCTGTGGTACTCGGTCAGAGGGACCAACGCTGCTTAAAGGGGTCCTCTGGGGTGATGTTGTTGCAGCAAGATGGTGACGCTTCCCACAGGTGAAGCGGGGTCCCCAGGGCTTCCCAGGTGTATGGCCAGGATGGTGGGTTGCCGGTAAATAACGGAAGACAAAGGGGTTGCAGTCTTTACCTGGTTTACTGATGGTGACAGGCCTCAGTCCAGGGTACCGGCAACAGGTATAGAAAGAGTCCAGGCAGCCTGGAAACAAGTAGTAATCTCCTTTGGCAGGTCAGGTTGGAAGCCTTCCTATATGCACTGGTTTTCTGGTCCCTTGCTACCTGTAGTTCGCTGGCAAAGTACTCCTTTCTCTCTCCTGTCCTGGGACAGTGCCTGCACGGTGGGCAGATTGAGCTGTTCTCTTGGGGTCTCTGACACGGTGACTCCACGCTCTAACTGCTGCTGTGCCTCAGGCATTGAATGGGCAATTTACGTATAGTCCTATGCCCTCGAGTTCTGTTGTTGACCTTTCAGCTATCCACAACTTCGGGCCCCCGGTGCCCGGTTTCCGCGCTCTGGCTCACAGGAGGCCTAATTGCAGCCTCCCTGAGCTCCTAATCACTCCTCTCCCTTCACTGTCTCTTCCAGACTGAACTATCTCCTCCTCTAGACTAGGATGGAAACCAGGGAAGTTCCCCCAAAACAGGGTTCTGAGCTCCCCCTTCTGGCCTGGAGTTACAATATGTTGTGTGTAAGATTTACCTGCCAAAGGGATCCCACTTGTCTCAAGGCATGGCACTACCGTCCCCGAGAGGAAGTCAGCACCACTGTGGTACCCGAATTCCTGGGGTGCCACAATCCCCCAACATTAAATCCAGTACTCCTGGTCTGGGAAAAGAAAACATAAACAACAGGTTAAAAAAGGTGCAAACATTTTGAAATACATTTAAACAGGTGAATAACTTTTTCTTCCCTAACGGGAGGCACTTTTGGCTTAAATGTTGCAAACTTATTTACAATCACACAACTGGTTTTGTACCAGGGTGTCCTTTTCCATAATTAACAGTACTGAGCGAGGGACCCATCATAAACTCCCAACGTAGGTTCCGGGTGGGTTACAAGGCATATCCAGACCCGGTGTCGCCATGCCAGACGGTTTTAGCTTCAAGTCTGAAGAAACAAGGTCCTACCCACGCCAGCAATGTAGGCAGAACCAGGGTGCACCTTGAGGGTGCCAACAATGTACAATTAATGTTTTTGGGCAACTCACTGTCCATTACCCTATTGTCCATTTTTAAACCTGTAAAAAGCATAAACAAACATTTTTACAACAGGTAACAGCAATTATTGACATTTTAGTCCCTGTAACGAGCTGGTGTTTGACCTCTAGTACTACAGATTGACTTACACAGTACAGGGATTGATAGTGACCAGACAGGATTCACTATTCTCGCTACCACTGGTGTAGTGCACTCTCTTATGGCTACACGTCTGGTGAGTCTACGTAACACAGGTATACTAGACCTCCTGGGACTATTTCTACTCACTGTGGGCATGACAGATTCACCAGTAGCAGAGGGTGGATTCTCTGGTTCCACTGCTGGTGTGACGTCTGTTGCTTGAGCCCGCTGATGTAGAGTCTCTTCTGGTTCAGGATTGTTTTGAGTCACATTTTCCTCTGGTATTTCCAACTGGGGAAAAGCCAAGACAGGCACCACTATGGCTTGATGTACTTGAGTCCAAGACTGGGGAAAATCTCCAAGAACAGTATGGATTCTCTTTTCCTCTTCTACCGTTTGTTGAGTAGTACTTGGATCTTTTTCTTTGCCTCTCAGTTTATCAGTGCATACTTTAAGGTGATCTCTTAATACCGCAGTCAAAGTTTCTCCTCCATCTTTGCTTATAAGACACACTTTAGTATTGTCAAAGTTTGATGGTAAGATTGTATATGGTGCTGCTTCCCACTGGTCTTCAAGTTTGTGCATTTTCCTTTTATGCTTTAGGACTTGTTCACCTGGTGACAAGGGAAATGCAGGGAAGATAGCCGTAGGCACTACTATAAATTGTGGTGCACAAGTAGGTGCCCAAACCGTACTTATGTTGTGGATAGACTTGGCACACACGTGGTCAAATGAAGGTGAGATTTAATTGAAAGAGAGTACATACAATATTGACGTTTCGGTCTCAGATTAGACCTTCATCAATGTACCTCTCAGAGTATTTCACAGATTGACGTTCTAATAGGAGATTAATCCCTCTGCTTGTGGCTTGTACAGCTATAAATAGCAGGATGCACTTGGTGCCGGTGCTGTGCTATACGGACGCGGCATCCACCGCTCGTCCTGCGTGTCACGCAGGATGAGCGGTGGATGCCGCGTCCGTATAGCACAGCACCGGCACCAAGTGCAGCCTGCTATTTATAGCTGTACAAGCCACAAGCAGAGGGATTAATCTCCTATTAGAACGTCAATCTGTGAAATACTCTGAGAGGTACATTGATGAAGGTCTAATCTGAGACCGAAACGTCAATATTGTATGTACTCTCTTTCAATTAAATCTCACCTTCATTTGACCACGTGTGTGCCAAGGGAAATGCAGGGGCACGCTGATTGTAGTTTCTCTCTTGTTTTTGTCTTGCCTGAGACAAGCTTCTTTCTACACACTCTTGTACTTGGCGGTATTTCTGTTATCGCTCATTATCCCAATCTGCATCTGGTGAGGTTGTTTCTGGGGTTAGGACTCTCATATCAAGATCAACAGGTAATGTGCTAGATCTTCCTCTCATCATGTAGGTTGGAGTGCAGTTGGTGGAATTCACTGGGATGTGATTGTACAGATCTACCAAGTCTGGCAAGCAACTTCTCTGGCCATAAGTTTCTTTCTTCCAAAGGCAAGGTTTTCAGTAAGTCGATCACTACTTGATTCATCTTTTCACACATGCCATTTTTTTGTGGGTGGTACGGAGTTGTTCTTATCTTCTTACATCCATAGAGGTTACAGAACTCCTGGAACACTTCCGCTTCAAAGGCTGGGCCTTGGTCGGTTAGTACCTTCTCAGGGTAACCATGTGGTCGACAGAAGTGTTGTTGGAAGGCTTTGGCTGCCATCTTTGCTGTCTGGTCCTTGACAGGCATGACTACCAGGAATCTGGAGTAATGGTCCACTATGGTCAGAGCATAGACATAACCTGACCGGCTTGGAGTTAGCTTCACGTGGTCTAAGGCCACCAGCTCTAGTGGCTGTTTGGTGACTATGGGCTGTAGGGGAGCCCTCTGGCTGTCACGGTCCATTCTGCACAGGTTGCATGGGCCACACTCTCGGCACCACTTTTCAAAGGCTTTTCTCATGCCAACACAATAGAACCTTCCACTTAGTAGGATCTCTAACATCTTCCATCAGAAGTGTCCAGCTCCATCGTGGTACACTTCAGAACTATTGGCGCATCTTGTCTCGGGACCACTATCTGCCAGACCAACTCGTGAGTGCGTCGGTCGATATTCCTCCTGCACAGCTTACCGTCGTAGATAAACAATTTGTCCTTCTCCTTTCACAGCTGTTGAGTCTCTTGTGGAGCATCTGGACCAGGGTGTGAATCTGCTTGCCTCAGCAACTCTTTAATCAGATGGACTGCAGGGTGATTGTCCTGCGTATCTGCCCGTCCATGGTGGGGCAATGGGTTCAGCGTGGCTTCTTGCCTGTTATTGCGCTTATTCCTAACATAATGGGAATACTGAGTCGCTCCGGGGTGATGGAAAGCTGGTAATTCAATCTCTTCAAGTGCTTCCGGATCTTCCCTCACTGCTGGTAAGTTGGGCATCCTGGACAGCACATCAGCATGTGCACTCTTGTGCCCTGCATGGTACTTGATGGTGAATTCATATTTGGACAACCGGGCTATCCATCGCTGCTCCAAGGCACCTAGTTTTGCCGTCTCCAGGTGTGTCAGCGGATTGTTGTCAGTGAAAACTGTGAATCTTGCTGAGGCCAGGTAGTGTTTGAAGCGCTCGATTACCGCCCAGACTATGGCTAAGAACTCCAGCTTGAAGGAACTGTAGTTTTTTGGGTTCCTTTCAGTGGGACGAAGCTTCCTGCTGGTGTAGGCAATTACTCTTTCTTTTCCTTTCTGCACCTGGGACAATACTGTTCCCAATCCTACGCTGCTGGTGTCCGTGTACAGAACAAACGGTTGGTCATAATCAGGGTAGGCCAGTACCTCATCTCCCGTGAGAGCCAACTTCACCGAGTGAAGGATCCTTCCAGCCTGTCATTCCACTCAAACGGAGGGCCCTTGCTCCTGGTCTTCTTGGATTGGCCCACTAACAGGTCTTGCAGTGGTGTGGCTATCGTGAAGTCTTTGATAAACCTTCGGTAGTAGCCTACCAACCCAAGGAACTGCCGGACTTTGTGGATGTTGCTGCGTTTCGGCCAGTCCCTGATCATGGTGACCTTGTCAGGGTCTGGTGCCACTCCTTCGGCGCTTACCATATGGCACAGGTACTGCACTTTGGGCTTTAACAGATGACACTTAGATGGCTTTACCTTCAGGCCAAAGTTAGAAAGAGCTTCAAACACCTCGGCAAGGTGTTTCAGGTGGTCTTCATACGTCTTGGAGAAGACAATGACATCATCCTGGTACAACAGGACGGTATCAAAATTCTTGTGACCGAGACAGCACTCCATCATCCCCTGGAATGTTCCTGGTGCGTTGCACAGTCCGAACGGCATGTAGTTGAATTCAGAGAGACCTATCAGTGTTGCGAAGGCAGTCTTTTCTTTATCCGCCTCGGCCACAGGAACCTGCCAATACCCACTAGTGAGATCTAAGGTGGAGAAATAGTTAGCAGATTTTAAAGCACCTAATGACTCTTCAATTCTGGGCAACGGGTATGTATCCTTATGTGTAATGCGGTTTATCTGCCTGTAATCAACTCACATCCTCATTGTACCATCCTTTTTCCTGACGAGGACTAATGGAGTTGCCCAGGGACTACAACTATCTCTGATTTCCCTAGCCTCCTTCATCTCTCGTTATATACTTTTGGCACATTGGTAGTGAGCTGGAGGTACAAGCCGGTACCTCTCTTTAATGGGTGGATGACTTCCCGTGGGGTTATGATGTTGAACCCCTTTTACCTGCCCAAAATCTAGTGGGTGTTTGCTGAATACCCGTTCATACTCATTGACCACCCGGTAAGCCCCTTGTTTTTGGTGTGATGGGGTAGAGTCAGTGCCCACGTGTAATTTCTGACACCAATCCTCCATTTGTCCTGCAGAACCATTGTCCTCCGCCTGGTTGCAGGGGACCAAGGGTTCTGTTGCCTGTATTGCATTATTATTAACAGTAAATAGTTTAGCAAGTGTATATCTGGGTAAGTGGACCTCTTTCTCTCCACAGTTAAGGACACGTACTGGTACTCTCCCCTTGCGGACATCAACCACCCCTCTGTCTGTCAGGATTGTGGGCATACTGTCTGAATACACAGGTTCTACCAGGGCCTGGTAGTCTTTACCTCTGAGGCCTATTGCTGCCCGACACCATATTAACATTTCACTTCTGGGGGGGTATTGCAATGGGGATCGGATCACTCACTGTGACACGTCCAACTTCTCCACCAGACAATTCTACCTGTTGTTTTTGCACCAGCGCTCTGATTTCTTTTTGCAGGACTCTCTGCTCACTCGAACCAGCAGTTTCGGCCACCTGTTGTAACAAGACAATAACCTCAGCAAGAAAATTTTCAATGACATTAGTACCAATGGTCATCATGGGGTTACATTCACGTCATTCAATATCAACATTAAATATAAAGGCGTGTGCACTACTGTGATTGGTGCCAAGGTAGGTTCCCACACCTTGTGAAACTAGAAGAAGAAACCTGGCACTCAACTTAATGCTCGTGTCAATTTTAATGTAGTACACAAAACGTTTTGGTCCTGTACCAGACCTTCATCAGTTACGTACTTATAGCATAATATGGGTAATGGTGACGAGATTGTCAGAGGGCACACTGTGGTCTGCGCCTGTCAGTTGCGCAGTTGGGATAGTAATGAAAGAAGGACTGAAAGTTCTCACAGCGCTAGTGTGTGCCGGTGTCCAGACTGGTCCCAGCGGGGGATACCGCGTCTGGACACCGGCACACACTAGCGCTGTGAGAACTTTCAGTCCTTCTTTCATTAATATCCCAACTGCGCAACTGACAGGCGCAGACCACAGTGTGCCCTCTGACAATCTCGTCACCATTACCCATATTATGCTATAAGTACGTAACTGATGAAGGTCCGGATACAGGACCGAAACGTTTTGTGTACTACATTAAAATTGACACGAGCATTAAGTTGAGTGCCAGGTTTCTTCTTTTAGATTCAATATCAACAATCGCCATTCCTTTGGGACTTCAATTCTACCCGCCTCACCTTAAGGGTATGTGCACACGTTCAGGTTTTTTCGCGTTTTTTCACGATAAAAACGTTATAAAAACTCATTAAAAACGCATACATTATGCATCCTATCATTTAGAATGCATTCTGCATGTTTTGTGCACATGGTGCGTTTTTTCCGCGAAAAAAACGCATCGCTGTAAAAAAAAGCAGCATGTTCATTAATTTTGCATATTTTCCGCGTTTTTCCACAATTGTTTGAAAAAAAAAACGCATCAAAAACGCATGAAAAAACGTGAAAAAAACGCATGCGGATTTCTGGCAGAAATGTCCGGTTTTTGTCAAGAAAATTTCTGCAAGAAATCCTGACGTGTGCACATACCCTAATGGTGACCTCCTTGTACCCGACCTGTGGCAAAGGCTGACCATTACTGGCTACTATTGTCAAATCACTATCTGGGCCACGGGTAATGTCTGAGTCAGCCCAATAACATTTATAGAGAATGTAAGGCATAGTTGTAACCTGAGAGCCGGTGTCCAATAAAGTGTTCATCAGGATGCCGTTGATCACAATGGGGGGGACTGGTCGTCCTCCGACATACTTGGCTCAACAGTTTTGTGGGCCTGGTCGTCCTATTCCTGGGGTTTGTCCCTCTGCCCCAGGGGTCACTCATTTAAATGACAGTACCTTGCGATGTGTCCTGCCTGGTTGCAGCGGCGGCAGACGGGTCATCTGTCCTAATGATAGCAGTCGTTGTCTCTTCCTCTGGTCGGCGGGATCCTCTTCTGTCGTCGCCAAGGGATGTCCTCTGGTCTGGAAGCCAGCTTGATTCTCTCCTTTGGGGGATACTGTAAGGACTGTACAGTCCTGGCTAGTGAAGCTATGCTTTTAGTCAGTTCCTGTACCTGGAGGCATAGTCCTGTTGAGGGGTCATCATCCAGGATCTGTGCGTCGGCCTCAACAGAGACCTGATGGCAGGGTTCCACCTCCTGGTGGTACATGAGGGCTGGACGCCTAGGGGGCACTCTGCGGCTGGGCTGAGGTTCATGCAGCACCCAGATGGCCCTGTCTTTAAATTGTGCAAAGTCCAGGTCAAGGTTTTGCAAGGCCAGGATGCGTCGCTGAGTCCTGTGGGTGTTGGACAGGAGCTCTTGAATTAACTGTTCCTTTAAGAGCCTGTCTCCATCCTGCACGCTGTTACTGTCAAACTGTTTGATGGCCTGTAGTGCCTCTTGCAGATTAAGGGTATAGTTCCGTACGCTATCCTGTGCCCGCTGTTTGCACCTGAAAAACCTCATTTTAATTTCTGCAGCGGTGCGGGTGTCAAAAGTGGTTTTAAGTTTGGCAAGTATTTGCTTTCCAGTCCCTTTTTCCATGTCTGGCCAGGATTTCACCTCTCTTAGGGCTGTGCCAATCAGGTGGCCAGTTAGAATGCTGAACTTTTGATGCTCTGTCAGGGGATAGTCAAATAGGCTGCAGAGCCTTTCCTTAAAGTCACTTACTGTATGGAACTCCCCAGAATATTGTGGCAGCCAGGCCGCTCCTGGTATATTGGGCATGGATAGCGGCATTATGGGAGCGGTTACTGCGGTGGGGTCCTGCCTTTTTGTAGGAGTTATGGGGACTGCAGGGCCTGGTAGCATTACTGGACCCGCTGCTGCCTCTACTGCAGGGTCTGGGGGCATCACGGGGCCTGCGTCTGCGACCACCGCCAATTCTTCTCCCGGGTCAGACATGGCTTCTCCCCCGTGCTAACCTTGTAGAGGCCCGACGTTTCTCCTTTGTCCGCAGTTCTTCCTCTGCACTGTCGGTCGCTTCTCCCGTTCCTCCGTCCAGCGCTTTGCGGCATCCTCACTTGCAGCATCGCTGCACGGCGCCTTTACTTCCATCTTTTCTCGCAGCGTGGCACCAGCTTCCTCTTCGCGCTCTTTTGGATCACTCCTGACCACAAAGGTACGCCTCCTTCTTCTCTCGCGCTCCACGCAGCACGGCAATGGAGGTTTGTAAGCAAACTGTCACAGTCTCTGGCACACAGTACCTGGTGATGCCAGGGCACGAAATCCTGTTCGTGACACCAAGATTTGAGTTGCCCACCAGGGCAATGGGGATACTCGGTACCGGATCCGGTCTTAAAGGGGATGTCACGGTGGCTGCAACCCGATCCGTGGCCCTGGGACTCAATTAAAAGGGGAAAGGTCTTTAAAGGGATTTTGGTAATAAAGTCTATTTGTGACGCCACCTGTGGTTCTTGGTCAGAGGGACTGACGCTGCTTAAAGGGGTCCTCTGGGCTGATGTTGCAGCAAGATGGTGACGCTTCCCACAGGTGAAGCGGGGTCCCCAGGGCTCCCCAGGTGTATGGTCAGGATGCTGGGTTGCCTGTAAATAACGGAAGACAAAGGGGTTGCAGTCCTTACCTGGTTTACTGATGGTAACAGGCCTCAGTCCAGGGCACCGGCAACAAGTACAGAAGGAGTCCAGGCAGCCTGGAAACAAGTAGTAATCTCCCTTGGCAGGTCAGATTGGGAGCCTTCCTAAATGCGCTGGTTTTCTGGTCCCTTGCTAACTGTAGTTCGCTGGCAAGGTACTCCTTTCTCTCTCCTGTCCTGGGACAGTGCCTGCACGGTGGGCAGCTTGAGCTGTTCTCTTGGGGTCTCTGACATGGTGACTCCAGGCTCTAACTGCTGCTGTGCCTCAGGCATTGAATGGGCAATTTACATATAGTCCTATGCCCTCCGGTTCTGCTGTGGACCTTACAGCTATCCACAACCTCAGGCCCCCAGTGCCCGGTTTCCGCGCTCTGGCTCACAGGAGGCCTAATTGCAGCCTCCCTGAGCTCCTAATCACTCCTCTCCCTTCACTGTCTGTTCCAGACTGAACTAACTCCTCTTCCAGACCAGGATGGAAATCAGGGAAGTTCCCCGAAAACAAGGTTCTGAGCTCCCCCTTCTGGCCTGGAGTTAGAATATGTTGTGTGTAAGATTTACCTGCCAAAGGGATCCCACTTGTCTCCAGGCATGGCACTACCCTCCCCGAGATGAAGTCAGCACCACTGTGGTACCCGAATTCCTGGGGCGCCACACATGGGTCCATCTGGCATATGATGACGTGGGATTTTGGGTGAAAAATAGATGGGCATACAAGTTTGTCTGGGCCAACTAAGGTTTATTATTTCTTCACTGAAAAAGAATTTAGAAAATTCAATTTCGATGAGGCCAGTGGTGTCAAACTGGATTCCTTAGCTGCTGATCAAATCTGGAATAAAGGGCTGATAATTTTAGGGAGATGAAATCTATATGGGATCGATTGTTAGAGGGGTTGCCTGGGTCCTAGCGTGCCTTGCAGGGGGTGCTCCTTAACTAGATGAGGAGGAGGAGGACTAAAGGAATGTGGGATCTTCCTCACTGATTGAATCTGTCTTGGAGGCAAGGAAAGCGTATGCCTCCTCTGGTGAATACCGTCTTGACGAATGGGCTATTTTTATTTTATCTTTCAAAACCCTGAGGATGTCTGTGTAAGGCTGATTTTACACTTGCCGTGTTTTTTAGGCCCGATTTTACAGCCCCAATGCATTTCTATGGGGCCACAAAAATTCTTAGGTACGCCGTAAGTCAGCGAGGGCCGTATTTACGGCTGTGAAAAAATATCGAGCTTGCTCGATATTTTTCATGGTTTACGGACACAGCCCCCATTGTAAATCAATGGGGCCGCAAAAACAACGGGAGGTTGTTTTTGCGGTGCTCTGTGACTTTTGTGGACCACCGTTTTTTTTCCCAATACTTTTGCTATAGTATTGGGAACCTGAAAAACGGTGATCTGCAAGTTTTTTGCTGTCTGAAATTGCGGCAGACCTTGAAAATTGCGATGATACGGCCCGCAGTAACGGGCTGCAAAAAACCCGGTAAGTATAAAAGAAGCCTAAGTAGTGCATGTAGTGCAAGTATTGTAATGTGTGGAGCCTGTGTAGAGGATACTATTTATTAAAAACAGCAGGTAAAGACCCCAATATCCACAGGTGTCCCTTCTTATTGGGGGGAAACTATCACCTCTAATAATCCTCGGACAGTTCTGACAAACACAAAAAAGTGCCCCTTTATGGATGTGACAGAAAGTCTGTTTAGTTTAATAGTATCAGCTCTAATCCAATAGTGAGATAGCGATTTACCCTGAAGAGTCACAGATTGTGGGGTTGTTATAAAATGTTATATTTAGGGTTTTTTGTGTTGTCTCCTTATAAGAATCACAATGGTTTTGTTTCTTTTCAACTGATAGATACAAACGACCCAACTATGAAAGACGTGAACCAAGGAAACATGTATTACTCTTATTGTATGATGCCCCTTTTTTGGTCCCCACACACCGTATAATGTTCCCACAGTACCACCATCCTCAATATTATTTTTGTATTCACGATAACGGAATGGAGAAAATCAGCACTCACCTCTTTTAGAAGATACTTCAGTTCTTCTACTGGTTCATGTTCTTATACCAGTGGAACATGGACCACTAGAAGCGCAAATTAAGTCTGAAATGTTCGTTGTCCATCATGTCTTTTTTTGGGAAATCACTGCACCTGTCGCCATGCTGCTAGTACTGTTGCACTTTTTGTCATTGTCCTGAATCAAATGAAAATGAAAAAGGACTGAAGTATCTTCTAAAATGGGCGAGTGCAAACTTTCTTCATTCCGTTGTCTTGATTATAAATAGTCTCATGTCTATGCACCACCCTGAAGATTTATTATACTGGAGGTTGAAACATTTGTTCAATGTGTCCATATCCTGGGTAAAAACTTTCTATTTGGTGCCTCAACATTTCACTATAATTATTTTTGGAATATTTTCACACTTTTTTTTGGTGTTTTCATGTAATATATGGAAGCCTACATGGAGACCTTGGCATCAAATAGCTCCTGTCTTGATGTTCTTATGAAAAAATCTTTTATAAAAGCCTCAAACTTCTGTATGTGAATCAGGCCCGAGATCTAACGTGATAGAAGATTACAGTGCGGGGAAGATGGGAAACCTTCATATAGACGGCCGGTGGTGATGGAGTCAGTGATGGTCTCTGGCCAAATATGTTTCTAGAGCCGTAGTAGAAGATGAAGATGTTGTCCTCATCATGAAGTAGTTATTTCTCCTGTCCCGTGTAATGAATATCTCCTGCAGTATTGCTAATGCCGATTCCAGTGTTGGTAAATGAGATGAGAATTAGCGTTATGGAAGATGAGTCTATGAGGAACGTATTCAGCTGCCGACTCCAAGGGAGAAACTGCTTGTTGTCTGGGGCCTAAAATATATAGGTTTTATTAGTAGATGTAAAGAAGAGAACTAAATGCTGTGAAATAATAATCTCCTCATAAGTTTCCTTTATTATCTCCGGTAATTGTATTATTATACAGGATTGTTATGATGTTTCATCGGCTCATATTCTTCTCATTCAGGTCTGTACAATATTGGATCCTCTCAGTGAAGATCTTGTACAAAAGAGAATTTTCCTGATTTACCCATCAAGGATTGATATGGACAGAGAAAAGATGGCAGAGAAAATATTACACCTCACCATAGAGATCCTCTTCCGGCTTACTGGAGAGGTGAGAGATTCTCATAACATCACATTACATTATTCTTCTCTATGGGAATAACAGATGGACAGAACTGGAGAGGTGAGGACTCTGGAAATGTCTGTACTGAGATTTATTAATGTGTCTCTCCATAACCAGGATTACACAGTAGTGAAGAAGACCCCTAGTGAGTGCTGTCAGGACGCTGTCTCTGAGGGATGCGGAAGACCCTTGAACCCAATCACGGGACTTCCACCTCACCCCCTGATACATGATGACATCAATGACGAGAAGATCCTAGAAATCACCTACAAGATGATTGAGCTGCTGACTGGAGAGGTGACAGTGCTGGGACATTACACAGTAACGCTATGAAGGGATCAGGGGGATGATGGTATCATTGTATGTGTCAGGTTCCTATAAGGTATCAGGATGTCGCTATCTATTTCTCCATGGAGGAGTGGGAGTATTTAGAAGGACACAGAGATCTGTACAAGGACGTCATGATGGAGGTTCCCCAGCCCCTCACATCACCAGGTAATAGACAGGACTAAATACACTTGGCCTATAGTTATCTGTATGTAAAGAATGAATTCAGTCCCTGTATGTGTTTCCCCCAGATCTATCCAGTAAGAGGACAACACCAGAGAGATGTCCCCGTACTCTTCTTCCACAGGACTGTAAACAAGAAGATCCCAATCTTCCTCAGGATCATCAGGTAGATGGAGAGACGGTGTCATGAGATCTCCCCTCTGATGTCTAGATGGATGTGAAGGTCTTGTACTCAGTCTTGTTTTATCCACCAGTATTATATGTTTTATATTTGTGTAATGAGAGCAGTGGAGATGGCAGGATTAGAGGTGATCATAGATGTGACCTCCATCTGTCTGTGACTTTTACAATATTTGTTTCAGGGTGAAGATCTGGCCCATATTACTACTACAGAGACATATGTGAGGGCTGATGAGTGGTGTAAAGAGGAGATTCCTACATATGACTGCCCAGGTGAGTAGTAACCACTAAATGCAGAGAAGTCACAGATTCTTCTCAGTCATTGGCTGTTGCTGCTTTATCGGTGGTGTAGTCCGGCCGTATTACCATGATCACCATTTTGCCTTTAGACCGCAGCCCTTTTCTATAGAACTTACAACCTGGAGGATCCACATACCCACTGGGATTAGAAGACTCTGACCGTTAGGGTATGTGTCCACGTTCAGGATTACATCCAGATTAGCTGCGAATTGAATTCTGCGTACAACCACAGCATTCAACCCGCAGTGTCCAGATATTACAGCATAGTGGAGGGGATTTTATGAAATCCCATCTCCACCAAGCGTGCGAACACACATCCGGCGGCTCTGCGTTTACTGACATGCGGCCCGTCTTTTTAGAACGCAGCATGTCTATGTATAGAGTGCGGTGATTCCGGATGTGTGCAATTAACTCATCCGGAATCACCGCGTGTACAGAAGGGGGTGGCGCTTTGGGCAGAGCGGGTTTTCCGCTCCGTCCAAAGCGCCGTCTTTACAGACCGTGGACATGCACCCTTACCTGCCCAGATCTGTAAATTACAAAGTCAAACAACAGCATACGTAGAATGTGCTGATAAGATCAGAAATCGGAGGGTAATGATGCTGTTGGCTTCCTAGAACCCTGATAACTTATTGGATGGATCTCCCTTCTCTCCCTTCTGTGCTGCTAAATGTGCTCATATGGTCCCTACAAGACCAGGTCCAGACTTTCTGGCCAAACGTCGCTTTTATGATCGACAACATCAAATGTGCAGTGAGGGCCAAGTGTGAATTTCTATACAATAACAACAGTTTCCCTATATCCTGACTTTTCAATTTGTATTAAAACTAATTTCAAGGAGGATTATGATAAACTACAGGAAAACCGTTACACCTGTGCCATGATATATCTCTAAGCTGTGCGTGGCTGTTGGCTGTAATATACATTTATTCACGCCTGCAGGAGATGTGTTGGCATGGCTCGAGCCCTGGTTTCATGGATTCACTCCATGTCATAAATTATATTGTTTTCTATCCTAAGAAATTCAGATTACTGCACAATCTCTCCTGAAATGGGGAGCAATATTATTTTCTCTGCTCTTCTGGTCAGGACTCCTAGTAGCCCCAATAGTCCACCATAAATGAATGGAACTCCGGTTTACTTTTTGAGTTCTCCCTTCATACAAACGTTGTTGTTGGGGATGTAACATATTTTTTTATTCTTTGTCTTTTTTTTACCTGTAAATTCTGTATGATAGTTTGATTGTGTGGGGATTGTCCTGCCTCACTTATGTGAGAAGGAGAGAATACAGAATCAGAAGACACAAGAGTAGTCAGTGAACGGGCCACGGTCACAACAGTAAACAAATACGCAAGTCGCAAACTGAGCACAGAGGATTGAACCAGCGGAGAACAACGCTGTTTCTGGCAGATTCCGGCCATGTGATTTCAATTTTAGTAGGGTGTGGTACTTTCCAAATGGCTGAAGTAGGGAGCAGATTATTCCAGCTGGACAGCAGGAACAGATCCCAGATGAGATTGGACACACCATATGCAGAAGCCCTAATATAACTAAATAACAGAAAACCAAAATAGTCGAAATCCCCATAAAGTGATTCCATTTCATAAATTAATTCACTGAGGTTTATAATCTATATACACATGGTCAAAATTGTTGGTACCCCTCGTTTAATAACAGAAAAACCCACAATGGTCACAGAAATAACTTGAAGCTGACAAAAGTAATAATAAATAAAAAATCTATGACAATGAACAAATGAAAGTCAGACATTGCTTTTCAACCATGCTTCCACAGAATAAAAAAAAAAAACTCCTGAAATAGGCCTGGACAGAATTGATGGTACCCCTGAAAATAATGTCACAAAAGGGACATGTAAATCAAGGTGTGTCAACTAATTAGCATCACCGGTGTCTACAATCTTGGAATCAGTGAGTGGTCTGTATATAGGGCTACAGATACTCACTGTGCTGTGTGTTAACATGGTGTGTATCACACTCAACATGGACCAGAGGAAGCAAAGGAAAGAGTTGTCTCAGGAGATTAGAAAGAACATTATAGACAAACATGTTAAAGGTAAAAGTTATAAGACCATGTCCAATCAGCTTGATGTTCCTGTGACTACAGTTGCACATATTATTCAGAAATTTATGACCCCAGCTTATTTCGGTTTTGTGTTTTCGTTGTTCGCTCCCCTTCTTCCCAGAGTTCCCAGAGCCATAACTTTTTAATTTTTCTGTCAATTTGGCCATGTGAGGGCTTATTTTTTGCGGGACGAGTTGTACTTTTGAACGACATCATTGGTTTTAGCATGTCATGTACTAGAAAACGGGAAAAAAATTCCAAGTGAGGTGAAATTGCAAAAATAGTGCAATCCCACACTTGTTTTTTGTTTGGCTTTTTTGCTAGGTTCACTAAATGCTAAAACTGACCTGCCATTTTGATTTTCCAGGTCATTACGAGTTCATAGACACCAAATATATCTAGGTTATTTTTTATCTAAGTGGTAAAAAAAAATTCAAAACTTTGCTAAAGAAAAATTTAAAAAAATTGCGCAATTTTCTGATACCGGTAGCGTCAGGGCTGTGGAGTCGGTAAGCGACTCCGACTCCTGAATTTTATCAGGTTCCGACTCCGGCTCCGACTCCTTCATAAATGGCCAATTCGTAACAATAAATTTACTGTTGTAAAATATTAACATCGTGCTTATTCAGTTTCTCACCATCATATAAGTAATCAGACCACATAGAGCAAAAACTATATTTATTAGAATATAATTAGAATATAGCAAATAACTTTTATAAACTTTTCTAAACTTTTGTAAGTAAATATGCAATAAACACTGTTATGCAGTTAATAAGACGAAATCTATCAATTTGTCCTCAGAAAAAGTATTGCCTCTGTCAGATTCTCCTTCATGGATGCCCTCAAATCTGATCTAATTACTTTGAGAGCAGAGAACAACCTCTCTACACTAACTTGGGTTGGTGGCAAAGCAGTAACCACTCGGGCAACATCTCTGACAATGTCAGGATACAGAGGAATCACTTGTTGCACTGTTATTTTTGATGAACGGTCAACTGTGTTCCTCTATTTCAAACATTTCTATGTCTGTGGACCCAGAATGTTCTTCTAGCTGCTGGTCACCATCATTACTCTCATTCATTAGCTTAATAGTACTTATCATATTTGAAGCATTGTCAGTTACGACAGAAAGAACTTGCTCTTTTTTAAGTTCATAGTCTTGCAGAACCTTTTCCACCAAGACCTGGAGAAACTCACTGGTGTGAAGAGCTTTGGTGTCTTTTACTGCCAATGTCTTGGTAACTATTTCATTTTTGTCACAAACAAATCGGACATTGATGGCAGAATAGTTCACTCTGTGACGTGTGCAGGCATCCATTTTAAGAAACAGAAAGCGTCCCTTGAGAGTTTTTTTAAGTTCTTCCTTTTGTTTAAAAGCTTCTTCGATTACTAATTGTCTAATACTCTCTCTCTCCAGAGAAACACCAAGCTTGCGGGTCATTTCCCCATTCAGACACATAAAAGCTGGTCCTGAAAATAATGAAATAGGCACACTATCCTTTACAACAAGCTCTATGATCTGTTTTTTAAATGTATCTACTGTCATTGTCACAGTAAGGCCGGGGACACACACAACGTATAAAAAAACGGTCCGTTTTTCACGGACGAGAATCGCACAAATGTTTCCAAAACAGTGATCCGTGTGCAGTGCGAGGATGCGATTTCCTCGCATCAAATGATCCTTTTGACATCCGTGTGACATCCGTATGACATATATATACATACATACATACATACATACATACATACATACATACATACAGTGGGGCAAAAAAGTATTTAGTCATTCAGCAATAGTGCAAGTTCCACCACTTAAAAAGATGAGAGGCGTCTGTAATTTACATCATAGGTAGACCTCAACTATGGGAGACAAACTGAGAAAAAAAAATCCAGAAAATCACATTGTCTGTTTTTTATATCATTTTATTTGCATATTATGGTGGAAAATAAGTATTTGGTCAGAAACAAAATTTCATCTCAATACTTTGTAATATATCCTTTGTTGTCAATGACAGAGGTCAAACGTTTTCTGTAAGTCTTCACAAGGTTGCCACACACTGTTGTTGGTATGTTGGCCCATTCCTCCATGCAGATCTCCTCTAGAGCAGTGATGTTTTTGGCTTTTCGCTTGGCAACACGGACTTTCAACTCCCTCCAAAGGTTTTCTATAGGGTTGAGATCTGGAGACTGGCTAGGCCACTCCAGGACCTTGAAATGCTTCTTACGAAGCCACTCCTTCGTTGCCCTGGCGGTGTGCTTTGGATCATTGTCATGTTGAAAGACCCAGCCACGTTTCATCTTCAATGCCCTTGCTGATGGAAGGAGGTTTGCACTCAAAATCTCACGATACATGGCCCCATTCATTCTTTCATGTACCCGGATCAGTCGTCCTGGCCCCTTTGCAGAGAAACAGCCCCAAAGCATGATGTTTCCACCACCATGCTTTACAGTAGGTATGGTGTTTGATGGATGCAACTCAGTATTCTTTTTCCTCCAAACACGACAAGTTGTGTTTCTACCAAACAGTTCCAGTTTGGTTTCATCAGACCATAGGACATTCTCCCAAAACTCCTCTGGATCATCCAAATGCTCTCTAGCAAACTTCAGACGGGCCCGGACATGTACTGGCTTAAGCAGTGGGACACGTCTGGCACTGCAGGATCTGAGTCCATGGTGGCGTAGTGTGTTACTTATGGTAGGCCTTGTTACATTGGTCCCAGCTCTCTGCAGTTCATTCACTAGGTCCCCCCGCGTGATTCTGGGATTTTTGCTCACTGTTCTTGTGATCATTCTGACCCCACAGGGTGGGATTTTGCGTGGAGCCCCAGATCGAGGGAGATTATCAGTGGTCTTGAATGTCTTCCATTTTCTAATTATTGCTCCCACTGTTGATTTCTTCACTCCAAGCTGGTTGGCTATTGCAGATTCAGTCTTCCCAGCCTGGTGCAGGGCTGCAATTTTGTTTCTGGTGTCCTTTGACAGCTCTTTGGTCTTCACCATAGTGGAGTTTGGAGTCAGACTGTTTGAGGGTGTGCACAGGTGTCTTTTTATACTGATAACAAGTTTAAACAGGTGCCATTACTACAGGTAATGAGTGGAGGAAAGAGGAGACTCTTAAAGAAGAAGTTACAGGTCTGTGAGAGCCAGAAATCTTGATTGTTTGTTTCTGACCAAATACTTATTTTCCACCATAATATGCAAATAAAATGATAAAAAAAACAGACAATGTGATTTTCTGGATTTTTATTTCTCAGTTTGTCTCCCATAGTTGAGGTCTACCTATGATGTAAATTACAGACGCCTCTCATCTTTTTAAGTGGTGGAACTTGCACTATTGCTGAATGACTAAATACTTTTTTGCCCCACTGTGTGTATATATGTGTATGTGTATATATATATATATATATATATATATATATATATATATATATATATATATATATATATATGTGTATGTATGTATGTATGTGTGTATGTATATATATATATCATAGAGACACATATATATATATTCTGTATTTATATTTAATTCAGCGCGATATATGTGAAAAGCCGGTAATTCAATTGCCGGCTTCTCATTTCTCCTTCCCAAACCCGACATGATATGAGACATGGTTTACATACAGTAAACCATCTCATATTCCCCTTTTTTTTTGCATATTCCACACCACTAATGTTAGTAGTGTGTATGTGCAAAATTTCGGCGCTGTAGCTATTAAATTTAAGGGTTAAATCGCGGAAAAAATTGGCGTGGGCTCCCGCGCAATTTTCTCCGCCAGAGCGGTAAAGCCAGTGACTGACGACAGATATTAATAGCCAGGAGAGGGTCCATGGTTATTGCCCCCCCCCCCCCCCCCCCCCGTGGCTAAAGACATCTGCCCCCAGCCACCCCAGAAAAGGCACATCTGGAAGATGCGCCTATTCTGGCACTTGGCCACTCTCTTCCCACTCCCGTGTAGCGGTGGGATATGGGGTAATGAAGGGTTAATGCCACCTTGCTATTGTAAGGTGACATTAAGCCAGGTTAATAATGGAGAGGCGTCAATTATGTCACCTATCCATTATTAATCCAATTGTCTGAAAGGGTTAAAAAACACACACACATGATTAAAAAGTATTTTAATTAAATAAACACACAGGTTGTTTTAGTATTTTATTGCTCTCTCAATCCACCTGCAGACCCTCGCTTGGCAAAATAATAAACCCACAATATACATACCCTCTCTGATGAACTGTCACGTCCCACGAGGTAATCCATCTGAAGGGGTTAAAATATTTTACAGGCAGGAGCCCTGCTAATGCAGCTGTGCTCGTGTCTGTAAGCCCCGGCGAATGAAGGAAATGTAGGTCAATGACCTATAGTTACCTTCAGTCGCGGTGATGCGCCCCCTGGTGGGAGTGGGAAGAGAGTGGCCAAGTGCCAGAATAGGCGCATCTTCCAGATGTGCCTTTTCTGGGGTGGCTGGGGGCAGATGTTTTTAGCCACGGGGGGGCCAATAACCATGGACCCTCTCCTGGCTATTAATATCTGCCGTCAGTCACTGGTTTTAACGATCTGGCGGAGAAAATTGCGCGGGAGCCCACGCCAATTTTTTCCGCGATTTAACCCTTAAATTTAATAGCTACAGCGCCGAAATTTTGCACATACACACTACTAACATTAGTAGTGTGGAATATGCAAATAAAAGGGGGATATGAGATGGTTTACTGTATGTAAACCATGTCTCATATCCTGTCGGGTTTAGGCAGGAGAAATGAAAAGCCGGCAATTGAATTACCGGCTTTTCTCTAACACCGCTGCGTATTTCTCGCAATGCTCACGCATGGTCCGTGTGTAATCCGATTTTTTCTCGCACCCATAGACTTGCATTGGCGAGTCTCTGCCGAGATACGCTGACAATCGCAGCATGCTGCGATTTCACTTGGATCCTGAATACGGTGGAGAAAATATCGGATGATGGGAGCTGCACCATAGATTAACATTGGGCCGAGTGCTATGCGATTTTTTTATCGCATAGCACTCGTCCGTATTACGGTCTAGTGTGACCCCGGCCTAACTTTGTCACTGACAAAATATCTTGCAACTGATGGCTGCAAAGTTCTCTGCTCCTTTGTTTGGCTGGAAGAGCTGGGCACTGGTTTTTTGGTTTGGATGCAGTCTTTCTCATCCACTGCTTTCAGTACTTCTGGATGAAAGCGCTCTAAATGTCTCTTTAGATTAGAAGCTCTGGTAGGAGCATTTTTATCTTTGCCTGAATATGCACTGATCTTGGCTTCACAGCATTTGTTTTCGTCTGGATCATTTGTCATACACTGACAGACATAATGTTTTCTATCTTGAGTGAAGGTGAAATATTCAAATACAGCTGATTTAATGTGACGCTTCTTTGACATTCTCAGGATTCTTTTAATTCTGCATTCACAATCCAAATGACAATTGTTTTTCCTAAAAACAATTGTACAAAATTATTGCCAGGTCGTACAACTGATATAGTGGTCAGTAATACTGTTATTCCTCGTGTACTCGCAGTTAACTGATGCAAAGTTTGTTAAAAGGATAATACTTCTTACAGTCTTCCTCTTCTGAGTAGCAGCTGTGAGATGCTTGGAAGACGCACACCTAGTAAACATCTAGTCTAGAGGAGGAGCTTTACTACTAAGAATTTGCAACACATTTTCACTTTCAGTTTCATACATTGTAAGTAGGGGGGTTGGGGCAGCATGAGGTTAACCAAGTATAAGATTAGATAAGGGCAGTGGAGAACAGTGACACACAAGAAGTAAGAAATGCCTCTATCTCCAGCAGAACTGCTTATCGCTGTTGTTCATAGTTTGATAGAACATATATATTTGAGTAACATTTATAAAATTCATATGAAAGTTCAATTATGAAATATTAATACATTTTTTTTTTAAAGCTGGGGTCGGTACATTTCTACCGACTCCGACTCCAACCAAAACTAACTCCGACTCCACGACTCCAACTCCACAGCCCTGGGTAGCGTCTCTATTTTTTTGTGATCTGGGGTTGGGTGAGGGCTTATTTTTTTGCGTGCCGAGCAGACGTTTTTAATGATACCATATTGGTGCAGATACGTTCTTTTGATCGCCCATTATTGCATTTTAATGCAATGTCACGGCAACCAAAAAAATGTAATTCAATTTTTTTTATCGCTACGCCGTTTAGTGATCAGGCTAATCCTTTTTTTATTGATAGATTGGGCAATTCTGAATGCGGCGATACCAAATATGTGTATGTTTGATTTTTTAAATTTTTTTTAATTTTGAATGTGGCTAAAGGGGGGTGATTTAAACTTTTGTAGTTGTTTTATTTTTTTAATATTTTTTAAAACATTTTATTTTACTTTTGCCATGCTTCAATAGCCTCCATGGGAAGCTAGAAGCTGGCATAGCATGATCATCTCTGCTACGTAGGAGTGAGGCTCAGATCGCTTCTATGTAGTAGAATTGCTGCATTGCTATGTGCGACGACCACAAGGTGGCACTCACAGCAATCCATCATCAACAACCATAGAGGTCTTCAATTGACCTCTGGTTGTCATGCCGATGCATTGCTGACCCCCGATCACATGACGGGGGTCAGCGATGAGCGCATTTCCGGCCCGATGGCCAGAAGCGCTAGTTAATTGCCACTGTCAGCATTAGACAGCGGCATTTAACTAGTTTCCACTAGATTCCACCCCCCGCTATTGCGGGCACATGTCAGCTGTACAAAACAGCTGACATGTCCTGGCTTTGATGCATGCTCCCCATCGGAGCCCGCATCAAAGGGGAGGTTCTGACCTTGGATGTACTATCCCGTCCAAATGGAAAGCGTCAGGGTCGGTGTATACACACCATGTAACCAGAAGCAGACTTGCCGTATAGTGTAGAGCCTAATAGGGCCAGTGAGGATGTCCGTAACAGCGCTGTGTGTGCTTGCTAGTCCGGAGGTAATGCAAGTACTTATATATTCATCAGTGGCCCAGCGGGAACCGCAATCCAGGTCCTGGAAGCCAGCGTTGGTGGCTAAGTGGGGGGAGCTGACACAACGTCTTAGCAGGTGAACGGCCGGCCACTGATGAATATATAAGAACCTGTATTACCTCCGGAATAGCAAGCACACACAGCGCTGTTACTGACATCCTCACTGGCACTATTAGGCTTTACACTATACGGCAAGTCTGCTTCTGGTTACGTGGTGTGTATACATTGACCCTGACGCTTTCCATTTGGATCGTTGGCCATACATTTCCCCATGTGGAAGAGGCTTTACCAACCGCTCATTTGATTGTTCTATAAACTCCGTACGTCTGTTTTAGAAACGAACCGCTTTAAAGGCAATATTGTGATCAAGGCCACTGGTTGGCCGAAACGTCAATTGCCTGGTGTTTCACTTTCCTCACCGTATTCCAATAAATTTTCACCTGAAGCAATTCCATAGAGTGCAGTGTTTGTTTATTCTACTATTTGAACAAGCAGTTGAACACCACGCACTACTGGTTCATCCAATAAGGTTTTCTATGTGAACTGTCATTGTCTTGGTAAATAATTAAAGTTTTTTACATAGCTTGCCATTTTTATGGACAGTTTAAGTAGAAATGTTCCAAAATATAAACGCAAGGATATTTTATTAAAAAATAATAATTGTTTTTTATCTTAGCAGATGACTGTACCAGGAGATCAAAGGGACAGCTGACATCTTCAATTTTTAAATCTGATGATTTTGAGGTCCTACAACATGCAACTGAAGTGATTGCTGTTATTCCAGATATACCATCATCGATTCACAGCAAAGATCTGTCGTCTGATCCTATGAAACACGTCCCATCTTCTGACTCCTTACCGACTACTAAGGAAAATAAAAGTCACAAAAGAGGCATTAAAAAACAAACTGCTCCTAAAGCAAAGAAGTCATTTTCATGTTCAGAATGCGGGAAATATTTTAACTGGAAAAATGCTCTTGTTAGTCACCAGAGAGGTCACACAGGGGAGAAGCCTTTTTACTGTTCAGAATGTGGGAAATATTTTAAATGGAAATCGGTTCTTGTTAATCACCAGAGAAGTCACACAGGGGAGAAGCCATTTTCCTGTTCAGAATGTGGGAAATATTTTACCTGGAAATCAGCTCTTGTTAGACATCAGAGAAGTCACACGGGGGAGAAGACTTTTTCCTGTTCAGAATGTGGGAAATGTTTTAACCAGAAATCAGTTCTTGTTAGACATCAGAGCAGTCACACAGGGGAGAAGTCTTTTTCCTGTTCAAAATGTGGGAAATGTTTTAACCAGAAATCACATCTTGTTCTACACCAGAAAACTCACACAGCGGAGAAGCATTTTTCATGTTCAGAATGTGGGAAATGTTTTAAGCGGAAAGAGTGTCTTGTTAGACATCAGAGCAGTCACACAGGGGAGAAGCCTTTTTCATGTTCAGAATGTGGGAAATGTTTTAACCGGAAAGAGTGTCTTGTTAGACATCAGAGCAGTCACACAGGGGAGAAGCCTTTTTCCTGTTCAGAATGTGGGAAATCTTTTAACCGGAAAGCACATCTTGATAGCCACCAGAGAACCCACACAGGGGAGAAGCCTTTTTCCTGTTCAGAATGTGGGAAATGTTTTAACCGGAAAGCACATCTTGATAGCCACCAGAGAACCCACACAGGGGAGAAGCCTTTTTCCTGTTCAGAATGTGGGAAATATTTTAACCGGAAAGCTCATCTTGTTAGACATCAGAGCAGTCACAGAAACGAGAAGCCTTTTTCATTTTCTTAATGTGGGAAATATTTTACTTGGAAACCAACTGTTAATAAACATCAGAGATGTCACATAGGGGAGAAGCCTTTTTTATGTTCATAATGTTGGAATAGTTTTAACCAAAATTGGATCTTCTTAAATGGGTTGTCTCTTGTCATTCCTTATGTTTGCTGATAAAAGGATAAAACTAACCTTTCCAAATGTAAAACTATACCTATAATTCATGCCCCTGAAGATTAGTCAGAAGGTGACTAATAGAAAAAACATATACCCCATGTCTCAGTATATAGGGTGAGGTGACGTATACACACTCAGTCTCCAAGCTTCTAATTTCTATGGGTTTCATCATGTTCAACAAAGATGACTAATCAGGAGACTTTTTAATATTGAACTATATTCAAGCGAGACTAGACAAAAATAAAATAAAATCATGTTATCCGAAAGTCAGAAAAATAGCCACATATTGACAGATCCCAGACTTCATACTATATACTTCGTAAGTTTATAAGTCACTCCTGTGGCAGTCAGTCAGGAATAGAAAGTATGTGAAAATACAGTATAATTATTGTGTTTTTTCTCTAATAAAGACTGCCCTGTCTATTAGTAGTGCAGACAAATTGTCCTAGACTAAACTTAGTTTTCAGATGGCCCAATATATACCACTCAGGGAAAACTTACCTGCTCCAAAGATCATTACCAGCATTTAACTAATGGCCATGCTACAGTCAGTCAGAGAATGAGTACAATATCATTATAAAAACTATGGATATGGGCAACCATAATGTCTGGAAGATCTGCGAAATTGTTTAGTATGAATATGGAAATTATATCTGGAGCACTTAACTGTTCCCTGAGCGGTATTTCACATACTATCTATTCCTGACACTGGAGTGGCTTATAAACTTACGAAGTATATAGTTTGAGGTCTGGGGTCTGCCAATATGTGGCTAGTTTTCTGACTGTTTCGGATAACATGATACATAATTTTAGGGTTTTCTTTGTCTACTCTCGCTTGAATATAGGTCAATATTAAATAGTCTCTTCATGAGTCGCCTTTGGTAAGGATGACAAAACCTGTAGAAATGAGAGGCTTGGAGAGCGAGTGTGTATACGTCACCTTACCCTATATACTGAGATGTGGGGTATATGTTTTTTCAATTAGTCACCATCTGACTAACCTTCAGGGGGTGAATTATGGGTATAGTTTTATATTTGGAATTAATAAAGTTTAGTTTTATCCTTTTGTCAGTGAATCTTGTATTCAAGGGATAATTATATATACTGTATATATACTGTATATAATTTTTTTTCTCAGTCAACTCATTGCTCATGATTGGCCTCATTAAAATACAAACACTCATACTCCGCTGGGGTACTGTCATGATTGGACTGGCGAGTAAACTGGGACCGGGGGCACGTTTCCTGGCCCTAGCACTAGGGGGCGCCCTAACTCGCCCTGTTCCCCGGGATACCTCAGATGGTGAGGATGCTGGGGCCTCTGCCCTTGCCCTGTCTCCTAACTGCAGCCCTGCGTCTGTCCCCCTCCCCCACCCGGGGAAGAGAGGTGCTATTGTGTACCCTAGTACAAAAACCTGACAGACAGAGGTACAAAGACAAGGGTAAAAGAAAACTCCACTCACACAAAATATACTCTCACAAATAACAGGTATTCACCAGGGTGTGAAGGAAGGGGAAAGAAAATATGGCAGGTAAGGATGAGGAATTTCCAAGTGTACAAACCAAACAACTGTCCCACAATAAATTCCTCCAGCTCTCCAGACACCAGCTCCTCAGTTCCCCAGGTTTATCTAGCAAGTGCTATCTCAGACAAGGATCTGACCTGAAGGCCTAGTCTTTATAAGAAAGGGGAGTGACTAACCAAGCACAGCTGAATGCGGGGATTGCCACATGGCCGATTAACCCCTGTTCTGCTGAAAGAAAACAAATACATTCAATAAACTGGAGAAGTGCTTCTCCTCAGCAGTGGAGCAAGAGCCATCAGATGTTGTGGTATCACTCTGTCGCGGTAACTCCGTGACAGTACCCCCCCTTCTATGAGGGACCTCCAGAACCTCAGGGCCTGGTTTGTCTGGGTGGGCCACATGAAAGGCCCGAACCAGTATGGTCGCATGGACGTCGGAAGCTGGAACCCACATCCTCTCCTCAGGACCGTACCCCTTCCAGTGTACCATGTATTGAAGTGACCGACAAACAAGACAAGAGTCTAAGACCTTTGCTACCTGAAACTCCAGATTACCATCGACAACAACAGGAGAAGGTGGCAGAGGTGAAGGTCCTGCAGATGCCACGTACTTCTTGAGAAGTGAACGGTGAAAAACATTGTGGATTTTAAAAGTAGATGGTAGAGCAAGGCAGAATGCTACCGGATTGACGACGGCTAGGATCTTATAAGGACCAATAAACCTGGGACTAAATTTCCAAGATGGAACCTTTAGCCTAATGTTCCTTGACGACAGCCACACCAAGTCACCAACCAAGGCCGGACTGGCCATCAGGCAATTCTGGCAAATGCCAGAAGGGCCTGTCTGATCATGGGCTGCCTTGACTGCTACGTTGTTAACAGAATCAGTGTTCTTAAGATATCCATACTTCTAAGAGTTATGATGGAGCACAAAGTTGCTGACTCCGTCACTTACCCCAGCAGGCCACGGGTATCATTAGAAATATTGGCCTTGTAGAAAATCTTCTTTTCATCCATCCAGGGTAATATTAGTAATATATCCCACCTGGTTCATGGGGACACGGCAACATGGGCCTGTGATTTCAAATGCCAGGACTAAATTTCAGCCCCAGTCCGTACCTGTCACCAACACACAGGTCCGGACCCACCAAACGTCTCCGATCAGCCACACTCATATATGGAACCCATCTTTTGCAAATTATTAATTACCCCCTGCGATATTGTAGAAATAGAAGAGAACCGTTCCTCCGGTAAACCTGAAGGACGATCACCATTAAATGAATTAAACTGCAGATGGAACCCATATGCCCCGAAAAACGGGGACTTACCAGTTGATTCCTGACAGCGATTATTAACTGCAAATTCAGCCAATGGTAAGTAAGTCACCCAGTCCTCCTGATTCTCAGAGACAAAACATCTAAGATATGTCTCTAAATTCTGATTAACCCATTCAGTCTGCCCGTTAGACTGCGGATGAAAAGCCGAAGAAAAAGACAAATGGATCCCCAGACGGGTGCAAAACGCCATCCAGAATTTGGAGATAAACTGCACTCCCCTATCCGAAACAATATTGGTAGGAATCCCATGCAGTCTTATTTCCCTGAGGAAGATTTGCGCCAGAGTTTTGGCATTAGGCAAAGCAATAAAATGAGACATTTTACTGAACCTGTCCACCACCACCAGGATAACAGTGTTCCCTGCAGACACAGGTAGATCCATAATAATAATCGACAAATGAGTCCAAGGTCTGCTGGGAATCTCCAATGGTAGGAGAGCCCCTGACGGACGAGTATGTGAGGTCTTAGAATGCGCACAGATATTGCAGGAGGCCACGTACTCCTGAACATCCTTATAAGCACCTGGCCACCAAAAACGCTGAGTAAGTAGATCCGAGGTGGCCTTGATCCCTGGATGTCCGTCCAGCACCGTATCATGATGTTCACTAAGTATTCTAAGATGGAGATTGACCGGTACAAACAGTTTACCAAGTGGACAGGTAGCAGGCGTCCCCATGAGCGTCAGCAACCTCTCTTTCAAGATTGGAGCATATAGATGCCATCAACACCCCTTTTTGTAAAATAGGTACCAGTTTGACTTATCGCCTCCCCCAGGAAAGCAACGGGACAAAGCATCTGCCTTAACATTTTTGCTCTCCGGCCTAAAAGTAACAAAGTTAAAGCTGGTAAAGAATAATGCCCATCTTGCCTGACGAGGTGTAAGGCATTTTGCCAACTCCAAGTAAACCAGATTCTTATGGTCAGTGATCACCATCACTGGGTGAACCCCTCCCTCCAAAAAATGACACCCCTCCTCAAATGCCCATTTGATATCCAAGAGTTCCCTATTACCAATATAGCTTCTTTCAGCTGACGAAAGTTTTTTTAGAAAAGTATGCGCATGGTTGCCATTTACCAGGAGACACACCCTGTGACAATACAGCCCCCACTCCCACCTCAGATAAATCCACCTCCACAATGAAAGGCTGAGTTACATCAGGCTGAATAAGAATTGGCACAGAAGAAAAACACCTTTTCAATGTGACAAATGCCTCCCTGGCAGGACTGGACCACTTGGAGAAGTCCGTCCCCTTTTTAGTTATTTTAGTGAGCGGTTTGGCTACTACTGAATTTTTTTTAATGAATTTACGGTAGTAATTGGCAAAACCTTCAAATCCTCAGGACGACCCCATTCCAATACCCTCTGGACTTTCGCCGGATCCATGTGAAAACCGGTGGCAGATAATACATATCTAAGAAAAGGGATCTCCTCAACTGAGAACATACATTTTTCAGGTTTGACATACAATTTATTGTCACAAAGTATGTGTAGGACTTCCTGATATGTTGCTGGTGTGACTCAAGGCCAGGTGAATACACAAGAATGTCATCCAGGTAGATAGCAACAAACTTAATAAGAGGTAGCGGATACGGATCACAGACCGTGATCGCATTAAGTTCTCACTTCTCCAGGTCTATCTAGCAAGTGCTGTCTCAGACAAGGATCTGGCTTTTATAGGAGAGGGGAGTGGCTAACCAAGCACAATGTAGGGATTACCACATGGCCGACTAACCCCTGTCCAGCTGAAAGAAATCAAACACATTCAATATACTTGAGAAGTGCTTCTTCTCAGCAGTGGAGCAGGAGCCATCAGACGCTGCGGTCTTCTGGTACTACTCTGTCGCAGTCACTCCGTGACAGGTACTGCCTCTGCTTTAGTGGTGTCGAGACTCAGTGTCCCGGGGCTTATGTCAGTTTGTAACATCACATGAGCTCTGCGCCCAATCAGCGGCAGCTTCACTGTTCCTTCCTTCAGACGTATTGAACATCAACAGGAAACCAAGGCTGCAGCTGCTCTCTGACTGCCTCATGATGCTTGATTTGTCTGAAAGTGGGGACAGTGACTCCAGCGCTGATTGGGCACAGGGCTCACATGATTTAAAAACCTCAAAAGAGACCCAAGAACGCAAGTGCCGACACTCCTGAAACGGTGCCGGTATGGGAGGTTTGTATAAGTGCTTTTAATTTAATCGGACCAAACATGAGGAATGAGAAGGGGTTGTCCAACTAGTGGACAACCTTTTTAAACATCAAAACTCCCACACAGAGAAAAGTTATTATCATACCTAGAGTGTGAGAAATGAATTACAGGAAAATCATATTTTGTTGACCATTAAAAATAACTCAGACAGGGAGAACCTATATATATTATTGACAAATTGTACAAAAACATGATGCGCACAGCGTGCATTCAAGGATGGAATATATGGGAGTTTTACAGAATAAATTCAAGGATGGAATATTATATGGGAGTTTTATAGAATAAACCAAATACCAACAGAAAATAAATGACCTAAAACAAACATTTATCAGTAAAAATAACTCATCTTCATTAGGTAAAGCATAAAAGAAATGCAACATTTTCCGATACCCATCGCGTCTTCATTTTTCATGATTTCGGGTTGGGTGAGGGCTTATTTTTTGTGTGCTGAGCAGATGTTTTTAATTAATACCATTTTGGTGCAGATACAATCTTTTGATTGCCCATTATTGCATTTTAACATAATTCTGGCGTTTTTACCTTTTTTCTCATTACACCGTTTAGCAATTGGGTTAGTTCTTTTTTATATTGATAGATCGGGCGATTCTGAACGTGCCGATACCAAATATGTATATCTGAATTTTTTTTTTTTTATTGTTTTATTTTGAATGGGACGAAAGGGGGTGATTTGAACTTTTAGATTTTTTTTATTTTTTAAAATTTTTAAAAACATTTTATTTTTACTTTTGCCATTATGAAGACATACAGCGTTGCATCTTACTTAATCAGATGATTATTTTTAGTAAACAAATAATAATAGACTGTTATCTGTATGTTGGCTTTCAAATTTAAGTGTTGATTACTGGTTGGTCAAGAATACAGACTTTTGTTTGTGTAAGCTGCTAATATTGACTTTCATTGTGCGCTGATCCTTCATCACTAGTGATGTTTGCTGATATGCTGATAATGCATTGTATTATGGAACTAGTTTGTTGACTACGAAAACTATGCAAATAGCTTAAATAATCAAGTAATGTTACTTGATCTCCTCTCCATTCTTAAGGTACCGTCACATTAAGCGACGCTGCAGCGATAGCGACAACGATGCCGATCGCTGCAGCGTCGCTGTTTGGTCGCTGGAGAGCTGTCACACAGACCGCTCTCCAGTGACCAACGATGCTGAGGTCCCCGGGTAACCAGGGTAAACATCGGGTTGCTAAGCGCAGGGCCGCGCTTAGTAACCCGATGTTTACCCTGGTTACCAGCGTAAAATGTAAAAAAAACAAACAGAACATACTCACATTCGCGTCCCCCGGCGTTCGCTTCCTGCACTGACTGAGCGCCGGCCCTAATAGCAGAGCGGTGACGTCACCGCTGTGCTGTACTTTCACTTTCCGGCCGGCGCTCAGTCAGTGTGGGAAGTGGACGCCGGGGGACGCGAAGGTGAGTATGTGCTGTTTGTTTTTTTTACATTTTACGCTGGTAACCAGGGTAAACATCGGGTTACTAAGCGCGGCCCTGCGCTTAGCAACCCGATGTTTACCCTGGTTACCAGTGTAAAACATCGCTGGTATTGTTGCTTTTGGTGTCAAACACGACGATACACGCCGGTCTGACGACCAAATAAAGTTCTGAACTTTCTTCAACGACCAGCGATATCACAGCAGGATCCTGATCGCTGCTGCCTGTCAAACTCAACGATATCGCTAGCCAGGACGCTGCAACGTCACGGATCGCTAGCGATATCGTTTAGTGTGACGGTACCTTTACCCTTTATGTAAATACTGAATGTGGGACACTTGTTAAGTCTAAAAATAGGTTACATGCCTCTGTATAAAGAAACAGAGAGAGGAACAGCCAGAGAGATTCTGTTAAGACATCCATACATCCAAAGAACGAAAGGCAGGACAACAGCAATTTTTTTTTTTTTTAAACAATACATTTTTATTGAAGTTTGCATATATGATACAGGAAAAGAAGAAACTTTAGTATTATCATATAGTACATTGCGTCATAACAAGGGGGTAACAGTCCTTAATTTATGTTCTGGTAACTGGCAATAAACTTAAGACGAGTCATATCAAAGGACGAGTGTAACAACGACAAAAACACACACAAATAGGGGGAAAAGGGTTAGGGGAGGGGGAAGGGGGACCCGAGAAGAGGTTATAATAAATCCATACCCATTTGGGTAATTTTAATCAGAAGCCTGAGGACTACGGTTAGATAGTCGAGATACCGGAATAGCGAAAGGGGTGTGGCTGGCGTATTCTGTCCAGGGGAGCCAAGTAAGTTCGAATCTCTCTACTTTGTCAGTGAGTATAGCTGATAATTTTTCGTTTACCATGTACCATGATAGACGAGATTTAACTCCCGACAAATCCAAGCCAGGTTTTTTCCAAGCCGAGGCTATAGTTTGTTTGGCTGCTAAGAAAATAAACATGATAAGGGCTCGGGAATATTTAGAAATATTGGGGATACGCTTGTTTAGTAGGGCTTCCCAGGGTTTTTTCCTAAGGTTGATATGTGTTATTGAGAGAATCAAGTAGTATACCCTGGTCCAAAACCTTCGAGCCGTTGGGCATAGCCACCAAATATGAAGCATATCTCCTATAGAGTTACATCCCCGAAAACAGTTTGGAGAGTAATTAGCGACTGCCTTCGCCACTCTAGCTGGGGTCAAGTACCATCTTGTAAGTACTTTGTAATTGGTCTCTAGCATGAGGGTGTTAAGCAAGCCTCCAGTGGAGGAAGACCAAATCTGGATCCATTCCGAGTCCGTCAGGGTTGAACCAATATCAGACTCCCAGCGAGAGGTGTAGCCCAGGCACCGCCTGTGGGTTGGAGAGTTGATGTGTGAGTAAAGAAGGGATATGATACCTGGAGCATGTGGGTTTTGGCGGCATCTCTGTTCAAAGGGGATGAAGGAATAGAGGGGGGCAGAGTTTCTTAGTAGAGATTGAACAAAATTTTTAAGTTGCAAGTATCGAAATATTTCTCTCGGTGGGAGATGGTATTTTTCACTCAAAGCAGAAAATGGGATGAGCCCATCCACGTTGATGAGATGGTGAACTCGCGTTATTCCCGCCGTGACCCATAGTCGGAAGTCCCTAAGGGAATCCACTCCCGGGGGGAACTGGGCATTACCCCACAAGGGGGCCAAGGGTAAGAATGAAGATATTAAATGTCAGGAGTATTTTAATGAGTCCCAGATTCTGAGAGAGTGAACCATGATGGGGTTAGTGATTTCTATCCGGTGTGTTGGGAGACTCCAGAGCAACGTATCTAGGGTACTCAAGTGGAGTTCTGAGGCCTCTAGAGCTAGCCATAGGGGGGGTTCAGAATAGGCGTGGTACAACGTCAGTTGACCAAGTTGGGCTGCTTGATAATATTTCGAGAGGTTTGGTACCCCCAATCCCCCTTTTAGACTATGGCGATAAAGGGTGGCTCTATTAACCCTAGGGAGACCCCCCCTCCAAACAAAGGTATTAATCGCTCGCTGAGCTATTTTAAGGTATTGTGTGGGGACCGAGACTGGGAGGACCCGAAATAGATAAAGTAATTTAGGGAGTATAGTCATCTTTAGTGCGCGTACTCTGCCGAGCCAGGAGAGGTTAAGTTTGCCCCATGACTGGAGTATTGATTGAATTTTACGGAGCATATGAGGATAATTAGCCGCGTATAATGAGCCGTACTCTGAAGTGAGTTTCACTCCTAAATAGTCCAAATGGTTAGAGGTCCACTGAAACGGGAAATCCTGCTTTAGCAATGTGATAGTGGAGGAAGGGAGAGTGATGTTCATAGCATAGGATTTAGAGGGATTAATTTGTAGACCTGAAATGTGTTCAAAGTTATTAAGAGTTTGAAGTAGGGCAGGGAGGGATGACCGAGGAGATGTTAGGAGGAGCAGCATGTCGTCAGCAAACAAGAAAAGTTTATGGGGGACTGATGCTATGGTGACTCCCTGGATGGATGAATTGAGTCGAAGGTGTATCGCCAAGGGTTCAAATGCTAAAAGAAATAATATAGGTGATAAGGGACAGCCTTGGTGAGTGCCTCTATGAATAGGGAAGCGCGGGGAGGAGAAGCCGTTGTATCGTACATATGCAGAAGGGGAGCTATAAAGGACCTGAATCATTGTAAGAAAGTAAGGAGGAAAACCCCATTTCCGCAAGACCGCAAACAGATAAGACCAAGAAATAGAGTCAAAGGCTTTTTTAATGTCAAGCAACAATAACATGCTTGGTAAATTGCGCTGTTTGCAATGATGCAACAGGTGAGAGACTCTTCTTATATTATCTGATGCTTGTCTTTTGGGAACGAAACCTACCTGGTCTCTATGTATTATGGCTCCCAGACCCAAGTTTAGACGTTGGGATAGAATCTTGGCTAATATTTTAAGGTCTATGTTAATTAGGGATATTGGTCTGTAGTTAGACCATACTAACTGATCAGAATTAGGCTTTGGTATCATAGACACAGCTGCTATTAATGATGCCTCTCCAGGTTTATTACCTTCTCTCAAGGAGTTAAAGTAATTGGTAAGATGGGGTATCAGAAGTGGGGCATATTTTTTATAATATAGGGCTGTAAAACCGTCCGGGCCGGGCTTTTTATTAACTTTCAATTGTTGGACAGCTAACTCTATGTCGTTAGAGGAAATAGGTTGGTTCAGCGAATCAATCAAACTTGGGTCAAGAGCCGGGAATGGGACGGAGTCCAAGAAAGCTTCCAGCTCCCCTGAATCGACAGTTGAGGTGGCGCTATATAATTGTTTTAATTTCTGCTGAAACAATTGCGTGATCTTCAGCGGGTTGGACGTGATTCCTGAGGGGGTACGTAATCTTACTGGGGGACGGGGTTGGGGTAGGCATTTTAACCGACGTGCTAAATTAGAGTTGTTTTTATTATTGAGGGCATAAAACCGTTGTTGGGACCAGCGTAAGGCTCGGTCGGCGTTTTCAGATAGACAGAGGTCAAGTTCAGTTCGGGCATGGGTGAGATTTCTATATATGTCAGGGGATGGCGAATTCTTTAATTGAGTCTCAAGCACTAATACCCTGTCCTCCAATTCAGACATCTTCGCACATCTCTCTTTTTTCCTGCGGGAGGCCACTTGAATACAGAGGCCTCTCAATACTGCCTTATGCGCTTCCCACAAAGAAATAGGGGAAGAAGTTGATTGAAGATTTAAAGAAAAATACTCTTCTAGGTGACCTTTTAATTTCAAATTGATATCAGGGTAGGAGAGCAGAGAGTCATTCAGGATCCAATTATATGATAGCGGTTTAGGGTGCAGCACGGAACATATAAGCAAGATTGGGGAATGATCAGACCATGGGGTGGAAAGGATGGAGACATTAGAGACGTTAGGAATGAAGGATGGATGGGCAAATATGTGATCTATTCTGGTATAGACTAAGTGTCGCGGGGAAAAATACGTATAATCTCTCTGTGAGGGGTGTAAGTCCCTCCACAAGTCCACCCACTGGTATTGGGAGAGGAGTTTATTAAGAGAGGACGAGTCCGCCGACGGGAAAGGCGATGGAATAATAAGGGATTGTGTAATTGATGACCTATCCAAATGGGGTTTGAATATACAGTTAGAATCACCGCACAGTACCGTAGCTCCTTGGGCATGCTCGGTGATTAATTCACATAATTGAGAGAAAAAGGCGGTTTGATGGGTGTTAGGGGCATAGTACGAAACCATGGTTACCAGTTTGTCCGAAATGGTGCCTGTAACTATCAAGTAACGACCTTCTTTATCGGCTACTAAAGATTTAAAGACAAAAGGGACGGACCTCTTAAAGCAAATGGCAACGCCTTTAGTCTTATTTGGGGCAGTAGCTAAATAATATAATGGGTAGGAAGCGGATAAGAACTTAGGATAAGAACTGGCCGAGAAGTGTGTCTCTTGGAGACAGACCACGTCCGCCCGTTGAGACCTATAATAGCGAAAGGCCTTGGTACGTTTGTGTGGAGAATTAAAACCGCGTACATTGTGTGAAATGATCGTTAGCGGCATGATAAAGAGATGTGGGGTTCGCCTATGGTAGCCATCTTTCGTGGTTTGGGGTTGGAAATGAAAGAGTCCTCTAGGTTCAGGCAAGATAGATAGTGTTTACTCGGGTGGGGAATGGGGGAGGAGGAGTGGATGGTCGGGTATAACTGGGATACAAGGGTAACAGGGGAAACCGTAACATTAGCCAAGCACAACATGCTAAGCAGCAGTGTATAGGGACACTGTAGGGACATAAGGACAATTCAGGGACAACGCAATTTAAAGTAGACCTAGTAACTAAGTGTGAAGGAAGGGTGGGGTAGATGGGGAAAGCTGGATATATGGAGCGCCAATAAGGCCTAGCAATATATCGGGTCTACATGTAGGCTGCGAACTGTGCCAGCCCTGTAGGGGTGGTTATTAAGAAAGAACTTACAGCTATAATGGAATACCAAAACAAAACAAGGCATAAAGTTAGTATCAATAACCTTATAACACTGCTTATAAAAAAACTGCCTTTGACACAGTGGACCATTCCCTATTATTACACACCCTCTCATCCCTTGGCATCACAGACTTGGCCCTATCCTGGATCTCATCATACCTAACAGACCGGACATTCAGCGTCTCCCACTCACACACCACCTCCTCACCTCGCCCCCTCTCTGTCGGAGTCCCACAAGGTTCAGTCCTTGGGCCCCTGCTCTTCTCCATTTACACCTTTGGCCTGGGACAGCTCATAGAATCTCATGGCTTTCAGTATCACCTCTATGCTGATGACACACAGATCTACATCTCCAGATATCACCTCCCTACTAACCAGAATCCCTCAATGTCTGTCCACTATTTCATCCTTCTTCTCCGCTAAATTTCTGAAACTTAACATGGACAAAACAGAATTCATCATCTTTCCCCCATCTCACGTGACCCCCCCAACGAACCTATCCATTACAGTAAATGGCTGCCCACTCTCCCCAGTCCCACAAGCTCGCTGCCTCGGGGTTATCCTTGACGCTGATCTCTCCTTCAAACCACATATCCAAGCCCTTTCCACTTCCTGCCGACTTCAACTCAAAAATATTGCACGAATCCGTTCATTCCTCAACCAAGAATCTGCAAAAACCCTAGTCCATGCCCTCATCATCTCCCGTCTTGACTACTGCAACCTCCTGCTCTGTGGCCTCCCCTCAAACACTCTCGCACCCCTCCAATCTATTCTAAACTCTGCTGCCCGACTAATCCACCTGTCCCCCCGCTATTCTCCGGCCTCTCCCCTCTGTCAATCCCTTCACTGGCTCCCCATTGCCCAGAGACTCCAGTACAAAACCCTAACCATGACGTACAAAGCCATCCACAACCTGTCTCCTCCTTACATCTGTGACCTCATCTCCCGGTACTTTCCTACACGCAACCTCCGATCCTCACAAGATCTCCTTCTCTACTCCCCTCTTATCTCCTCTTCCCACAATCGTATACAAGATTTCTCTCGCGTATCACCCCTACTCTGGAACCCTCTACCACAACACATCAGACTCTCGCCCACCATCGAAACCTTCAAAAAGAATCTGAAGACCCACCTCTTCCGACAAGCCTACAACCTGCAGTAACCACCGATCAACCAACCGCTGCACGATCAGCTCTATCCTCACCTACTGTATTCTCACCCATCCCTTGTAGATTGTGAGCCCTCGCGGGCAGGGTCCTCACTCCTCCTGTACCAGTTATGACTTGCATTGTTCAAGATTATTGTACTTGTTTTTATTATGTATACCCCTCCTCACTTGTAAAGCGCCATGGAATAAATGGCGCTATAACAATAAATAATAATAATAAATAATAATAATAATAACACAAATAAAACAACGGTGCATTATAAGAAAAATAGACCTTCTTAGGCACTCATAGCTGGTAAAATAACAAATCAAATCTGGATTCCAAGTAAACGTCCAATAGAGGCCAAAGGCACTGAAGAATCATAAAAGAAACTGGAAAACAATCCTAAACTGTGAAGTGAAAAAAACATTAGTATGCGTCAATAGCATTAACACGAACTTTTCTGTCTGCTAAAAAAACAGTCAAAAGATAATATTAACACCAAAGGATTCTAAAGCTGCAGTTTGAATTGCCTAGGTGTGGATCAAAGCTCCAGGAGGAGCTATAGTAATCGTTGGGTCTCAAGGGGGGCCCGATGAGGCCTGCAGCTCAGATCGTCTGTCTCCCAACCGCGGCAATGACGATGACGGTTGTGGGGCAGGTGAGGGGGGATTCATAAGCTGTAGCTTGGTGAGGCAGCGGCCTGCGCCCTCCGGGGAAAGGACCGTGTGTACCATCTCACCGTGGGTAAACATCAACTTAAAGGGGAATCCCCAACGATACTTAATGTTTTTGGAACGTAAAACTTCCAAGTATGGTCTCATTGCCCGTCTTTTTGCAATAGTAGTAGGGGCCAGGTCCGGGAACAGTTCGTAGGAGTGCCCCTGGAAAACCAAAGATGTAGAATTTCTTGCAGCTTGGAGAAGTTGATCTTTAGTTTTATAATAATGTAGCTTTAAGGTTATGTCTCTCGGGGGGCCATTGGGGTTTTTCCTGGTTAAGGCTCTGTGAATGCGGTCCATCTCAAGGCGTTCAATAGAAATGCCGGGTAGAAGTTCTTAGAACAGAGCTGTGGCCGTTGACTGGAGGTCTGTAATGGACTCCGGCAGGCCTCTAATTCTGATATTGTTTCTGCGGGCTCGATTCTCGAAATCCTCTAGTTTGTTGTTGAGGGTATATATCTCCTCATGAAGCGACTCCATATCTTTTTCCTGGGTGGCAAGATTGGTTAGAGCAGAGTCCATTTTATCTTCTAAGTCAGAGGTGCGAGATCCCAGCTCCCTAATCTCTTTCGTTAGGTCTTTAGTCAGTTTATCGGACATTTTGGATAATTCCGTATGTAAAATAGACTGAAATTGAGAGAGTAGGGCATTGTGGTCCGGAGTTGGGGTACTAGGGACCCTGGTGGTAGAGGCTGGAATTGTATCTGGCTCTGTTCCGTCCATTATGGAAGAATTAGAGGATTCAGACTGGGAGAGTGGCCCAGGGGACATAGTATCTTCTAGATCAGTCAGCGCCTGGAACCGATTGCTAGCGTACCTGGAATTAGTTCTACGCTGCTTAGTCATGGGAGCGGTGGGATTAGATAGAGAACCACAGTATTATACGACCAGCTTAAAAAGATAGAATCAAGGGAAATGCATGCTGTACGTTGTCCCTTATAGGGGTTGGGGGGGTGCTGGTTTCAGGCCATTAATTCCGACTCAGTAAACTTTTAAGGTGTTCCGAGGATTAGAAGGGGGTGACAGTTCCTTCAAGCGGCCAGTAGGTGTCAGCACAGGATCACATATCTGAGAATTGTGCAGTCTGCAATCCTTCACTATTCACCAAGGTACAGACCCTGCAATCTGCGTTTTCAAGTCTTTTAAAATGGAGGGGGTTAGGATGTTTGAGTTGTTTCCTTACAGGCTGAGGTATTTTCTATTACTTTAGTGCTTGGGCCTTTAGATGAAAATGGCGCCAATATAAGTATGCAGACTGTCCGTTCCCTGAATTCCCTCTCCGGCGCTGTTAATAAAGAGGGAAGTGGAGTGCCCCCTGACAGACTTATTTAGTTTTCTTCCCAGGCGACTCTAAATACAGGGATCTCCTAGCACTCAGGCCCGACGCCACAGTATCCCTCTCCAGGGGAGGCCAGTCGCGCCTTGCATTTCCTGTCTATGGGGAAGCTTCTTATAGGGGGAGCACCCCGAGTACAACAGCATGGCCCGTCTTACCTCAGAAAATGTGGCAGGAGAGTCACCACAGCAATCGGCGCTCCTCCACTCACCGCCGTCGGGCAGACTCGGCCCCGCTGTCGGCACCCCGCCACAGAACACACCGGAGCACCAGGCGGCCGGCGATGTGGCAGGTAAGCAGACGCAGCCTCGGGGAGGCAGCTCCGGATCCTCGGCACGTAGGTGCCAATCTGTCCCACTGAGACCAAGCGTGTGAGACTTCTCTCCACTCACAACTAACTGCATGGACAGGAAACAAGAGAGGTAAGATACCAGGGTCATGGACAAGAAACCAGAAAGGTAAGATACCAGGGTCATGGACAGGAAACCAGAGAGGCAAGATACCAGGGTCATGGACAAGAAACCAGAGAGGTAAGATACCAGGGTCATGGACAGGAAACCAGAGAAGTAAGATACCAGGGTCATGGACAGGAAACCAGAGAAGTAAGATACCAGGGTCATGGATGGGAAACCAGAGAGGCAAGATACCAGGGTCATAGACAGGAAACCAGAGAGGCAAGATACCAGGGTCATGGACAAGAAACTAGAGAGGTAAGATACCATTGTCATGGTCAAGAAATCAGAGAGGTAAGATACCAGGGTCCTGATGAGGAAACCAGAGAGGTAATATACCAGGGTCATGAAGAGGAAACCAGAGAGGTAATATACCAGGGACATGGACAGGAAACCAGAGAGGCAAGATACCAGGGTCATGAAGAGGAAACCAGAGAGGTAATATACCAGGGTCATGAAGAGGAAACCAGAGAGGTAATATACCAGGGACATGGACAGGAAATCAGAGAGGCAAGATACCAGGGTCATGGACAGGAAACCAGAGAGGTAAGATACCAGGGTCTTGGACAGGAAACCAGAGAAGTAAGATACCAGGGTCATGGACAGGAAACCAGAGAAGTAAGATGCCAGGGTCATGGATGGGAAACCAGAGAGGCAAGATACCAGGGTCATAGACAGGAAACCAGAGAGGCAAGATACCAGGGTCATGGACAAGAAACCAGAGAGGTAAGATACCAGGGTCATGGTCAAGAAATCAGAGAGGTAATATACCAGGGACATGGACAGGAAACCAGAGAGGCAAGATACCAGGGTCATGATGAGGAAACCAGAGAGGTTATATACCAGGGTCATGAAGAGGAAACCAGAGAGGTAATATACCAGGGACATGGACAGGAAACCAGAGAGGCAAGATACCAGGGTCATGAAGAGGAAACCAGAAAGGTAATATACCAGGGTCATGAAGAGGAAACCAGAGAGGTAATATACCAGGGACATGGACAGGAAATCAGAGAGGCAAGATACCAGGGTCATGGACAGGAAACCAGAGAAGTAAGATACCAGGGTCATGGACAGGAAACCAGAGAAGATACCAGGGTCGTGGACAGGAAACCAGAGAAGTAAGATGCCAGGGTCATGGATGGGAAACCAGAGACTCAAGATACCAGGGTCATAGACAGGAAACCAGAGAGGCAAGATACCAGGGACATGGACAGGAAATCAGAGAGGCAAGATACCAGGGTCATGGACAGGAAACCAGAGAGGTAAGATACCAGGGTCTTGGACAGGAAACCAGAGAAGTAAGATACCAGGGTCATGGAAAGGAAACCAGAGAGGTAAGATACCAGGATTAGAATTAGGAGTTCCAGAATAAATGAGTGAATCATTTCTTATGTATTGATGTGTATTTTTGTGGCTATTTAAATGTATAAATATTTTTAAGCTAGTTAATTTTATTAATATTTTATTCTAATTGTTTGAATAAAGATAATTCTAAGCTCAAACTTCACTGCATGAGGAGCAGGCACAGAGAGCAGTAAATCACCAGAATGAGCCGATCGCTGCTTCAGAGCTAGGAATCCGCTCCCGCTGAGGTCAGAAAGTGAGGTGAACGGAGTTCAATATTGTGGGAATCCTGTTGTGAATTCTGTTCTTCGGCTCCCTCCGGTGGTTGTTTGTGATAGTGCAGTTGTCTCTGGGTTGTAATCCAGGGCAGGTGTTTCTGCTGATTGCAGCTCTATTCTGTATTTAGGTGTGCTGGATTCATTAGTCAGTGCCAGTTGTCCATTGTTCTTGGAGGGTTTACATCCCTGTCTGGTTCCTTCTGCTCTGCTGCCAATTCAGCCAAGATAAGTGTCTGGTTTATTTTCCTGCAGCACACATGCAGTGTGCTTTTCAGTTCAGAACAATTCATTGTTTTGTCTTGTCCAGCTTAGACTTGTTTGGATTTTTTCAGTCATGCTGGATTCTCTGGAGATGCAGATATACATTCTATGTCTAGTTAGATGTGGAATTTTTGTATTTTCTGCTGTGGATATTTTCAGAGTTTTAATACTGACTGCTTAGTACTCTGTCCTATCCTTTACTATTTAGCTAGAAGTGCCTCTTTTGCTAAATCCTGTTTTCAGCCTGTGTGTGTCTTTACTCTTATATTCACCGTCAATATTTGTGGGGGGCTGCCTATCCTTTGGGGTTTCTGCTCTGAGGCAAGATAGAATTCCCATTTCCATCTATAGGGTTATTTAGTCCTCCGGCTGTGTCGAGGTGTCTAGGATGTGTTAGGTACACTCCACGGCTACTTCTAGTTGCGGTATCAGGTTAGGGTTGCGGTCTGTACAGGTACCACCTTCTCCAGAGAAGGTCTCATGTGGCTCCAAGGCCACCGGATCATAACAGAATCCATTCTGCTCACAAATAGCAGTATGGACAGGAGACCAGAACCACAGTGAGAAACATGGGTTCTAGGACATATGGGCCTGATAAAAATTAGAAATCAGAAATCTCAAGGAATTTATGGGAGAGAAAAAAAGAAAATTGGGACGGAAAGAAAAAGGGGTACGTTTTTCATATTAAGCTCAATATATACCTGGCTTGGTTTTAATAAGGGGGAAATATAAATTTTCACACCATTAGGGTTCAGGAATTGACAAGGAAATTATCAATTGTAAGAACCGTTGAAACTTCGGGATATTAAAGACCCGTTTTTTAGTCTCACATATGTTAAATCTACCGATATCAAAGAACAACTGCCCATCATAATATATGCTATTCACAATAAATACTGGACGTGAAGCACCATGTATCTTATCAATGGTATCTAGTGGAGGGACCACTATAAGGGTACTGTCACACTCTGCAACTTTCCAACGATCACGACCAGCGATACGACCTGGCCGTGATCGTTGGAAAGTCGTTGTGTGGTCGCTGGGAGCTGTCACACAGACCGCTCTCCAGCGACCAACGATGCCGAAGGCCCCGGGTAACCAGGGTAAACATCGGGTTACTAAGCGCAGGGCTGCGCTTAGTAACCCGATGTTTACCGTGGTTACCAGCGTAAAAGTAAAAAAAAAAAACAGTACATACTCACATTCTGGTGTCCTTCAGGTCCCTTGCCGTCTGCTTCCCGCTCTGACTGAGTGCCGCCGTAAAGTGAAAGCAGATCACACCGCTGTGCTCTGTACTGCCTTACGGCCAGGAGTCAGTCAGAGCGGGAAGCAGACGGCAAGGGACCTGAAGGACACCGGAATGTGAGTATGTACGTTTTTTTTTTTTTTTACTTTTACGCTGGTAACCAGGGTAAACATCGGGTTACTAAGCGTGGCCCTGCGCTTAGTAACCCGATGTTTACCCTGGTTACAAGCAAACGCATCGCTGGATCGCTGTCACACACAACGATCCAGCGACGACCGCGGGAGATCCAGCGACGAAAGAAAGTTGCAAACGATCTGCTACGACGTACGATTCTCAGCAGGGTCCCTGATCGCTGCTGCGTGTCAGACACTGCGATATCGTATGAATATCGCTGGAACGTCACAGATCATACCGTCGTAGCGATCAAAGTGCCACTGTGTGACAGTACCCTAAGTGTTCATCAGCAGGAGCTATCCTCCAGGGACAACAGACCGATCATTAATCTGCATATAGTTTATCACCATGAGGATTTAAGTAAGGTGGATGGTAGAGCTATATCTAGATAGGAAAAGATGACTACGAGGAAAGGGGAGTATGGAATTAAGATGGGGAATTGTGGCTAGGGAGAGAAACCACAGTAGGTTCTCATCCACGCCGATTCTACCTGTAAGTATCTTGATATGGGACAGAAAAAGTGGGGAACTAAAATGTATTTGATTTATATTTATAGCTAATTTATAATCCAAACTTGTTGATTGTGTGGATGTCTGGCCTAAGAGAGACAATCACAGGGAGTGAGTGTGTGAAGACAAAATAGTATTTTGACATGGTCACTGCATCAAATAAGAGTCTTCTTCATTGCTAGTGCATAAATCAAGAAGCAGTAGAACGTGGCAAACACTACAATGTCCATATACCAAAGAGGCATACACAGACAAGACAGATCTATAGAGATGAATACATTACCCAGATATGCCCTTTTATGCATGTTTCACTTCTAATGCTTCCCAAGGTTTCTGAGGAAGCATTACAAGCGAAACGTGCGTAATGTGCGGTTTGCCACGTTCTGCTGCTTCTGGATTTATGCACTAGCAATGAAGACTCTCTTTGAAGCTGTGACCGTGTCATGCCCATAATACCACACATGTCCTATGGAATTGGGTTTATAACATTTATTGTTTGTAATATTTTTTGAATGTTTACATGAGCACTGTCACTTTATTAGTCTACAATTTAATATTTATTCATGTGTGAATTGTAAACCCGTTCTATATATTTTTTTGGATCTGGGCTTATTGTGAATTGCTATTTACCACTTGGCGGAGACCTTATAACTGAGTGTTAATGATATAGGATGATATGGTATATAATTGTTATACTTCTTCCACATGGGCTTTCCACTTAAAATCATTTATATGTAAAGGATTTTACTAAATTATAGTTTCAGACATACGTTTTATATACTTACCCGATGATTTTTCTCTGCATAATCTCTTCCTTTTACATGTTTTTATGTGTATTGTTGAAATAAAGTTAATGTATTTCATACTAAAATTTTGTTTATGGGTGTAATGTTTGTAGGCTATGTTGCTGATTTCTACTCCTGAATATATGTTGCACCTCATTTGTGCTTTTTATATATGGTTAGACAAAGGAACTACATATTGGTGCAAAAGGCGTATGCATGATAACCTCATACTGCAGGGAAAGACATGCATTTTAGAACAACAAAGAAAGTGATACAACATGACAATATTTAGGAGTATTTCACCAAACTCCATTACAATCCATAAATCCCCATGTCCCATTTAACTAATGTTGTTACTCACATAACTCTTCACATATTGACAACTGTATTATACTTGTCACAGACACTACTTACTACCATATGACACCACTTATTCACTCTCACAATCCCCTGCAGCTACTCATATTAACCTTTGTGTATGCTAAGCATACCTGCTAATGGATCTGATGTCATTTTATGTCTCCATTCTGGCTAGAGCTTCCATGAGGACATCTCATTAGCTGCAAAGTTAGTTAGCAAAAGTTTTTCCAAGATGGCAGTTCAGTCCGACATAGCTGTTCAACATATTTAGTACTGATCATTCTCTTGCAATGAGTGTTTTTATTTTAATGTGACCAAACATGAGAAATGACAAAGGGTTGTACTAATAGTGGTCAACCCCTTTAAGAAGATAACTTTTTCGGTTTAAATATTTTCAACATTCTTTACATGAAAAGGCTTCTCTCCTTGTGACTTTCCTGATGGTTATTAAGAGTTGATCTCTGTGTAAAACATTTCCCACATTAAGAACATGAAAAAGGCTTCTCCCCTGTGTGAATTCTTTGGTGACTAAGAAGAGATGATTTCTTTACAAAACATTTTCCACATTCAGAACAGGAAAAACGCTTCTCTCCCATGTGAGTTCTATGGTGTCTAACAAAATTTGATTGATTGTTAAAACGTTTCCCACATTCTTAACAGTAAAAAGGCTTCTCCCCTGTGTGAGTTTTCTGGTGCTTAACAATATTTGATTTATGGTTAAAACATTTCCCACATTCTGAACATGAAAATGGCTTCTTCCCTATGTGGGTTCTCTGGTGCCTAACAAAATTTGATTTGTGTAAAAAACATTTCCCACATTCTGGACAGCAAAAAGGCTTCTCCCCTGTGTGAGTTTTCTGGTGTGTAACAAAATTTGATTCATGGTTAAAACATTTCCCACATTCTGAACATGAAAAAGGCTTCTTTCCTGTGTGGGTTCTCTGGTGCCTATCAAAATTTGATTTTTGGTTAAAACATTTCCCACATTCTGAACAGGAAAAAGGCTTCTCCCCTGTGTGAGTTCTATGGTGCTTACCCAAATGTGATTTCTTTGTAAAACATTTTCCACATTCAGAACAGCAAAAAGGCTTCTCCCCTGTATGAGTCCTATGGTGATTGATCAAATCTGATTTCTGTTTAAAACATTTCAAACATTCTGAACAGGCAAAAGGTTTCTCCCCTGTGTGAGTTCTCTGGTGCTTAACCAAATCTGATTTCTGATTAAAACACTTCCCACATTCTGAACAGGAAAAGGGATTCTTCCCTGTGTGAATTATCTGGTGCTTAGCCAAATCTGATTTCTGGATAAAATATTTCCCACATTCTGAACATGAAAATCTATTCTCTGCTGTGTGATTTTTTTCATGTTTAAGAAAAGTATTTTTGAGAAAACAACTTCCATATTTTGAATATGAAAATGGCTTCTTTCCATTAGAATCAATTTGTTTTTTAATGCTTATATTGTTACTTTGATTTTCCTTAGTAGTTGGCAATGAACCAGAAGACACAACCTGTTTCAAAGGATCAGATGTCAAATCTTTGCTGTGAAGGGATGATGGCATATATGGAGTAATGGCATTCACTTCAAATGTATCTTGTGTAATCTTAAGATCATCTGATTTAAAAATTGAAGATGTCAGCTGTCCCTCTGATCTCCTGGTACAGTCATCTGCTAAAAATAAAACCAATTATTAATTTTGAATAAAATATCCTCAAGTGTTATACTTTTGAACATTTCTACTTAAGCTGTCCATAAAAATTACAAGTTATGTATAAAATATTGAATTCTTCACCGAGAAAGTAACAGTTCTCAGTCTAATCGAAAACCTCTTAGCATGAACCAGTAGAGCGTGGTGTTCAACTGTTTGTTCATTCTGCCTCCCAAAACATGGAATAAAAAGTCACCAAACAATGTTATGTAGGCAAAAATTATACCAATAAAACTTCTACTCAACTCACAAAATACAAGACACCATCTGTTAGTGGAAATACAAAGGTTTCCACAATATTAGTGGCTCAAAAGCTCTTGAAAAGCAACATGGCTTCCATAGACCAATCCAGCAATATCTGCTCTCCCAAAGTCAAATTTCTACTCGCTTCTGAGCCTTGCAGTGTGCACAAACCACATTTAGCATCCATATATTTGCCATTACTATAGTGAGAAGAACCCACTTAATTTTCGGTGTGTGTGTCTCCTGGAGCACAATCTGGGCACTATGCGTTTGATAATATGTTTTGTTAAGGTTCAAAGAATTGTGATGTGATCACACGACAATTGCATAAACTAAAATGAATTTACTTAATAAAGATAATAAATATAAACAGTCACTCAAAATAGCAAATAATCAATAAAGTCAAAAGTCATACTTTACATTGGAAATGGTAGGATCAAATCAGCCTGCTCTCTGTGTCCTCGCTCATCCAAATCTGTCTCTGTGTCTCCTTTGTTTTTCTAGAGCAGATAACTGAGAGATCAAACTGCATGCTGTATATACATTAGTGGAGTTTCCCATAAGCGCACTGAACATGGTGAATAATGGGGATTTGTAAGCAGCTGGGGCACCTTCTATGAACTTATTTTTCATCATTATCAGTGCAGCATCTGGCCCCTTCCAATCCTCGACAACAGCAAAATGATCATTCATATCTGGCAATGGATTTCGAGTTATACCACCTATACACACAATTTCTCTCAGTCTCTGAACTCCATCTGCAAGAGACTCCCATCGTGTTTGTGGTATTAATTCAATAGGAGAATCATATACTTGTGCCACAGAATCCCTCATCAAATGCAAAAGGGAAAAATTCTCTGCAGTTTCCCTTGCACATCTCATTTTTAAACGCACCATGGGATCAATACAAATGCTACCAATTCCTATGCCCTCAAGACGGTTCAAGATTATCGTATCTGCTCTAAAATCCCATAACCTGAGAATCCATGGTAATAAATTTTCTCTTGCTTCCTGGACAGTCAGTGATGAACTCCTACCATGATATGTAATGTATGATTATTGATTATGTGTTATTTTGAGTGACTGTTTATATTTATTATATTTTATTAAGTAAATTCATTTTAGTTTATTCAATTGTTGTGTGAGCATTTATTTATCATGATATCATGATTAAGGGTGCTCTGTCACCTGAAATGCGTAGATAGTGTTTTTAATTGTATTGTGCTGATGTCTTATCCTCTGCTTCTGACATGAAGTGAATAAAGTACCAAGTGTTTACTTTTCATCGCCTCGTTGAGCTGGAATTCTTTCTTCATTTCTGGCCTCCTCACGCCTTGACACAGCGTTTCCGTGCTCCGAGTTTCCTGGGATAACAACTATGGTGAGCTGGACTTTTCTTTTGCTAGCATTTATTTATCCATCACAATTCTTTGAACCTAAACAAAACATAATAAAGTAGCAAATGTGCAATTTTTACGTTGCAACATCCAGTGCGAGCTTATTTCATAAAGTGGTTGTGGAGTCAAAATAGTCACTACTCCCATAGAATAATTCACTGACAGTTATAATTTCCAAAATGGGGCCATTTTATAGGGATTTCTACTGCTTTAGTTTTCTGTCATTTTGTTATACTAGGACATCTGCAAATGGTGTGTCCCATCTCCACTGGAATCTGCTCCTGCGAGGTTTCATTCCATCACCAGGCAGCGCCTTATTTATTGTGCAGGCGTTGCTGATAATAAAGGAGACGTAGAAACCAGAAGCTCTGGGTGGCACTGTCTCTGTCCAGCCACTAAGATTAGGGTGTCTGAGACCAGTAGTAACATCCAGTCTGGCAGTATGGGTTTGTGTGCTGTCCAGCTGCAGCAAACTGCTACCTGCTTAAGCCAATTGGAAAGCACCACACCCTACTAAAGCTTGAAGCATATTGCCGGGAGCAGCCAGATACAGCCTTGTTTTCCTCTGGTTCAGTCCTCTGTGCTCATCTTCCCGCTAGTGTGTTTGTTTCCTGTTGTGATGTCAGCCCATTTACTGACTACTCTTGCGTTTTCTGATTTTGCATTTTCTCTGCCCTCCTGGTTCTGACCTAACTAACTGACTATTCTTCTTACAATCTGACACCACAGAATAGCAGGTAACACCATGGCCCAAGCCTAGGGGTCTCTGTGCAAGTCCAGATCCATGTAGAGGGGTTAAAGGATGATGAGCAAGGCAATCCCTGGGATCAGGAAAATGGAGTAGATAGAGCCAAACCTTCTCGTGTTGGACATCTTTTGATCTGCCAGGTGATCACTAACAGTGCTCCCAATACATTGTGTCTGCAAACTATTCCAGCAAGATCTGCATTCAAATAGTTAAATGGCGCTCCTTCCATTCTTAACCCTGCCATGTGCCCAGAAAATAGTGTTAACCATATATATGGTATTGTTGGATTCAAGAGATGTTGGAAAATAATTTGTAAGGTCCATTGGTTTCCTATTATCCTGGTGAAAACTCTATGGGTAATTAGAGTATGTAGCGTGATGGCTATTTGCAATGTAAACAATCGTAAGGGCCAATATTTTCTGTCAAATGAGTTTCAAGAAGAAATATTAGACATTCATAGAGAACTTCTACTATATCATTGTCTAAGGGTCACTTCCATCTGTCCTTCTGTCTGTCTGTCTGTCGCGGATATTCATTGGTCGCGGCCTCTGTCTGTCATGGAAATCCAAGTCGCTGATTGGTCGTGGCAAAATGGCCACGACCAATCAGCGACGGGCACAGTCCGGCGGCAAAATGGCCGCTCCTTACTCCCCTGTTGTGAATTCTGCTCTTGGGTTCCCTCCGGTGGTTGTTGGTGGTAATACAGTTGTCCCTGGGTTGCAATCCTGGGCAGGTGTCCCTGCTGATTGCAGTGCTGACTGGGGTATTTAAGGTTGCAGGATTCATTAGTCCTTGCCAGTTGTCCATTGTTCTTGGAAGGTTTGGATCTCAGTCTGGTTCCTCCTGCCCTGTTGCCAGTTTAGCAAAGATAAGTGTCTGGTTTTTGTTTCTGCAGCACGCATGCTGTGTGCTTTACAGATCAGTGCTATTCATTGTTTTTTCTTGTCCAGCTTAGACTGTGTCAGGATTTTTCCAGTCAAGTTGGATTCTCAGGAGATGCAAATACACGTTCCATGTCTTTAGTTAGATGGTGGAATTTTTGTATTATCTGCTGTGGATATTTTCAGGGTTTTATTACTGACCGCTTAGCATTCTGTCCTATCCTTTCCTATTTAGCTAGAGTGGCCTCTTTTGCTAAACCCTGTTTTCTGCCTGCGTGTGTCTTTCCTCTAATACTCACAGTCAATATTTGTGGGGGGCTGTCTATCCTTTGGGGTTCTGTTCTGAGGCAAGATAGGATTCCTATTTCCATCTATAGGGGTATTTAGTCCTCCGGCTGTGTCGAGGTGTCTAGGATTGTTAGGTACATCCCACGGCTACTTCTAGTTGCGGTGTCAGTTTAGGGATTGCGGTCAGTATGGTTTCCACCTACTCCTGAGAAAGTCTCATGTGGCTCCTAGGTCACCGGATCACAACAGTACAACTGGCCAACAATGAGTTAAATGCATCTCAGAAGAAGGGAAGAAAGGTGTTGAGCCATTTTTTTTTCTGTAGCCTGCTTTGTCTTTTCTTCCCTCTTTTTCTCTGGGTGGCTGAGGAGTCTGGTGCTAGCATGGATATTCAGGGATTAGCTTCTCGTGTAGACCAGCTTGCTGCTAGGGTACAGGGTATTTCTGATTATATTGTTCAGACTCCGGTTTTAGAGCCAAAGATTCCTATTCCTGATTTGTTTTTTGGTGACAGGTCCAAATTTCTGAGTTTTAAAAATAACTGTAAACTGTTTTTTGCTCTGAGACCTCGATCCTCTGGTGATTCCATTCAGCAGGTTAAAATTGTCATCTCCCTGCTGCATGGCGATCCTCAGGATTGGGCATTTCCCTGGAATCTGGGAATCTGGCCTTGCTTAATGTAGACGCCTTCTTTCAGGCTTTAGGATTATTATATGATGAACCAAACTCTGTAGATCAAGCAGAGAAGACCTTGTTGGCCCTGTCTCAGGGTCAAGAAGCGGCTGAATTGTATTGTCAGAAATTTAGAAAATGGTCTGTGTTAACTAAATGGAATGATGATGCTTTGGCAGCAATTTTCAGAAAGGGTCTTTCTGAATCCGTTAAAGATGTTATGGTGGGGTTTCCCACGCCTTCCGGTCTGAGTGATTCTGTGTCTCTGGCCATTCAGATTGATCGGCGTTTGCGGAGCGCAGAACTGTGCGCGCTGTGGCGTTGTCCTCAGAGCAGATGCCTGAGCCAATGCAATGTGATAGGATTCTGTCTAGAACGGAACAACAAGGATTCAGACGTCAGAATAGGTTGTGTTTTTATTGTGGCGATGCTTCTCATGTCATTTCAGTCTGCCCTAAGCGTACAAAGAGGATCGCTAGTTCATTTACCATCAGTACTGTACAACCTAAATTTCTGTTATCTGTGTCCTTGATCTGCTCATTGTCTTCATTTTCTGTCATGGCGTTAGTGGATTCAGGCGCCGCCTTGAACTTAATGGACCTTGAGTTTGCCAGGCGTTGTGGTTTTCCCTTGCAGCCTTTGCAGAATCCTATTCCTTTAAGGGGGATTGATGCTACACCTTTGGCTAAAAATAAGCCTCAGTTTTGGACACAGGTGACCATGCACATGGCGCCAGCCCATCAGGAAGATTGTCGATTTCTGGTGTTGCATAATTTGCATGATGTTATCGTGCTGGGTTTTCCGTGGTTGCAGGTACATAATCCTGTGTTGGATTGGAAGTCTATGTCTGTGACTAGTTGGGGTTGTCAGGGGGTTCACAATGACGTTCCTTTGATGTCAATCTCCTCTTCTTCCTCTTCTGAAACTCCAGAGTTTTTGTCTGATTTTCAGGATGTATTCGATGAGCCCAAGTCCAGTTCCCTTCCACCGCATAGGGACTGTGATTGTGCTATTGACTTGATTCCAGGCTGTAAGTTTCCTAAGGGCCGACTTTTCAACCTGTCTGTGCCTGAACATACCGCTATGCGGAGTTATGTTAAGGAGTCTTTGGAGAAAGGGCATATTCGGCCATCTTCTTCACCATTGGGAGCGGGATTTTTTTTTGTTGCTAAGAAGGATGGCTCCTTGAGACCCTGTATTGATTATCGCCTCTTGAATAAGATCACGGTCAAGTTTCAATACCCTTTACCTCTGCTTTCCGATTTGTTTGCTAGGATTAAGGGGGCTAGTTGGTTTACTAAAATTGACCTTCGGGGGGCATATAATCTTGTTCGTATTAAGCAGGGTGATGAATGGAAAACTGCGTTTAATACACCCGAAGGCCATTTTGAATACCTTGTGATGCCATTCGGGCTCTCTAATGCTCCATCTGTTTTTCAGTCCTTCATGCATGATATCTTCCGGACTTATCTTGATAAATTCTTGATTATATATTTGGATGACATTTTGATTTTTTCCGATGATTGTGAGTCTCATGTGAAGCAGGTCAGGATGGTATTTCAGATCCTTCGTGATAATGCTTTGTTTGTGAAGGGGTCTAAGTGTCTCTTTGGAGTGCAGAAGGTTTCTTTTTTGGGCTTCATTTTTTCTCCCTCATCTATCGAGATGGATCCGGTTAAGGTTCAGGCCATTCATGATTGGATTCAACCAACATCCGTGAAGAGCCTTCAGAAATTTTTGGGCTTTGCTAATTTTTATCGCCGTTTCATTGCTAACTTCTCCAGCGTGGTTAAACCCTTGACCGATTTGACGAAGAAAGGCGCTGATGTGGCAAATTGGTCCTCTGCAGCTGTCTCTGCCTTTCAGGAGCTTAAACGCCGATTTACTTCTGCCCCGGTGTTGCGTCAACCGGATGTTTCTCTTCCGTTTCAGGTTGAGGTTGACGCTTCTGAGATTGGCGCAGGGGCCGTTTTGTCCCAGAGGGATCCTGTTGGTTCCTTGATGAAACCGTGTGCCTTCTTTTTCAGTAAGTTTTCGACTGCCGAACGCAATTATGATGTCGGCAATCGGGAATTGTTGGCTATGAAGTGGGCGTTTGAGGAGTGGCGACATTGGCTTGAGGGAGCTAAGCACCGTATTGTGGTCTTGAGCGATCATAAGAATCTGATTTACCTCGAGTCTGCCAGAGGGCTGAATCCTAGACAGGCTCGATGGTCCTTGTTTTTTTCCCGTTTTGATTTCGTGGTCTCGTATCTTCCGGGTTCTAAAAATATTAAGGCTGATGCCCTCTCCCGGAGTTTTTTGCCTGATTCTCCTGAGGTCCTTGAACCGGTCGGCATTCTGAAAGAAGGGGTGGTCCTCTCTGCCATTTCCCCTGATTTACGACGGGTTCTTCAGGAATTTCAGGCTGACAAACCTGACCGCTGTCCGGTGGGGAAACTGTTTGTTCCTGACAGATGGACTAGTAGAGTGATTTCTGAGGTTCATTGTTCTGTGTTGGCTGGCCATCCTGGTATTTTTGGTACCAGAGATTTGGTTGGTAGGTCATTTTGGTGGCCTTCTTTGTCACGTGATGTGCGTTCTTTTGTGCAGTCCTGTGGGACGTGTGCGCGGGCCAAGCCTTGTTGTTCCCGTGCTAGTGGGTTGCTTTTGCCATTGCCGGTCCCTGAGAGGCCCTGGACGCATATTTCTATGGATTTTATTTCTGATCTTCCGGTTTCCCAGAGGATGTCGGTTATCTGGGTGGTTTGTGACCGGTTCTCTAAGATGGTTCATTTGGTGCCTTTGCCTAAATTGCCTTCCTCTTCAGATTTGGTTCCGTTGTTTTTTCAGCATGTAGTTCGTTTGCATGGTATTCCGGAGAATATTGTGTCTGACAGAGGTTCCCAGTTTGTTTCTAGGTTTTGGTGGGCCTTTTGTGCTAGGCTGGGCATTGATTTGTGCTTTTCTTCCGCATTTCATCCTCAGACAAATGGCCAAACCGAGCGAACTAATCAGACCCTGGAGACTTATTTGAGATGCTTTGTGTCTGCTGATCAGGATGATTGGGTGGCTTTCTTGCCATTGGCCGAGTTTGCCCTTAATAATCGGGCTAGTTCGGCTACTTTGGTTTCGCCCTTCTTTTGTAATTTTGGTTTTCATCCTCGTTTTTCTTCAGGGCAGGTTGAGCCTTCTGACTGTCCCGGTGTGGATTCTGTGGTTGACAGGTTGCAGCAGATTTGGGCTCATGTGGTGGACAATTTGGTGTTGTCTCAGGAGGAGGCTCAACGTTTTGCTAACCGTCGTCGGTGTGTTGGTTCCCGGCTTCGGGTTGGGGATCTGGTTTGGTTGTCTTCCCGTCATGTTCCTATGAAGGTTTCTTCCCCTAAGTTTAAGCCTCGGTTTATTGGTCCTTATAGGATTTCTGAGATTATTAATCCGGTGTCTATTCGATTGGCGCTTCCGGCCTCTTTTGCTATCCATAATGTCTTCCATAGATCTTTATTGCAGAAATATGTGGTGCCCGTTGTTCCCTCTGTTGATCCTCCGGCCCCAGTGTTGGTTGATGGGGAGTTGGAGTATGTGGTTGAGAAGATTTTGGATTCTCGCTTTTCGAGGCGGAGGCTTCAGTACCTTGTCAAATGGAAGGGTTATGGCCAGGAGGATAATTCTTGGGTTTTTGCCTCTGATGTCCATGCTGCTGATTTGGTTCGTGCCTTTCATCTGGCTCGTCCTGATCGGCCTGGGGGCTCTGGTGAGGGTTCGGTGACCCCTCCCCAAGGGGGGGGGGGGTACTGTTGTGAATTCTGCTCTTGGGTTCCCTCCGGTGGTTGTTGGTGGTAATACAGTTGTCCCTGGGTTGCAATCCTGGGCAGGTGCCCCTGCTGATTGCAGTGCTGACTGGGGTATTTAAGGTTGCAGGATTCATTAGTCCTTGCCAGTTGTCCATTGTTCTTGGAAGGTTTGGATCTCAGTCTGGTTCCTCCTGCCCTGTTGCCAGTTTAGCAAAGATAAGTGTCTGGTTTTTGTTTCTGCAGCACGCATGCTGTGTGCTTTACAGATCAGTGCTATTCATTGTTTTTTCTTGTCCAGCTTAGACTGTGTCAGGATTTTTCCAGTCAAGTTGGATTCTCAGGAGATGCAGATATACGTTCCATGTCTTTAGTTAGATGGTGGAATTTTTGTATTATCTGCTGTGGATATTTTCAGGGTTTTATTACTGACCGCTTAGCATTCTGTCCTATCCTTTCCTATTTAGCTAGAGTGGCCTCTTTTGCTAAACCCTGTTTTCTGCCTGCGTGTGTCTTTCTTCTAATACTCACAGTCAATATTTGTGGGGGGCTGTCTATCCTTTGGGGTTCTGCTCTGAGGCAAGATAGGATTCCCATTTCCATCTATAGGGGTATTTCGTCCTCCGGCTCTGTCGAGGTGTCTAGGATTGTTAGGTACATCCCACGGCTACTTCTAGTTGCGGTGTCAGTTTAGGGATTGCGGTCAGTATAGTTTCCACCTACTCCTGAGAAAGTCTCATGCGGCTCCTAGGTCACCGGATCACAACACTCCCCGCAGTCAGTGCCTGCTCCATACTCCCCCCCCAGTCAGCGCTCACACTGGGTTAATGGCAGGGTTAACGGACCGCGTTATGCCGCGGTGCAACGCAGTCCGTTACCGCTGCTATTAACCCTGTGTGACCAACTTCTTACTATTGATGCTGCCTATGCGGCATCAATAGTAAAAAGATCTAATGTTAAAAAAAATTTAAAAAATAAAAAATAGTTATATACTCACCGTCCTTCGGCCCCTCGCATCCAGAACCGGCCTTTCCCGCTCCTCGCGACGCTCCGGTGACCGCTCCATGCATTGCGGTGTCGTGAGATGATGATGTAGCGGTCTCGCGAGACCGCTACATCATCATCTCGAGAGACTGCAATGCACTCTTGGGACCGGAGCACACGAGGAGCATCGATAAACGCTTCGCCTGGATCCGGGGCCAACGGAAGGTGAGTATATCACTATTTTTTATTTTAATTCTTTTTTTTAACAGGGATATGATGTCCACATTGCTACTGTATATACTACGTGGGCTGTGCAATATACTACATGGGCTGTGCAATATACTACGTGGGCTGTGCAATGTACTGCGTGGGCTGTGCAATATACTACGTGGGCTGTGCAATATACTACGTGGGCTGTGCAATATACTACGTGGCTGTGCAATATACTACGTGGGCTGTTCAATATACTGCTTGGGCTGTGCAATATACTGTGTGGGCTGTGCTATATACTGCGTGGGCTGTGCTATATACTGCGTGGGCTGTGCTATATACTGCGTGGGCTGTGCAATAGACTATGTGGGCTGTGCAATATACTACGTGGGCTGTCAGTATACTACGTGGGCTGTGCTATATACTATGTGGGCTGTGCTATATACTACGTGGGCTGTGCAATGTACTACGTGGGCTGTGCAATGTACTACGTGGGCTGTGCAATAAACTGCGTGGGCTGTGCAATATACTACGTGGGCTGTGCAATATACTACATGGGCTGTGCAATGTACTATGTGGGCTGTGCAATGTACTACGTGGGCTGTGCAATATACTACGTGGGCTATGCAATATACTATGTGGGCTGTGTTATACGCATGGCCTGTGTTATACACTACGTGGCCTGTTATACACTACGTGGGCTGTGTTATACACTACGCGGGCTGTGTTATACACTACGTGGGCTGTGTTATATACTGCATGCGTGGGCTGTTTCATATACTGCGTGTGTGGGCTGTTATATACAACGTGAGCTGTGTTATATGCTACGTGGGCTGTTATAAACTACGTGGCTGTGTTATACGCTATGTGGGCTGTTATACACTCCGTAGGCTGTGCTATATACTACGTGGCTGTGCTATATACTCCGTGGGCTGTGTTATATACTACGTGGCTGTGCTATATACTCCATGGGCTGTGATTTATACTCCGTCGGCTGTGCTATATACTAAGTGGCTGTGCAATATACTACATGGCTGTGCTATTTACTACGTGGGCTGTTATATACTACGTGGCTGTGCTATATACTATGTGGCCGGCCGCGAACAATCAGCGACAGGCGCAGTCCGGCTGCAAATTGGTGCGGGATTTGAACCACGCTTCACTAATTGGTCACGGCCAGCCGAATCCTGCGTATTCAATGTATTATTCTAAAATCTTCATAAATAAACTACATACATATTCTAGAATACCCGATGCGTTAGAATCGGGCTACCATCTAGTTTTATAATATTGCAGAGCTGAGGTGTCTTAAATTTAAATCTCAGGCATTTGGAAGAGGTAATTGAGACCTTCTTTTAAAGATACCAGGTAGTTGCAGACTCACATTAGTGAGGCAGGCCGATCCCACCATCATCGAACTACTATACAAAATGTACCTGTAAAAAAGACATACAATAAAAAAATATGTTATATCCCCAACAACAACAACATATGTTTGGTTTTAAGCTCCATCACGAAACTGAAGTTGCACTTATTTATGGTGGACTATTGGAGCTACTGAGTTCTGAAAATATTTATTGCTCCCCATATCAGGAGAGATTGTGCAGTAATCTCAATTCCCAATTCCTTAGGCTCGAAAACATAATGTAAATTATGACGTTGGCTGATTCCATGAAACCAGGGCTTGAGTCATGCCAACACATCTCCAGCAGGTGTGAAAAAAAGTACAGTATATTTCAGCAATCAGCCACACACAGCTTAGAGATATATCATGGCACAGGTGTAATGTTTTTTATGTAGTTTATCACAATCCTGTTTGAAGTTAGTTGGTTTTAAAAGAAATTGAAAAGTCTGGATAAAAGGAAACTCTGCTCTTATTGTACAGAAATTCACACTTGGCCCTCACTGCTCATTTAATATTGTAAATCAAAAGAGTGAAGTTTGGCCAGAAAGACTGGACCTGGTCTTGTAGGGACCATATGAGCAAAATGAACAGCACAGAAGAAAGAGAAGGTAGATTCATCAAATAAGATATCAGGGATCTAGGAAGCCAACAGCATCATTACTCTCCGCTTTCTTTTACAGGCCCATCATATTTTTCTTCAAGTGATTTTCTAACTTGTCAGCACATTCAACGTACGCTGTCATTTGGCTTTGTAGTTTACAGATCTGGGCAGGTAACGATCAGCGTCTTCTAATTGAAGTAGGCAGATCTTCCAGGTTGTAGGTTCTATAGAAAAGGACTTTCAGTGTCCAAAGTCATTTAAACAGAGTTTGCCGAAGGGGAATGTTGTGGTCTAGAGGAAAACTGGTGATCGCGCGATTGTGACACGGCCGGACTACATGACCGATAAATAAGTCACAGCCAGTGACTGAGAAGAATCTGTGACTTCTCTGCATTTAGTGGTTACTACTCACCTGGGTAGTCATATGTAGAAGTCTTCTCTTTACACAGTTCATCACCCCTCACATATGTCTCTGTAGTATTAATATGGGTCAGATCTTCACCCTAAAACAAATATTTTAAAAGTCACAGACAGATGGAGAAGTCACATATACAGTGCCTTGCAAAAGTATTCGGCTCCCTTGAACTTTTCAACCTTTTCCTACATATCATGTTTCAAACATAAAGATACCAAATGTAAATTTTTGGTGAAGAATCAACAAGTGGAACACAATTGTGAAGTTGAACAAAATTTATTGGTTATTTAAAATTTTTGTGGAAATTCAAAAACTGAAAAGTGGGGCGTGCAATATATTCGGCCCCTTTATTTTCAGTTCAGCAAACTCACTCCAGAAGTTCATTGTGGATGTCTGAATGATCCATTTCTCAAAGATATCCATAAAATGTGTTGTTTAAAGTTTTACAACAAGCCACCTGGGAGACACACCAAACATGTGGAAGAAAGTGCTCTGGTCAGATGAAACCAATATCAAACTTTTTGGCAACAATGCCAAACGATATGTTTGGCGTAAAGGCAACACAGCTCATCACCCTGAACACACCATCCCCACTGTCAAACATGGTGGTGGCAGCATCATGGTTTGGGCCTGCTTTTCTTCAGCAGGGACAGGCAAGATGGTTAAAATTGATGGGAAGATGGATGGAGCCAAATAGAGGACCATTCTTGAAGAAAACCTGTTGGAGTCTGCAAAAGACCTGAGACTGGGACTGAGATTAGTCTTCCAACAAGACAATGATCCCAAACATAAAGCAAAATCTACAATGGAATGGTTCACAAATAAACATATCCAGGTGTTAGAATGGCCAAGTCAAAGTCCAGACCTCAATCCAATCGAGAATCTGTGGAAAGAGCTGAAAACTGCTGTTCACAAACGATCTCTATCAAACCTCACTGAGCTCGAGCTGTTTGCCAAGGAAGAATGGGCAAGAATTTCAGTCTCTCGATGTACAAAACTGATAGAGACATACCCCAAACGACTTGCAGCTGTAATCGCATCAAAAGGTGGCGCAAGAAAGTATTAAGTTAAAGGGGCCGAATAATATTGCACGCCCCACTTTTCAGTTTTTCAATTTCCACAAAAATTTAAAATAAACAATAAATTTCGTTCAACTTCACAATTGTGTTCCACTTGTTGTTGATTCTTCACCAAAAATTTACATTTGGTATTCTTATTTTTGAAGCATGATATGTGGGAAAAGGTTGAAAAGTTCCAGGGAGCCGAATACTTTCGCAAAGCACTGTATTATCAGCTCTAATCCTGCAATCTCCACCGTTCTGATTACACATGTTCTGTGATGTATTAAGAGAAGCATACAGTCTAGATCACGTCAAATAATTATTATCATCTACTACTCCTCTGTCAGATCTTTTCTGGAATACTGTGTCCAATTCTGGGCACTACATTTAAAAAAAAAAAACATTGAAAAGCGGGAGAAAGTTCATAGAAGAGATACCAGGATGGTGAGCAGACTGCAAAGTATTTCCTACGAGGAATGGTTAAAGGATTTGGGAATTTTTATCTTGCAAAAAAGAAGTCTAAGAGGAGAGTTAATAACTGTCTACAAATATTTGAAGGGATGTCACAGTGTAGAGGGATCATCATTTTTCTAATTTACGCATGGAAACCCGAGGAGCAACGGAATATACAGTCATATGAAAAAGTTTGGGCACCCCTATTAATCTTAAGCTTAATGTTTTATAAAAATTGTTTTTTTTGCAACAGCTATTTCAGTTTCATATATCTAATAACTGTTGGACACACTAATGTTTCTGCCTTGAAATAAGGTTTATTGTACTAACAGAAAATGTGCAATCTGCATTCAAACAAAATTTGACAGGTGCATAAGTATGGCCACCCTTATCATTTTCTTGTTTTAAATACTCCTACCTACTTTTTACTGACTTACTAAAGCACTTTTTTTGGTTTTGTAACCTCATTGAGCTTTGAACTTCATAGCTAGGTGTATGCAATCATGAGAAAAGCTACTTAAAGTGGCCACTTGCAAGTTGTTCTCCTGTTTGAATCTCATCTGAAGAGTGGCATCATGGGCTCCTCAAAACAACTGTCAAATGATCTGAAAACAAAGATTATTCAACATAGTTGTTCAGGGGAAGGATAAAAAAAGCTGTCTCAGAGGTTTAACCTGTCAATTTCCACTGTGAGGAACATAGTAAGGAAATGGAAGAACACAGGTACAGTTCTTGTTATGGCCAGAAGTGGCAGGCCAAGAAAAACATCAGAAAGGCAGAGAAGAAGAATGGTGAGATCAGTCAAGAACAATCCTCAGACCACCTCCAGAGAGCTGCAGCATCAACTTGCTGCAGATGGTGTCACTGTGCATCGGTCAACTATACAAGCTGTATGGGAGAGTGATGCGAAAGAAGCTGTTTCTGCAAGCACGCCACAAACAGAGACGGCTGAGGTATGCAAAAGCACATTTGGAGAAGCCAATTTCTTTTTGGAAAAAGGTCCTGTGGACTCATGAAACCAAGATTGAGTTGTTTGGTAATACAAAAAGGCGTTATGCACGGCGGCAAAAAAACACAGTGCGTTGTATAGTTGACCGATGCACAGTGACACCATCTGCAGCAAGTTGATGCTGCAGCTCTCTGGAGATGGTCTGAGGATTGTCCTTGACTGATCTCACCATTCTTCTTCTCTGCCTTTCTGATGTTTTTCTTGGCCTGCCACTTCTGGCCTTAACAAGAACTGTACCTGTGTTCTTCCATTTCCTTACTATGCTCCTCACAGTGGAAATTGACAGGTTAAATCTCTGAGACAGCTTTTTGTATCCTTCCCCTGAACAACTATGTTGAATAATTTTTGTTTTCAGATCATTTGACAGTTGTTTTGAGGAGCCCATGATGCCACTCTTCAGAGGAGATTCAAACAGGAGAACAACTTGCAAGTGGCCACTTTAAGTAGCTTTTCTCATGATTGCATACACCTGGCTATGAAGTTCAAAGCTCAATGAGGTTACAAAACCAAAAAAAGTGCTTTAGTAAGTCAGTAAAAAGTAGGTAGGAGTATTTAAAACAAGAAAATGATAAGGGTGCCCATACTTATGCACCTGTCAAATTTTGTTTGAATGCAGATTGCACATTTTCTGTTAGTACAATAAACCTCATTTCAAGGCAGAAACATTACTGTGTCCAACAGTTATTAGATATATGAAACTGAAATAGCTGTTGCAAAAAAAACAATTTTTATAAAACATTAAGCTTAAGATTAATAGGGGCGTCCAAACTTTTTCATATGACTGTAACTGAAACTATGATTCTAAGTATAAAACATATAATACTAGTGGATAAAACAAGACTGGACACAAGACCTTCACAGACGGGGAGATCTCATGACACCTTTTCTCCATCTACCTGATGATCCTGGGGAACATCGGGATCTTTTTGTTTATAGTCCTGTGGAAGAAGTGGATGCGGACATCTCTCTGGTGTTGTTGTCTTAGTGGATAGAACTGGAGGAAACACATACAGGTACTGAATTTATTCTTTACATACAGATAATTATATTCCGTGTGCATGTAGTCCTATCTATTACCTGGTGATGTGAGCGGCTGGGAAACCTCCATCATGACATCCTTGCACAGATGTTTGTGTCCTTCTAAATACTCCCACTCCTCCATGGAGAAATAGACAGCGACATCCTGACACCTTATAGGAACCTGACACATACAATGATACCGTCATCCCCCTGATTCCTTCATAGCGTTACTGTATAATGTCCCAGCATTCCCAGCAGTGTCACCTCTCCAGTCAGCAGCTCAATCATCTTGTAGGTGAGTTCTAGGATCTTCTGGTCATTGATGTCCTCATGTATCAGGGGGTGAGGTGGAGGCCCCGTGATTGGGCTCAGGGGTCTTCCCCATCCCTCAGACAAAGGGTTATGACAGCGCTCACTAGAGGTCTTCTTCACTACTGTGTAATCCTGGTTATGGAAAGACACATTGATAAATCTCACTACTTACATTTCCAGAGTCCTCACCTCTCCAGTTCTGTCCATCTGTTGTTCCCACAGATAAGAATGATGTAATGTGAAGTCATCAGAATATCTCACCTCTCCAGTAAGCCGGAAGAGGATCTCTAGGGTGAGTTGTAATATCCTTTCCGCCATCTTGTCTCTGTCCAAATCCATCTTTGATGGGTAATTCAGAAAAATTCTCTTATATGGAAGATCTTCACTGAGAGGATCCGATATTGTAGAGACCTGAATGAGAAGAAGATGAGCTGATGTAACATCATAAAAATCCTGTGTAACAATACAATTACTAGAGATAACAAGGGAAACATATGAGATTTATTATTTTACAGTATTTAGTTTTCTTCTTTCCATCTACTAATAAAACCTATATATTTAGGCCACAGACAACAAGCAGTTTCTTCCTCGGAGTCGGCAGCTGAATCCGTTCCTCATAGACTCATCTTCCATAACGCTAATTCTCGTCTCATTTACCGACACTGGAATCGGCATTAGCAATACTGCAGGAGATATTCATTACACGTGACATGAGAAATAACTACTTCACGATGAGGACGACATCTTCATCTTCTACTACAGCTCTAGAAACATATTTGTCCAGAGTCCATCACTGACTCCATCACCACCGGCCGTCTATATGAATGTTTCCCGTCTTCCCCGCACTGTAATCTTCTATCAAGTTAGATCTCATGTCTGATTCACACACAGAAGTTTGAGGCTTTTATAAAAGCTTTTTTGTTTCCACAAACACCGAGGACAGAAATTATCTGATCCCAAAGTCTCCATGTACAGTGTTTAATAGGGTTTATTTCTGGCCTTAGGCTTTTCTAAATTACAAGAAAAACACCAGGAAAAAAAAGTAGATATTAAAATGTAAAAAGGGAATAATGTAAAAAAAAAACCTTTAACATTTGTTTTTAAACATTTTTTTAAATTCTTTTGGGCACCAGAACATAGATGTACACCGGTGCGGCTACAACAAAAGCCCTGGCAGTTTATCCACTTGCTGCTGCCAAAGGCAAACATGTCATCTAGGAAGGTGTGACACAGTTCAGCTGAATGCCCTCCACACCCAAGTACTCGATAGTATGGGGCGACCTAGTTACTACGATACTTACATACCTAATAATGGTGTCTGGGCTGCAATGTACGAAGGTCTATTGGGCCGAGCCAGAGGCAGCGTCCAATAAGTTACCTATTATTGCCCCATACACATTAGACTAAAGTTCCATGAAAGCACTGATTTCGGGGGTTTTGGCGACTATATAATGTATTTTGGGGCCTCCTGACAGATGATGTCATAGCAGAGAAGGATCTGGCATCCTGAATTTCAGAGGATAATCTGTTTGTTCTTCCTGTAGATAATCCTCCTCTAGAGGAGTCTGGAGGCGACTCTCTCATACAGACCACAGGAAAGCTGGAATATATGTGTGTATGGGGAGTCGGGAGAGATGGCCGTCTGCCAAATGACCGTTCAGCCAACACTTATCTCATGTGTATGGGGCCGTTAGTATTACACTGACAGGCAGTGATGATACACGGCACTACAGTAGTACAGGTCATCACCGGAGCCATCAGAGGCTTGTAGTATGATTGCACTAATCAGAGTTGTTTAAAAAGGTTTAAAGTAAAAAAAAATCACACTTTTTGGCAACAAGAAATATCCGTTACTATAGGGAAAACTGAGTCACTGCACAATGTTAGTTGAGTCTTGCCCATAACAACTTTATTATACTCTATTATCCTATACACAGTGGAGTAGATAGAAATCACAGGTCCTACAGCAATAGCTTTTATTGGAACCCCCAACTTAAAGGGAAAAAGATGCACAGAGATAGATAGATATATATATTTGTCGGAGTCATAGCTCCCGACTCAGAAGGCATATTGCCTTTGTCAATTTAAGTCTGCAAATAGACAAAAAGACTGTATTTCTCACTTACTAATCCCGATCTGACTCATCACCAGGAAATTTTGCCCCTAGTGACCCAGGTAACTCAGAATGAGGTCTCCCACACAGTATGATGGACCCCACACAATATGTTGGTCCAAACAGCACCTCACACAGTATTATGGTAACCACAGCCTGCTACACAATTTAAGGACTGCCACACAGTATGGGGATTGCTGTACTGTGGGAACATTATACAGTGCATGGAGGGATGATGGTACTTTGGTAGCATTGTACTGTGTGTAGGGAGATAGCGGTACTATGGGGACAGTATACTGTGTGGAGGAAACGCGGATATTACTTACCAGTAATGTGTTTTTTTCGTAACCCATGACGGCACCACGAGAGAGGGAATCCGCCCTTCAAGGACAGGAAACCTTCAAGATAAAAAGGGCTGCTCCTCTCTCTGCATCAGTTGGTTTACAGAGCACGGGAGGAAACTTCAAGGTTAGTGTACACATATAAATCATATACTCGTAATCCTATTAATTCTTGATTACCAGCACCCAGAAGGAGTGCATGAACCAAAACAAAGATCCATCGAACCAAAAAGAGTGATTACAAAGGGAGCGAATATAAGGGTGCCATCATGGGTTATGAAAAAACACATTACCAGTAAGTAATATTCGTGTTTTTCAGTCATTCATGACGGCACCACAAGAGAATTTCAGAGACTTATATTCTTAGGGAGGGACCACAGCCTGTAGAACCCTTCTCTCGAATGTGACATCAGAGGAGGCAGACAGATCCAGCCTATAGTGTTTAAAGGTTTATGGAGAGGACCAAGTGGCCTCCTCCGAATGTGACGTCAGAGGAAGCAGACAGATCCAGCCTATAGTGTTTAATGAAGGTGGATAGAGAGGATCAAGTGGCCTCCTTAAAAATCTGGTAGAGGGAGACATCTGCTTTCTCCACCCAGGACGTCACCATGGCTCTTGTAGAATGGGCTTTCAGACCTTCAGAAATGGCCCTACCTGCACTAACATGAGCTAGTTTGATAGCCTCTCTAACTCATCTCGTTATGGTTCGTTTAGACACTTTAACACCCTTCCTAGCCCCTTGAAAGGATACAAACAGGGCCCTCTGTCTCCTCCAGGGGTTCTGTCACCTCTAGATATCGCAGTAAGCACCTCCTAACGTCTAGGGTGTGCCGCTTTTCCTCCTTTTGGTTGCTGGGGTTAGAACAAAAAGATGGCAATACTATTTCCTGAGCCCTGTTAAATTTTGTAATCACCATGACCTGAGTGTAAGGAGGGTCTGCTGACAAAGCCTGTATGTCACTTAATCTGCCGGCTGATGTAAGTGCCACCAGCTGGGATGTCTTTAAAGAGATTACTTTCTTTGAAATGGAGAGCAATGGTTCAAAGGGGCTCTCCATTAACTCGGTTAATACTAAATTCAGATCCCATAAAGAGCTTCTACAGGACGGAACCGACCAGGCCTTAATAAATTGAGAAACCCATCTAGTACTCGCTAGGTCATAATTGAAAAGAACCCTTGGGGCCGAGACCTGCACTTTAAGGGTAATAACAGAAAGGCCAAGCTCTAGCCCCTTCTGGAGGAACTCCAGTATAGATGTTAATGGGAGTTCTTCCCATTCTGCCCCTGAAAAGGATAGGAACTTTTTCCAGATCATCCTGTAGATATTAGTGGTCACTGGCTTCCTGCTACAAAGCAGGGTAGAAACTAACCTAGCCGAGAACCCTTTTCTTTCTAAGAATGACCTCTCAAATTTCAGGCTGTTAAATGCAGCCCGGACATCTGAGAATGTAGAAACGGCCCCTGGGATAGAAGATCCTGATCCTCCGGAAGTACCCACGGATCCGATACTTACATCGTCCTTAGCCAGTAAAACCAAGGTCTCTTTAGCCAAAACGGGGCTATCAGGAAAATTCTGTCTCTGTCTTTCCTGATCTTCCTCAAGACTGACGGGATGAGGCACACCAGGGGAAAGGCATAAAGTAGACCGGAGGTCAATTCCATCCTGAAGGCATCTACCATGAGGGTTGTCTGCTGGACTCAGAGAACAGAATTTTTGGACATTCCTGTTGTACTTTGAGGTGAAAAGATCTAGGCAGACCCCACAATCTGATTGAACACCGTATCCATCAGGGACCATTTTCCCTGACTTAGCTGACCGCGACTTAGGAGGTCGGCCTTGATATTCTCTGACCCTCTGATATGCAGGGCTGATAATGAGAGATGTTTTTCTGCCAGTAAAAATACCCGCTCTGCAACTGACATTAACAACCGGGAATGAGTGTTCCACTGGTGATTTATATAAGCCACCGTGGTCCGGTTGTTGGAGAGCATTCTCACATGGTGGCCCTGCAGAAAAGGTAACAGTCCTTTTAATGCTTCTCCACGTGAGGAGCTCCCAGTTGTTTAACAAGAGTAACCACTCCTCCTGCGACCAGGTCTCTTTTAGCCAGTGGACATCTAGGTGGGCTCCCCACCCCCAGTGGCTGGCATCCATTGTGACTACTCTGGATATCTCATTCACCCAGGGAACTCCCCTGGGCGTTGAATCGATCCCTAGCCACCACCGGAGGGAAAGGATTGCTGTCTCTGGATTATCTTGTCTTCCAATCGCCCCCTCAAGACTGCCTCATTCTCCAAGACACACCACTGAAGACTTCATGTGTGGTACTCGGCCCATTTGACTGCTGGTATACAAGCGGATAGAGATCCCAACAAGGACATTGCTCTTCTGAGAGACATTTGTGGACCTGCTGCAGCTGATGAGATAAGGCTTTTGATGTTTCTTTTCTTTTCTTCCAGGAGGCGGCATTACTGTCTTATCGAGTCTATCACTAGACCCAGAAAGACCTGTGATGTTACTGGTTCTAAACTGGATTTTTTTCAAGATCAGGGGCCACCCCAGCGACTCTAAAGCCTCTCTGACTATTTTGACGCATTCCTGGCACTGGAGAAAGGAATCCCACACAATCAGAAAATCGTCTAGATATGGTATGACCAATATGTTCTCCTGGAGATGAGCTGTCACTTCCGAAATTAGTTTTGTAAATATCCGGGGGGCTATCACTAGCCCAAAGGGAAGAGCCCTGCACTGTAAGTATCTGATTTGCGAATTAATCTGTTCTCCAACTCTGAGGAATCTGCAATGTTGTTTGTGAATAGGTACATGGTAATAGGCATCCTTGAGGTCCAGGACTGCCATGTAACAGCCTAACCTTCAGGGACCTGGTCGTGCATGTGGCTGCGATGGCCGGTCTCAGGGCCCCTGCTGAGGACTTCCAGGCCATCTAAAGGAAGCTGTCAGTCTTCCTGTCCAATGACTCTTTTAATGACCACAAGTTCTCAAATGGGAGGGAAAATCTCCTAGAAATCTTGGATACTACCACGTCTACCTTTGGGGCTTTATCCCACAAACAGCATGCTTACCCTTCAAAGGGGTACTTCCTTTTAAGAGAAGCCAAACCTTGTCCCTTTCTATCTGATCTTTCGCACTCCCATTTAATGAGATTCTGTACCAGGAACGATGTAAATGGGACCAGGGATTCCCAGCCAGTCTCCCATGTGGGTATTTGCCCAGCCACTGGCCTGGCGAGGCTGCTGGGGCGCATCCTCCTTTCTCTCATGAGGACATGACAGGCGTCTTTTCTCTGGCTGCTAGGGCAACTCCTGTTGCTCCTGCTGACATGGTGGCTGTAGCTGCTCAGGCGATTGCTGAGCTTCCATCCTGATGCTACCATCTGCCTGCCGGTGGTCCCCTTTCATACTCACATGGGACTGCAGATGGAGGAAGCCCTGCAGCCCCTACAGGTGAGGCACCGGCGCAGCTTGTCGGCTTTTCTTCACCGGGCACGCCTATGCATCTGGGCAGCAAATCATGGAGGCACCGCACACCAGTGCCTAGCACATAGCAGTTCAGGGAGGGCACCCCACGGGGACCTCCGAGGCGCTACCGGTACCTAGTGATGGCCGCAGCAGACCCATGCCTGACAAACCCTGACCATCCCGGGACGTGGCATCCACGTCTATCTTCACTGTCGATCTTACTGAAGGTTTCCCATCAAGGACAGGAAACCAACTGATGCAGAGAGAGGAGCCACCCTTTTTATCTTGAAGGTTTCCGGTCCTTGAAGGGCAGATCCTCTCGTGGTGCTGTTATGGGTGACTGAAAAATGACAGTACTGTGGGAGCATTATACTGTGCATGGTGTAATGGCTGTACTGTGGGAAGGATATTCTGTGTGTGGGGGAATGGCAGTATTGTGGGAATATTATACTGTGAGGAGGGAATGATGATACTGTGTGTGGGGGTATGGCGTTGCCATGGGAACATTATACTGTGTGTGGTGGGATGGTGGTAATGTGGAAATATTATACTGTGTGGATGGAATGGTGGTACTGTAAGAAGAATATACTGTGTGTGGTGAATTTGTGGTACTATAAGAACATTATACTGTGTGGATGGAATGGTGGCACTGTAAGAAGATTATACTGTGTGTGGTGGATTTGTGGTACTATGAGAACATTATACTGTGTGGGGGGATGATGGTACTGTGGGAATATTATACTATGTGGAGGGAATGGTGGTAGCATGAAAATATCTTTTGTGTGAAATGACATCACTGTTTGAACATTATACTGTGTGAATGGCATCATACATACTGCATAATGGGTTTTAAAAAGGTGTGCCATAGGAAGCGGGAATTCTCAGCAATGTGCGGCATTTGTACAAGAAGACTGCCATCTGCCATCCAGGCAGGACTTTGGGGTATCAATAGGAAGAGGGAGAGTTTCAGCAAGGAAGAGTCTAGATGGTACCTTGGTGATGCAGTTTCTTGATATATAGTGGGTACGGAAAGTATTCAGACCCTTTTAAAGGCTTCTTGGGAATGATGCAACAAGTTTTTCACACCTGGACTTGGGGATCCTATGCCATTCTGCCTTGCAGATCCTCTCCAGTTCCATCAGCTTGGATGGTGATGGACAACCATTTTCAGGTCTCTACAGAGATGCTCAATTTGGTTTAGGTCAGGGCTCTGGCTGGGCTAGTCAAGAATGGTCACAGAGTTGTTCTGAAGCCACTCATTTGTTATTCTAGATGTGTGCTTAGGGTCATTGTCTTGTTGGAAGGTGAACCTTCTGCCAAGTCTGAGGTCCATAGCACTCTGGAAGAGGTTTTCATCCAGGATATATCTGTACTTGGCCGCATTCATGTTTCCTTCAATGACAACCAGTCATCCTATCCTTGCAGATGAAAAACACCCGCATAGCATGATGCTGCCACCATCATGTTTCACTGTTGGGATTGTATTGGGCAGGTGATGAGCAGTGCCTGGTTTACTCCACACATACCACTTAGAATTCTCACCAAAAAAGATATATCTTAAGGAGGATCACAAGGAAATGGACAGCATGTGACTTAAATTTGAGTGTCTGAGCAAAGGGTCTGAACACTTATGACCATGTGATACTTCAGTTTTTCTTTTTTTATTAATTTTGCAATTTCTAAATTTCTGGGGTTTTTTTCCAGTCAAGATGGGGTGCAGCGTGTACATTAATTAAAAAAAGAACTTTTTGAATATACTAAATGGCTGCAATGAAACAAAGAGTGAAAAATGTAAAGGGGTCTGAATACTTTCCTTACCCACTGTAAAAGGCCAGTACAAAAAAAGGTGCAAATTTGGCGGCACACAAAGAATGGCAGGATGTATGTAGGGGAAGAAACTGAGGCCGAGGTACCAGGCCATGGTAAAATGCCCAAGGCAGCAGGTTGTGGCATGCCGGGAAGCAGAACCCAGGCGACACCAGATGAGTCCCAGAATCCAGGCTACGCCATTCAAGGCCTGAGAACCAGACCTGCGCCAGTCAAAACCCGGAGTACATACTACTCCAGGCAACAGCTGAGTCCCAGCCCTCACTACTTCAGGTACGAGAGACATCCTCCTTTGGTCAAGCCCTGAAGATCCGAGAGGATATTCTGCTCGGGAGTATACGCCTGCAATGAAGAGCAGGAGGCACGAGTGAGCTGGGCCTTTGCTTCCAGCACTGACGTACAGAATAGGGGTTGGTCAGGGATAGTACAACAGTCAAGACAGGGGCAGGTTGAACTGAAGGCAGGTCAGCGAGCCTTAATAGACTTTATCAGGAGGACATGTGGCCTAGCGGTAAGAACCGGAGACTTCAACTATGACCTGTGTTCGTAGAAGAAGTAGTGTTGAGGCCTGTATGTGTTGGGACATCACCCTTGTCAGTAGCTAAAGTAACATACGGTTAGAGGCTGTTATTACAGTGAGAGTGAGCTGGAGAATTCATTGTATTTATGATATTGTATATTTCACCTCATAATCACCATGTTTTGCATTATATACTGTTGCTGTAGGGATCACAGTTCCGTCACATCAGGGAAATAATGATATTAGTTACTTCTGCCTTGTGTTTGTGTGTTGTATCTGGTCACACCATACAGGGATATAATGGGGGCATTACACTGTGTGGGGGGATGGCAGTACTGTGGGAACATTATACCATGTGGGGGCATGGCGGTACTGTGAGGTTATACCGTGTGGGGGATGACGGTACTGTGGGAACATTATACTGCATGGGGGGATGGCAGTACTGTGGGAACATTATACTGTGTCGGGTGATGACAGTACTGTGGGAACATTATACTGTGTTTGTGTGATGGAATGATGGTACTGTGAAAACATTATACTGTGTGGGGAGGATGGCAGTACTGTGAGAACATTATACTATGTGGGGGATGGCAGCACTGTGAGAACATTATACTGTGTGTGGGGGGATGACAGTACTGTGAGAACATTATACTGTGTGTGGGGATGGTGGTAATGTGAGAACATTATACTGTGTGTGGGAAATGACGGTACTATGGGAACATTATACTGTGTGGGGTGATGACGGTACTGTGGGAACATTACATTGTGTGTGGGGGTATGGCGATACTGTGGGAACCTAATACTGTGTGAGGGAGATGGCGGTACTGTGGGAACATTACACTGTGTGGGGTGATGACGGTACTGTGGGAACATCACATTGTGTGTGGGGGTATGACGGTACTGTGGGATCATTATACTTGTGGGGTATACCATACATATTGCATAAGAGGCATAATGGGGGCATTACACTGTGTTGAGGCCAAGAAAGGGGCCCTGTACTATGAGAACAATCCATTTCCTCCCTTCCTGTCTTCCATAGTTTGGTTGTATGTATCTATTAGGCCTCTTTCACACTTCCATCTTTCTGTTTCCGTCACAATGCATAGTTTTGTGAAATAAATGGATCCAGCGAATTTGCCTGCTGGATCCGTCTTTTTCTCATAGATTTGTATTAGCGACGGATGGCCACACGTTTCGTCCGTCGTCGCTGGATCCGTCAGAATTTCTTTATCCGTCGTCTGGAAAAAACGTCCAAAGAAACGTTTTTTGTCTGCATCGAAAAAGCATACAACGACGGATCCTGTGTCGTCCATCGTTGGCTAGAATTGAACCCTATGGGATCCGTCACTGTCCACCAAATGACGGAATCCAGCGACGGATTCCGTTTTTACACTGAGCATGCCTGGAAGAATTTCTATACCTTTAATTTAACCCATTTTTCCTGCAGCTGCTGCATCGACGGATCCGTCAAAAAACAGGATCCAGTGCTTTCGTATTCTACAATCTGCACAGGATCCGTCTTTTCAACACTTTGGCGGATTGTGACTGATTCTAAAAGATGGAAGTGTGAAAGAGGCCTTACAGGAAACAGAACAAAAAAGCTATGATTCTTATAAAGTGGCAACAAAAGCCCCAAAAGAGTCTCAGTGCTGAAGGGGTTAATGTCCCCCGCGCTCAGTAATGGGGAATCTCCAGCACCTACCTCCACCTGCAGAGCCGCACACCACATATATGGCCGCTCTGTGCGCACAGGACCTGTGATGAGGTCACAGGAGGGGAGGAGTCAGGGGTCACATGATCAGGGGCCTCAGGGAATGATATCCGCAGTGCAGACCCTACATGGAAACTTCTCCTCAGTCAGTGACATTCCCGCCATTATTTCCCCTCACTACTGGCACAATTACCCCGCGCCGCCTTCTCTACACAGTGTTATGTGTGGAATGTAACGTGTGATTTCTCTGCTTGGAGACAAATAGACCCCACACATGAGGGAATTATTAGCCCCAATTTTTTTTATTTTCACAATGGTAACCGGACGTCTACTATATGGCGACATATTTCTCTTGACTTATTGTATTTTATTATAGTGGTAACATTTCTTTGATATGACTTGTGTTTATTTGTGAAAAAAATCAGAAATTTGCTGAAAATTTTGAAAATGATCAAATTTTTCACTTTTATTTTTCACTCAGAGAGCTATGTCACACAAGATAGTTAATAAATATAATTTCCCATTTGTCTACTTTACATAATTTTTTTTTTTGTTAGGATGTTATAAGCGTTAAGGCTATGTGCACACGTCTGGAATTGCCACGGGAAAAACGCATGCTGAATTGGCATGCATATTCCCGCTAAACACTAGCGTTTTACAAGCGACCTGTAGCATCGCTTGGAAAACTGATTGACAGGTTGGTCACACTTGTCAAACATAGAAAAATATTTAGAACTAGCTGTACTACACGGCTTCGCCCGGGGTAATAACTGCTGTTAGCAAAATAGAATGTGTTAACAAAAATTTATTCTGCACAAAAAAAAACACAAAACAAATAGATAGAAATGTAATTATTAAAAGGCAAAAACTAAGCTAATAGAAGCATTTTACAACATATATTTCAACACCAGAGATATTCCACACAGATTTAACTAAATTGGCCAAGTAATGTGAAGTAATCTTCTACTACTTATTCGAGAGCCTTTTGATAAACAGCATTCTTAGTTTTTCCTTCAGGTGCAAAGACAAACAGATTTTTGGCTGTTCCAACTCTTGAACAGGCCACATAAAGTTGACCATGAGAAAAGCATGGAGATTGTAAATCTAAGCTAGCTGAAGAGCCCGGCGTTGCCTGGGCATAGTAAATATCTGTGGTTAGTTATAGCACCTCACTTCTCTTATTTTCCCATCACGCCTCTCATTTTCCCCATCACATCTTTCATTTTCCCCCTCACACCTCTCATTTTCTCCCTCACACCTCTCATTTTCCCCCTCACTCCTCTTATTTTCCACCTCACTCCTCTCATTCCCCCCTAACACTTGTCATTTCGACCTCACATCTGTCATTTTCCGATCACTCCACTATTTTCCCTCACTCCTCTCATTTTCCACTCACACCTTTTCATTTTCACCTCACACCTCTCATTTTCACCTCAGTATATACATGTTTGTCATCTCCCTTATATATAGTATACACCTGTATTTCATCTCCTGTATATAGTATATACCTGTATGTCATCTCCCCTGTATATAGTATATACCTGCTGTGTGTCATCTCCCCTGTATATAGTATATATCTGTGTGTCATCTCCTCCTGTATATAGTATATACCTGTATGTCATCTCCTCCTATACATAGCATATACCTGTATGTCATCTCCTCCTGTATATACTATATACCTGTAGGTAATCTGCTCCTGTATATAGTATATACCTGTGTGTCATCTCCTTCTGTATATAGTATATACCTGCATGTCATCTCCTGCTGTATGTAGTATGTACCTGTATGTCATCTCCTCCTCTATATAGTATATACCTGTGTGTCATCTCTCCTGTATATAGTATATATCTGTGTGTCATCTCCTCCTGCATATAGTATATACCTGTGTGTCATCTCCCCTGTAAATAGTATATACCTGTGTGTCATCTCCTGTATATAGTATATATCTGTATGTCATCTCCTCCTGTATTAGACCTCGTTCACACGTTATTTGGTCAGTATTTTTACCTCAGTATTTGTAAGCTAAATTGGCAGCCTGATAAATCCCCAGCCAACAGTAAGCCCACCCCCTGGCAGTATATATTAGCTCACACATACACATAATAGACAGGTCATGTGACTGACAGCTGCCGGATTCCTATATGGCACATTTGTTGCTCTTGTAGTTTGTCAGCTTATTAATCAGATTTTTATTTTTGAAGGATAATACCAGACTTGTGTGTGTTTTAGGGCGAGTTTCGTGTGTCAAGTTGTGTGTGTTGAGTTGCGTGTGGCGACATGCATGTAGCGACTTTTGTGAGATGAGTTTTGTGTGGCGACATGCGTGTAGCAACTTTTTGTGTGTCGAGTTGCATGTGACAGGTTAGTGTAGCAAGTTGTGTGCAGCAAGTTTTGCGCATGGCGAGTTTTGCGCGTGGCGAGTTTTATGTGTGGTGCCTTTTGAGTATGTGCAAGTTTTGTGTGAGGCAACTTTTGCATGTGTTGCAACTTTTGTGCATGTGGCATTTTTTCCGCGTGTGCAAGTTTTGCGTGTGGCGAGTTTTCCATGAGGTGAGTTTTGCACGTGTGGCGAGTTTTGCATGTGGAGAGTTTTGCGCGAGGCGAGTTTTGAGCGGCGACTTTTGTGTTTCAACTTTTATGTGGCGAGGTTGGTGTATGTGTGGTGAAATGTGCGCTGGGGGTGGTATATGTGTTTGAGCACGTGGTAGTGTGTGGCGCATTTTGTGTGTGTGTTCATATCCCCGTGGTGGTGTGGTGATTATCCCATGTCGGGGCCCTACCTTAGCAACTGTACAGTATATACTCTTTGGCGCCATCGCTCTCATTCTTTAAGTCCCCCTTGTTCACATCTGGCAGCTGTTAATTTGCCTCCAACACTTTTCCTTTCATTTTTTCCCCATTATGTAGATAGGGGCAAAATTGTTTGGTGAATTGGAAAGCGCGGGGTTAAAATTTCACCTCACAACATGGCTTTGACGCTCTCAGGGTCCAGACGTGTGACTGTGCAAAATTTTGTGCCTGTAGCTGCGACGCCTCCAACACTTTTTCTTTCACTTTTTCCCCATTATGTAGCTAGGGGCAAAATTGTTTGGTGAATTGGAAAGCGCGGGGTTAAAATTTCACCTCACAACATAGCTTTGACGCTCTCGGGGTCCAGACGTGTGACTGTGCAAAATTTTGTGCCTGTAGCTGCGACGCCTCCAACACTTTTCCTTTCACTTTTTCCCCATTATGTAGATAGGGGCAAAATTGTTTGGTGAATTGGAAAGTGCGGGGTTAAAATTTCACCTCACAATATAGCCTATGACGCTCTCGGGGTCTAGACGTGTGACTGTGCAAAATTTTGTGGCTGTAGCTGCGACGGTTCAGATGCCAATCCCGGACATACATACACACATACATACACACATTCAGCTTTATATATTAGATTGAGAGTCCTCAGTGGTTGATACCTTTTAATGGCTAACTGAAAAGATGGTAACAAATTGCAAGCTTTCGAGACTACACAGGTGTCTTCATCAGGCAAAGACTAATACAAATTCTGAAGAATCACATATTTATGCACAACATAGCACAGAAAAAAAAAAAAAGGAAAAACCATGGATAAGACAGGTGACATGAAGCAGAATTACCATCAGTGATAAACAGTTATGTCCATAAATATTGTACCAGTTCTTAGATAAGGAATGTTTTATTGTCCTCTGATTGGTGTTGGTTCTGTTGTGATGACCCCACATGGTCTGAGGGGCAAGTTCCTTAGTTGATGTAAAAAGACATAAATCCATGCGACACATTCATTCCTGCAGTGAGACTGTCAAAGGTCATCATCAGTTTATATTCCCAGACTCTTCTGTCTCTCTTAGATTTGAAGTTACCTTTTAACACAAGTGACTTCATGTCCATAACGTTATGATTTGAGAGACAAAAATGTATTGCCACAGGTAGATCCATTCTTTTTTCTCTTATTGTGTGGCGGTGAGAATTCATTCTTGTTCTAAGCTTTTGCCCTGTCTCCCCCACATACAGACCCCCAGTTGGACATTTAGTACAAATAATTAGGTACACCACATTAGAAGTGACGCAGCTGAAAGTACCTGGTATCTTGTAGTCCTGATGTGAACTGGGGATCTTTATGTTGTTCATGGTCATTATAAATGGACAGGTTTTACATTTTTTCTGGTTGCAAGGAAAGGTACCTGCAGCTGTGGGAGAGGACAGGGAGTTCTTGACAATGATGCTTCTTAGATTTGGGGGCTGTCTAAAACACAGTAGTGGGGGGGTCTGGAAAAACGGATTGTAAGTGGGCATCTTTTTGTAGTAAAGGTTGTAATTTCCATGCAGCACCCCTTAGCACCTCCAGAATTGTTCTTGGATGGCAGCCCTGATTCAAAAAGGTCTTTCTGAGGCGACCAAGGTGTTCATCCTTTGGGTTGGAACATATACGATTGTATCTGATGGCTTGGCTGTGGACAATGGAGTTTTATATGTGTTTTGGATGGAATCTGTCCCATTTAAGGTATGTTGGACGGTCGATTGGCTTCTGATACAGGGATGTCTCTATTTTATTGTTCTGCAGCTAATGATGGTGTCCAAAAAGTTAATTTCAGTACAGGAGTAGTTGAGTGACAAGTCGATGGTTGGATGAAATTGATTAAACTGTTCATGGAACGTCTTTAGCTGTGGCTCAGACTCCGTCCAGATGATTAAAATGTCATCAATGTAGCGGTAGTAGGCCAGAGGCCTGATGGGACATGAGGACAAAAAGTCGCTTTCAAGCTTGGCCATGAATAGATTTGCATACTGTGGGGCCATATGCCTATGCAGCATCAATAGTAAAGAGATCTAATGCTAAAAAAAAAAAATCGTGATATTCTCACCTTCCAGCGTCCCCGGTAGTCTTCCCGCTCCTCGCGATGCTTGCGTTCCCAGTAATGCCTAGCGGCTATGACCCCAGATGATGTAGCGGTCTCGCAAGACCGCACGTCATCACAGTTCATTGCCGCAAAGCATCCTTGGAAACGCGAGCATCGCAAGGAGCGGGAAGACTACCGGGGATGCCGGAAGGTGAAAATATCATGATTTTTTTTAATTCCTTTTTTTAACAATTATATGGTTCCCAGGGCCTGGAGGAGAGTCTCCTCTCCTCCACCCTGGGTACCAACCGCACATGATCCGCTTACTTCCCGCATGGTGGGCATAGCCACATGCGGAAAGTAAGTGGATCAATGCATTCCTATGTGTGCGGAATCCCGGGCGATTCTGCACAAAGAATGAACATGCTGCGTATTTTTCTGCAATGCGATTCCGTCATGGAAAAAAACGCAGCTTGTGCACAAAAATGCGGAATGCATTCTAACAATAGGATGCCTAATCTATGCATTTTTTGTGTGGTTTTATCGCGTTCTTATAGCAAAAAACTCGAAAATTCCTGAACGTGTGCAGCACATAGCCTAAAAGTTGACCAGCAAATTCTATTATTTTTACTCACAAATTTGCAAAACCATTTTTTTAGGGACCACATCACATTTGAAATTACTTTAAGGGGCCTATATGATAGAAAATACCCAACAATGACACCATTCTAAAAACTGCACCCCTCAGGGTATGTTCCCACGGTCAGGAACCAACAGCGCTTTGGACGCACCACGTCTGCTCCGTCCAAAGCGCTGCCGGATTTTGAACGCAGGTGATTTCGCATGTGATCATTGAACCGTGTGGAATCACCACACCCTATACACTGTAACGGGGACATTTATCTTGCGGAGACTGAGCATCTCTGCAAGATAAATTTACATGCTGCAGTCTGGAAAGATGTGCTGCATGTGCATCTCCGCAGGGAAGCCGTGAGTGCCGGTGTACGCATAGTGTAGGTGGGGTTTCTTGAAATCCATCCACTATGCTGTAACATCTGGACGCTGCGGATGTATGCAGCGCCCAACCTGCAGCATTTACTAACAGTGGAAACATACCCTTAAGGTTCTCAAAACCACATTCAAAAAGTTTATTAACCCTTCAGGTGTTTCACAGGGATAAGTGGAACATGGAAGAAATGAACATTTAACTTTTTTTCACAAAAATTTTACATTAGACACCATTTTTTTACATTTTCACAAGGGTACCAGGAGAATACGAAATGCAAAATTTGATGTGCATTTTCTCCTGAGCATGCCATATATTGAGGAAAAGTACTGCTTGGGCGTACGGCAGATGTCGGAAAGGAAGGAGCACTATTTTACTTTTTAATCCAAAAAAATTGCTGGAATCATTAGCAGACACTGTGTCATGTTTGGAGAGCCCCTGAAGTGCCCAAGGAGTGGTAAACCCCTCAAGTGACCCCATTTTGGAAACTAGACCTCTCAAACAATTATCTAGATGTATGGTGAGCACCTTAAACCCCCAGGTGATTCATAGAAGTTTATAACATTGAGCAATGAAAATTTTAAAAACAATCACATTTTCCCAACAAAAATAATTTTTTTGACCCATTTTTTTTTATTTTTACAAGGTTAACAGGAGAAAATGAACCTCAACATTGGTTTTCAATTTCTCCTGATTTGTGATGGGCAAACCCCTAGATGTTCAAGGTTCAGTTTTTTCTGCTTTGCAGAGTTTGTTGGACATAGAGCATGTCACTTCTTTCAGCGTTTTTTCATCATTTTTCACCCATTGACTTGAATGGGTGGTGAAAAAACTCTGCAAATACGCTAGGTTGACTTTTCTTGCAGCGTATGTGCTGTAGAAGTCAAGGACAGCCGGGTGTGATGTCACATTCGGCTCTGCTACCTCTAGATGGCAGGCTGCATGATGCATCCTGTCATCCAGCAGTGGACCCCCCATTAGTGGTTGACATGCTGTCATACGTATGACAGCGCAGCAAACACCGCTTCTGATCAGCAGGGAAATCATCCCCGCCGGTCAGAAAGCCATGGCTCCCCGCTGTCATAAGACAGTGGGGAGCGATCAGCTGTGATCGGAGGTGTAAACTCACCTCAGATCACTGGTGTCAGCTGAAGGGACTATTGCTCCCATCTTCTGACACCTACAGCCGCTAATTACAGTGACAGCAGGAGCAGCGTATGGTAGTTTTCATCTGCCGCTCCTGCGCTATAAATAATTATAAAAAAATGCTGTGGGTTCCTCCCTAATTTTGATAACCAGCTAGACAAAGCTCACAGCTGCAACCCCCAGCTGTCAGCTTCAGCAAGGCTAGTTATCAAGAATCGAGGGGTCCTCACACTTTTTTTTTAAATTATTTAAATAAATAATTTAAAACAACGGCGTGGAGTCCCCCCCATTTTTGACAACCAGCCTTGCTAAAGCTCACAGCTGGGGGCTGGTATTCTCAGGCTGGTAAGGGGCCATTGATATTGGCTCCCCCAGACTAAAGGTACCTTCACACGAAACGACATTATAACGATATCGCTAGCAATCCGTGACGTTGCAGCGTCCTCGCTAGCGATATCGTTTCGTTTGACACGCAGCAGCGATCAGGATCCTGCTGTGATGTCGCTGGTCGCTGAATAAAGTCCAGAACTTTATTTGGTCGTCCGATCGCTGTGTATCGTTGTGTTTGAAAGCAAAAGCAACGATACCAGCGATATTTTACACTGGTAACCAGGGTAAACATCGGGTTACTAAGCGCAGGGCCGCGCTTAGTTACCCGATGTTTACCCTGGTTACTAGCGTAAAATGTAAAAAAAACAAACAGCACATACTCACATTGCGTCCCCTGCAGTCTGCTTCCTCCTCTGACTCAGCGCCGCAAAGTGAAAGTGAAAGCAGCACAGCGGTGACGTCACCGCTCTGCTCTCACTGTACGGCGCTCAGTCAGTCAGGAAGTGGACGCAGGGGGACGTGAATGTAAGTATGTGCTGTTTGTTTTTTTTAGATTTTACGCTGGTAACCAGGGTAAACATCGGGTTACTAAGCGCGGCCCTGCGCTTAGTTACCCGATGTTTACCCTGGTTACCAGGGGACCTCGGCATAGTTGATCGCTGGAGAGCGGTCTGTGTGACAGCTCTCCAGCGACCAAACAGCGACGCTGCAGCGATCGACATCGTTGTCGCTATCGCTGCAGCGTCGCTTCGTGTGAAGGTACCTTAAGAATAGCAGTCCACAGCTGCCCAGAAAAGGTGCATCTATTAGATGCGCCAATTCTGGCACTTTGCCCAGCTCTTCCCACGTGCCCTCTAGTGGTGGAAAACGGGGTAATAAGGGGTTAATGTCACCTTGCTATTGTAAGGTGACATTAAGCCGGCTTAGTAATGGAGAGGCGTCAATAAGACACCTATCCATTACTAATCTTATAGTAATTAAATGGTTAAACACACACACATGCAGAAAAAAGTCTTTTAGTGAAATAAAACACCACACAGTTTTGACCATATTTTTATTGTTCTACCATTCCAAGCGAAACCCTCGATCTTCTGTAATAAAAATAAAATAAAAAAAGCAAAAGTATACTCCTTGTTCTGTCGTAGTCCAATGTAACGAGTGTCCCATGCAGTATCTGGGGGAGATAAAGCTTACAACCGGGAGCGCTGCTAATGGGACCGCTGCTAATGCGACCGCTCCTGGCTGTAAAGGCCCCGTCACACATAGCGAGATCGCTAGCGAGATCGCTGCTGAGTCACAAGTTTTGTGAAGCAACAGCGACCTCAGTAACGATCTCGCTATGTGTGACACGTACCAGCGACCAGGCCCCTGCTGTGAGATCACTGGTCGTGTCGGAATGGCCTGGACCGTTTTTTGGTCGTTGAGGTCCCGCTGACATCGCTGAATCAGTGTGTGTGACACCGATCCAGCGATGTCTTCACTGGTAACCAGGGTAAACATCGGGTTACTAAGCGCAGGGCCGCGCTTAGTAACCCGATGTTTACCCTGGTTACCAGCATAAATGTAAAAAAAAAAAAAACAGTACATACTCACCATCTGATGTCCGTCAGGTCCCTTGCCGTCTGCTTCCCACACTGACTGAGCACCGCAAAGTGAAAGTGAAAGTACAGCACAGCGGTGACGTCACCGCTGCGCTCTGCTCTCACTGTACGGCGGCACTCAGTCAGAGCAGGAAGCGGACGGCAAGGGACCTGACGGACATCAGATGGTGAGTATGTACTGTTTGTTTTTTTTGGTAACCAGGGTAAACATCGGGTTACTAAGCGCGGCCCTGCGCTTAGTAACCCGATGTTTACCCTGGTTACCCGGGTGCTGCAGGGGGACTTCGGCATCGTTGAAGACAGTTTCAATGATGCCGAAGTCGTTCCCCTGATCGTTGGTCGCTGGAGAGAGCTGTCTGTGTGACAGCTCCCCAGCGACCACACAGCGACTTACCAACGATCACGGCCAGGTCGTATCGCTGGTCGTGATCGTTGGTAAATCGCTATGTGTGACGGGGCCTTAAGCGACTGGGGAATGAATGAGACGCAGCGGGCGCAGGCTCAGTGACTAGCGGTGACATCACCAGGGGTGAATCTAGCCACACTGCTGCCTGAGGTGAACTTCAAAACGGCGCCCCTCCAAACACATATACAGTACAGCCCCCTATAGGGCTCCCATCTCATATACAGTCCCCCCCATACATTACATGAGTGATAACTATTGTACATTCTACAATAGGTCATAAATCAGACAGTATAGTCCTCCATACAGTATTCTGGGCACCAGTGCTCCATACAGAGTAATGAGCCCCATATATTGCTCCATACAGTATAATGAGCTCCATATATTGCTCCATACAGTATTGTGTGCACCGCACAGCGCCCCATACAGAATAACATGCCCCATATATTGCTTCATACAGTATAATGAGCCCCATATATTGATCCATACAGTATAATGAGCCCCACATGATGCTCCATACTATATAATGACCACAGTGCTCCATACTGTATAATGGCCACACATGATGCTCCATACTGCATAATGGCCACACAGTGCTCCATACTGTATAATGGCCACACATGATGCTCCATACTGTATAATGGCCACACATGATGCTCCATACTGTATAATGGCCACACAAGATGCTCCATACTGTATAATGGCCACACAGTGCTCCATACTGTATAATAGCCACACATGATGCTCCATACTGTATAATGGCCACACATGATGCTCCATACTGTATAATGGCCACACAAGATGCTCCATACTGTATAATGGCCACACAGTGCTCCATACTGTATAATAGCCACACATGATGCTCCATACTGTATAATGGCCACACATGATGCTCCATACTGTATAATGGCCACACATGATGCTCCATACTGTATAATGGCCACACAAGATGCTCCATACTGTATAATGGCCACACAGTGCTCCATACTGTATAATAGCCACACATGATGCTCCATACTGTATAATGGCCACACATGATGCTCCATACTGTATAATGGCCACACAAGATGCTCCATACTGTATAATGGCCACACAGTGCTCCATACTGTATAATGGCCACACATGATGCTCCATACTGTATAATGGCCACGCAGTGCTCCATACTGTTCAATGGCCACACATAATGCTCCATACTGTATAATGGTCACACATGATGCTCCATACTGTATAATGGCCTCACATGATGCTCCATACTGTATAATGGGCCCACATGATGCTCCATACTGTATAATGGCCACACATATTTACTCCTACACACATGGCTGCGCTCCGTACACCTTGCACAGATGGCTCCACTCCGACCTCACGCGGCTCCGCTCCATACACCTCGCACACACCCAGCTCTGCTCCATACACCTCATACACACCTGGCTCCGCTCCATACACCTCATACACACCCGGCTTCACTCTGTACACCTCATACACATGGAGCTCCGCTCCGTACACTGAATACACACCCGTCTCTGCTCCGTACACCTCATACACACCCGGCTCTGCTCTGTACACCTCATACACACACGGTCCTGCCCGTACACCTCATACACATGCGGCTCCGCTCTGTACACCTCATACACACATGGCTCCGCTCCGTACACCTCATACACACGTGGCTCCGCTCCGTACACCTCATACACACACGGCTCCGCTCCGTACACCTCATACACATTCAGCTCTGCTCCATACACCTCATACACACACGGCTCCACTCCATACACCTAGTACACATTCAGCTCCGCTCAGAGGCGTAGCTAGGGTTTCAACTTAGGGGGGGGCGAAACATCTGAGTGGGCCCCTAACCAGTTAACCCTGATTACAGTTACGGTTGCGCACTCTAATTATGAATATAGTGGAAACTCAGAATATGACCGCTGTTATTGAAAATAAATCTATATACAAAAACGAACATTGATTTTACCGCCATATTGTGACGATATGCAACTTTGATGGTCGCAATACTCTGAGTGCCCCTATAACAATACAGTAATGCTTAAGTGCCCACTTAACATTTAATAATGTCCCTTAAGTTCCCTCATGTACTGCTCCATTATACACAGTATGGTGAGCTCAAAGCTTCCCTATACACAGTCTAAGGCCCCCACAGCTCCCCTATACACAGTATGATGATTCTATAACTCCCCGATACACCGTATGATGTTCTCACTGCTCCCCTACAGATAGTATGAGCCCAATGCTCCCCTTTGCACACTATAATGCTGACAGAGCTCCACTATAGAAAGTATAATGCCCCCAGAGCTCCCCTATACACAGTGTAATGGTCCAACAGCTCCCATATGCACAATATGCATTCACAGTTCCCTATACATAGTATGGTGGGTCCACATCTCCCTTATAAACAGTATGATGGGCCTGCAGCTTCCGTCAAACACTATGATGTCCCTCACAGTTCCCCCGTACACAGTATGATGGGGCCACAGCTTCCTTATACACCTTATGATGAGCCCGCAGCTCCCTTATCACAGCATGATGGACTCACAGTTCCTTATACACAGTATGATTGGCCCGCAGCTCCCTTATACACAGTATGATGGGCCCGCAGCTCCCTTATCACAGTATGATGGGCCCGCAGCTCCCTTATACACAGTATGATGGGCCCGCAGCTCCCTTATCACAGTATGATGGGCCCGCAGCTCCCTTATCACAGTATGATGGGCCCGCAGCTCCCCTATCACAGTATGATGGGCCCGCAGCTCCCTTATACACAGTATGATGGGCCCGCAGCTCCCTTATACACAGTGTGATGGGCCCGCAGCTCCCTTAGACACAGTATGATGGGCCCGCAGCTCCCGTATACACAGTATGATGGGCCCGCAGCTCCCTTATACACAGTATGATGGGCCCGCAGCTCCCTTATACACAGTATGATGGGCCCGCAGCTCCCTTATCACAGTATGATGGGCCCGCAGCTCCCGTATACACAGTATGATGGGCCCGCAGCTCCCTTATACACAGTATGATGGGCCCGCAGCTCCCTTATACACAGTATGATGGGCCCGCAGCTCCCTTATACACAGTATGATGGGCCCGCAGCTCCCTTATCACAGTATGAGGGGCCCGCAGCTCCCTTATACACAGTATGATGGGCCCACAGCTCCCCTATCACAGTATGATGGGCCCGCAGCTCCCTTATACACAGTATGATGGGCCCGCAGCTCCCTTATACACAGTATGATGGGCCCGCAGCTCCCTTATACACAGTATGATGGGCCCGCAGCTCCCGTATACACAGTATGATGGGCCCGCAGCTCCCTTATACACAGTATGATGGGCCCGCAGCTCCCTTATACACAGTATGATGGGCCCGCAGCTCCCTTATACACAGTATGATGGGCCCGCAGCTCCCTTATACACAGTATGATGGGCCCGCAGCTCCCTTAGACACAGTATGATGGGCCCGCAGCTCCCTTAGACACAGTATGATGGGCCCGCAGCTCCCTTAGACACAGTATGATGGGCCCGCAGCTCCCTTATACACAGTATGATGGGTCCGCAGCTCCCTTATACACAGTGTGATGGGCCCGCAGCTCCCTTATACACAGTGTGATGGGCCCGCAGCTCCCGTATACACAGTATGATGGGCCCGCAGCTCCCTTATACACAGTATGATGGGCCTGCAGCTCCCTTATCACAGTATGAGGGGCCCGCAGCTCCCTTATACACAGTATGATGGGCCCACAGCTCCCTTATACACAGTGTGATGGGCCCGCAGCTTCCTTATACACAGTATGATGGGCCCGCAGCTTCCTTATCACAGTATGATGTGTGCACAGCTTCCTTATACACAGTATGATGGGCCCGCAGCTTCCTTATCACAGTATGATGTGTGCACAGCTTCCTTATACACAGTATGATGGGCCCGCAGCTCCCTTATACACAGTATGATGGGCCCGCAGCTTCCTTATACACAGTATGATGGGCCTGCAGCTCCCTTATACACAGTATGATGGGCCCGCAGCTCCCTTATACACAGTATGATGGGCCCGCAGCTCCCTTATACACAGTATGATGGGCCCGCAGCTCCCTTATACAGAGTATGATGGGCCCGCAGCTCCCTGTCATGATTTGGTAGTCCGCAGTCACATAAAGTGACTGCAGACATTTATTCCAAGCCTTTATCAACTTTATAGTAATACATTTGGTATTATTACATTAATAAAGCACCACTCTAGCAGGGTTTTTTTTCCACTGCTGGAGTGGTGTTTTAAGCGCAAGTCCCCTGCCCTGGTCATTTACTCATCCTCCGGCGTATTCACTATTTTGTGGCATTGCTGCAGTCGCACGGCTCAAATTTGTGAGTGCAGCTTCTGACTGGCCAGAAGTGAGAAGCTATGTCACAAGCGCTCAATGTAAGACTATGAGGCTATGTGCCCATGTTGCGGATTCGTGTGCGGATTTTTCCGCACAGTTTTTGCAAAATCCACAGGTAAAACGTGTTGCATTTTACCTGTGGATTTACGGTGGATTTCCTGCGTTTTTTGTGAGGATTTCGCCTGCATATTTATACCTGCGGATTCCTATCCAGGAGCAGGTGTAAAACGCTGCGGAATCCGCACAAAGAATTGACATGCTGCGGAAAATACAACGCATGCAATGTATTTTCCGCACCATGGGCACTGCGGATTTGGTTTTCCATAAGTTTACATGGTACTGTACACCGCATGTTAAACTGCTGCGAATCCGCAGTGGCCAATCGGCACCGTGTGCACGTAGCCTGAGAGTGAGGAAGAGGCCAGAACGAGGCTCCCACAGACTCACATTGATTAGTGACCTCTGCGCTGCTCCATGAAACACTGGAGCCTCGGACAGGTCACAAACTGCAGGAGACGGAGCCGAGCGGAGACTAAAACAGATGAAAACGCCAAAAGGTGAGGATCAGACAGGGGGCAGGGGACGCGGATTTTCAGCTCCGCTCCAGCAATGAAATAAAAAATAATGCTGGAGTGGTGCTGTAAATGTGATGCAGCTCTTGGTTACTATATGGGGGCTTCGTATACTAATACTCATAAAAGACCCAGGTGGTACGTATCACAAGTCCCCTAACCCCCCCCCCCGCCAATCTCCAGCCTCCCCAGACAGCAAATATTACATGTGATGGAGTACATATAATATCATAACAAAACATTATAATATTCAGCCACCAGTGACCTGTCCCCCCTCCCCCACTTCAGCCCCAATGCCCCCATCAACTCACATCCACCCCCTCAGGCCCTGTCCCACCTCACCCACCTTCAGCTCCCACAACACCCCCATGGTCTCACATTTACCCCCAGTGCCCTGTCTCCCCTCCCCCACTTCAGTACCTAATACCCCCATCATCTCACATCCATCCCCTCAGTACCCTGTCCCCCCTCACCCACTTTCAGCGCCCACAATACCCCAATGGTCTCACATTCACATCACAGTGACATACCCGAATTTAATAAACCTAAAATGTTCCATCCCCACTTACTGATAAAGTTTGCAGGCAGGACCAGGAAGTGTCTAAGGCTTCTTTTACACTTCAGTTGTTTGGCGTCAGTCTGCTCCGACATAGTGACGGATCGATGGATCCGTCACAATTGTTGAGAAAACGGTTCTAACGGATCCGTTTTTTTGACAGATCCGTTACTTGGGGGTTGTCTGTGAAAGTATCTACTTTTGGGGTGACGGATCCACCAAAATGACGGTCGCGACGTCGTGAACCACCATTTTGGCGCAGACAAAAAACGTTATAATGTCCGTCTATGTCTAGATGACGTCCGCCAAATCTCGCATGGCGGATGGAACGGACGACCATCCGCCACAATCTGTCGCTAATGTATGTCTATGGGAAAATAGCGGATCCGCCAAAAAAAATGGCGGATCCGCTATTTGAGGAAAATGGCGGTTTCAGACTGACGCCAAAAGACTGAAGTGTGAAAGAGGCCTAAGTAAAATGCAAGATGTGGGCACTAGGACCCAGCGTGCCTGAGCCAATCCCAGCGTGCACAGAGTGAAGAAAACTGCAGCCAGGAAAAGCTTCATGATCAGGTCAGACGGGCGAAACCATTCACTGCAGGGGGGAGACTGCAGCCGGCCACTGTGCTAGCAGCCTGCAGCTTGTCAGATGGGAGCAGACATTATACTGCACTGCTCCTGTGCTGTGTTCTGCCTCCTCACAGAAGTGGCCCTGGCTCCCGGTGGGCCCCTTCATGTGACAGGGCCCGGGGCGATGGCCCCCTCAGTAGCTACGCTACTGGCTCCGCTCCATACACCTCATACACACACGGCTCCGCGCCGTACACCTTGTACACATTCAGCTCTGCTCCATACACCTCATACACACACGGCTCCGCTCCGTACACCTCGTACACACACGGCTCCGCGCCGTACACCTTGTACACATTCAGCTCTGCTCCATACACCTCATACACACACGGCTCCGCTCCGTACACCTCGTACACACACGGCTCCGCGCCGTACACCTCGTACACACACGGCTCCGCTCCGTACACCTCGTACACACACGGCTCCGCTCCGTACACCTCGTACACACACGGCTCCGCTCCGTACACCTCGTACATACACGGCTCCGCTCCGTACACCTCGTACACACACGGCTCTGCTCCGTACACCTCGTGCACACACGGCTCTGCTACATCCACACTGTAAACCCCTCCTGACCGCACACATCCAAGGCAGCTTACCATGGGAACCAGCACAGCAGAGTCCTGCAATCCATGGAGGCCCTGATCATGTGACCCCTGACTCCTCCCCTCCTGTGACCTCCTCACAGGTCCTGTTTGCACAGAGCAGCCAATATGTGGTGTGCGGCTCTGCAGGTGCAGGGATGACCGGCTGATATTGCACACCGTGGGTTGTGAGCAGGGGGGCGCGCGCACCGCACTAGTGACAGCAAATGTCAGGGATAATGGAGAGTCGGCACCAGGTGTTCTGACCGCCGCTCTGCCGCCCTGTCTTTCAGTGACGACTGCCGCCTGAAGCAAAGGGCTCAACTTGGCCCATGATAGTTGATAAACCAAGCAGATAAATATATATACAGTCGTGTATCTATCAGAATACTCAACACCTACAAATATGATACACAACCACAAATCTTCAAAAAAGTATATAGTTTATTATTGCACAATAATCACAACATTAAAATAAGGGAACAGACCCCCTTGTGGCAATAGCGTGCAAGGTACCATATAAGGGTATGGGCAGTAAATACATACATCAAATTGACAATAAATTTAATCAGTAAGAAATAATCAGTACCTCTATTATTTTACTAGGCCTAAAAAACAGACAATAATTAAATATATAGAAAAGGCTAGTATGCACTAAATACTCACATCTCCAATTTCATCATTTAAAATACATATGCCAAATAAATACTTAGGATAAAGTGAGCGCTGTGCATAAATAATAAATTACCCCAAAAGAGATAAATAAACAGAATGGTAAGTAATTAATATAAAAATGGGGGATATCAAATACAAAATAGACTCTCCCTCGTCAAAGCTGAAGCGAAACGCGCGTCGGGCCGTGCGGGTTTACCATCGGGGTATGTACAACTATGGTAATATAGTACCGCAGGATAATCATATCTGATGCACTGACATGGCGTGCATCCTAGTGACTAGGCTATTGCCACCTGGTGGTCTGTTCCCTTATTTTAATGTTGTGATTATTGTGCAATAATAAACTATATACTTTTTTGAAGATTTGTGGTTGTGTATCATATTTGTAGGTGTTGCCCCATGATAGCGGCGCCCCTGGACGTCACTGAGCCTGCGCTCCCTCACTGCCTGACCTGAGGTAGCCTCTGCACCGTGGGAAAATGCCAGGGAAGAAGATGCCGCAGGTAATGTATCTATTCTATTATATTCTATCTATTCATCGTATCTATTCTATCAATCTATCTATTCTATCTATTCATTCAAGAGAAAAATGGGCCTCGGAGCGATTGAAAATTAATAAATAATTATTTTATTATAAATATTGCACAAAAGTTTAAAAAATAAATACACAACAATACAAAAGAGCGGGATAGTGACACCTTAGTGCCACGTCCGATATGGTTGGATTGTAAATGCAGAGAAAACCGTATTGAATTTATCCCAATATTATTCAGTAAAAAACCACAAGAAGTTGTCTCACATCCTGACTTAATGTCACAATGGCATAGGCTACAATACAAAAAGGCAAAAAAAGGGCTGAATACAAAGGTTCAAAAAAATCGGTGAATGCAATGAAAGGTACTTGTAATAAACTCAAATGTAAAGCTGGTCTGTATAATCAAAAAAAGTTGGGAACAATAAATAAAAAACAATGCTTTATTGTCATACCACCGAACAAAAAGTGCAATAAAATGCGATCAAAAAGACGGATGAAATTAAAAAACGTACCGCTGAAAACGTCATCTTGTAATTATTTTTTCCATAAAAGTTTTCTTGTGTAAAAGCACCAAAACATAAAAAAGATATAAATGAGGTATTGTAATAGTACTAACCCGAAGAATAAAACTGCTTTATCAATTTTACGACACGCGGAACAGTGTAATTGCTGGTTTTTGTTCATTCTGTCTCCCAAAAATCGGAATAAAAAACTATCCAAAAATGTCATGTGCCCGAAAATGGTACCAATAAAATACCTCACATGACTCAGGGGGCCAAAATGTGGAAAAATTATAGCACTCAAAATGTGCTAAATAAACATCTTTTAGTGTGTGACAGCTGTCAAACATAAAAACCCGCTATAAAAACCAGCTATTCACAGCAAATCAAACCCCTCTTTATCACCCCCTTATTTAGGCAATAATAAAAAAAAAGTATTTATTTAAATTTTCCCATAAGGGTTACGGTTGGGGCTAAAGTTAGGGTTGGGATTAGGGTTGGAATTAGGGTTAGGGTTGAGATTAAGGTTAGGGTTGGGATAAGGGTTATGGTTAGAGTTAGGATTAGGGGTGTGTTGGGGTTAGGGTTGGAGTTAGAATTGGGGGGGGGGTTCCACTGTTTAGGCACATGAGGGGCTCTCCTAAGGCGACATGGCGTCAGATCTCAATTCCAGCCAATTTTACATTGAAAAGTCAAACGGCGCTCCTTCCTTTCCGAGCTCTGCCATATGCCCAAACAGTGGTTTACCCCCACATATGGGGTATCGGCATACTCAGGACAAATTGAACAACAACTTTTGTTGTCCAATTTCTCCTGATACCCTTGGAAAAATAAAAAATTGGGGGCGAAAATATTATTTTTGTGAAAAAAATTTGATTTTTACGGCTCTACGTTATAAAACTTCTGTGAAGCACTTGGGGATTGAAAGTGCTCATCTCACATCTAGATAAGTTCCTTAGGAAGTCTACTTTCCAAAATGGGGTCACTTGTGAGGGTTTCCACTGTTTAGGTACATCAGGGGCTCTCCAAACACAACATGGTGTCCGATCTCAATTCCATTCAATTTTGCATTGACAAGTCAAACGGCACTCCTTCTCTTCCAAGCTGTGCCTTGCACCCAAACAGTGGTTTACCTGCATATGTGGGGTATCTACGCACTCAGGACAAATTGTACAACAACTTTTGTGGTCCAATTTCTCCTGTTACCCTTGGTAAAATAAAACAAATTGGATCTGAATTAATTTTTTTGTGTAAAAAAGTTAAATGTTCATTTTTTTTAAACATTCCAAAAATACCTGTGAAACACCTGAAGGGTTAATAAACTTGTTCAATGTGGTTTTGAGAACCTTGAGGGGTGCAGGTTTTAGAATGGTGTCACATTTGGGAATTTTCTGTCATATAGGCCCCTCAAAGTCACTTCAAGTGTGAGGTGGTCCCTAAAAAAAATGGTTTTGCTAATTTTGTTGGAAAAATGAGAAATCACTGGTCAACTTTTAACCCTTATAACGTCCTAACAAAAAAAATCTATGTTTCCAAAATTGTGCTGATGTTAAGCAGACATTTGGGAAATATGATTTATTAATAATATACGTCTATATGGGTTGGCGCAAGTGATTTTACACAGAGGTATTTGCTGCAAAAACAGGACAACATCACAAAATTGTCAATACAAAAACATCTTTCATACTACATAATTTGAGCAAAAATACATTCTTAAGTCATAGAATTAAATGACATATTTATTGGAAGTACAATTAAAATCTAAATTCAACCCGTCGATTGTTACGAATAAAAACAAATTCAAATAAGTCCAAATTTTGTCCTAGATGTCTGGTTGATTATCTCCAGAGCGTATCATATTTTCAACAACTGGTGCACAGAGTTATCCACAGTTAATGAACTTGCAGATAAACCTGTATAATGTGCATGATGCTGGGGTTTCCTCTCTCACTGTAGTGCTTTAGCCCGCAGTACGAAGTTCTTCTCTGAGGATGATGATGGCAGCAAAAGAGTTCTTTCAGGAGCGTGGTTCCGGCCGGTGACACATGCTCCTTTAGCCTTCTTCCCAGCGGCATGCGAGCATGATCAAGCTCGTGTTTGAGGTCCGCGGCACTGTAAAAGACCTGTAGGACCTTGTGTGACGTAGGCTGTCACGTGACCAGCGGGGGTAAGAGGCGTCGTTAGGACCAATTCCTACGCGTTTCGGAGATCGCGGTCTCCTTCGTCAGGGATGGTCCATTGGAAGACAAAGCTGCTTTATATTCAATTTTCTCATTTGCTGCAATATAAGAGAATAGTATCCCCATACAGGTGACAATCCAGCAGCTGTCGGCTGTACACTATAGCACTATAGCATTTGGACTTATTTGAATTTGTTTTTATTCTAAACAATCGACGGGTTGAATTTAGATTTTAATTGCACTTCCAATAAATATGTCATTTAATTCTATAACTTAAGAAGGTATTTTTACGCAAATTACTGTATGTAGTATGAAAAATATTATTTATTAACTATTTTGTGTGATATGACTCTCTAATTTCAGGGCATAAAAACTAAAAGTTTGAAAATTGCTAAATTTTCTACATTTTCGACAAATTTCCATTTTTTCACAAATAAACAAGTCATATCAAAGAAATTTTACTACTATTATAAAGTACAATATGTCACGAGAAAATAATGTCAGAATCACTGGGATCCATTGAAGCATTCCAGAGTTATAACCTCATAAAGTGAAAGTGGTCAGAAATGTAAAAATTGGCCCTGTCATTTAGGTAAAAATAGGCTTCGTCTCAAAGGGGTTCAAATAAATAAATAAAACAGACCATGAAACAATATGTTTAAAAGCGGCAAAGGGTATTAGCAGTTGCCCGGAGATAAGGTGTGGCTCTCCTCCAGGTATATCCTCCATTCGAGGTCTTGAAACAGATCAACGCAGTCTCCTACAAATTGAAATTGCCTGCTTCTTTGCGTGTGCCTAACTCTTTCCATGTTTCCCACCTCAAACCAGTAGTTTTGACCTCCTTCTTTAAAGACCCAGGTTCCACTCCTGAGCCCGTCAGTGAGGAGGATGTTTTTGAGGTAAAGAACATTTTGGCCACTAAAAGAGTAAGGGGTAAGATTTTTTATTTGGTGGATTGGAAAGGCTTTGGTCCTGAGGAGAGGTCATGGGAGCCTAAAGAGAATATCCAGGCTCCTCTCCTTCTGAAAAGATTCTATGCAGGCTTGAAAAAGAGGGGGCGTAAAGAGGGAGATACTGTTACACCCGGTTCGGTCCCTGTACCTTCGTGGGGTCCCCATCGGGACTCCCGCTCTGTGCTGGCTCCACGCTGTCCTGACAGGGCCTCTGCTTCCCCTCCCTCCTCTGCTTCCTGGCATGCAGCCAGCAGGTCCTCGGGCTGTGTGCTTAGGTCATGCGCACGTACCCTTGCGCCTGGTCTCTTAAAGAGATAGCGCGCATTTTCGAAAAGGTGCTTCTGACCAATGGTGTGTTAATGATTACTATTTCTAGCCCCTCCACCATAGGGAGGGTGCCGGAGCAACAGTTGCTAACTTCTGGTTCCTGCTAGCATGTGCTTATGTTTCTGAAGTCTCTGTCAGTGCTCCGCTTACACTGTTTGTCTCCACAGACTATCTGCTACCCATTACCTGGCTTTCCTGGACGATCTCCAATCTGCTTACTCCAGTTCAGTCTCGTCCCACCATTCAGTCACCTGAACCTCAGGACAACTTCAGTACCACTGGAACCAGCTTCTACCCATACCCCCGGTACCCACCGGTTAGCTCTACGTGACCCACTAACCCTGCTTGTCTGTCTGTCCCACTGGGTCAGCTACCACAAGTCTGGGGACTAACTGGAGGTAGCACCCATGTCCCCCATGTATCCCATTCTGGCCCTGTTCAAGGGGTCTTACCACAGGTGTCTGGGCTCACGTAGTCACGCCCCCTTCGGAGCCCCCCAGACCGAGGTCCAAAGGTTCCACGTTTAATTACAATAAAAACAAATGTGAACTTCACCATCTGTGCCTCCATTTCCATTCGTTACAGATTGCTCCGCCATGTAACCCGCTGGATGCCAGACACCTCCGGCTGTGGAGTTATGTCAAGAGGTTACCTGTCTGAGGGGTCAACAGGACAAAATCACAACTTTTCTGCACAACTTGTCTACTCGTATGGATACCCTGGTCTCTTCAACTGCACCTGTCTCTGCCACTGGCATCCAGTTATCTAACTGCACAGCAAGTAAAGGTCCTCACCTAGCGGTTCCCACCGACTTCCGTGGTGATCCCGTTCAGTGTTGGAGGTTCATTAATCAGTGCACGCTGCACTTTGAACTCCTGGGGCATATGTTTGCTTCTGATTGGGCTAAGGTGGGCTTCATTATGTCTCACTTTGACGGAGAGGCTCTCGCTTGGCTGAATCCGCTGTGGGAGAGAATTGATCCTCTAGTTACTAATCTTCAGTCTTTTCTAGAGGCATTCCGCAGGACCTTTGATGAACCTGGTCATGCCATGTCGATAGCTTCGGCTCTTCTTCGACTACGTCAGGAGGCTCGTACTGTGGCCCAGTATGCAGTGCTGTTCCGTACTCTTTCATCTGAATTATTCTGGAACAATGAAGCCTTGGTGGCCACCTTCTGGGAAGGTCTTTCAGGAAGATTTAAGGATGAACTGGCAGGACGGGACGTGCCTACAACTCTGGATAACTTGATTTCTCTGGCAGTCCAGATACACCTACTGTTTCAAGAACGATCCAAGGAGATCAAACGTGAAAAGGGGTCCTACCACCCGGTTGCTAGTACTCCTAAACCAGCAGCCTCCTAGACTTCGTTCCCCTCACCTATGGCTATGGAAGTAGATCGAGTAAGCTTTGGTAACCGCCGCCAGGAGGCACGTCGCCAGGAGGGGAGCTGTTTCTACTGTGGCAGTTCTGAGCATCTTATCTGCTCCTGTGAAAGGAAGTCGGGAAACTCCAATGCCTAGGGTCTGTAGGAGAGGCAGCCCTAGGTAAGGATCATCTCTCTCCACCACTGCAAATAACAGTCTCTGTGATCTTTGGCAAGGTAAACTTTTCGGAACTCCATCACCTGGATTCTGGAGCTGCCGGGAATCTCATTCAGCAGGCGGTCGTGAATCATTATCAGATACCAGTCCAACGCCTTCCAGAACCGTTGCAGGTGACATCCATGGATGGCAAACCCCTGTCCAAGTCCATTTGGTTCCAGACTGAGCCAGTGGAACTCCGGGTAGGTTTAACGCATTCAGAAAGAATGCGCTTTTATGTGCTGCCTGGTTCCTCTCACCCCTTGCTTTTAGGTCTACCCTGGCTCCGGATGCATGAACCAGTCTTAATTTGGAAGACGGGAGAGGTTCTGCGCTGGGGAGACTGCTGCTTGGATAGATGTATCATCCCGGTTCGACCTGTTCTTCCTCCAGCTCAGCCTACTGCCCTGCCGGGCCTACGCTCCTCTTACTGAGCCTTTCCCAACGTGTTTGGGAAAAAGGTTTCAGAGAAATTACCTCCACACAGGTCATATGATTGCCCAATTGATCTGCTCCCCGGAACATCTCCCCCTCGGGGGCGAATCTATCCTCTTTCTCAAACAGAGACCCAGTCCATGTCGGACTACATTCAGGAGAACTTGGCCAGAGGATTTATCTGAAAGTCATCCTCGCCAGCTGGAGCAGGATTCTTCTTCGTGAAGAAAAAAGATGGATCTCTTCGGCTCTGTATCGATTACAGGGGGCTGAACCAGATTACGGTAAAGAACAGGTATCCGTTACCGCATATCTCAGAGTTGTTTGATCGTCTTAGGGTATGTTTCCACTGTCAGGATGGCCGGCGGTATCGCCGAAGTGGCGAAGCCGCTCGGCGCTAAGCCCCGCCCCCTTTCTGGGACGCGATCATGCCGGATGTGTTAACTCTTCACATCCAGGATGATCGCTCTCTCCCATAGCGCCCTGTGATATGCCTTGCGGGGACGCTGCATCCCCGCAAGGTGTACGGACATGCTGCGATCTGAAAAGATGTGCAGCATGTCCATAGTCGCAGGGCCGCCGCGTGCGGGTTTCCACGCATAGTGGAGACGGGATTTCATAAAATCCCCTCCACTATGCTGGAACATCTGGACGCTGCTTGTTTGACGCTGCAGCTCTGCGCAGCGTCAAACAAGCAGCGTTTCCTGACCGTGGAAACATACCCTTAGGGTTTCTAAAATCTTCACCAAACTGGACCTCAGAGGGGCCTACAACCTAATACGTATTCGTAAAGGAGACGAGTGGAAAACTGCTTTTGAAAACCGGGACGGACACTACGAATACCCGGTTATGCCGTTCGGTCTAAGTAATGCACCTGCTGTTTTTCAAGAATTCGTAAATGATATTTTCAGAGATCTGCTCTATTCGTGTGTTGTTGTTTACCTGGACAACATTCTGATCTTCTCTGCAGATTTAGCCTCCCACCGGAGACAAGTACGTCTGGTCTTACAAAGACTCAGGGAGAACAGACTTTATGCTAAATTTGAAAAATGTCTCTTTGAATAATCCTCTCTGCCTTTCCTTGGTTATATTGTCTTGTACACAGGATTACAGATGGACCCGGAGAAGGTATCTGCCATTCTTAAGTGGCCTCGACCATCCAGTCTGAAAGCCATACAACGGTTCCTTGGGTTCGCCAACTATTACCGTTTATTTATTCCACACTTTTCCACCCGAGTGGCACCCAACTCGGCCTTGACCCGGAAAAGTGCAAATGCCAAGGATTGGACTCCTGAGGCAGAGGAGGCTTTTGTTTCTCTAAAACAGGCCTTCTCCTCCGCACCCGTTCTTCATCAACCTAATTCAGATAAACAATTTTTGCTAGAGGTAGACGCTTCGTCCATAGGTGCTGGTGCGGTTCTCACCCAGAAGTTGTCCACCGGTCGGATGGTCACCTGTGGTTTCTTCTCGAAGATCTTTTCTACCTCAGAAGGGAACTATTCCATGGCAGATCGAGAATTGTTGGCAATCATGTTAGCCTTGCAAGAGTGGCAACATCTCCTCTAGGGAGCGGTCCATCAGGTTGTCATATTCACTGATCATAAGAACCTCGCTTAACTCCAATCCGCACAAAGACTGAATCCTCGTCAGGCCCGTTGGGCGTTTAATTTTGTTCTCCATTTCTGGCCAGCTGATAGGAACGTTAAAGCCGATGCACTCTTTAGAGCATTCCTGCCTTCAGATTTTGAGGAAGAACCGCAACACATCATTGAACTGTCCAGGTTTGTGCCCGTAGCCGCAGTTAATCTTGCTCGACTTCCCCCAGGGAAGACTCTTGAATCTACTTTGGATCAGAACTGTGTCCTCCGGTGGGGTAATTCTTCCAAGTTGTCTGGCCATGTCGGTCAGAAAAAGACTCTGCAATTAATCTCCCGTTATTACTGGTGGCCCACCATGGGCAAAGATGTCCAGGAATATGTTGCTGCCTGTCCTTCATGTGCCCGCAACAAGACAGCTAAGCATCTGCCCTCCGGGCAGCTATTACCTTTCCCTGTTCTTTCAGTTCCTTGGCAGCACATCGCAATGGACTTCACTGGGTAGTGGTGGATCGTTTCTCAAAGATGGCCCACTTCATTTCGTTATCCGGTCTTCCGTCTGCTCCTGAGCTCGCTGACCATTTCATACAGCACATCTTCCATCTTCATGGGTTTTCTCTCCACATTGTGTCTGACAGGGGTGCCCAATTCACCTCCATGTTCTGGAGAGCGGTTTGTAAATCTGTGCAAGTGGAACTGGACTTCTCTTCTGCATACCACCCCCAATCCAATGGTCAAGAAGAGAAGACCAATCAAATCCTGACTGGATTCCTGCATCACTTCGTCAATGTGCATCATGATGACTGGATCAAATTGCTGCCTTGGGCGTACAATAATCAAGTAAGTGAATCCTCTGGAAAATCTCCATTTCAGATTGTGTTTGGACTCCAACCCGGGATTCCTCTTTCAATCTCTGGGTCTTCAGGTGTCCCTGCAGCTGACATCTTTACTGGGGAGTTCTCGAAAGTATGGAGTGACACCAAGGTCGCCTTGGAGAAAGCCTCACAATGTATGAAGAGGCATGCGGACAAAAGACGCCTGGATGCACCCATCTTTCGGCCCGGAGATAAGGTGTGGCTCTCCTCCAGGTATATCCATCTGAAGGTGCCCTCATACAAACTGGGTCCCCGCTTCATTGGTCCACTCAAGGTCTTGAAACAGATCAATGCAGTCTCCTACAAATTGAAATTGCCTGCTTCTTTGCGTGTGCCTAACTCTTTCCATGTTTCCCACCTCAAACCAGTAGTTTTGCCCGTCAGTGAGGAGGGTGTTTTTGAGGTAAAGAACATTTTGGCCACTACAAGAGTAAGTTGTAAGATTTTTTATTTGGTGGATTGGAAAGGCTTTGGTCCTGAGGAGAGGTCATGGGAGCCTAAAGAGAATATCCAGGCTCCTCTCCTTCTGAAAAGATTCTATGCAGGCTTGAAAAAGAGGGGGCGTAAAGAGGGAGATACTGTTACACCCGGTTTGGTCCCTGTACCTTCGCGGGGTCCCGATAGGGACTCCCGCTCTGTGCCGGCTCCACGCTGTCCTGACAGGGCCTCTGCTTCCCCTCCCTCCTCTGCTTCCTGGCATGCAGCCAGCAGGTCCTCGGGCTGTGTGCTTAGGTCGCGCACATGCTCGCTCCCGGTCTCTTAAAGAGACAGCATGCATTTTCCAAAAGGTGCTTCTGACCAATGGCGTGTTAATGATTACTATTTCTAGCCCCGCCACCATAGGGAGAGTGCTGGAGCAATAAGTATCCTCAGTTGCTAACTTCCGGTTCCTGCTAGCATGTGCTTCTGTTTCTGAAGTCTCTGTCAGAGCTCCGCTTACATTGTCTCCACAGACTATCTGCTACGTGTTACCTGGCTTTCCTGGATGATCTCCAATCTGCTTACTCCAGTTCCGTCTCGTCCCGCCATTCAGTGACCTGAATCTCAGGACAACTTCAGTACCCCTGGAACCAGCTTCTACCCGTACCCCCGGTACCCACCGGTTAGCTCTACGTCACCCGTTAACCCTGCTTTTCTGTCTGTCCCGCTGGGTTAGCTACCACGAGTCCGGGGTCTAACTGGAGGTAGCACCCGTGTACCCCAGGTATCCCATTCTGACCCTGTTCGAGGGGTCTTACCACGGGCGTCTGGGGCTCACATAGTCACGCCCCCTTCGGAGCCCCCCGGACCGAGGTCCAGAGGTTCCACGTTTAATTATAATGAAAACAAATGTGAACTTCACCATCTGTGCCTCGGTTTCCATTTGTTACAACCACCAGCAAAAAACATATACATACACAAACACAAATGCACACACAAACATATACTTATATACATACATATATACACATACATATATGCATAGATACAAATACATCTATTATGAACTATTTCCCATATTGTCTTCTGTTAAAAACAAGGTAATACTGGACTGGTATAGGAGAAATGTTACAAACAATTTCCATATGCCCTCTTAGGAATACATCTGTGATTTAGTTGAGTCCATTTGGTTTTCATGTTTTTAGCTTGTATATCCAGCATATTTCCTTTCTATTGAGTTGTTATACACATTTCTGTGTTCCCACAGAGATATAAGTAAGGATTCCTGATCCCGCCCCTTGACATTGATGAAAGCACATTTTAATAATTTTGTTGGATATTTTTGGCTTTGGAATCTTTCTTTTAGGACATTAGCCTGGAAATTGAAGTCCGAATCTAATGTACAATTCTTCCTAATTGTCATAAATTGATTCTGAGGAATATTGTCTAACCACTTGGTGTAATGACCACTCGTATAATGTATAGAACTGTCAGTATCCACTTTCTTAAAAAATGTACGAGTACAGATGCGATTATCCAAAATAAAAATTGTAATGTCCAAAAAGTCAATTCTTTCAGTATAGATGGTGGGAGCAAAGGATAGTCCCCAATCATTGGTATTAATGTCGTGAATGAAGGATCTTGGGTAGGTGATAATAAAGGGGGAATTTTTAACGGCTAGGAATCTCTTCTCAGCTTGACTTAATACACCATTCAGAAACGCTTTGGTAATTAGAGCGTTATATTCCGGAATTGCATTAGTAATTGCGTCAGAGGTTTTAACATAATAATTGTTATCCGAGAGGATTCCCAGTGCTTCCTTGCAATAATCCTCCCGCTTCTGTATAACAATAAAACCATCCTTATCAGCCGATCTTATTACAAGAGTTTTGTTTTCACTTAATGACAGGAGGGCTTTCCTTTCTCCTTTAGTCAGGTTATGTGTGTTTTTTATTTTGTTACTCGGATTTTCCGTGATAGATTTAAATTTATTAAGGACTAGGTCATTGAAAGTGTTAAGGTGATGACCTTTATTCTCTGTGAGATAAAAATTGGACTTCCCACTTAGATCTATATGGTAGCCAGTATTATCCTGTGGTATGGGAAGAGTGGATTTTGATTTTTCACTGTCAATAATAAAGTGTTGTTTCAGTGTCATTTTCCTAATGAATACTTGTACGTCAAGAAAAAGGTCAAAATCTTGGGTATAAAAAGTGGGGCAAAAGGAGAGACCTTTAGAATAATGAGGATTCTACAGTTGTTAATTCATATCCTGATAATTCATATATATATTAGGATGAAGTATTTGTGGTTGGAAGAGCGGGTTATTTTCCATTTCTTTTGTTCTCTTTCTTCCTCCCCTGGATCCCCTATATGAATTTTTCTTTTTCCTGGCTTTAGGGGGGAAAAATAATTTATTTGATCCTTTTTGGGAGAGAGTGCCTGGGGTAATAAAGGAACCAGGGCATTTGTTCCTACAGCTGTATTGTCTATAGTAATCCTGTCATTTCCACAGGTTGAGATCTGAGTGGAAACCATGTCAGGTGTGATGTCATAAATGGAAAAAAGTTCATGAGAAAGTCCGTAAAATAAATTATGGTTCATGAAAAAACAAAAAATACTTACATACATTAATTATATTAAAAAGTACCTCTGAATTAAGTGAGTTAACCTAAAAGATTGAATAAAAATGTATGTGAAATGAATGAAAACATTCTTGCCATTAAATAAATCATTTATAAATGGTTTTATTTAGTTGTGTCAGCAGTTTCCTATATGAGATGTGAACTGGTGATCAGTAAGTTTCTGAAGTCACAGGTATAGTGGTGTAAAGCTGTGCACCACTAGTGAACTTGGTGGATCAGCATCGGACTGAAAAAAGAGGATTATTGGAAAAGAATCCATAGAACCAGAAGACAAATATGTAACCCAATAGTTAATAAGTAATAAGAATGAATGTCAGCCTGGGGTGTTACATAGTGAGAAATGGAAGTGCTGAACAAAACAAGAATGTGATTGAATCAAATGTTATGGCTGTCTATTCAAAGATCGTTTGTTGGTTCCTGATCGCGGCTGTTCTGGTAACAGGAGACATAAACCTAGTGAGCATGTATCGGGGTCAAGCTACGATGGTGGAAGCTGATAGAATGTGTAGTGAATGGGAGTGAGGGAAAATGAGGAGGTGTTGTAGATGAGGTGAATAATGCGATACAAATATATCGGGGTATGAAAAGAATAATTACCCAATCTCGTATTAACAAAGTATGTGTTATTATAGTAGAAATGTATTAAAACTGTATTATAAATAAGAGTGATAAATATGACAAATTTATGAATGAATTAGAAATATGTTAAAAATATTAAAATAATTAAAATCCCCAATGAATAAACCAATAAAATGTATGATTGATATGACAATAAAATGTTATAACAAATAATACAATTTATGAAGTCTAAAAGGAGGTCACAAAAATACATCAGTGATTTCTTTGAGTCCATGTGGAGTAAGGGTGTTTAGATTATAAATCCAAAAGATTTCATTCCAATTTAGTTGTCCAAAGCGATTCTGAACCTGTGGGGGAATCTCCTCTGTGGGGAATATTTTCAGTTGTGTGAAATCTTTATTGTGTTTGATGGTGCAGTGGCGTGAAAGCCCAGGATTGAGAAAACCCTACTGAATCTTGGAACGGTGCAAGTTCAGCCTTTTGTGGAGGAGTTGGGTCGTCCTTCCCACATATACATTCTGACATTAGCATATAATCACATACATAACATAACTGGTGGAACATGACATGGGACTTTTGATAGGGAAAATTTCACCTGCAGAATTAAGGTTGAATTCGGAGAGACCATGGCAGATCGCGTGACAACATAGACAATTTTTCAGATTGCATGTAATGACTTTATTCAGAAGACACGCCACTTTTAGTGAATCTTCCTTTTTATCTTTCTTGTTGCTAGGACATTTTTTAATGATGGAGCTCTATTCGAAATTTCAAAGGGGTATTGATAGGTAAAGTGTTTCCCACTCCAGCTGTCTGACATGCTCACATGGTCCTCCAGAATAAGTGAGTAACTCAATATATCATCCAAGTAAACTACCGTAAATCTACCCACCAGTGAGAAAAACATATACCGTAATTTATGAACACCTATTTAGAAAATAGCCTAAATCTTTGGCCCTTCCAAACATAAATAATATCCAATCAGAACAGGAAGCCTGAGCCATAGAGTAAAATCCATAAATTTTATTGAAACAAATACCGTATATACTCGAGAATAAGCCGACCCGAGTATAAGCCGAGACCCCTAATTTTGCCACAAAAAACAGGGAAAACTTAATGACTTGAATATAAGCCTAGAGTGCAAAATGCAGCAGCTACCGGTAAATGTCAAAAATAAAAATAGATACCAATAAAAGTAAAATGAATTGAGACATCAGTAGGTTAAGTGTTTTTGAATATCCATATTGAATCAGGAGTCCCATATAATGCTCCATGCAAAATACGCTTCATATAATGCTCCATACAGTTTATGATGGGCTCCATAAGATGCTCCATGCAAAATACACCCCATATAATGCTGCACAAATGCTGATTATGGCCCCATAAGATGCTCCATACACACATTTGCCCCATATAATGCTCCACAAATGCAGATTATGACCACATAAGATGCTCCATAGAGACATTTGCCCCATATAATGCTGCACAAATGCTGATTATGGCCCCATAAGATGCTCCATAGAGACATTTGCCCCATATAATGCTGCGCAAATGCTGATTATGGCCCCATAAGATGCTCCATACAGTCATTTGCCCCATGTAATGCTCCATAAATGTTGATTATGGCCCCATAAGAAGCTCCATACAGTCATTTGCCCCATGTAATGCTCCATAAATGCTGATTATGGCCCCATAAGATGTTCCATACAATCATTTGCCCCATATGCTGTTGTTGCGGAAAAAAAAAAAAATTCACATACTCACCTCTCGTCGCTCAGGCCCCCGGCACTTGCTATAGTCACCTGCTCTGCGTTCCAGCGCCGACCGCCGCTGTGTCTTCCCCATCCTCCGCACTGACTGTTCAGGCAGAGGGCGCCCTGTACTAATCGCGTCACCGCGCCCTCTGACCTGAGCGTCAGTGCAGAGGATGCAGAAGATGCAGCGGCGGCTGGCAACGGTTGAACAGGGAGCAGGTGAATATCGCACACTGCTTATACTCACCTGCTCCTGGTGCGGTCCCTGCTTCCCCGGCGCCGGCAGCTTGTTCCTGTAGTGAGCGGTCACATGGTACCACCCATTACAGTAATGTATATGCGGCTCCACCCCTATGGGAGTGGAGTGGGGTCCATATTCATTACTGTAATGAGCAGTACCATGTGACCGCTCACTACAGAAAGAAGCTGCCATGCCGGGGAACCGAACCAGGGACCGCGCCAGGAGCAGGTGAGTATGCTTAGACAGCTGCCACTCCACCTCCCCTGCCGACCCCTGGGTATGACTCGAGTATAAGCCGAGAGGGGCAATTTCAGCATAAAAAAATGGGCTTAAATTCTCGGCTTATACTCGAGTATATATGGTACATAAAATCCATAAGAGTAAAAAGGAGCACATGTCCAATATTACTGTCTGATAAGACCATATATCCCATATGTAATCATCCAGTGTAACCCATCCACAACCTAGAATGCATGTAATGCTGTCGCCACAGGATCTATATAGATACAAGGCAAGTCCCTAAAAATGTATCCAATTGGTGTATATGCAATAGTAAAAGATCCCCCTAAAGTAATTTTAAATCTGGTTTAATACATATATATACTATAGTGCATTATAGGGCCATTGTTCTGCCTTCCTCCACGTATGATGCGGTGTGAATTCTAGCATACGGTTAAACCTTCATCCATTTCCTCAGTAAACAGACTGTATGGGTTCTTAAGTATATATTTATTGAGATGGTGAATGATGAACAACAATAGTAGATATTGTGAGATATGCGATATAATGGATGATCAGGTAAAAACTACAAAGGAAATAACAGTGCATCAGTACTTGGCACATTACAGCATGTTACATGATGCAATAACATGAATAATGGAAAATAGAGAGCTAACACTGAACACAGCATAAGGCAGATACACAATTATCATGGCTATCTTAGGGAAAGTTCAGGCTGTCAGCATTGTATTACTTTATACAGGCAAACATCTATCTGCATACAGAGAAACAGCAATATGAAACAAAGCACAACATGCCTAACTACACACTCTGCTGCACAGTGGCTGCATAAGCGTTCTATCATAACACACACATGTAAGTACATATGTGCCTCACCGGAATCCGCTTATCAAGAGCAATGATCTGCAGGAAGAGGGAGCCAGGAATATGTGTGTAAGACTCAAGGTCTGGGGGAAAATGGCTACTCTTGCCCGGGAAACCAGGGGGGCGGTTCTAGTCAGAACACAGGCTTAAAGCGATAAGCTCATGGATACAGGAACAGGATAAATGTGTACCTAATGGTGACAACTGGTACTACATTGTGAACTAACTTGCTGCACATTAATGGGCAGAACAGCCATAAAGGCTCCAAAACATATTAACGATTCAAGAATCTCATAATAACAATGGATACAACACCTCAAATGAGGCAACCACACATATGGCAATTTAGCAAATATGACAGAAGTAGATAGGTAAAGGGTATATGACCTTATCCAGGCAGTGTTGGTCCCCGACGTGCGTTTGATGTTTAGCTTCTTCCCAGGGGGTTAACATGTGTTTGTATGGCGTGAGTGCCTTTTATATCAGTGCATAATGGTGTTCCCGCTCGTAAGCCAGCGTGTGACGTAGCTGGGTGTCGGCGCCATCCGCCGCTTAGCCACACCTCCATTCCCGGCCGTAGGACGAGGGGTGGCATCAGCGGCAGCATGGACACGTCTCCACAGCAACGGAACAAGCAATGACGTCGCCGCGGGTCTGCGCCGTGCGCCGCCTAGCCGCACCTCTATTCAAGATAGGGGAGCGTCCTCAGCAGCGACAAGGACGCGTCTCCACAGTGATGCATCACATGATAACATCACCGTATGTCGGGGCCATGCGCCACCAAGCCACACCTCCATCCAGGATGGGGAAGCAGCATCAGCAGCAGCATAATACACAGCCACAGCGAAGGGACGGATATTTCACAGCGCTTTTTCTTTGCTCGATACATCAAAGAGAGATAGTGTCATCTATGGTGTGGATATATACCCACAACCGAGGCCCTGAAAAATATCATCTGTCAATGTCATAAACACAGATCTACTACTTCTATACGTGCAACATATGTGTATATATATATTTATATACAAGTAGAAAATACATAATCACATATAAAAATACATTATCCACACCCATCGTTTAACACATATCATTGCAAAGACTTTCAATATATAAAGACAACCCCCCAAAAAATTAAAATACCAAAATACCGTATTTTCCGGCGTATAAGACGACCCCCCCAACTTTTCCAGTTAAAATATAAAATCTTCTTAAAAGTCGGGGGTCTTCTTATATGCCATGTGTCATCTTATAGGGATGGTGAATAATGTGCCTTTTGGGGAGGGGAGTGGTCCCAATGACGAAGAGAGGGGGCGTCTCACAGGAAAGTGTGAGCGGAGTATCCCCCTATTACCTCATTGTAGCAGCGTGGGGTCTCTGTGCTGGGGAGCGGCGGCGGCTGCTCCTCTTTGTGCCGCGTGGGTGCGGTGCTGTGGGGCGGCTCCTCTTCGTGCGTCGGGCCTCTGTGCTGTGGGGTGCCACCTCTGCATCTTAGTGCAGAGTCGGGGATCCTCCGGCATCTCCTCAAAGCCCAGAGGCACCGGCAGCTCCATTGCTGCGATGCGGTGGCCTCCGGGAAAATGGCCACTGGGGGCGGCGCATGCTCAGATTCAGATCTCGTCCCAAGATCTCGGGAGACGAGATCTGAATCTGACTATGCGCCGTCCCCAGCGTCCATTTTCCCAGAGGCCACCGCATCGCAGCAATGGAGCTGCCGGTGCCTCCAGGCTTTGAGGAGATGCCAGAGGAGCCCCGACTCTGCACTAAGATACGCCGCCGCCGCCCCACAGCACAGAGGCCCGACGCTGCACAAAGAGGAGCCGCCCCACAGCACAGCACCCACGCGGCACAAAGAGGAGCAGCCGCCGCCGTTCCCCAGCACAGAGACCCCACGCTGCTACAATGAGGTAATAGGGGGATACTCCACTCACACTTTCCTGTGAGATGCCCCCTCTCTTCGTCATCGGGACCACTCCCCCCATCCACCATATACACATAGGTCTGCACCCGGCGTACAAGACGACCCCCGACTTTTAAGAAGATTTTCAGGGGTTAAAAAGTCGTCTTTTACGCCGGAAAATACGGTACATATCTATACAACAAATTCTTTATAGATGCTAAGTTCTTTGTGAAACTAAATTCTCACGTGACGAGTGCACACATGGGCTCTATTGCACATAAAAAAATTATTGATTGTAAACATATATACACGAAAACAAACAAGTTCCTCTCATATTCAGACAAACTCACCCTTTAAAGGGAACCTGTCACCCAGAAAATCGAAGGTGAGCTAAGCCCACCAGCATCAAGGGCTTGTCTACAGTATTCTGTAATGCTGTAGATAAGCCCCCGATGTATCCTAAAAGATGAGAAAAAGAGATTAGATTATACTCACTCAGGGACGGTCTCGGTCCAGTCCGATGGGCGTCGCGGTCCGGTCTGGCGTCTCCTATCTTCATCAGATGACGTCCTCTTCTTGTCTTCACGCTGCGGCTCTGGTGTACTTTGTCTGCCCTGTTGAGGGCAGAGCAAAGTACTGCAGTGCGCAGGAGCCCGGGAAAGGTAAGAGAGGGCCAGCACCTGCGCACTGCAGTACTTTGCCCTCAACAGGGCAGACAAAGTACGCCTGCACCAGAGCCGCAGCGTGAAGACAAGAAGAGGACGTCATCCTATGAAGATATGAGGCCCCGGACCGGACTGCGACGCCCATTGGATCGGACCACCCGCCCAGGTGAGTTTAATCTAACCTCTTTTTCTCATCTTTCAGGATACATCGGGGGCTTATCTACAGCATTGCAGAATGCTGTAGATAAGCCCCTGATGCTGGTGGGCTTAGCTCACCTTCAATTTTGGGGGTGACAGGTTCCCTTTAATGTATAGGGGCAGGATGTGCATAAACTCTCTTCTATAAAAGGACATACAATTACACCGTTATTAAGTGACTTCTCTGTATGGAATGTAAATATCTTATTAATAACATCACCAATAAATTTTATTCTATGGCTCAGGCTTCCTGTTCTAGTTGGATATAATTTATGAAATTTTCAAAGACTGCCGAAGCATTGCTCAATCCGAATAGCATCACCAAATTTTCAATATGACCCTTAGGTGTATTGAATGCGGTCTTCCATTCTTCACCATGGCATTATATGCCTCTCTCACTTGGAGTTTGTAAAATCATTTATCTGCAGATAATGGGTTAAACAGCTCAGGTATAAGGGGTGAAGGATAGATATTGTGAACCGGGCTTCTATTAATCTTTCTAAAATCCAAGCACAGACGCAGCCCTCCATCCTTTTACCAAAAAAAATCACGGTGACTGGAGAGGTGGATGGTCGTATATGAGCCTTAGCCAGACTCTTCAAAATATAGTCTGTGAAGACCGCCCTCCCTGGAAGGGGTTAAATAAGCGAGATTTCGGCATTTTAGCTCCTGGTGTGGAGTCGATAGCACAATCATATGTCGCCGTATAGTAGACGTCCGGTAACTGGTGATAATTCCCTCATGTGTGGGGTCTATTTGTCTCCAGAGAAATCACACGTTACATCCCACACATAACACTGTGTAGAAAAGGCGGCGCGAGGTAATTGTGCCAGTAGTGAGGGGGAATAATGGCGGGAATGTCACTGACTGAGGAGAAGTCTCCATGTAGGGTCTTCACTCCAGATATCATTCCCTGAGGCCCCTGATCATGTGACCCCTGACTCCTCCCCTCCTGTGACCTCATCACAGGTCCTGCGCACAGAGCAGCCATATATGTGGAGTGCGGCTCTGCAGGTGGAGGTAGGTGCTGGAGATTCCCCATTACTGAACGCGGGGACATTAACCCCTTCTGCACTAAGGCTCTTTTGGGGTCTTTGTTGCCACTTTATAAGAATCATAACGTTTTTGTTCTGTTTCCTGTGATAGATACATAGGACCCAACTATGGGAGACAGGAAGTGAGGGAACGGATTGTACTTTTAGTACCGGGCCCCTTTATTGGCCCCACACAGTGTAATGCCCCAATTATGCCCCTTATGCAGTATATATGATGCCCCCACACAGTATAATGCCCCCATTATGCCCCTGTAATCAGGTGACCGGATACAACACACAGACAAATACAAGGCAGAAGTAACCAATATAATTATTAATTTCCCTGATAATAGGAATTGTGATCACTATGGCAACAGAGAATAATGCAGAACAGGGTGATTATGAGGTGAAATATACAATATCAGATATACAATGAATTCTCCGGCTCACTCTCACTGTAATAGCAGCCTCTAACCACATGTTACTTTAGGTACTGACAAGGATGATTTTCCTGACACATATGGTTGACAACACTCTACTCTGCGAATACAGGCCATAGCGGGGTCTCCGCCTCTTCCCGTTAGGCCATAAGTCCTCCTAACAAAGTCTACCAGGGCTCGCTGGGCCGCCTTCACTTCAACCAGCTTTCACCTTGTCTGTTGTACTACCCTGGACCAACACCTGTACGGACGTCAGTGCTGGAAGCAATAGCCGGCTCACTCCTACCTCCTGCTCTTCACTGCAGGTGTATGCTACTGAGCAGACTCTCCTCACAGATCATTGGCACATCCGTCTCTTGTACCAGAAGTAATAAGAGCTGGAATTCCGCTCTTGCCTGGCGTAGTCTGGACTCGGAGTCTTGACCAGTGAAGGTCTAGTTCTCAGGTCTTGGTTGGCGTAGTCTGGACTCTGGGACTCCTCTGGTACCGCCTTGGGTTCTGCCACAACCAGCTGCCTCGGGCACTTTGCCATGGCCTGGTACCTCAGATTCTTCGCTGGCACCCTGTTTTTTTTTCTTGGCGCCAAATCTGTTCTGGCTTTGGAGCTATGGCCTTTATAATAACAGTAAACTGCGTCATCAAGGTCACCTGACCTGGTGTACCATCTAGACTCTTTCTTCCTGAAACTCCCTTTTCCCATTGATTCTGTAGGGTCCCATCTGGATGGCATATGGCAGTCTTTTTGTACAAATGCCGCACAGCTCTGAGGATTCGTTCTTATGACACACCTTTTTACACCCCTTATGCAGTATACACTATGTTCCAAATTATTATGCAAATTACATTTTTATCAGATTTTCCTAAATGGTCGGTGCAAATGACAGTCAGTCTAATAAAAGTCATCACCCGTTAGATCAGAGGTCCCCAACCTTTCTAAGGTTGAGAGCCACATCCAGCTATGAAACAGGGTCGTGAGCCACAGTCAGCTCTGAGAGAGGGTCGCGAGCCACCACCAGCTCCTTCCCCACTCACAGAAGTGACATCGAGAGCCCCCATTACCGGTATAATGACAACCAAAGCTTTTCCACTGAAATCACACCAAGGCAGTATGCCAAGCTCCACGGTTTCCTATCTCACCCCCATTAAGATCTGCTCTTCTGTACTGGGCTACACACAAAAGTCACCATTAAGAGATCTGCTCTTAATAGTTATTTACACCTGGTGCTAATGCACCAAGCTGTCAGGCAGCCGCGAGCCACACATGACGGGATTGCGAGCCACATGTGGCTCCCGAGCTACAGGTTGGGGACCCCTGCGTTAGATTATACATCGAATTTTATTGAAGAAACCTCCCAATGATAACAGTATAATCTCCAAAATGAATAAAAACTCAAAATGCACTGTTCCAAATTATTATGCACAGTAGAATTTCTATACATTTGATATGTTTTAAAGAACTGAAAATGCTCATTTGTGGAATTTGCAGCATTAGGAGGTCACATTCCCTGAACAAAAAAGCTATTTAACGCCAAAACAAACCAACAGGCCAAGTTACATGTCAACATAGGAGCCCTTCACTGATATCACCTTCACAATTCTTGCATCCATTGAACTCGTGAGTTTTTGGAGAGTTTCTGCTTGTATTTCTTTGCATGAAGTTGGAATAGCCTCCCAGAGCTGCTGTTTGGATGTGAACTGCCTCTCACCCTCATAGATCTTTTGATTGATGATACTCCAAAGGTTCTCTATAGGGTTGAGGTCAGGGGAAGATGGTGGCCACACCTTGAGTTTATCTCCTTTTATGCCCATAGCAGCCAATGACTCAGAGGTATTCTTTGCAGCATGAGATGGGGCATTGTCAGCATGAAGATGATTTTGCTCCTGAAGGCACGTTTCTGCTTTTTAGACCATAGAAGAAAGTTGTCAGTCAGAAACTCTATATACTTTGCAGAGGTCATGTTCACACCTTCAGGAACCTTAAAGGGCCTTACCAGCTGTTTCCCATGATTCTGGCCCAAAACATGACTCCTCCACCTCCTCGCTGACGTTGCAGCCTTGTTGGGACATGGTGCCATCCACCAACCATCCACTACTCCATCCATCTGGACCATCCAGGGTTGCTCAACGCTTATCAGTAAACAAGACTGTTTGGAAATTAGTCTTCATGTATGTGTGGGCCCAATACAACCATTTCTGCTTGTGAACACTGTTTAAGGGTGGCCGAATAGTAGGTTTATGCACCACAGCAAGCCTTTGAAGGAGCCTACACCTTGAGGTTCGAGGGACTCCAGAGGCACCAGCAGCTTCAAATATCTGTTTGCTGCTTTGTAATGGCTTTTTAGCAGCTGCTCTCTTAATCCGATGAACTTAACTGGCAGAAATCTTCCTCATTATGCCTTTATCAGCACAAACACATTTGTGCTCAGATACAGCCACAAATCTCTTAACAGTACGATGATCACGCTTATGTTTTTGGAAAATTTCTAATGTTTTCATCGCTTCACCAAGGCATTGCACTATTTGATGCTTTTCAGCAGCAGAGAGATCCTTTTTCTTTCCCATGTTACTTGAAAACTGTGATCTGCTTAATAATGTGGAACATCATTTTTAAGTAGTTTTCCTTTAATTAGAATCATCTGGAAAACTAATTATCCCATGTGTTTAAGATTGATTTCAGTGATCCATTGAGCCCTGAGACACAATACCATCCACGAGTTTATTTGAAAAACAAAACAAATAAATCTTTATGACACTTAAATCCAATTTGCATAATAATTTGGAACACAGTGTATATGATGCCCCTCACATAGTATTAAGTTTCCACAGCACTGGCATCTCTCACGCAAAAGATATTTACACACTAACGCCATACCCCCGCACATAGTATAATCAGTACCGAATTTCCCTCCTCACGCTGTATAATCTTCTCACGGTACCACCATCCCACCCCACAGTATAATCTTGCAGTACCGCCACTCTGTCCACACAGTATAATGTTTCCATAGCACCATCATCCCATCACACACAGTATAATGTTCCCACAGTACCACCATCCCCCTACATAGTATAATGTTCCCACAATAGCGGGTTCCCATACACACAGGATAATGTTTCGATTGGATTGGCATCCCCCTCACACACAATATAATGTTCTGACAGTACTTCCTTCCCCCCACTTTCTAATGTTCGCACAGTACTGCCCCTACATGCACAATATGGTACCACCCACCCCACGGATAACCTCAGAACCAATTAAGAAATACTAATTTAGCCTTATTCTTCATACAGATACTAATGAACCCAGGATCTATGAGATATTTACCATATGATAGTTGGATTGGCAGGCTCGCATCATCCACAGCGGCAGCCCACTCGGTCGCTATGATGCTCATCAATTGAGAGGGCTCGTGGGGTTTGGTATTAGTCACCCTCTCCTTTCCATCATAACAATTTCAGAGATATCCACATTCCCATGACGGTGAATATGGCTGGTGGGGGCCATTATACTGAGTAAGGGGTTGTGGTGGACTGTAAATGCCTCCATACTGACTTGGGGTCCTTATTTTCTGTAGCAGGTTGTGGTAGCCATAATACTGTGTGCGGTGCTGTGGGGGCCTTCACACTGTGTGGGGTCTGTGGAGGCCATCATACTGTGTGGTAGACCTCATTCTGAGCTACATGGGCACACAGGAGAACAAATTCCTTTTGATGAGATAGGGATAAATAAGTGAGAAATACAGACCTTTGGTCTATCTGATTGCAGACTTGAATTGATATGATGTTGTGTGCCAGGAGGGAGACATCAGATAGTACGTTCTGAAGGAAAGCAAAGATATAATGGCAGTGAGAATCTGGACTGCAGGCAGAGAAAATAGCGGAAACAAAAAGTAGGGCGAGGTTCTTAGCTCAGGTTTGCTTGACTATTTGGCTTATAACAAAAGTTATGTACCCTCACATGTAAGGCTTCTTTTACACTTGCCATGATTTTTCGGCCAGTTTTTGCAGACCGTATTGACGTCATTGTCATGGTCTGCTGCAAATACGGGCCTCAAAAATCTTGCGGATTGCCGGTTTTCTGGTTTAGAATAGAAGGAAAAAAGTAGGGAAAAAAACGGCGATCCGCAAATACGTTCTTGACGGTGCACCACAAAAACAAGCTTCCGTAAGCCGTGAAAAATTTGGAGATCGGGTGTTGGTTTTGGTGCCCAACACCAAAAGCAAGCTTATGGATAAGCGGCAAGGGCCGTATGAAGTTCTGGAAAGAGTGGGCGAAGTATACTACCAAGTTTACCAACTGAAAAGAAAACCCAAACAGTTGTATCACGTTAATCTGTTGAAAGTGTGGAAGAACCAGGAGTGTATGCTTACGGAGGTGACTCCCGACATATCATCACCTTCGTAGCACCGGTGGGTCTGTACCACTATGTCATCCTGCCCTTTGGACCACATGGGGCCCCAGCCACGTTCCAGAGGTTAATGGACATAGTGCTGGAACCCCATCGGAAGTATGCGTCAGCGTACTTGGATGACATTATCATCTTTATTACTGACTGGCATACCGACCTTTCCCAGGTGCAAGCGGTAGTAGATTCGCTCAGAGCCGTGGGCTTGACGGTGAATCCGAAGAAATGTGTGGTAGGGCTCAAGGAAGCCCAGTACTTGGGATACGTGATCGGCCATGGGGTTATCAAGCCACAAATAAATAAAATCGAGGCAATTCAGAACTGGTCCCAACCAGTTACCTCCAAACAGGTGAGAGCGTTTCTCGTAATCATCAGGTATTACCGGTCATTCATACCTAATTTTTCAGGGAGAACAACATCCCTAACTGATCTTCTCAAAGGAAAAAAGTATGTCATGGTTGGTGGAACCCCCAGGTGGAGGAAGCATGCCAATCCATGAAGGTGGTGCTGTGTGGACAGCCTGTCCTAATTAGCCCAAACTTCCACAAACACTTCATCGTACAGACGGATGCCTCTAACAAGGGTCTAGGAGCGGTCGCAGGAGGTTAACGGAGAGGAACATCCGGTTACTTACCTAGGTAGGAAACTCACCCTGGCCGAGGAGAATAGCATAGTGGAGAAAGAGTGCCTCACCATTATGTGGACCTTGCTATTATTTGCTCAGTCCACCGTTTCGCTTGGTGACAGATCATTCACCCTTGGTATGAATGAGGAATGCCAAGGAGAGGAACACTCGGGTCACCAGATGGTTTCCTTCTCTGCAGAATTTTAATTTCACCGTTTAACATCGGGCGGGGAAATCGCATGGAAATGCGGATGCCCTGTCATGGGCCCCCTGTATGATGACAAGTATTCAACCCCACAAGTGTGCTGGAGGAAACTATTATGCTTTTACATCACTGACGCCATCATGTGCAGTGACAAGTATCTCCCCTCTATCACTTAACCAGTGACTCTGTCACAACATATATGTGACACAAAGATAATAAATGACATAAGAAACAACAAGGAAAAAGGGAAAGAAACAAACAACCACGGCATGTCCATAGAGTGACAAGATTGTTACTTATTAATACTAGAAATATATTGCACAGAGGGAAATTGCAGCCAATTCCCACAAGAAGAATCCTGGAAACCCAGAATTAGAAATGATTCTTTCTCCACAGTTTCTTTATTTGGGAAATCACTGCACCTGCTGCCACACTGCTACCACTGTTGCACTTTCTGTCATTGCCTGAATCAAATCAAAATTAAAAAAGACTGAACTATTTTCTAAAATGGGTGAGTGCTGACTTTTATCATTCCGTTTTCTTGATTATAAGTAGTCTCACGTCTATGCACCACCCTGAAGATTTATTATCGTGGAGGTTGTAATATTGGTTCAAGGTGTCCATATACTGGGTAAAAACTTTCTGTTTGGTGCCTCAACACTTCACTATAACTATTTTTGTAATATATTCACACCTGTTTTTTTTTGTGTGTGTTTTTCATGTAATATATGGAAGCCTACATGGAGACATTGGCATCAAGTAACTCCTGTCTTGTTGTTCTTACAAAAAAGCTTTTATAAAAGCCTCAAACTTCTGTGTGTGAATCAGACATGAGATCTAACGTGATAGAAGATTATAGTGTGGGGAAGACGGGAAACCTTCATATAGACGGCCGGTGGTGATGGAGTCAGTGACGGACTGTGGACAAATATGTTTCTAGAGTTGTAGTAGAAGATGAAGATGTCGTCCTCATCATGAAGTAGTTATTTCTCATGTCACATGTAATGAATATCGTCTGCAGTATTGCTAATGCCGATTCCAGTGTTTGTAAATGAGATGAGAATTAGGCTAGGGTCACATTGCGTTAGGGCAGTCCGTTTAGCGCATAGCGCTACGGACTGCGCTAACGCAATGTTCCAAAAGGGATCGCGTTAGCCGATCCCGCTAGCGCAGATCCCCGTTCATTAACGCCGCCATTGCCTGTAATGGTGAACGCTTGCAGCGTTCGCGGGCCGTCACTCAAATGACGGCACATCGCTAGCGCACGCCCAATGTGGGCGGGCGCTAGCGATGCGTTCACCATTACAGGCAATGGCGGCGTTAACGAACTACGTTACACCGCGTTATGCCGCGGTGTAACGTAGTCCGTTAAACGCGGTCACATAACGCAATGTGACCCTAGCCTTAGCGTTATGGAAGATGAGTCTATGAGAAACGTATTCAGCTGCCGACTCTGAGGAAGAAGCTGCTTGTTGTCTGTGTCCTAAATATATAGGTTTTATTAGTAGACTAGCTGAAGAGCCCGGCATTGCCCGGGCATAGTAACTAACTGTGCTTAGTTATAAAAAATTATAATGATTATCCTCCATCCCATAGTCCCGTGCCCATATACCCATCATACATATCCTCCATCCCATAGTCCCGTGCCCATATCCCCATCATACACATCCTCCATCCCATAGTCCTGTGCCCATATACCCATCATACACATCCTCCATCCCATAGTCCCGTGCCCATATACCCATCATACACATCCTCCATCCCATAGTCCCATGCCCATATACCCATCATACATATCCTCCATCCCATAGTCCTGTGCACATTTACCCATCACACATCCTCCATCCCATAGTTTCGTGCCAATATACCCATTATGACATCATCTTCACCATGGCAACCATTCTGACATCATCGTCGCCGTGGCAACTTATTATGACATAGCTGAATGTTGCAAAACAATAAAAATACCATTGCTGCTTGGGTCCCCACCAGTCTTTGTATTTCCTAGTCAGTCCTAACGAACTTGTAATTCCTACAGCTAATCAGCTCCTGAAGCAATGAGTAACATAGCCAGTGATTGGGAGCATGGAGAAAATGTATTAGTCAGTAATTCAGCTTATGTTCCAATCCATACAAGACTAGAGAATACAACATCTACACGTTCTATCTCCTTATATGTTTCCCTTATTATTTCCAGTAATTGTATTATTACACAGGATTTTTATGATGTTACATTGGCTCATCTTCTTCTCAGTCAGGTCTCTACAATATCAGATCCTCTCAGTAAAGATCTTCTATATAAGAGATTTTTCCTGATTTACCCATCAAAGATGGATATGGACAGAGACAAGATGGCGGATAGGATATTACACCTCACCCTAGAAATCGTCTTCTGTCTTACTGGAGAGGTGAGAGATTCTTATGACGTCACATTACATCATTCTTATTTATGGGAATAACGGACAGAACTGGAGAGGTGAGGAGTCTGGAAATGTCTGTAGTGAGATTTATTATTGTGTCTCTCCATAACCAGGATTACACAGTAGTGAAGAAGACCTCTAGTGAGCGCTGTCAGGACCCTGCGTCTGAGAGATGGGGAAGACCCTTGAGCCCAATCACGGGACTTCCACCTCACCCCCTGATACATGAGGACATTAATGACCAGAAGATCCTAGAACTCACCTACAAGATGATTGAGCTGCTGACTGGAGAGGTGACACTGCTGGGAATGCTGGGACATTATACAGTAACGCTATGAAGGGATCAGGGGGATGACAGTATCATTGTATGTGTCAGGTTCCTGTAAGGTGTCAGGATGTCGCTGTCTATTTCTCCAAGGAGGAGTGGGAGTATTTAGAAGGACACAAAGCTCTGTACAATGATGACATGATGGTGGTTCCCCAGCCCTTCACATCACCAGGTAATAGGACTAAATACACACGGCCTATAATTATCTGTATGTAAAGAATGAATTCAGTCCATGTATGTGTTTCCTCCAGTTCTATCCAGTAAGAGGACAACACCAGAGAGATATCCCCATCCTCTTCTTCCACAGGACTGTAAACAAGAAGATCCCAATGTTCCTCAAGATCATCAGGTAGATGGAGAGAAGGTGTCATGAGATCTCCCCTGTGATGTGTTTTATCCCCCAGTATTATATGTTTTATACTTGTGTAATGAGAACAGTGGAGATGGCAGGATTAGAGCTGATCATAGATGTGACTTCTCCATCTGTTTGTGACTTTATTTTATTTATTTTATATTTGTTTCAGAGTGAAGACCTGGCCCATATTAATACTACAGAGACATATGTGAGGGGTGGTGAGTGGAGTAAAGAGGAGATTCCTACATATGACTACCCAGGTGAGTAGTAACCATTAAACGCAGAGAAGTCACAGATTCTTCTCAGTCACCGGCTGTGGCTGCTTTGTCGGTGGTGTAGTCCGGCCATATCACAATCGTGTGATCACCATTTTGCCTCTAGACCACAATATTCTCCTTCAGACCAAACTGCACAATTTACTTTTGACATTGAAAGCCCTTTTCTATAGAACATAAACTTGGAGGATCCACCTACCCTCTGGGATTAGGAGACGCTGTTACCTGCCCAGATCTGTAAACTACAAAGCCAAATGACAGCATACATAGAATGTGCTGACAAGTTAGAAAATCACTTGAAGAAAAATATAATGATGGGCCTCTAAGAGAAAGTGGAGGGTAATGATGCTGTTGGCTTCCGAGAACCCTGATATCTTATTGGACGAATCTACCTTCTCTCCCTTCTGTGCTGCTGAATGTGCTCATATGGTCCCTAAAAGACCAGGTCCAGTCTTTCTGGACAAACTTCACTTTTATGACTGACAACATTAAATGTGTAGTGAGGGCCAAGTGTGAATTTCTGTACAATAACAACAGAGTTTCCCTTTATCCTGACTTTTCAATTTCTTTTAAAAGCAACTAACTTCAAGGAGTATTGTGGTAAATTATATAAAACACATTACACCTGTGCCATGATATATCTCTAAGCTGTGCGTGGCTGATGGATGTATTATACATTTATTCACACCTGCAGGAAATGTGTTGGCATTGCTCGAGCCCTGGTTTCATAGATTCACTCCACGTCATAAATTCCATTGTTTTCAATCCTAAGAAATTAAGATTACTGCGCAATGTCTCCTGAAATGAGAGGCGCTAATAATTTCTCCACTTTTCTGGACAGGACTCACAGTAGCGCCAATGGTCCACCATAAATGAGTGCAACTCCGGTTTAGTGTTGGATTTCTCCTTACACTCCACTGGTTCATCCTATTAGGTTTTCTATTAGACTGAGAACTGTCATTTTCTTGGTGAATAATTTAAGATTTTTACATAACTTGCTATTTTTACTGACAGTTTAAGTAGAAATGTTAAAAAATATATAATTTAAGGATATTTTATTCCAAAATAAATATTGGCTTTATTCTTGGCAGATGACTGTACCAGGAAATCAGAGGGACAGCTGAAATCTTTAGTTTTTAAGTCAGATCTTGAGATACCACAGGATACAATTGAAGTGAATGTCATTACTCCAGATATACCATCGTCCCTTCACAACAAAGATTTGTCATCTAATCCTTTGAAACAAGTCCTGACTTCTGATTCATTACCAACTACTAAGGAAAATCGAAGTCATAAAATAAGCATTAAAAAATGCATTGCTTCTAAAGCAAAGAAGCCATTCTCACGTTCAGAATATGGAAATAATTTTCCCCTTGAAAAGTCTTTTCCTAAACATCAAAAAGTTCACACAGGGAAGAATAAGTTGTTTTGTTCCAAGTGTGGGAAATGTTTTAACCAGAAAGCGCATCTTGATAGCCACCGGAGAACTCACACAGAGGAGAAGTCTTTTTCATGTTCAGAATGTGGGAAAGGTTTTTCGAATAAATCAACTCTTCTTAAACACCAGAGAACTCACACAGAGGAGAAGCCCTTTTCGTGTTCAGAATGTTTAAAATGTTTTCGAGATAAATCAACTCTTTTTTCTCATCAAAGAACTCACACAGGGGAGAAGCCTTTTTCATGTTCAGAATGTAGAAAATCTTTTAACCGGAAATGGATTCTTGTTAGACATCAAAGAACTCACACAGGGGAGAAGCCTTTTTTATGTTCAGAATGTGGGAAATGTTTTAACAGTAAAGCGCATCTTGATAGCCACCAGAGAACTCACACAGAGTTGAAACCTTTTTCATGTTCAGAATGTGGGAAATGTTTTAACAGGAAAGCGCATTTTGATAGGCACTGGAGAACTCACACAGGGGAGAAGCCTTTTACATGTTCAGAATGTGGCAAATGTTTTAAGCAGAAATCAGAATGTGTTATACACCAAAGAATTCACACAGGGGAGAAGCCTTTTTCATGTTCAGAATGTGGGAAATGTTTTAAACGGAAATCAAATGTTGTTATACATCAGAGGACTCACACAGGGGAGAAGCCTTTTTGCTGTTCAGAATGTGGGAAATGTTTTAACCATAAACAGGGTCTTGTTATTCACCAAATAACTCACACAGGGAAGAAGCCATTTTCATGTTCAGAATGTGGGAAACGTTTTAACCAGAAATCAGATATTGATAAACACCAGAAAATTCACACAGGGGAGAGGCCCTTTTCATGTTCAGAATGTGGGAAACGTTTTAACCGCAAAGAGCATCTTGATAGCCACCTGAGAACTCACACAGGGGAGAAGCCTTTTTAATGTTCAGAATGTGGGAAATGTTTTAACCGAAAAGCGGATCTTGATAGGCATGAGGGACCCCACACAGTGTAGAAGCCTTTTTATTGTTCAGAATGTGAGAAATGTTTTGTTAAGAAATCATCTCTTCGTAGTCACTAAAGAGTTCAAAAAGGGGAAAAGGCTTATTCATATTCTTAATGTGGGAAATGTTTTACACGGAAATCAACTCTTAATAAACGTTCAAAAGGTCACACACAGGCGAAGCCTTTTTCATGTTCAGAATGTTGGAAATGTAACCGAAAATTGTATTGTATTGTAAGGGATTATCCACTACTAGAACAACCCTTTGTCATTCCTCATGTTTGGACTCGTTAAAATAAAAACACTTGTTCTCGCGTTCCATTACGGCTCTGCTCCAGCGATGTCGGGACTCGCATTCTGTGTCACAGCTTACTGACAAGGTACCGAGATTAGGGGATGATGTCATACAAGGTGTGGGCCATTATATTGCTAATAAACAAACACTGGATCTTCACAGCCAGCAAATAAACATTGTGCTTAATATAGTTGATGACCAAGAAAATTACAATAATATCCATGTAAGGGGTATACCTTAAGGTATCAATACACTAGCGATTATGCCAACACAGCAGACATTATTCAATAATATCCTTGTTGATCCTATTGATAAGGAGCTGGAGATTGACAGGGCGCACTGTACCCTAGGCAAACATGACCCATGTTGATTTAAATGGAAAACGCATACAGTTACTCACAGATCGATCCTAAATGACACTTGCTAAAGGAAGGGTGCTGAAACCACTGAAACCCTGCTCTATGTAGCACATAGAACATTTGCATATTTCCCATAAGGGATGGGGGCAGTGTTCTGGATCACTGCGTTGAGAAACACGTGATGGTGTCTCCGCGGTGTTGGATGTTTTGGTCTCCCCGAGGCCAATCATCTGTGCCTTTACAGCCTTTTACTAGGCACTGCTCCTAATAGCCAGATTCCTACTCCACACTGATGAGGGGCAAACACCTCGAAACAGCTGTCTGTGGATGGATACCATGCTTGGCATAGGTGGTTTTCCTGTATTGGATGTTTTCCTTTATTGGATGCTGCCCTTCCCGTGGTTGTTCCTTCCCGGGGAAAGGCCTGGCTATTCACTGCTTGCGTTGAGAAACACGTGATGGTGTCTCCGCAGATATCCTACATGCATTTGCATATTTCCCATAAGGGATGGGGGCAGTGTTCTGGATCACTGCGTTGAGAAACACGTGATGGTGTCTCCGCGGTGTTGGATGTTTTGGTCTCCCCGAGGCCAATCATCTGTGCCTTTACAGCCTTTTACTAGGCACTGCTCCTAATAGCCAGATTCCTACTCCACACTGATGAGGGGCAAACACCCCGAAACAGCTGTCTGTGGATGGGTACCATGCTTGGCATAGGTGGTTTTCCTGTATTGGATGTTTTCCTTTATTGGATGCTGCCCTTCCCGTGGATGTTCCTTCCCGGGGAAAGGCCTGGCTATTCACTGCTTGCGTTGAGAAACACGTGATGGTGTCTCCGCAGATATCCTACATGCATTTGCATATTTCCCATAAGGGATGGGGGCAGTGTTCTGGATCACTGCGTTGAGAAACACGTGATGGTGTCTCCGCGGTGTTGGATGTTTTGGTCTCCCCGAGGCCAATCATCTGTGCCTTTACAGCCTTTTACTAGGCACTGCTCCTAATAGCCAGATTCCTACTCCACACTGATGAGGGGCAAACACCCCGAAACAGCTGTCTGTGGATGGATACCATGCTTGGCATAGGTGGTTTTCCTGTATTGGATGTTTTCCTTTATTGGATGCTGCCCTTCCCGTGGTTGTTCCTTCCCGGGGAAAGGCCTGGCTATTCACTGCTTGCGTTGAGAAACACGTGATGGTGTCTCCGCAGATATCCTACATTTCTTGGACAAGAGTCCGGTAAGGGGCATACACAGAGGGTGCATTCCCTGTGCTTTGCCTTAACTGTGCACTTCTTCCCCTGGAAATTGTAACATAAGAGGAGACTGCATCACTGCATGAACATTCATGAAGATCACAAGTGTCTGCAGAAAATAGACACCGGATCATGAGGGGGGGATTTCTCAGGCGATGCTACTGACTCTCACCTGAAAGAGCTCCTGCGGCTGGATTGATCATTCATCTGGCCACGACCGGATTTTTGCCGGGCCCAAGGTTTCTGAGCAGTGTGCTGACCTACAGTACTTTCCTGCTGCAGTAGCTGCTGCTGCTCACTAGCTTCCATTGTGAACAAATGATTTAGAAGTGTGGATTCCCTGTGGATCCACCATATATGTGCTCTCCCCCAGTATCTGGGTCAGCAGGTCATGGCCGGGCACCACCTCTTCCAGGATATCCTGCCTCCAGCACTCATGCCCTGGTCCCAGAACACTGGGACCAAACCTGCCCAGGACTTCGGAGTCTCCTGACCCCGGCTGCCATCAGAGGCCGCACTGTGCACGCAGCTGAGCGCTTCCGGCACCGGTGACCTGGACGCACTCTTCGGCCCCGCCCCCCGACATCACCACGGCGACCCCGAGGACCCAGAACATGTCAGAGGGCCGCCCAAGAACGCCTGAGGATGAGCTTCCTGCATGCCCATGGCCCCGGCTGCATCACCAGGCACGCCCCATATGCCGCCGGACACAGAACACGGAGCTCTGCACCTGTCACACCAGCCGGAAGCAGCAGAGATCCCGGGAGCATACTTACCTTTGGAGCAGGCCCCATTTGGAGAAGGTAAACCTCCGGGTACTGCTCCCTGCTGCTCGCTCATTGCCGTGCCATCCATCAAGGACCACTGTGTCGCTTCCTGGAACCCCGTACCGACCAAGGCAGGGGACCCCCCCTGCTACCTGAACCGACCGACAGGGCCTAGGATCTGATGTCTCCTTGCAGGTAACTGTAGGAACCGAGTTCCTTCAGGAACAGGAAACCAACTGATGCGTGGGAGAGGTGCCGCCCTTTTGTATCTGTAGGTTTCCTGTTCCTGAAGGGCAGATCCTCTCTCTCGTGGTGCTGTCATGGGAGTTCAAATAAATAAGCTCTTACCCAGCTCCAGATCATGAAAAATAGAGATGCTATGGGTCTTGGAAAATGGCGCAATTTTTTTCTGTACAAACTTTGGATTTCTGTAACCCCTCAAATGCAAAACAACTTATACATGTTTTCTTGTCTCCGAACTAGTACTGACCTGTAGAATCATAATGGTACGTCAGTTTTAACATTTAATGAACATGGTAAAAAGAAAACAAGAAACAATTGTGTAATTGCAATTTTTTTGCAATTTCATCGCACTTGGAATTTTTTTTCCTATTTTCCAGTACACTATATGGTAAAACCAATGGAGTCTTCAAAACTACAACTCGTCCTGCAAAAATCAAGCCCTCACATGGCCATATTGACGGAATAATAAAAAAGTTATGGCTCTGGGAAGCAGGGGAGCAAAAAAGAGGAATAACACCATAGGATAAATCATATTGTGTCAGACCAATCAAATCGCACTTTACGTCTTAATGACATTGCATCTAAATTTCGTGATCGTGGGTATCCCGATTCATATCTTTCATCCTCTTCCGTTACATCCTCTTTGATTACACCAAGATCAAACTCTCGAAAAATGTTTTTTGTTAATATTTACCATCCTTTTATGAAGGTATTTCATAAAATCATTTATAGGCATTGGTTACTTCTTGGTAATTCCTACCCAGAAATTCCTAAATTTCAGATCCCTCTACTTATTTGTCATAAAAAAAACTCCTAGTTTACGTAACCTCTTGGTTCAAGCTGACTTTGGTAGCTCACGAGTCAAGGATACACAAACATTCCTTACTTCCCAACGTAAAGGAACATTTCCCTGTTTGCACTGTATTCAGTGCTCTAATATCACAAAAGGGGACACATTTACACACTCCAGATCGGGTAAACGTTTCCGTATTCGTGGCTTTTATAGCTGTGATTATTCCTATGTAACATTTCTTATTAAGTGTCCTTGCGGTCTCGGATATGTTGGTGAAACCACCCAACATATCCGGGACCGTATATCACAACACAAGTCCACAATTCGTTGTAAAATGATGATGCTACCAGTACCTGCACATTTTATTTCCCACAATAATGATATTTCACAGTTGCGCTATCAAGTAATTGAGAATATACCTCTAGCTAGGGGAGGAGGTAATACAATACAGAAACTAAAAGAGAGAGAGGGATATTGGATCTATATTCTCCAAAACCTGGAGCCATATGGCCTCAATAGGGAATATGAGGTCTTTTATTGAATTCCTTCCTAATATTCTCTTATGTTTCTCCTGTGATTCTTCTTCTTCATTGGTGACAACATGTATATTCCATCATCTATCATTATACATTTACATGTGTGTGTGTGTGTATATATATATATATATATATATATATATATATATATATATATATATATATGTATGTATATGTATATATATATGTATATATTAGTTATTTTATAATTTAAATTTTCTCTTACATTTCTTTATGTCCTTTTTTAGCAGATCTAAGTGCAGAGGTCTCTTTCACTTTTCGGGTGCAGGTTTCTGTAGACTTCGGCTATATGTTGGGCTAACGTCTTTTTGTTTATTATGAATACACTATTGCCACTCGTGTGGATTTTAGAGTGTATGTGTGTGTGTCATATATATATATATATATATATATATACTAGATGTTTCCAGCCAGCTAACGCTCGGCCCGCTCATTGCTATCTAATTAACGCTGCTGGTGATTAAACTAAATCAAATAATGGCGCTTACGCAGGTGGTAAATTAACTTAAAATGAAGTTAATAACAATAGTGTGGTGATGGGGTGGGGGGCGGGATTATGTGTAGTAATGGGGTGGGGGGCCGGATTATGTGTGGCAATGGGGTGGGGGCGGGATTCTGTGTGATGTGGTGGGGGGTGGGATTATGTGTGGTAATGTGGTGGGGGGCGGGATTATGTGTGGTGATGTGGTGGGGGCGGGATTGTGTGTGGTGATGTGGTGGGGGGCGGGATTGTGTGTGGTGATGTGGGGGGGCGGGATTATGTGTAGTAATGTGGGGGCAGAATAGTGTGTGGTAATGTGGTGGGGGCGGGATTGTGTGTGGTGATGGGGTGAGGGGGCGGGATTATGTGTGGTGATGGGGTGAGGGGGCGGGATTATGTGTGGTGATGGGGTGGGGCGGGATTATGTGTGGTAATGTGGTGGGGGGCGGGATTATGTGTGGTAATTTGGTGGGGGGGTGGGATTATGTGTGGTAATGTGGGGGTGGGATTATGTTTGGTAATGTAGGGAGCGGGATTATGTGTGGTATTGTGGGGGCGGGATTATGTGGTAATGTGGGGGCGGGATTGTGTGTGGTAATGTGGGGGGCGGGATTATCTGTGGTAATGTGGTGGGGGGGTGGGATTATCTGTGGTGATGTGGGGGCGGGATTGTGTGTGGTGATGTGGTGGGGGGCGGGATTGTGTGTGGTGATGTGGGGGGCGGGATTGTGTGTGGTGATGGGGTGAGGGGGCGGGATTATGTGTGGTGATGGGGTGGGGCGGGATTATGTGTGGTAATGTGGTGGGGGGCGGGATTATGTGTGGTAATTTTATGTGTGGTAATGTGGTGGGGGTGGGATTATGTGTGGTAATGTGGGGAGCGGGATTATGTGTGGTATTGTGGGGGCGGGATTATGTGTGGTAATGTGGGGGCGGGATTGTGTGTGGTAATGTGGGGGGCGGAATTATCTGTGGTAATGTGGTGGGGGGGTGGGATTATCTGTGGTGATGTGGGGGCGGGATTGTGTGTGGTGATGTGGTGGGGGGCGGGATTGTGTGTGGTGATGTGGGGGGGCGGGATTATGTGTAGTAATGTGGGGGCAGAATAATGTGTGGTAATGTGGGGGGCAGGATTATGTGTGGTGATGGGGTGAGGGGGCGGGATTATGTGTGGTGATGGGGTGGGGGGGCGGGATTATGTGTGGTGAAGGGGTGGGGGGGCGGGATTATGTGTGGTGATGGGGTGGGGCGGGATTATGTGTGGTAATGTGGTGGGGGGCGGGATTATGTGGTAATTTGGTGGGGGGGCGGGATTATGTGTGGTAATGTGGTGGGGGTGGGATTATGTGTGGTAATGTGGGGAGCGGGATTATGTGTGGTATTGTGGGGGCGGGATTATGTGTGGTAATGTCGGGGCGGGATTGTGTGTGGTAATGTGGGGGGGCGGGATTATCTGTGGTAATGTGGTGGGGGGGTGGGATTATGTGTGGTGATATGGTGATGTGGTGGGGTGGTGGGATTATGTGTGGTGATGTGGGGGGCGGGATTATGTGTGGTGATGTGGTGGGGGGCTAGATTATGTGTGGTGATGTGTTGGGGGCGGGATTGTGTGGTGATGTGTTGGGGGGCGGGATTATGTGGTGATGTGTTGAAGGGGCGGGATTATGTGTGGTGATGTGTTGGGGGGCGGCATTATGTGTGGTGATGTGGTGGGGGGCGGGATTATGTGGTGATGGGGTAGGATTGTGTTTGGTGATGTGGTGCAGATTGTGTGTGGTAATGTGGTGGGGGTGGGATTGTGTGTGGTAATGGGGTGGGGGGCAGGATTATGTGTGGTGATGTGATGGGGCGGAGTTACTGTGCAGGGGGCGGGATTAGCGAGTAATCACGATGCCTCTTATATATATAGATATATAATCTAAAAAAAAATAAAGGGAACACTTAAAGAACAGAATATAACTCCAAGTAAATCTAACTTCTGTGAAATCAAACTCTCCACGTAGGAAGCAACACTGTTTTACAATCAATTTCACATGCTGGTGTGCAAATGGAATGTACAACAGATGGAAATTATTGGCAATTATAAAGACACACTCAATAAAGGAGTGGTTCTACAGGTGGGGACCACAGACCACATCTCAGTACCAATGCATTCTGGATGATGGCAAGAAGGTTTGCTGTGTCTGTCAGCATAGTGTACAGAGGCTGGAGGTGCTACCAGGAGACAGGCCAGTACACCAGGAGAAGTGGAGGGGGCCGTAGGAGGGCAACAACCCAGCAGCAGGACTGCTACCTCAGCCTTTGTGCAAGGAGGAACAGGAGGAGCACTGCAAGAGCCCTGCAAAATGACCTCCAGCAGGCCAGAAATGTGCATGTGTCTGCATAAATGGTTAGAAACTCCATGAAAATGGTCTGAGTGCCCGACGTCCACAGATGGGGATTGTGCTCACAGCCCAACACCGTGCAGGATGATTGGCATTTGCCACATAACCCCAGGATTGGCAAATTTGACACTGGCGCCCTGTGCTCTTCACAGATGAAAGCAGGTTCACACTGAGAACATGTGACAGATGTGACAGAGTCTGGAGATGCCATGGAGAGCGATCTGCTGCCTGCAACATCCATCAGAATGACCGGTTTGGCAGTGGGTCAGTAATGGTGAGGGGTGGCATTTCTTTTGTGGGCCGCACAGCCCTCCATGTGCTTGCCAGAGGTAGCCTGACTGCCATTAGGTACCAAGATGAGATCCTCAGACCCATTGTGAGATCATATGCTGGTGCGGTTAGCCCTGGGGTCCTCCTAATGCAGGACAATGCCAGACCTCATGTGGCTGGAGTGTGTCAGCAGTTCCTGCAAGATGAAGGCATTGAAGCTATGGACTTGCCCACCCGGTCCCCAGACCTGAATCCAATTGAACACATCTGGGACATCATGTCTCGCACCATCCACCAACTTCACGTTACACCACAGACTGTCCAGGAGTTGGCGGATGCTTTAGTCCAGGTATGGGAGAAGATCCCTCAGGAGACTATCCTCCGCCTCATCAGGAGCTTGCCCAGGCATTGTAGGGATGTCATACAGGCACGTGGAGGCCACACACACTACTAAGCATCATTTCCTTGCCTTGAGGCATTTCCACTGAAGTTGGATCAGCCTGAACCTTCATTTTCCACTATGATTTTGAGCATCATTTCAACTCCAGACCTCCTTACGATATTAGTTGTTATTTGCGTTCATAATTTTTAGTTTTTATTGTTCTCAACACATTCCACTGTTAGGGCACACAGAATGCGTGTTTTCTCATCTTAATTGTCTGCTGCCAAATTGGTTCTCTGCAAGAAATGGTACGTGCACGGAGGAAAGAACAGACAAGACACAGTGGATCATGTACCAAATTAGTCTTCCTGATTTAATGCTTCGCAGAATACCTCCTTTTATAGGAGAAATCGGGCGGTCTCAGCACATTACATCATGGTTTTTTCCAACCTAACAATTATCACAAGTCACTTTTGATTGATTATTGTTTGTTGATTATGCTGTACGGTTATCAACCTAATGGCCTGCTCTAGGTCAGGCTGACATCTGTCTATGCACGTATTCTACTGATCTTTGGTTTATGGGGAATTGATTTCCCTACATGCAGGTGCATTTACTCTTGATAAGACTAGGGGAATTACACAGCCTTTTGAAGTCCATCTGGACATTGGCGTATCTTAGTACACCCTGGTACAGAATAATAAAGAGAATTAAGTCTTATCACAGTGAATCAGAAAACCTTAAAGTTACATGATTCTAATATTTCAGCAAAGCGTCCATATAAGTTTAATTTCAGTTCAGTTACAGTTACAGTTGAGCCAGTTACAGAAGAAGTAGTCGGACTCCTTGCATCTTCTCGCCTGACCACTTGCACCAGTGACCCCATTCCGTCACATCTCCTCCAGTCCCTTTCCCCGGCTGTCACCTCTCACCTAACAAAAATATTCAACCTTTCTCTCACTTCCGGTATTTTTCCCTCCTCATTTAAACATGCCATCATACATCCATTACTTAAAAAACCATCCCTCGACCGAAACTGTGCTGCTAATTATAGACCTGTCTCTAATCTTCCCTTCATCTCTAAACTCCTCGAACGCCTGGTCCACTCCCGTCTTACCCACTATCTCTCAGATAACTCTCTTCTCGACCCTCTTCAATCTGGCTTCCGCTCTTTACACTCTACTGAAACTGCCCTCACTAAAGTCTCTAATGACCTACTAACAGCTAAATCTAATGGTCACTACTCCATGCTAATTCTCTTGGATCTCTCCGCAGCATTCGATACTGTGGATCATCAGCTCCTCAATATGCTCCACTCCATCGGCCTCAAGGACACCGTTCTCTCCTGGTTCTCCTATCTCTCTGACCGATCCTTCACTGTATGTTTTGCTGGTTCCTCCTCTCACCTTCCCCTTACTGTTGGGGTTCCTCAAGGATCAGTCCTCTTCTCTTTGTATACTGCCCCTATTGGACAAACAATCAGTAGATTTGGTATCCAGTACCATCTCTATGCTGACGGCACCCAATTATACATCTCTTCTGTTATCACGCCGACCTTTTTAGAAAACGCCAGTGATTGTCTTACCGCTGTCTCTAACATCATGTCCTCCCTCTATCTGAAACTGAACCTGTCAAAAACTGAACTCCTCGTGTCCTCTCCCTCTACTAACCTACCTTTGCCTGACATTGCCAACTCCGTGTGCGGTTCCACCATTACTCCAAAGCAACATGCCCACTGCCTTGAGGTCATCCTTGATTCCGAGCTTTTATTCACCCCCCCACATCCGATCACTGGCTTGCTCTTATCTGCATCTCAAAAACATTTCTAGAATTCGCCCTTTTCTTACTTTCGACTCTGCAAAAACTCTTACTGTTTCACTTATTTATTCCCGTCTGGACTATTGTAACTCTCTACTAATCGGCCTCCCTCTTACCAAACTCTCCCCGCTCCAATCTGTCCTGAATACTGCAGCCAGGATGATATTCCTCACCAACCGTTACACCGATGCCTCTACCTTGTGCCAGTCATTACACTGGCTACCCATCCACTCCAGAATCCAGTACAAAACTACTACCCTCATCCACAAAGCACTCCATGGCTCAGCACCACCCTACATCTCCTCACTGGTCTCAGTCTACCACCCTACCCGTGCCCTCCGCTAATGACCTCAGGTTAGCATCCTCAATAATCAGAACCTCCCACTCCCATCTCCAAGACTTTACACGTGCTGCGCCGATTCTTTGGAATGCACTACCTAGGTTAAAAGGCTTAATCCCCAATCCCCACAGTTTTAAGCGTACCCTAAAAACTCATTTGTTCAGATTGGCCTACCGCCTCAACGCATTAACCTAACCATCCCTGTGTGGCCTATCATAAAAATAAAAAAAAACCATAATCAGGTTCCTCGCATCATGTTCTCATACACTTTATGCAGTTAATAGCCCTCTGTGTCTGTACTGTTACATACTTAGGCAGTTAACTCGTTCATGCAGCTTTACATGAACACCCGAGCCTTACACTATGGCTGGTCCAAATAACTAAAGCAATTGTTAAAAAAAACTAATACCATAAAAATAATTTTTATTAAACTGCTTTTTTAAAAAAATATAACCAATGACCTAAAAACAAACCACACCAAGCAATAATTAATCAACTATACCAGACAACACTCGCAGGTGGGCATGGGGGATGGGTATCCCTGTTACACCCTAATAATCCCCATCTGTACCCTACCTGTCTGCGGAGGTTGGCACCCTCTTGGACGCAATGTGGCGCCCCCGCTCCTCGGCGGCTTGCCCTTATCTCCCTAGCAAATCCCTTGTATATACACCAATAGGGGATTCACGAAAAATGCCACTACACAGGGATACAGCACACAATGACTTTTCTTGATTATAACCAAAAAAAAGGGGAGTAGGACAGCAATATACAAAACCAACCAAAAAAAGTGCAGTGAATAAAACCAATCTGATATTCTGGGAGCATAAATATAGATATAAGGATATCTTGCCTACCAGGTCCCTAGAGTAATCCCTGCCTATCAGCGGAGGTTGGCACCCTCTTGGACGCAAAATGGCGCCCCCGCTCCTCGGCGGCTCTCCCTCGTGTCCCTAAAAGTCTCCTGGGTTATAGAAACTAAAACATATACACCAGAAACTGGGCACTCATTAAGCCATCAATCGTCTGCATTCAAAGTTAGAGACAACTCTCAGGGATCTCCAGCTCAAAAGTATGGAAACAGTGAAAAAGGATATTTAAGGCTTAAATAGAGACTGAGAGTTGTCTCTAACTTTGAATGCAGAAGATTGATGGCTTAATCTATCTAACTTCACCACCTCCCCTCTCCCTTTATCCGACCACCATCTGCTCACCTCATCCCTGTCCTCACTGGACACCCATGTCCAGCAACATGCGCACCCCCGCAGAAACCTTGCACACCTAGACACCCACACACTCGCTGACTCAATCCTACCACTGGCATCCATATCCTCAGTCCACGACATGGACAGTGCCGCTGCTTTCTACAATGCCACTCTCGCATCAGCTCTCGTTCATGGCAGAGTGCGACATATCAATAGACAACCTTGGCACAATAACACCACTAAAAAGCTCCGGCAAGTGTCCAGGGTTGCAGAGCTGCGTTGGAAGAAAACACACTCGCAAGATTACTTCACTGCATTCAAACAGGCAACACTCGCCTTTAAATCTGCTCTCACCTCTGCTAAACAGGCCTACTTCACAAACCTTGTATCTTCCCTATCCTACAAGCCCAAACAGTTCTTTAAAACCTTTAACTCCCTCCTCTGCCCCCCTCCAATCTCCCTAATCTCTGCTGAGGACTTTGCCACACACTTTAAAAATAAGATTGACCAAACAAGGCAAGTCTTCATTGTTCAACCACCACAACCCCTTTCTATAACAGACCAATGCCCAAACCCCATAACCTCCCTATCCAACATCACTGAAGGGGGGCTTAATTGTTTCCTCTCCAAATCGCACCTCACCGCCTGTGCGCTCGACCCCATCCCACCTCCTCCCCAACCTCACACCACACTTATCCCATCCCTAACCCACCTCTTCAACCTATCACTAACTTCTGCCACCTTCCCTTTTGCTTTCAAACATGCCACAATCACACCTATCCTTAAAAAGCCAACCCTCGATCCAACTGCTATGTCCAGCTATCGCCCAATATCGCTGCTCCAATTTGCTTCCAAACTCCTGGAGTAGCACGTCCACACTGAACTTTCCTCCCACCTCTCATCTAACTTGCTATTTGACAATCTACAATCTGGTTTCTGCCCCCATTACTCAACTGAGACAGCCCTGACCAAAATCACTAATGACTTACTTACAGACAAAGCTAACGGACAATACTCTGTACTCCTCCTTCTAGACCTGCCCTCTGCTTTTGAAACAGTTGACCACTGCCTCCTACTACAGATTCTCTCCTCCTTTGTCATCAAAGACCTCGCCCCATCCTGGATCTCTTTGTACCTTTCCAACCGCACATTCAGCGTCTCCCACTCCCACACTACCTCCTCATCCCACCCTCTCTCTGTTGGAGTCCCCCAAGGCTCTGTTCTAGGACCCCTACTCTTCTCAATCTATACACTTGGCCTGAGACAACTCATAAAGTCTCATGGTTTCAAGTACCACCTTTATGCTGATGACACTAAGATCTACCTTTCTGGCCCAGACGTCACCACTGTGCTGTCCAGAATCCCGGAGTGTCTATCAGCCATTTCCTCCTTCTCCTCTCGCTTCTTCAAACTCAATGTAGACAAATCTGAACTCTCTGAACTCATCATCTTTCCTCCATCCCATAGATCTTCCTTACCTGACCTATCTATCGCAATTAACGACATCACGCTTTGCCCCGTACCGAAAGTCCACTGCCTCGGAGTAACCTTTGACTCTACCCTGTCCTTCAAACCGCACATCTAAGCTCTCTCCACCTCCTGTCGCCTCCTGCTCAAAAATGTCTCCAGAATCTGTCCTTTCCTCAACCGTCAATTTACTAAAATGCTTGTACATGCCCTCATCATCTCCCGCCTTGACTACTGCAACAACCTTTTCTGTGGCCTCCCTGGTAACACCCTTGCACCTCTCCAGTCCATCCTTAACTCTGCTGCCCGACTAATTCATCTCTCTCCTCGCTACTCCTCCGCTTCCCCCCTCTGCAAATCTCTTCACTGGCTCCCATTCCCTTAGTGTATCCAGTTCAAATTACTAATACTGACCTACAAAGCCATCCATAACCTGTCTCCTCCATATATCTCTGAACTAATCTCCCGATATCTTCCCTCACGTAATCTCCAGTCTTCCCAAGACCTCCTTCTCTCCTCCACACTTATTCGCTCCTCATCCAGCCACCTCCAAGACTTCTCCTGAATATCCCCCATCCTCTGGAGTTTTTTGCCCCAACAAGTCCGACTATCAACCACATTAGTATCCTTCAGACGGAACCTGAAAACCCACCTCTTCAGGAAAGCCTACAGCCTGCACTGACCCCGCTGCCTCCTAATCACTCCCGGAGATACTGCCTCACCAACACTGGATCTCCTGCAACCCTCAACCTATTGTCTCCTTCCCCATAATCCTGTAGAATGTAAGCCCACAAGGGCAGGGTCCTCGCCCCTCTGTATCAGTTGTCATTGTTAGTTTGTTTACTGTAAGTGATATTTGTAATTTGTATGTAACCCCTTCTAATGTACAGTACCATGGATTCAATCGTGCTATATAAATTAATAATAATAATAAGTATCCACAATCAATGATGGTTTCGGGAGCCATGTCATCTGCTGGTATAGGTCCACTGTTTTATCAAGATTAAAGTCAGCGCAGCTATCTACCAGGACAGATAAAGAGCACTTCATGCTTCCCTCTGCAGACAAGCTTTTTGGAGATGGAAATTTCATCCTCCAGCAGGACTTGGCACCTGTCCACACTGCCAAAAGTACCAATTCTTGGTTTAAAAACAACAGTATCAATGTGTTTTATTGGCCCGCAAACTCGCCTTACCTTGACCCTATAGAGAATCTATGGGGTATTGTCAAGAGGAAGATGAGAGACACCAGACCCAGCAATGCAGATGAGCTGAAGGCTGCTATCAAAGCAGTGGCGTATCCAGGGGGGGCAGCCGGGGCATGTGCCCCAGGTGCAGCCGACAGGGGGCGCCAGCAGGCCGCCTGATGCGGCGGTCCAAGGAGGAAGCTCCCCGTCTGCAGAATTCTGCCGCCCCCACACTGAGATTCTTCCGTTCACTGAGCCGGCTGTCAAATTGACAGCCGGCTCAGAGAAAGTGCTGCGCGTCAGTTCCCAAGGATGTACTAGCATCTTCAGATGCTATAGTACCCTTGATCTATGCCCTGACCACCGCCGGCACTTCCGCATCAGTGAAGCGCCAGCAGCGTGATCAGGTCACATGATCACGCTGCTGACGTCACTCGCCAGCTCTTCACAGGCAGCCTTGCGGTTTGTGGTAAGTGCTCCAGCTCCAGACAACTGGGTAATCGAGGCTGGAGCTGAAGACACCGAACTGCCAGAAGGAGAGATGCGGGCTGTGCTGTATACTACTGTATGGGCGGTGCTGTATACTACTATGTGGGCTGTGCTATAGACTACTATGTGGGCTGTGCTGTATACTACTATGCGGGCTGTGCTATATACTACTATGTGGGCAGTGCTGTATACTACTGTGTGGGCTGTGCTATATACTACTATGTGGGCTGTGCTGTAAACTACTATGTGGGCTGTACTGTATTCTGCTACGTGGGCTGTGCTGTATTCTGCTACGTGGGCTGTGCTGTATACTGCATGGGCTGTGCTGTATACTGCTATGTGGGCTGTGCTGTATACTGCTACGTGGGCTGTGCTGTATACTGCTACGTGGGCTGTGCTGTATACTATGTGGGCGGTGCTGTATACTACTGTGTGGGCGGTGCTATATACTACTAAGCGGGCTGTGCTGTATACTACTATGTGCGCAGTGCTGTATACTACTGTGTTCCTCAGATTTCTCCACCACATGCAACTGCACCTGGGAAGGGAGAGGATGGGGGCAGAAATCAGGACATTATGGGGGCAGAAGAAATCTGAGTACATTATGGGGCGGCTCTTCACAGGCAGCCTTGTGGTTTGTGGTAAGTGCTCCAGCTCCAGACGACTGGGTAATGGAGGCTGGAGCTGAAGACACTGAACTGCCAGAAGGAGAGATGCGGGCTGTGCTGTATACTACTGTGTGGGCGGTGCTGTATACTACTATGCGGGCTGTGCTATATACTACTATGTGGGCTGTGCTGTATACTACTGTGTGGGCAGTGCTGTATACTACTGTGTGGGCTGTTCTGTATACTACTATGTGGGCTGTCCTGTATACTACTATGTGGGCAGTGCTGTATACTACTGTGTGGGCTGTGCTATATGCTACTATGTGGGCTGTGCTATAAACTACTATGTGGGCTGTACTGTATACTGCTACATGGGCTGTGCTGTATACTGCTACATGGGCTGTGCTGTATACTGCTACGTGGGCTGTGCTGTATACTGCTACTTGGGCTGTGCTGCATACTGCTACTTGGGCTGTGCTGTATACTGCTATGTGGGCTGTGCTGTATACTGCTACGTGGGCTGTGCTGTTGTGAACTCTGTTTTCGGGCTCCCTCTTGTGGTCACAGGTGGTATTGTGTGAGTTTTGTTTTTGGGCTCCCCCTGGTGGCTTTGTTTGTTATCCTGCGGATCTGTGGCTGAATCAGCTGCCTCGTTATGCACTAGGGAGTTTCCTATTTAGCTCTGCTTCACCTCCACTTGTTGCTGGCTGTCGATGTATTCAGTGCTATTCTGATCTCCCCTGATTATCTTCGTTTTCAGTCTCTTCTGAGAAGCTAAGTTTCTGTTTGATTATTTTTTGCTCATCAGTCTGCAATATGATTTCAGTATATGATGAGTTAGTCCAGCTTGCTAATAGATTGCTAATGTGAGTTCTTGCTGCTGGTAAGCTCTGGGGTACGGAGTTGCTTCCCCCGCACCGTTAGTTGGTGCGGGGGCTCGAGCAATCTCTGCGTGGATATTTTGCTTAGGGTTTTCTATTGACCGCACAGCTCCCTTCCTATTTTCTGCTATCTAGTGTTAGCGGGCCTCATTTGCTAAATCTATTTCATCTCTGCGTTTGTGCTTTCCCCTTAACTCACCGTTAATATTTGTGGGGGGCTTTTCTATATCTTTGGGGTCATTTCTCTGAGGCAAGTAAGGACTTTACTTTCCCTCTAGGAATAGGTAGTTTCTCAGGCCGTGAAGAGACGTCTAGGATTTTCAGGTAACGTTCCACGGCTGCCTATAGTTGTTTGCGGATAGGATCAGGTTGCGGTCAATCCAGATACCATTTCCCCAGAGCTGGTCGTCGGTTTAGTTACTTAGCTAGTCAAACTTGCGATCCTTGCCACTAGGATCATAACAGTACAGCCGGCCCTTAAAGTGTTAATTGCATGGCAGAAGCAGGAGAAGAGAAGCCTTGAGGATTTTTTTTTTTTTTTTTTGCTGCCGTGTGTCTAGCTGCTGTGTGTCTAGCTTCTTTCCTCCTTTTAATCTTGGTGTGGCTCTGAGTTCAGCTGCTGTCATGGATATCCAGAGTTTGGCCTCCAGTGTAGATCATCTTGCTGCAAGGGTACAAAGTATTCAGGATTTTGTTGTTCACAGTCCTATGTCAGAGCCTAGAATACCTATTCCGGAGTTGTTTTCTGGAGATAGATCTAAGTTCCTGAATTTTAAGAACAATTGTAAATTGTTTCTTTCTTTGAAACCTCGTTCCTCTGGTGATTCCGTTCAGCAAGTTAAGATTATTATTTCTTTGAAAATATAATGCTCTCTTGCCTCCAACCACACGTGGCACGCCACTCTCTGCCAAACCCCGACGCGCGTTTCGCGTTAGCTTCCTCGAGGGAGCTAACGCGAAACGCGCGTCGGGATTTGGCAGAGAGTGGCGTGCCACGTGTGGTTGGAGGCAAGAGAGCATTATATTTTCAGGTAATACGTTCAGTGTTAGTTTTTGTGCCCCATAGACTTGATATATTAACATGCTCTTATGCACGGTCTATTGTGAGCATTTGGTTCATACGGTTTTTTGGCCATTTGGTGTATGGTGTGCAATAGCGCATGGTTTTTTTCAGCTGCGTATTTACCAGTGCAGCTTTTAGTATTTATAAAAGGCCTATATAGCCAGCTACACAGCAGTTTGCATTGCTTTGGGTAGTAGGGCAGTTTATACAGACCGGTTTGCATCACAGTGCTGCAATAGAGCAGTCTAGCAAGTGGTTGCACATATCCCACTGGGCAGGTGTTCCATGTAGGTAACCGGTCTAGTGTGTATTAGCGTTATTTGGGGACAGTTTGTCTATTTAAGCTGAATAAATTTTATTCATGTATTATTGCCAAATTATTGAGTATTTATATGGAAGTTTGATTCAGCCTAGTAAGTATTTATTTTAGGTTGCGTCTCTTATGCCTGCTCTCCATATTGAGACTAGGATATTGAGCTTACTTTATATAACAAACATTATGGTTGCTGGTTAATATTGGCCCATACTAATTAGGGGGCAAATATAGGATTTTTTGGCATCAATATAGTAAGCTTTTTAGGTTCGGTTACCTATTATTATTTTTTCCTATTTGGTGCTTGAATTTGTACGGTATGCTTTTCTTAACCAATTATAGGTTTTAAAATAAATATGTGTTAGATTCTAACATTTGTCAGGTATTTTCTAAGCATGCGTTTTGGTCAGATTTCATTAATATAACAACTTTCTTAGCACCTTATGCTCTCTTGCATCTATTAAGAATTTGTATTACTCCTATCTGCCAATTTATATAGTATTTTTAGGCTGATGAGGCATTGTTTTATTCTTTGTATTTTGTGTGTTAATAAAGTTGTAACTTTTTATCCAAAAAAATAGAACACTTCTTGATTTAGCGTGCAATCTAATAATTGCGTAGCGAATCAGTATGTTTAAAAATTTGATTCCTGGTAGTAAGTTTCCTAAGGGACGACTTTTCAATTTGTCAGTGCCGGAGCATGCTGCTATGCGGAGTTATATAAAGGAGTCTTTGGAGAAAGGACTTATTCGCCCCTCCTCCTCCCCTCTGGGTGCGGGATTCTTTTTTGTGGCTAAGAAGGATGGTTCCCTGAGACCTTGTATTGATTATCGCCTTCTAAATAAAATCACGGTCAAATTTCAGTATCCTTTGCCATTGTTATCTGATCTGTTTGCTCGCATTAGGGGGTCTAGTTGGTTCACCAAGATAGATCTTCGTGGTGCGGATAACCTTGTGCGTATTAAGCAGGGTGATGAATGGAAAACTGCATTTAATACGCCCGAAGGCCATTTCGAGTACTTGGTGATGCCTTTTGGACTTTCTAACGCTCCTTCTGTCTTTCAGTCCTTCATGCACGACATCTTCCGCGAGTATCTGGATAAATTTATGATTGTGTATCTGGATGATATTCTGTTTTTTTCTGATGATTGGGAGTCCCATGTTAAGCAGGTCAGGATGGTGTTTCAGGTCCTGCGTGCCAATGCTTTATTTGTGAAGGGCTCAAAATGTCTTTTTGGAGTCCAGAAGGTTTCTTTTTTGGGTTTCATTTTTTCCCCTTCTACTATTGAGATGGACCCAGTCAAGGTTCAGGCTATTCATGACTGGACTCAGCCTACATCTGTTAAGAGTCTTCAGAAATTCTTGGGTTTTGCTAATTTTTACCGTCGCTTCATCGCTAATTTTTCTGGTGTTGTTAAGCCTTTGACGGATTTGACCAAGAAGGGTTCTGATGTTACTAATTGGTCTCCTGCGGCTGTGGAGGCCTTTCGGGAGCTGAAGCGCCGGTTTTCCTCGGCTCCGGTCTTATGTCAGCCAGATGTCTCTCTTCCTTTTCAGGTCGAGGTTGATGCTTCTGAGATTGGAGCGGGGGCTGTTTTGTCGCAGAGAAGCTCTGATGGCTCTGTGATGAAGCCATGTGCTTTCTTTTCAAGAAAGTTTTCGCCTGCCGAGCGGAATTATGATGTCGGTAATCGGGAGTTGTTGGCTATGAAGTGGGCATTTGAGGAGTGGCGACATTGGCTCGAGGGAACTAAGCATCGTGTGGTGGTCTTGACTGATCACAAAAATCTGATTTATCTCGGCCAAGCGGCTGAATCCTAGACAGGCTCGTTGGTCGTTGTTTTTCTCTCGTTTTGATTTCGTGGTCTCGTACCTGCCTGGTTCGAAGAATGTGAAGGCTGATGCTCTTCCTAGGAGTTTTGTGCCTGATTCTCCTGGAGATTCTGAGCCGGCTGGTATCCTCAGAGAAGGGGTGATTTTGTCTGCCATCTCCCCAGATTTGCGACGAGTGCTGCAGGAGTTTCAGGCGGATAGACCTGACCGTTGTCCACCGGAGAGACTGTTTGTCCCAGATAGATGGACCAACAGAGTTATTTCCAAGGTTCAATCTTCGGTGTTGGCAGGCCATCCTGGAATATTTGGTACCAGAGATTTGGTGGCCAGGTCCTTTTGGTGGCCTTCCTTGTCGCGGGATGTGCGTTCCTTTGTGCAGTCTTGTGGAATTTGTGCTCGGGCTAAGCCTTGCTGTTCTCGTGCCAGTGGTTTGCTGTTACCTTTGCCTGTCCCGAAGAGGCCTTGGATGCACATTTCCATGGATTTTATTTCAGATCTTCCTGTCTCTCAGAGAATGTCTGTCATCTGGGTGTTGTGTGATCGTTTTTCTAAGATGGTCCATTTGGTGCCCTTGCCTAAGTTGCCTTCCTCCTCCGAGTTGGTTCTGCTGTTTTTTCAAAATGTGGTTCGTTTGCACGGGATCCCTGAGAATATTGTTTCCGACAGAGGATCCCAGTTTGTGTCTAGATTTTGGCGGACCTTTTGTGCTAAGATGGGCATTGATTTGTCTTTTTCGTCGGCCTTCCATCCTCAGACGAATGGCCAGACCGAGCGAACTAATCAGACCTTGGAAACCTATTTAAGATGTTTTGTTTCTGCTGATCAGGACGACTGGGTGGCTTTTTTGCCATTGGCCGAGTTTGCCCTTAATAATCGGGCTAGTTCTGCTACTTTGGTTTCGCCTTTTTTTTGTAATTCGGGGTTTCATCCTCGTTTTTCCTCGGGTCAGGTGGAGCCTTCTGACTGTCCGGGAGTGGATCTTGTGGTGGATAGGTTGCATCAGATTTGGGATCATGTGGTGGACAATTTGAAGCTGTCACAAGAGAAGGCTCAGCGCTTTGCCAACCGCCGTCGCAGTGTGGGTCCCCGACTTCGCGTTGGGGACTTGGTGTGGTTGTCTTCTCGCTTTGTTCCTATGAAGGTCTCCTCTCCCAAGTTCAAGCCTTGGTTTATCGGTCCTTATAAGATTTTGGAAGTCCTTAACCCTGTGTCATTTCGTTTGGACCTCCCAGCATCGTTTGCTATTCATAATGTGTTCCATCGGTCGTTGTTGCGGAGGTATGTGGTGCCTGTGGTTCCTTCGGTTGAGCCTCCTGCCCCTGTGCTGGTTGAGGGAGAATTGGAATACGTGGTGGAGAAGATCTTGGATTCTCGTATTTCTAGACGGAGGCTTCAGTATTTGGTTAAGTGGAAGGGCTATGGTCAGGAGGATAATTCCTGGGTTGTCGCCTCTGATGTTCATGCGGCTGATTTGGTTCGTGCCTTCCATGTGGCTCACCCTGATCGCCCTGGGGGTTTTTGATGAGGGTTCGGTGACCCCTCCTCAAGGGGGGGGGTACTGTTGTGAACTCTGTTTTCGGGCTCCCTCTTTTGGTCACAGGTGGTATTGTGTGTTGTGAACTATACTTTTTGGCTCCCTCTTGTGGTCACTAGTGATTTGGCACTTGGATTGTCTTTTACCAGGTTGGTGCTCACCTGCTTCGTTAGGCCTGGGGTGTTGCTATTTAAACTTCCTGGATTCTCAGTCCAGTGCCTGGCATCGTTGTAATCAGTTCACTTCTGTTTGCTCCTGTCTTCAGGTCCTGGTTCTTTGCAAGATAAGCTAAGTCCTGCTTTCGTACTCTTGATCATTTGCATTGTTCATATTTTTTGTCCAGCTTGTACAAAATGTGATTCCTGTTATCGCTGGAAGCTCTAGGGGGGGCTGATATTCTCCCCCCACACCGTCAGTCGGTTTGGGGGTTCTTGGATATTCAGCGTGGATATTTTGCAGGGTTTTTTGCTGACCATATAAGTCTTCTTACTATATTCTGCTATTAGTCAGTGGGCCTCTCTTTGCTAAATCTAGTTCATTCTTACGTTTGTCTTTTCTTCTTACCTCACCGTTATTATTTGTTGGGGGCTTGTATTACTTTGGGGTCTTTTCTCTGGAGGCAAGAGAGGTCTTATTTTCCCTGATAGGGGTAGTTAGTTCTCCGGCTGGCGCGAGACGTCTAGAATCAACGTAGGCACGTTCCCCGGCTGCTTTTAGTGTTTGCGCTAGGATCAGGTATATGGTCAGCCTAGTTACCACTTCCCTATGAGCTGGTATTTATGTTTTGCAGACTTTGCTGTAATCTTTGAGGTCCCCTGCCATTGGGATCATAACAGTATGCCAGGCCAATAAATAGTTAATGCATTGCTGAAGTGGGATTAAAAGAAAAGAAGTTCTGAGTTTTGTTTTTTTTTTCTTCCTCCCCTTTATCTCTGAGAGGCTTGAAGCCTTGCTGCAGACATGAATGTTCAGACCTTGATTACTAGTGTGGATCAGCTTGCTGCACGTGTGCAGGGCATTCAGGATTTTGTTGTTAGCAGTCCTATGTCAGAGCCTAAGATACCTATTCCTGAGCTGTTCTCTGGAGATCGATTTAAATTTAGGAATTTTAGGAATAATTGTAAATTGTTTCTATCTTTGAAACCTCGTTCGTCTGGAGATTCAGCTCAGCAAGTTAAAATTATTATCTCCTTCTTGCGTGGCGACCCTCAGGATTGGGCTTTCTCGTTAGCGCCAGGAGATCCTGCATTGGCGGATGTTGATGCGTTTTTTCTGGCGCTCGGATTGCTTTATGAGGAGCCTAATCTTGAAATTCAGGCAGAAAAAGCTCTACTGGCCATCTCTCAGGGCCAGGATGAAGCTGAGGTGTACTGCCAAAAATTTCGGAAATGGTCCGTGCTTACTCGATGGAATGAATGTGCTCTGGCCGCAAATTTCAGAAATGGCCTTTCTGAAGCCATTAAGAATGTGATGGTGGGTTTTACAATTCCTACAAGTCTGAATGATTCTATGGCGCTGGCTATTCAGATTGATCGGCGTTTGCGGGAGCGCAAATCCGCTAAACCTCTGGCGGTGTTGTCTGAACAGACACCTGTCTCAATGCAATGCGATAGAATCCTGACTAGAACCGAACGACAAAATCATAGACGTCAGAATGGGTTGTGTTTTTACTGTGGTGATTCTACACATGTTATATCAGCATGCTCTAAACGCCTAACCAAGGTTGTCAGTCCTGTCACCATTGGTAATTTGCAGCCTAAATTTATTTTGTCTGTGACTTTAATTTGTTCATTGTCTTCCTACCCTGTTATGGCATTTGTGGATTCAGGTGCTGCCCTGAGTCTTATGGACTTGTCGTTTGCCAAGCGCTGCGGTTTTGTCCTGGAGCCTTTAAAGGTTCCGATTCCTCTCAGAGGAATTGATGCTACGCCACTGGCGGAAAATAAACCGCAGTATTGGACACAAGTGACCATGTGCATGACTCCTGAATATCGGGAGGTGATTCGTTTTCTTGTTCTGCATAAAATGAATGATTTGGTCGTTTTAGGTCTGCCATGGTTACAGACCCATAATCCTGTTTTGGATTGGAAGGCTATGTCTGTCTCAAGTTGGGGTTGTCAGGGAATTCATTGCGATTCTCCGCCGGTGTCTATTGCTACTTCTACTCCTTCAGAAGTTCCTGAGTATTTGTGTGACTATCAGGATGTATTCAGTGAGTCCAGGTCCAGTGCTCTTCCTCCTCATAGGGACTGTGACTGCGCTATAGATTTGATTCCTGGCAGTAAATTTCCTAAGGGACGATTATTTAATTTGTCTGTACCCGAGCATGCCGCGATGCGTTCTTATGTCAAGGAGTCTTTGGAGAAGGGGCATATTCGTCCATCCTCTTCCCCTCTCGGTGCGGGATTCTTTTTTGTGGCCAAGAAAGACGGGTCTTTGAGACCTTGTATAGACTATCGGCTTCTGAATAAATTCACTGTTAAGTTTCAGTATCCGTTGCCGCTATTGTCAGACTTGTTTGCTCGGATTAAGGGCGCCAAGTGGTTCACCAAGATAGATCTTCGTGGTGTGTACAACCTTGTGCGCATTAGGCAGGGAGATGAATGGAAAACTGCATTCAATACGCCCGAAGGTCATTTTGAATACTTGGTGATGCCCTTTGGGCTCTCTAATGCCCCTTCAGTGTTTCAGTCCTTTATGCATGATATCTTCCGGAAGTATCTGGATAAATTTTTGATTGTGTATCTTAATGATATTCTAGTTTTCTCGGATGATTGGGATTCTCATGTAAAGCAGGTCAGGATGGTATTTCAGGTTTTGCGTGATAACGCTTTGTTTGTGAAGGGCTCAAAGTGTCTCTTTGGAGTGCAGAAGGTTTCCTTTTTGGGTTTTATTTTCTCCCCTTCTGCTGTGGAGATGGACCCAGTCAAGGTCCGAGCTATTCATGATTGGACTCAACCCACGTCTGTTAAGAGTCTTCAGAAGTTCTTGGGGTTCGCTAATTTCTACCGTTGCTTTATCGCTAATTTTTCTAGCGTTGTTAAACCTTTGACGGATATGACCAAGAAAGGTTCTGATGTGGCTAATTGGGCCCCTGCAGCCGTGGAGGCCTTCCAGGAGCTGAAGCGCCGGTTTACTTCGGCGCCTGTTTTGTGCCAGCCTGATGTCTCACTTCCCTTTCAGGTTGAAGTGGATGCTTCTGAGATCGGTGCTGGGGCTGTTTTGTCGCAGAGAGGCTCTGGTTGTTCTGTGATGAGACCATGTGACTTTTTCTCTAGGAAGTTTTCGCCTGCTGAGCGGAACTATGATGTTGGTAATCGGGAGTTGTTGGCCATGAAGTGGGCATTTGAGGAGTGGCGTCATTGGCTCGAGGGTGCTAAGCATCGTGTGGTGGTCTTGACTGATCACAAAAATCTGATGTATCTCGAGTCTGCTAAGCGCCTGAATCCTAGACAGGCTCGTTGGTCATTGTTTTTCTCTCGTTTTGACTTTGTGGTCTCATACCTGCCTGGTTTGAAGAATGTTAAGGCTGATGCTCTCTCTAGGAGCTTTGTGCCTGACTCTCCTGGAGTCTCGGAGCCAGCTGGTATTCTTAAAGAGGGAGTGATCGTGTCGGCCATATCTCCAGATTTGCGACGTGTGTTGCAGAGATTTCAGGCTGGTAGACCTGACTCGTGTCCACCCGACAGACTGTTTGTTCCTGATAAATAGACCAGCAGAGTCATTTCCGAGGTTCATTCCTCGGTGTTGGCAGGGCATCCGGGAATTTTTGGTACCAGAGATTTGGTGGCTAGGTCCTTTTGGTGGCCTTCCTTGTCACGGGATGTGCGGTCATTTGTGCAGTCCTGTGGGACTTGTGCTTGGGCTAAGCCTTGTTGTTCTCGTGCTAGCGGGTTGCTTTTGCCCTTGCCCGTCCCGAAGAGGCCTTGGACGCACATTTCCATGGATTTCATTTCTGATCTTCCGGTGTCTCGGGGAATGTCTGTCATCTGCGTGGTGTGTGATCGTTTTTCCAAGATGGTCCATTTGGTACCTTTGCCTAAGTTGCCTTCCTCTTCCGATCTGGTTCCTTTGTTTTTTCAGAGTGTGGTTCGTTTGCACGGCATTCCGGAGAATATCGTGTCCGACAGAGGATCCCAGTTTGTGTCCAGATTCTGGCGATCTTTTTGTGCTAAGATGGGCATTGATTTGTCGTTTTCATCTGCCTTCCATCCTCAGACTAATGGTCAAACGGAGCGAACTAATCAGACACTGGAGGCTTATTTGAGATGTTTTGTTTCTGCGGACCAGGATGATTGGGTGACCTTCTTGCCATTGGCGGAGTTTGCCCTTAATAATCGGGCTAGTTCCGCTACTTTGGTTTCGCCATTCTTCTGCAACTCTGGTTTTCATCCTCGTTTCTCCTCGGGTCATGTTGAGTCTTCTGACTGTCCTGGGGTGGATTCCGTGGTGGATAGGTTGCAGCGGATTTGGAATCATGTGGTGTACAACTTGAAGTTGTCACAGGAGACGGCTCAGCGTTTTGCCAACCGCCGCCGCGGTGTGGGCACCCGACTTCGTGTTGGGGATTTGGTTTGGTTGTCTTCTCGGTATGTCCCTCTGAAGGTTTCCTCTCCTAAGTTTAAGCCTCGCTTTATTGGTCCTTATAAAATTTTGGAAGTTCTTAACCCGGTTTCTTTTCGTTTGGATCTTCCGGTGTCGTTTGCCATTCACAACGTGTTCCATAGGTCTTTGTTACGGCGGTACGTTGTGCCTGTGGTTCCTGCTGTTGAGCCTCCTGCTCCGGTGTTGGTTGAGGGCGAGTTGGAGTACGTGGTGGAGAAGATCTTGGATTCTCGTCTCTCTAGACGGAGGCTCCAGTATTTGGTCAAATGGAAGGGCTATGGTCAGGAGGATAATTCCTGGGTGGCCGCCTCTGATGTTCATGCGGCCGATTTGGTTCGTGCCTTCCACGCTGCTCATCCTGGTCGCCCTGGTGGTCTTGGTGAGGGTTCGGTGACCCCTCCTTAAAGGGGGGGTACTGTTGTGAACTATACTTTTTGGCTCCCTCTTGTGGTCACTAGTGATTTGGCACTTGGATTGTCTTTTACCAGGTTGGTGCTCACCTGCTTCGTTAGGCCTGGGGTGTTGCTATTTAAACTTCCTGGATTCTCAGTCCAGTGCCTGGCATCGTTGTAATCAGTTCACTTCTGTTTGCTCCTGTCTTCAGGTCCTGGTTCTTTGCAAGATAAGCTAAGTCCTGCTTTCGTACTCTTGATCATTTGCATTGTTCATATTTTTTGTCCAGCTTGTACAAAATGTGATTCCTGTTATCGCTGGAAGCTCTAGGGGGGCTGATATTCTCCCCCCACACCGTCAGTCGGTTTGGGGGTTCTTGGATATTCAGCGTGGATATTTTGCAGGGTTTTTTGCTGACCATATAAGTCTTCTTACTATATTCTGCTATTAGTCAGTGGGCCTCTCTTTGCTAAATCTAGTTCATTCTTACGTTTGTCTTTTCTTCTTACCTCACCGTTATTATTTGTTGGGGGCTTGTATTACTTTGGGGTCTTTTCTCTGGAGGCAAGAGAGGTCTTATTTTCCCTGATAGGGGTAGTTAGTTCTCCGGCTGGCGCGAGACGTCTAGAATCAACGTAGGCACGTTCCCCGGCTGCTTTTAGTGTTTGCGCTAGGATCAGGTATATGGTCAGCCTAGTTACCACTTCCCTATGAGCTGGTATTTATGTTTTGCAGACTTTGCTGTAATCTTTGAGGTCCCCTGCCATTGGGATCATAACAATTGTGTGAGTTTTGTTTTTGGGCTCCCCCTGGTGGCTTTGTTTGTTATCCTGCGGATCTGTGGCTGAATCAGCTGCCTCGTTATGCACTAGGGAGTTTCCTATTTAGCTCTGCTTCACCTCCACTTGTTGCCGGCTGTCGTTGTATTCAGTGCTATTCTGATCTCCCCTGATTATCTTCGTTTTCAGTCTCTTCTGAGAAGCTAAGTTTCTGTTTGATTATTTTTTGCTCATCAGTCTGCAATATGATTTCAGTATATGATGAGTTAGTCCAGCTTGCTAATATGTGAGTTCTTGCTGCTGGTAAGCTCTGGGGTACGGAGTTGCTTCCCCCGCACCCCAGAGGTGCGGGGGCTCGAGCAAACTCTGCGTGGATATTTTGCTTAGGGTTTTCTATTGACCGCACAGCTCCCTTCCTATTTTCTGCTATCTAGTGTTAGCGAGCCTCATTTGCTAAATCTATTTCATCTCTGCGTTTGTGCTTTCCCCTTAACTCACCGTTAATATTTGTGGGGGGCTTTTCTATATCTTTGGGGTCATTTCTCTGAGGCAAGTAAGGACTTTACTTTCCCTCTAGGAATAGGTAGTTTCTCAGGCCGTGAAGAGACGTCTAGGATTTTCAGGTAACGTTCCACGGCTGCCTATAGTTGTTTGCGGATAGGATCAGGTTGCGGTCTATCCAGATACCATTTCCCCAGAGCTGGTCGTCAGTTTAGTTACTTAGCTAGTCAAACTTGCGATCCTTGCCACTAGGATCATAACACTGTGCTGTATACTACTGTGTGGGCGGTGCTGTATACTACTGTGTGGGCAGTGCTGTATACTACTATGTGGGCTGTGCTGTATACTACTATGCGGGCTGTGCTATATACTACTATGTGGGCAGTGCTGTATACTACTGTGTGGGCTGTGCTATATACTACTATGTGGGCTGTGCTGTATACTGCTATGTGGGCTGTGCTGTATACTGCTATGTGGGCTGTGCTGTATACTGCTACGTGGGCTGTGCTGTATACTGCTGTGTGGGCGGTGCTGTATACTACTGTGTGGGCGGTGCTATATACTACTAAGCGGGCTGTGCTGTATACTACTATGTGCGCAGTGCTGTATACTACTGTGTTCCTCAGATTTCTCCACCACATGCAACTGCACCTGGGAAGGGAGAGGATGAAGGCAGAAATCAGGACATTATGGGGGCAGAAGAAATCTGAGTACATTATGGGGCGGCTCTTCACAGGCAGCCTTGTGGTTTGTGGTAAGTGCTCCAGCTCCAGACGACTGGGTAATGGAGGCTGGAGCTGAAGACACCGAACTGCCAGAAGGAGAGATGCGGGCTGTGCTGTATACTACTGTGTGGGCGGTGCTGTATACTACTATGCGGGCTGTGCTATATACTACTATGTGGGCTGTGCTGTATACTACTGTGTGTGGGCAGTGCTGTATACTACTGTGTGGGCTGTTCTATATACTACTATGTGGGCTGTCCTGTATACTACTATGTGGGCAGTGCTGTATACTACTGTGTGGGCTGTGCTATATGCTACTATGTGGGCTGTGCTATATGCTACTATGTGGGCTGTGCTATAAACTACTATGTGGGCTGTACTGTATACTGCTACGTGGGCTGTGCTGTATTCTGCTACATGAGCTGTGCTGTATACTGCTACGTGGGCTGTGCTGTATACTGCTACGTGGGCTGTGCTGTATACTGCTACGTTGGCTGTGCTGTATACTACTGTGTGGGCGGTGCTGTATACTACTGTGTGGGCGGTGCTGTATACTACTGTGTGGGCGGTGCTGTATACTACCATGTGGGCTGTGCTATATACTACTATGTGGGCTGTGCTGTATACTACTATGTGGGCTGTGCTATATACTACTATGTGGGCAGTGCTGTATACTACTGTGGGCTGTGCTATATACTACTATGTGGGCTGCGCTGTAAACTACTATGTGGGCTGTACTGTATTCTTCTACGTGGGCTGTGCTGTATACTGCTACGTGGGCTGTGCTGTATACTGCTGCATGGGCTGTGCTGTATACTGCTATGTGGGCTGTGCTGTATACTGCTACGTGGGCTGTGCTGTATACTGCTACGTGGGCTGTGCTGTATACTGCTACGTGGGCTGTGCTGTATACTACTGTGTGGGCGGTGCTGTATACTACTGTGTGCGCAGTGCTTGCGATCCTATAAACAAACAGGAGCATAATGTCCCATAAATATTCATGACAACACCAGGTTTATATAAACCGTATAAATTTTATTAATATAACTACAAACACAGTAACTCAAATAATACAAATGATGGGGAACAGGTGAATGACTGAAAGACACCAGCCGCACATAACCACACACATAAAACATATGTGAGAGTGCCAACAAAAGCAGCATATAAATATTTCTTTGCATGGGACAAAAAATCACAACACCAACCGTACCAAGGTGAGGAGGGATGATGTAAACAACTTAGGCTCTGTAGCCAATACCGATAAATCCGGCTATGCCATGTCTCTTTTCAAGCTACCCATATTGCAAGGTGCCCATACAGTGCAGCCGTGACTACTTAAAATGCCACATGTTATGCTTACCTATGTGTGTGGTCATCTGCTGGAGATGTCAAGCAAATAGCCCCGACGCGCGTTTCGCGTTTTACGCTTCCTCGGGGGGCCGTGTGGATATTAGGAGAAGGGGGAAGGTTTTTATATGTCTCCAATTATCGCTGATTGCCACGCAGATCGTGCAGCGCATGGAGGAGGACTCACACGCCAGTGCCGCGTCCCTTCAGGCCATCACAGCGGCACACAGACAGGGAGAAATCTCACGTGACGTCAGAAGTCTGGACGTCGCTGTTTAGAAGATGCCTTTGGGGGCGCGGTCTGCTCGGGAGTCCACCGCGCATGCGCACCACTGCCGCGGCCACCAGGGAGGATGTGCTGGCAAGCCAGGACTTACAGGTAAAAACAAATGCCGAAAATTACATAGTCATATACAGTAATTATCACGGATATACAGAACAGAAGTTTCTTTGATCCCACCACACCACATTAATGCGGATCAAGCAAAGTGCCATACATAATGTATAAATATAGTTCATGTCTTCATATACCACATTATTATTATTATTATTTATTGTTATAGCGCCATTTATTCCATGGCGCTTTACAAGTGAGGAGGGGTATACATAATAAAAACAAGTACAATAATCTTAAACAATACAAGTCATAACTGGTACAGGAGGAGTGAGGACCCTGCCCGCGAAGGCTCACAATCTACAAGGGATGGGTGAGAATACAGTAGGTGAGGATAGAGCTGATCGTGCAGCGGTTGGTTGATCGGTGGTTACTGCAGGTTGTAGGCTTGTCGGAAGAGGTGGGTCTTCAGATTCTTTTTGAAGATTCTGATGGTAGGCGAGAGTCTGATGTGTTGTGGTAGAAGGTTCCAGAGTAGGGGTGATACGCGAGAGAAATCTTGTATACGATTGTGGGAAGAGGAGATAAGAGGGGAGTAGAGAAGGAGATCTTTTGAGGATCGGAGGTTGCGTGTAGGTAAGTACCGGGAGACTAGGTCACAGATGTATGGAGGAGACAGGTTGTGGATGGCTTTGTATGTCATCGTTAGGGTTTTGTACTGGAGTCTCTGGGCAATGGGGAGCCAGTGAAGGGATTGACAGAGGGGAGAGGCCGGAGAATAGCGGGGGGACAGGTGGATTAGTCGGGCAGCAGAGTTTAGAATAGATTGGAGGGGTGCGAGAGATATCAGTGGTGTCGGGAGTTTTCCGTGTCGGCACTAATATCAATGTCCGTATGCTATGCACTCCACATCCCATATGATCTGCAAACAGTTATAGAGCGAATATATCCATATGAAGTAAAATCAATGTATATTCATCGGGTCAGGATAAAGTGCACATTGGAACAACTACAAAAAAGACGACAAGCAAGTTAATAAAACCACAAAATAAATAAAACCTAAAAAAAGACAGAGAAAAAAAGAAAAAAAAGCCTGTTGAGTATTGTACCACATCTACAGGAATGGAACAAAGGACAATTTTTCATTGAGGCCACTAGGGGCCATGGTTCCCAATGATACAATCCACCGGCATTCAATTTGTGCCAGTGTACGTTTAAGGTCCTCACCCCTGATACCGGAATGAACCCGGTCAATACCTCGTACTCTCAATGCATCTGGATTGCAGTCATGGTGCAGCCTGAAATGTCTCGGAATGGTCTTAAGTTCTGAGACATCAACGGCATCTCTCGCACCTACAATATCCCTGACATGCTCCCGGACCCTGACACGAAGTTCACAAGAGGTAAGGCCCACGTAGATCAAATTGCAAGTACATGTGGCATAATATACCACATACATAGTACTGCATGAGATGTAACTTGTAATCCGATATTCCCTCCCTCCACCCGCTGCCGAAAAGGTGGTAGCCCGTACAATGTTCCTAGACGCCTTACATGAGCCACATGGGAAGCAACCCCACCTCTGTGGTCCTGATCCAAAAATTCTGGGGCGGGCCGGAGCATAGTGGCTCCTTACCAACTGATCTTTAAGACTCCTCCCCCTTCTAGCCGTCAGGAGAGGTCAGTCAGGTAAGATTTTATTTAAGGTGGGTTCTGTTTTTAATACTGACCAGTGTCTCTGCAGAACCTCCCTCATGTTGTCCCACTTATTATTAAATGTAGAGATAAACCTAAGTGGCTGGTCTCTTTTAGTGGGCACAACTGGGGAAGGCCCGCAGAGCAACTGGTCTCTAGGAGCTCTCCTGGCACGAAGATAACCCTTCTTGATAGTTCTCCTGCTGTATCCCCGATCCTGGAAACGATTAGTAAGGTCCCGGGCCTGGCACTCGAAGACCCCATCCGTGGAACAAATCCTTTTCATTCTTAAAAACTGACCTACCGGTATAGCACGTATTGTGGATCTAGTATGTGCTGAAGTGGAATGCAGTAGGGCATTGACCGACGACTCTTTCTGGAAAACGTCGGTCTGTATCCCCCCATCCTCACATCTAATGATCTTAATGTCCAGAAAGTCGATATTATCTACAGCCACCTTATGTGTAAGGCGAATGTTGCGACTATTCTGGTTCAGTCCACGGATGAAGTCCAAGAGGGCGGGCCCGGGACCCTGCCAAATCAAAAACACGTCATCGATATAGCGGTACCAGCACTGCACATGGGAGGCGGCGAAAGCTCCCTCAGCAAAAATCTCCCTCTCCCAGTATCCGAGAAAGAGATTAGCGTACGAGGGCGCACACGCCGCGCCCATGGCAGTGCCACGGCTCTGTAGAAAATATCGATATTTAAACGTGAAAAAGTTGTGTGTCAAAACAAAATGAAGTAGCTCCAGGATCAGGGTACGCATCAGGGGATCGAGGTTACTCATGCCCAGGAAGAACTCAACTGCCTCCAACCCATCATCGTGCTTAATGCTAGTATACAACGATTCGACATCGACTGTTGCGAATACCATATCCGGCTCTAAAGTAAGGCCATCGAGTTTCCTCAGGACGTCCGTCGTGTCCCTGATATAGGAGGGGAGTGACTCAACCAAAGGGTGCAGATAGTAATCAATAAACTTACACACAGGGTCGCATAGCCCTCCTATACCAGAGACAATTGGATGTCCCGGGGGCTCTACTGGGTCATTATGGACTTTCGGCAGCAGGTAGAAGGTAGGGACTACCGGATGTTGCACCATCAGACCTTCAAACACCTTCTTAGATATAACACCCCGTGTCAGGGCCCGGTCTAAGATCTCAAACAGGGTTCTAGAGAACCCAGACAGAGGATTACTAGCCAGAGACTTGTATGATTCACGGTCTCTTAACTGGCTAAAGGCCTCCTTCTCATACTTCACCGTCGGCCAGACGACCACGTTCCCCCCCTTGTCCGCCGGTTTAATTACAAAGTCACGTAAGGACCCCAGCTCTTTAAGGGCCCTCCGTTGTGCTGGTGTGAGATTATCACTCTTTTTATCCCTTGGGATTTTTTTTTAAATCCTCTAATACCAGTTTGTTAAAGATGTCTATCTGGGGACATAAAGAAAAGGGGGGAAACGTGGTACATCTCGGCCCAACCGAAGCAGGAAAGGTACCTGTAGCCAGTGAGTCATTTTCTGCTACGAGTTCCTCCAGGGCCACAAGTGCCTCTTGTTCCAAGGTTGTATCAGGACTGAAGGAATCCAGAAGTTTAGCGTGTAATTTACACAGGATGACCTTCCTCAGGAATAACTGCATATCTTTCATAGCTGTAAAATAGTTAAAATTATTAGTGGGAACAAAAGTCAACCCTAAGCCAAAACGTCTAACTGATATGTGCGCAGTGCTGTATACTACTGTGTTCCTCAGATTTCTCCACCACATGCAACTGCACCCGGGAAGGGAGAGGATGGGGGCAGAAATCAGGACATTATGGGGGCAGAAGAAATCTGAGCACATTATGGGGGCAGATATCAGGACATTATGGGGGCAGAAGTCTGAGGACATTATGGGAGCAGATATCTGAGGATATAGGGGGCAGAAATCTGAGGGGGGGGGCGCCAAACTGATCCTTTGGCCTGGGTGCAGGAAGAGCTAGATACACCTCTGTATCAAAGCAACCTGGGCTTCCATAAGACCTCAGCAGTGCCACAGGCTGATAACCTTCATGCCACGCTGCATTGATGCGGTAATTGATGGAAAAAGAGCCCTGACCAAGTATTGAGTGCATTTACTGAACATACATTTCAGTAGGCCAACATTTTGGATTTTAAAATAATTTTTTAAGCTGGTGTTATAAAGTATTCTAATTTACTGAGATAATGACTTTTGGGTTTTCATTGGCTGTAAGCCATAATCATCGACATTAACAGAAATAAACACTTGAAATACATCACTCTGTAATGACTATCTAATATACGAGTTTGACATTTTGCATTGAGTAACTGAAATTAATTAACTTTTTGATGATATTCTAATTTTGTGAGATGCACCTGTATGTGTGGGTATGTATGTGTACGTGCGTGTACATGTATATGTGTCTATTTGATTTTACATTTGTTTGTACACATCGGTATATACACTTACTATTAGCATGTATATGTTTCTCCTAGATATGCCCTCTTCTGACATATAACATTTTATGGAATTACTTCTTTACTATTAGTCCGCCCGTTACAATCTTTTCCTTCATGTGCATAATTCACTAACTTCGGGATATATTCCCACGCCATTCCATTTCATTATGTTCTATATCTAAATTTGCATGATATCTCCTTTTGTTTTTTTTATCATTACATTATTTTTTGCAATTTTTCATTTTTTGACCAGTTTTGTATAAGCCTATGATGATATATGTTATGTATTTTTTATTTATTTTTCTGTTATATCTTTAGATAATAACCTTGACAAAGGCCACATGGCCGAAACGTTGGTGCTGTATGACTGGTCATGTGAATAAACTCTAATTTTTGGCATCTATATCATATTTGATTGCCTCAGGTTTATCTATTTTTATTATACCTTTTTTCTGAGGGCATCTCTACATTAGACTGCAATTCCCTCTACTATTATGAATATTTTGTGAACGGATTTATCATCATTAGAGGTGATTTTATTTTGTCTTGGATCCTTCTTTAGATGCGTCCCTGGGTTGGAGTCACCAATCTAAATCACAAACAAAAGCTTTGCTAAACGTGCTCCGGTCTCCGACTGGTCGATATATGGAGGATACCACATCCAGACATAAAGGGTTATACGTATTATTCTCCTAAACACAATACACAGAGCCATTTAGCACTCCTCTCCTAATTAGCCATCACTTGCTTACATGACAACCTTCATCTCAGATAGGACCTGCTATAGGGTCAGTTCATGTTCCTGTATACCGTAATCTGACTGTAGTGGACTCCACCAAGGCCTCAGATATTGGATCGTAAATGATGTTCTGCTGAAAGACTCACTCTGTGTCTCAGACATTGGTGAGACTATAGACTCCTTCAGATGTATGAGCATGATGACACTGCCTCACCACTTCAATGGGAAGCACTGAAATGTGTCCTCACAGGGATGCTAATAAAACATGGATCCTGTCTAAAAAAAAGAGAGCAGCTAAAGTCTCCCATTTGCTTGAGGTAATTGATCTCCGTGCTAAACAACGTAATGATCTGCTTCCCTCCAGGTATACGCAGACCTACTTCATGGATGTTTCATGGATGGGTACACACAAATATTGTGTAATATCAGGGCACCTACTTATGGAAGGAACCAAGTGGAAGAATGTGGGGCCTCCTCGAGAAAATTACTTACAATGTCCTACACTAAGGTTAATATACTATATGTGAGATAGGGGTAAAAATATTCCAGGATTGTAAAGTACACAAACTATACTTTATGGTACAACTATAACTTACCAGAGCTACAGAACTAGGAGGATAGGGGTAGATGTTTGGTATCACAACTCTTGAGGGATGGATTATTCAAGAGCTTTGAGCAAATAAAGGCAGATTTTAACCTCCCACATATGGTGTTTTATCAATATCTGCATATACATCATGTGTAGTACACAATTTACAATAAATGCCACACTGATAGACATTCCACATCAGATACCATTCCTACAGTGGTGGATACAAAAGGTCTAATATCCCATATTTATAGGCAGATACTGTCCCTACAGTTGATAGTTACGACAAAATGGGAGGACGATGTGGGTCTCTAACCGGAGGGGCAATGGGGGAAATACTGGATTTGACACCTAAACTTTCCTTGTTTCCTTGTCACAAAGATTATCCCACATTCTTGTCATCCATAGGGTATATAGGTCCCCAAGTATTTTATGTTAAAATTGGAATATGAACAGATGACTCCTGCCCTAGATGTGGTCACAACGACGCCCACCTGATGCATATGATGTGGGGATGTGTGAATATTGGCGACTACTGGAAGGGGGGGATCACTCTTATACTATCTGTATTTGGGATACAACTTCAGTTGTAACCTAAAATCTGTCTCCTAGGACTCCTGGGAGAGGACATAGACCCAGACTCCCATATGGCAATAGCTCAGGAATATTATTCTAGCCCGAAAGCTGTTGGCTCTACATTGGATAGACAATTCTCCCCCAACGATAACAGAACTAATGTCCAGGATAAATATCACTCTATGCTTGGAAAGGGGAAGCTAATATTAAAGGAACATTCTCAAGAAAGCCATCCACATATGGAACAATAGGTAATTACCCCAGGTATTGCTCCAGAAAACCTTCTCAGAAATCCTATACTGGACCGTTTCTCCATTTCATTACAGTAAACCAGGAATTTATATCATTATACCCAAGGTGTCCACAGATAATAATTGTCTCAGACCACACAATTGCCCCTTCTTAGATCTATTCTTTTTCTTTTGATGTCCCAATAGGGAAAAACGTAATCAGTGAGGAAGTATTCAGATATTTATGTCTGTACAAATGTAAAGTTACTATTCCAAAGCCTTGTACTATAGAGCGAAATTGGGATTTATATCATTGTCACCGGTTGTTGTATTGTTTACTGGTTTTTCTTTCTTTTTATTGTTTTTCTCACAATATTTGTATAAAAAAACCTAAATGTTGGTAATTTTTTGTTGTGTTCAATAAAAATGATCTGACTGAAAATAGGAAGAAGCTAAAGTTGTTAACCCCTTCATCCCCGGGGACATTTTCTGTTTTTTGCTCCCCTCCTTCTCAGACCCATAAGTTTTTTATTTTTCTGGCAATATGGCCGTGTGAGGGTTTTTTTTTTGCAGGACGAGTTGTACTTTTAAAAGAATCCATTGGTTTTACCTTATACTATACTGGAAAATGGGGAAAAATCCCTGAAAACGTGCTATTTCATAATTTTATATACAGTATGTCTTACCATGATCATTAAATGCTGAATCTGACGGCGATTCTGATTCTCCAGATACCGAACATGTATCGGGGTTTTTTTTTTAATGTAAGTGATTATAAAACAAATGGCGCTATTTTCCGAGACTTGTGGAGATCTGGGGCTCGGTGAGGGATTATTCTTTGTGCTCCGAGCTGATGCTTTTATTAATGCCATGTTGGGACAGATATGATACTTTGATCATTCACCTCTGTCCGGTGCTCATAGCAGATCAGCTACGACAACCACAAGGGTCTCCTGCAGACTCTAGATTGTCATACCAACCCATTGGTGCCCCGTGATCATATGACAGAGGCGCTGATGGGCAGAGCTAGTAATGCGCTTCCAGAGTGGCCATGTTAAGTGCCTCGGAGTTTCATAGCAGTATTTAACATGCTAACCGCTGTGGGGGGGGGGGGGGGTTGCGATTGCATCAGCGGAAGTTGGGGGCACAAAACAGCTGATCAGATCAGTGCCAGAGCCGCATGGAGGCAGGGACACGACCGATCACGTGTATATATGTAATCGGTCATGAAGAGGTTAATGTTAGCAATATTTTGAGCAGGAAACGTCCAACCACAGTTTTACCGTGTGTGTCCGGTGTTAGTTCTACAGTGTGAGAGAGCTGCGGGGTCTGTGAGCGAAGCTGGGGGTATACAGAGTGCACAGAAGGGTCTGTGACCGAAGCTGGGGGTATACCGGTGTATACAGCGTACACAGAGGGGTTTGTGACCGAAGCTGGGGGTATACGGGTGTATACAGTGTACACAGAGGGGTCTGCAACCGAAGCTGGGGGTATATGGGTGTATACAGCGTACACAGAGGGGTCTGTGACAGAAGCTGGGGGTATATGGGTGTATATAGAGTACACAGAGGGGTCTGTGACCGAAGCTGGGGGTATACGGGTGTATACAGTGTACAGAGGGGTCTGCGACTAAAGCTGGGGGTGTACGGGTGTATACAGTGTACACAGAGGGGTCTGCGACCAAAGATGGGGGTATACGGGTGTATACAGCATACAAAGGGGGGGCTGTGACCGAAGCTGGGGGTATACGGGTGTATACAGTGTACACAGAGGGGTCTGTGACCGAAGCTGGGGGTATACGGGTGTATACAGCGTACACAGAGGAGTCTGCGACTGAAGCTGGGGGTATACGGTGTATACAGTGTACACAGAGGGGTCTGCGACCGAAGCTGGGGGGGTATACGGGTGTATACAGCGTACACAGAGGAGTCTGCGACTGAAGCTGGGGGTATACGGTGTATACAGCGTACATAGGAGGGTCAGTACACAGTAGTCCGTACACACACAGCTCTGCTACATCCACACTGTAAACCCCTCCTGACCCCACACATAAACTTCCCCTCATCCAGCACCATGACAACCAGCACAGCAGAGTCCTGCATACACTGAGGCCCCTGATCATGTGACCCCTGACTCCTCCCCTCCTGGAACCTCATCACAGGTCCTGTGCACACAGAAAAGCCGTATATGTGGAGTGCGGCTCTGCAGGTCAGTTATAGGCATTCCGGCTCTTCTTGCTGCTACTTTTCACACTTTTCTCCCTCCAGTCCCTTCACTATAAAGCCTGGGCCTCATTATACAGCTGTACAGGGGCCTAGTGGAGGCTTTTTAGCCATTTCTCAGACTGTAGCTCCTGGGAGAAGGCCCTCACTCCAGTCCCTTCACTATAAAGCCTGGGCCTCATTATACAGCTGTACAGGGGCCTAGTGGAGGCTTTTTAGCCATTTCTCAGACTGTAGCTCCTGGGATCAGGCCCTCGCTCCAGTCCCTTCACTATAAAGCCTGGGCCTCATTATACAGCTGTACAGGGGCCTAGTGGAGGCTTTTTAGCCATTTCTCAGACTGTAGCTCCTGGGAGAAGGCCCTCACTCCAGTCCCTTCACTATAAAGCCTGGGCCTCATTATACAGCTGTACAGGGGCCTAGTGGAGGCTTTTTAGCCATTTCTCAGACTGTAGCTCCTGGGATCAGGCCCTCGCTCCAGTCCCTTCACTATAAAGCCTGGGCCTCATTATACAGCTGTACAGGAGCCTAGTGGAGGCTTTTTAGCCATTTCTCAGACTGTAGCTCCTGGGAACAGGCCCTCGCTCCAGTCCCTTCACTATAAAGCCTGGGCCTCATTATACAGCTGTACAGGGGCCTAGTGGAGGCTTTTTAGCCATTTCTCAGACTGTAGCTCCTGGGAGAAGGCCCTCACTCCAGTCCCTTCACTATAAAGCCTGGGCCTCATTATACAGCTGTACAGGAGCCTAGTGGAGGCTTTTTAGCCATTTCTCAGACTGTAGCTCCTGGGAGAAGGCCCTCTCTCTTCGTCTGTATTGTGACTTGTGTTATTCTCTAATATTTGTGGTTTCTCCATTAGTCAGTGCTGTGACATCTGCCGGCGCTGGAGAACATTCTCATCAGTAAATCCTTGGAGACATTTTCCAGGCTCTAAGGCCGGAGTCACACTCAACATATAAATAATCAGTCCAATTTTGATGGCCAGGGATCGCACCAATGTTCTCCATTTGGTGATCCGTGTGTAATCCGTTTGCAATGCGATGATGCGATTTTCTCGCACCCATGTATCCGTATAACATCCGTATGGCTTTACATTTCTCACTGTTTTCCTCATTGAATTTAATGGGCTGAAGTGAGGAAAATGTGTGCGTATTTCTCGCAAGTCACACGGATGGTCGGTGTGGTGTGCTATTTTTTTCTCGCACCCATAGACTTTCATTGGCGAGACTCATCCGATATACACCTAAAATCGCAGCATGCTGAATACGATTAAAAAAAAAAAACGGTGATCTGGGTTTCCCCACAGACTAATACTGGTCCGAGTGCTATGCGATGTTTTATCCCTATTATGCAGTAGTGTGACTCCAGCCTTACAGAGTAACTCTGATCTCTGCACCGCACACATGCAGATTACAGGATGGAAGAAAAGCAGATTACAGAGGAAAATGAGTTTATTTCACCTGAAACAAAAATGTCTAAATGCTCACAACTTTCCCTGCTGGTTGTGTACAGCACTACAATTCCCAGCAAGTCATATGGCTGCAGCACTGGTTACATCGTGACTTTAGTGACAGTGAAGTTCTAGTAATGATCATTGAGACAGTATTGCCTGTAGAGCAGGTTTACAGAGGTGTCCACGACTTTACCATTGATGGCCTTAGGCTGGAGTCACACAACGTGTAAAAATTGGTCCGTTTTTCATGCACGAGAATTGCATCAATGTTCCCTAACAGTGATCCTTATGTCATCCGTGTGCAATGCGAGGATGCAATTTTTTTTTTTAAAGTATTCGGCCCCCTGGAACTTTTCGACCTTTTCCCACATATAATGCTTCAAACATAAAGATACGAAATGTAAAATTTTGGTGAAGAATCTACAAGTGGAACACAATTGTGAAGTTGAACTAAATTTTTGGGTTATTTTTAAATTTTTGTGGAAATTCAAAAACTGAAAAGTGGGGTGTGCAATATTATTTGGCCCCTTTAACTTAATACTGTGTTGCGCCTCCTTTTGCTGCGATTACAGCTGCTAGTTGCTTGGGGTATGTCTCTCTCAGTTTTGTACATCGAGAGACTGAAATTCTTTCCCATTCTTCCTTGGCAAACAGCTCGAGCTCAGTGAGGTTTGATGGAGATCGTTTGTGATCAGCAGTTTTCAGCTCTTTCCACAGATTCTCTATTGGATTGAGGTCTTGACTTTGACTTGGCCATTCTAGGACCTGGATACGTTTATTTGTGAACCATTCCATTGTAGATTTTGCTTTATGTTTGGGTTCATTGTCTTGTTGGAAGTCATATGCGATTGGCTGCGCTCACGGGGGGAGCCCGGCGATCGCAGCCGGGTGTCAGCTGACTATCGCTGCTGACATCCGGCACTATGTGCCAGGAGCGGTCATGGACTGCCCCTGGCACAGTAACCCCCAGAACACTGCAATCAAACATGATCGAATCGCAGCGTTCTGGCGGTACAGGGAAGCATTGCGCAGGGAGGGGGCTCCCTGCGTGCTTCCCTGAGACCCTCGGTACAAGGCGATGTGCTCACCTTGTACCGAGCGTCTCCTCCCTGCAGGCCCCGGATCTAAAATGGCCGCGGGGCTATATCCGGGTCCTGCAGGGAGGTCGCTTACCAGCGCCTGCTCAGAGCAAGCGCGGGTAAACCTCCAGCCCTGCATGTCAGATCGCTGATCTGACACAGTGCTCTGCAAAGTGTCAAATCAGCGATCTGACCCTATAACATGATGCACTCCCCCCCCCCCCCCCGGGGCAATGTTATAAAGTAAAAAGAAAATTCCTAAATAAAGAAAAAATATATATATATTGTTCCCATAAATACATTTCTTTATCTAAATAATAAAAAAAAACAATAAAAGTACACATATTTAGTATTGCTGTGTCCGTAACGACCCCACGTATAAATCTGCCCTGCTAGTTGACCCCTTCAGTGAACGCAGTAAAAAAAAAAAAAGGAGGCAATAAAAGAACGCTTTATTATCATACCGCCAAACAAAAAGTGGAATAACACACGATTAAAAAGACGGATATAAATAACCATGGTACCGCTGAAAATGTCATCTTGTCCTGCAAAAAACGAGCCGCCATACAGGATCATCAGCGAAAAAATAAAAAACTTATAGTCCTCAGAATAAAGCGATGCAAAAATAATTATTTTTTCTATAAAATAGTTTTTATCGTATAAAAGCGCCAAAACATAAAAAAATGATATAAATGAGGTATCACTGTAATCGTACTGACCCGAAGAATAAAACTGCTTTATCAATTTTACCAAATGTGGAATGGTATAAACGCCCCCCCGAAAAGAAATTCATGAATAGCTGGTTTTTGGTTATTCTGCCTCACAAAAATCAGAATAAAAAGCGACCAAAAAATGTCACATGCCCGAAAATGTTACCAATAAAAACATTAACTCGTCCCGCAAAAAACAAGACCTCATATGACTCTGTGGACCAAAATATGGAAAAATTATAGCTCTCAAAATGTGGAGACGCAAAAAACTATTTTTTGCAATAACAAGCGTCTTTTAGTCTGTGACGGCTGCCAATCATAAAAATCCGCTAAAAAAACAGCTATAAATAGTAAATCAAACCCCCCTTCATCACCCCCTTAGTTAGGGAAAAATAATAAAATTAAAAAAAATGTATTTATTTCCATTTTCCTATTAGGGTTAGGCATAAAGTTAGTGCTAGGGTTAGGGTTTCAGTTAGAATTGTGGGGTTTCCACTGTTTAGGCACATCAGGGCTCTCCAAACGCGACATGACGTCCGATCTCAATTCCAGCCAATTCTGCGTTGAAAAAGTAAAACAGTGCTCCTTCCCTTCCGAGCTCTCCCATGCGCCCAAACAGGGGTTTACCCCAACATATGGGGCATCATCGTACTCAGGACAAATTGGACAACAACTTTTGGGGTCCAATTTCTCTTGTTACCCATGGGAAAATAAAAATTTAGGGGGCTAAATATAATTTTTGTGGAAAAAAAAGGATTTTTTATTTTCACGGCTCTGCGTTATAAACTGTAGTGAAACACTTGGGGGTTCAAAGTTCTCATAACACATCTAGATAAGTTCCTTGGGGGGTCTAGTTTCCAATATGGGGTCACTTTTGGGGGGGTTCTACTGTTTAGGTACATCAGGGGCTCTGCAAACGCAATGTGATACCTGCAGACCATTCCATCTAAGTCCTCATTCCAAATGGCGCTCCTTCCCTTCCGAGCTCTGCCATGCGCCCAAACGGTGGTTCCCCCCCCCCACCCACATATGGGGTATCAGCGTACTCGGGACAAATTGCACAACAACTTTTGGGGTCCAATTTCTTCTCTTACCCTTGGGAAAATAAAAAATTGGGGGCGAAAAGATCATTTTTGTGAAAAAATATGATGTTTTATTTTTACTGCTCTGCATTATAAACTTCTGTGAAGCACTTGGTGGGTCAAAGTGCTCACCACACATCTAGATAAGTTCCTTAGGGGGTCTCCTTTCCAAAATGGTGTCACTTGTGGGGGGTTTCAATGTTTAGGCACATCAGTGGCTCTCCAAACGCAACATGACGTCCCATCTCAATTCCTGTCAATTTTGCATTGAAAAGTCAAACGGCGCTCCTTCCCTTCCGAGCTCTGCCATGCGCCCAAACAGTGGTTTACCCATACATATGGGGTATCAGCATACTCAGGACAAATTGCACAACAACTTTTGGGGTCCAAATTATTCTCTTACCCTTGGGAAAATAAAAAATTGGGGGCAAAAAGATCATTTTTGTGAAAAAATATGTTTTATTTTTACTGCTCTGCATTATAAACTTCTGAGAAGCACTTGGTGGTCAAAGTGCTCACCACACAACTAGATAGTTCCTTAGGGGGTCTACTTTCCAAAATGGTGTCACTTGTTGGGGTTTTCAATGTTTAGCCACATCAGGGGCTCTCCAAACGCAACATGGCGTCCCATCTCAATTCCAGTCAATTTTGCATTGAAAAGTCAAATGGTGCTCCTTCCCTTCCGAGCTCTGCCATACACCCAAACAGTGGTTTACCCCCCCACATATGGGGTATCGGCGTACTCAGGACAAATTGTGCAACAACTTTTGGTGTCTATTTTCTCCTGTTACCCTTGGCAAAATAAAACAAATTGGAGCTGAAGTAAATTTTGTGTGAAAAAAAGTTATGTTCATTTTTATTTAAACATTCTAAAAATTCCTGTGAAACACCTGAAGGGTTAATAAACTTTTTGAGTGTGGTTTTGAACACCTTGAGGGGTGCAGTTTTTAGAATGGTGTCACACTTGGTTATTTTCTATCATATAGACCCCTCAAAATGACTTCAAATGAGATGTGGTCCCTAAAAAAAAAAAAATGGTGTTGTAAAAATGAGAAATTGCTGGTCAACTTTTAACCCTTTATACATAAACAAAATCCAATAGTGGACTCACCACCTCAAAAGACAACATTAACCAGCAAACACCATACTAATAGTAGGTGAAAAAGAGGCATAGGCAAATATAAAAACATATATACTTTATTAACAACTGATAAAACAAACAAGACAAGGATATTCATGCAAGACTGATTGCAGGCAAAGCAGGACAGTATAACAGCATACTAATGAGTAATTAAAGCCGTACAAAACGCACCAACTATATCAAAAAGTGCCTAGTGCAGTTGGAATAAATTACCATATCATATTAAATCAGCCAATTGAAAAATAGACATGCACAATTTAATGCCCTCTGCTTAAATTACTACAGGAAAAGATTTCTATATAAAGCTCCCCAAAAGACAAAATTACCTATCTTTAATGGGGGGCCAAAATCTAAAATTAGTTCTCCTGAGCAGCATAACACTATTAGAAAGTGTATAGTGCATCTAAGGTAAAGTGCTATGTCATATCATTATTTCTAATGGCAAGTAGCAACCATTACTCTTAACTAAATCCTGAACGGCATATCACTTACATAAGTATGCTTTCCGGCCTGCGTGCTCCTCAGTCACCCCGACAGCGCCGTTTCGCCTCTGTGGCTTCCTCAAAATAGGGGTATATGTGTATGCTGTAAAAGGCCCATGCCTTTATACCCTCAGCTGTGGGCGGGGTATAGGTAATTTAGGTAGATAGGTAATTTTGTCTTTTGGGGAGCTTTATATAGAAATCTTTTCCTGTAGTATTTTAAGCAGAGGGCATTAAATTGTGCATGTCTATTTTTCAATTGGCTGATTTAATATGATATGGTAATTTATTCCAACTGCACTAGGCACTTTTTGATATACTTGGTGCGTTTTGTACGGCTTTAATTACTCATTAGTATGCTGTTATACTGTCCTGCTTTGCCTGCAATCAGTCTTGCATGAATATCCTTGTCTTGTTTGTTTTATCAGTTGTTAATAAAGTATATATGTTTTTATATTTGCCTATGCCTCTTTTTCACCTACTATTAGTATGGTGTTTGCTGGTTAATGTCAACTTTTAACCCTTATAACTCCCTAACAAAAAAAAAATTTGGTTCCAAAATTGTGCTGATGTAAAGTAGACATGTGGGAAATGTTACTTATTAAGTATTTTGTGTGACATATCTCTGTGGCATGTGACTTGTTGACATGTTTCTATTATAGCTTTCCTCTCTGTTTGTTCCACTCCTGGTTTGGCTTACAAATACTGATGTAAAATACTGACCACATACTGATAGTGTGACCATAGCCTTAAAGTGAGGTTTGATAAAGACCCATCACGGGGTCGAAACTTTACCTCGATACTTTATTAACACTGTGGCGCTTTCAATAAATCTCACCTATATTTTGCATTTGAAAATTCATATCTTGATTGTGGCTGTTTTTTCAAACTGTCGTCTCTGTAGCCATTCTCCTTCTTTTCTTCATCTTATCCAGACCCTATGATGACTTTTCTCATCCACTGCTCGTCTCCGCAGACTTCCTTCTTCTCCGCTCTTTTGCAGAAAATCTCCACATGATGCCCAAGATAGAAGTGTAATTTTAATGCTCCTGAATAAAAAATTGCCCCTGACTATATTGTCTGTACAAAATATGACCCCCACACTGTCCCTCTTATGGTACATGCTCTTCACACTGACCTCTCCTTTCCATACCGGCCCCCTCTTCACACTGTCCTCTCATACTGTGCCCCCCTATGGGGCTCAGTATTTATACTGTACTCTCCTCACACTCCCTCCTTCTTGGTATACTGACCCCTCCTGGCTGTGCCCTTACACTGTCCCTCCATGCTACGCCCCCACTATTCTGTGCCCACTCACTTTTCTTCCCCATACTGTCTCCTCACACTATTCCCCTCCCTCCTCATACAGTCTCCTCTTGCATCCCCCTGTTCACCATACTGTCTCCTCATATATTTACCCCCTCACTTTCTATACTGCCTGCTCACCTGACTCCCCATACTGTGTCTGCACACATCCCATCACCCTCACTCCCCGTACTCTGTCCACATACATTTTTCACATCGCTACTCATACTGTGTCCTCATACATTCCCCCGTTTGCTCCCCATACTGTCTGCACCCATCCCCCATACTGTTTCCTCCTTTATGCCCCCCATTCCCCCATACTGTTTCCTCGTACATGCCCCCATTCCCCCATGCTGTTTCCTCATACATGCCCCCATTCTCTAGTACTGTTTCTTCGTACATGCTCCCATTCCCCCATACTGTTTCCTCATACATGCCTCCATTCCCCATACTGTTTTCTCATACATGCCCTCATTCTCCCATACTGTTTCCTCATACATGCCCCCTATTGCCCAGTACTGTTTCCTCATACATGCCCCCTATTGCCCAGTACTGTTTCCTCATACATGCCCCCCATTCCCCATACTGTTTCCTCGTACATGCCCCCATTCCCCCATACTGTTTCCTCATACATGCCCCCTATTGCCCAGTACTGTTTCCTCATACATGCCCCCTATTGCCCAGTACTGTTTCCTCATACATGCCCCCCATTCCCCATACTGTTTCCTCGTACATGCCCCCATTCCCCCATACTGTTTCCTCATACATGCCCCCCATTCCCCCATACTGTTTCCTCGTACATGCCCCCCATTCCCCCATACTGTTTCCTCATACATGCCCCCCATTCCCTGTACTGTTTTCTCATACATGCCCCCATCTACCCCTTTGCTCTTCATTTTGTGTCCTCAAATCTCCAACACACATTAAAGCGCCCCGTCCCCACTACAAATCTTCCCACACACAATAAATAACCCCATCTATACTCCAAATCTCCCCCAACATTAAACACCCCCATCCCCACTCAAATTCTCCCCACACATAATAAATCCCCCATCCCCACTCCAATTCTTCCCACGCATAATAAATCCCTCCATGCACTTATTCTTCAGTGTCTTCAGCTCCACTGGAGCACTTACCACCAGAGTTCACCTCTGCAGCGCGGGCGAGTGACGTCGGCAGCGTGGTCACATGATCTGATCACGCTGCTGGCGTCACTCTGACCCGGCAGTCAGACTGAGCCTCAATTGTACTCGCTTCTGTACAATTGATCCCTGAGAGCCGACGCGCTGCAGCCGACTCTCAGTCCGGGGGCAGCAGTATGCAGCCGCCGGGGGAGACAATGTGGACCGCCACATTAGGCTGCCCGACTGCGCCCCCTTACCTGCTGCGCCCGAGCACATGCCCCGACTGCTCCCCTAGATATGCCTCTGGGTCTGTGTGTGTCAGTGTCTCCAGTAGATGTGGAAACTGTCACCACACGTACCGGACATACTGACGTGTGAAAAAGCCGAATAAAGAAGTGCGATTTATTTCTTTTTATTTTTTTAAATATAATTGTGTCCACAAAAGAACAATCTATTTAAATCTAAAATTATCATGATCTGTAAAACCTATAAAAGAAAAAAAATGTATTTAATGCCAGAATTGTGGAGTTTGGTCACAATGCCACAAAGATGCATTAAGAAGCAATCAGAGCATCACACGTACCCAACATTTACTATATAGAAGTCCCAGATGTTTTGGAAAATTGCAACTCAAGTAATTTTTTTGTTAATAAAAAAAAAATAAACCACAAGCCCACACAACATTTTTTATTTTCCCGCTGACAAAGTCAAAAGTTACAGCTCTTAGAAGAAGGGGAGGAAAAACTTGAAAGAGCAGAAATAAATGAAAAATGTAACATTCCATGATTGCACACTTACGGGGCTATAGAGGCCGTGTGTGAGTCAGTGCTGCTGACTTATTACACTATTATTGTACATATACCGGGATCTGTCCACAGGATTTGCCTCAGATTTATATTATTACTTTCCCACTGTACAGCAGCAGGAACTACAGGAATTAATGGGAGGTAGAAATCCTCCTCCTGTTATTAACCTAATCGCTGCCAGTTCCTCACCGCAGTGCCTCTGCTCATCCTGCAGCTGCCGGACATCCACCACTGTCCAGTGTCTAACTGCAGATTGTGATAGATCACAGATCATGTGTGCACTCACTACACCGAGCAGCCAATCACAGATCATATATGCACTCACTACACTGATCAGCCAATCACAGATCATGTATGCACTCATTACACTGAGCAGCCAATCACAAATCATGTATGCACTCGCTACACTGAGCAGCCAATCACAGATCATATATACACTCACTACACTGAGCAGCCAATCACAAATCATGTATGCACTCGCTACACTGAGCAGCCAATCACAGATCATGTATGCACTCGCTACACTGAGCAGCCAATCACAGATCATGTGTGCACTCGCTACACTGAGCAGCCAATCACAGATCATGTGTGCACTCACTACACGGAGCAGCCAATCACAGATCATGTATGAGCTCATATGGGAGGAGCCCAGTCACAACAAAGCATTGCCAGTCATTCCCCACTTGTACACAGTACAGTCTTCTCCCTCCTCACAGCCCCCAGTCAGGCCAGAAGAAGCTAAACAAACAGCAAGGTAAAAAATTGGCTCAGCTCTCAGTGGGGAGGCTCCATTATTCTCTATGTGGAGTGCGGCTCTGCGGGCGGAGGTCGGTGCTGGAGGCCCCATTATTCTCTATGTGGAGTGCGGCTCTGCGGGCGGAGGTCGGTGCTGGAGGCCCCATTATTCTCTATGTGGAGTGCGGCTCTGCGGGTGGAGGTCGGTGCTGGAGGCTCCATTATCCTCTATGTGGAGTGCGGCTCTGCGGGCGGAGGTCGGTGCTGGAGGCCCCATTATTCTCTATGTGGAGTGCGGCTCTGCGGGTGGAGGTCGGTGCTGGAGGCTCCATTATTCTCTATGTGGAGTGCGGCTCTGCGGGTGGAGGTCGGTGCTGGAGGCTCCATTAGTCTCTATGTGGAGTGCGGCTCTGTGGGTGGAGGTCGGTGCTGGAGGCTCCATTATCCTCTATGTGGAGTGCGGCTCTGCGGGTGGAGGTCGGTGCTGGAGGCTCCATTATTCTCTATGTGGAGAGCGGCTCTGCGGGTGGAGGTCGGTGCTGGAGGCTCCATTATTCTCTATGTGGAGTGCGGCTCTGCAGGTGGAAGTCGGTGCTGGAGGCTCCATTATTCTCTATGTGGAGTGCGGCTCTGCGGGTGGAGGTCGGTGCTGGAGGCTCCATTATTCTCTATGTGGAGTGCGGCTCTGCGGGTGGAGGTCGGTGCTGGAGGCTCCATTATTCTATGTGGAGTGCGGCTCTGCGGGTGGAGGTCGGTGCTGGAGGCTCCATTATTCTCTATGTGGAGTGCGGCTCTGCGGATGGAGGTCGGTGCTGGAGGCTCCATTATTCTCTATGTGGAGTGCGGCTCTGCGGGTGGAGGTCGGTGCTGGAGGCTCCATTATTCTCTATGTGGAGTGCGGCTCTGCAGGTGGAAGTCGGTGCTGGAGGCTCCATTATTCTCTATGTGGAGTGCGGCTCTGCAGGTGGAAGTCGGTGCTGGAGGCTCCATTATTCTCTATGTGGAGTGCGGCTCTGCGGGTGGAGGTCGGTGCTGGAGGCTCCATTATTCTCTATGTGGAGTGCGGCTCTGCTGGTGGAGGTCGGTGCTGGAGGCTCCATTATTCTCTATGTGGAGTGCGGCTCTGCGGGTGGAGGTCGGTGCTGGAGGCTCCATTATTCTCTATGTGGAGTGCGGGTGGAGGTTGGTGCTGGAGGCTCCATTATTCTCTATGGGGAGTGCGGCTCTGCGGGTGGAGGTCGGTGCTGGAGGCCCCATTATTCTCTATGTGGAGTGCGGCTCTGCGGGTGGAGGTCGGTGCTGGAGGCTCCATTATTCTCTATGTGGAGTGCGGCTCTGCAGGTGGAGGTCGGTGCTGGAGGCTCCATTATTCTTTATGTGGAGTGCGGCTCTGCAGGTGGAGGTCGGTGCTGGAGGCTCCATTATTCTCTATGTGTAGGGCAGCTCTGCGGGTGGAGGTCGGGGCTGGAGGCTCCATTATTCTCTATGTGGAGTGCGGCTCTGCGGGCGGAGGTCGGTGCTGGAGGCTCCATTATTCTCTATGTGGAGTGCGGCTCTGCGGGCGGAGGTCGGTGCTGGAGGCTCCATTATTCTCTATGTGGAGTGCGGCTCTGCGGGTGGAGGTTGGTGCTGGAGGCTCCATTATTCTCTATGGGGAGTGCGGCTCTGCGGGTGGAGGTCGGTGCTGGAGGCCCCATTATTCTCTATGTGGAGTGCGGCTCTGCGGGTGGAGGTCGGTGCTGGAGGCTCCATTATTCTCTATGTGGAGTGCGGCTCTGCAGGTGGAGGTCGGTGCTGGAGGCTCCATTATTCTTTATGTGGAGTGCGGCTCTGCAGGTGGAGGTCGGTGCTGGAGGCTCCATTATTCTCTATGTGTAGTGCAGCTCTGCGGGTGGAGGTCGGGGCTGGAGGCTCCATTATTCTCTATGTGGAGTGCGGCTCTGCGGGTGAAGGTCAGTGCTGGAGGCTCCATTATTCTCTATGTGGAGTGCGGGTGAAGGTCGGTGCTGGAGGCTCCATTATTCTCTATGTGGAGTGCGGCTCTGCAGGTGGAAGTCGGTGCTGGAGGCTCCATTATTCTCTGTGGAGTGCGGCTCTGCAGGTGGAGGTCGGTGCTGGAGGCTCCATTATTCTCTATGTGGAGTGCGGCTCTGCGGGTGGAGGTCGGTGCTGGAGGCCCCATTATTCTCTACGTGGAGTGCGGCTCTGCGGGTGGAGGTCGGTGCTGGAGGCTCCATTATTCTCTATATGGAGAGCGGCTCTGCGGGTGGAGGTCGGTGCTGGAGGCTCCATTATTCTCTATGTGGAGTGCGGCTCTGTGGGTGGAGGTCGGTGCTGGAGGCTCCATTATTCTCTATGTGGAGTGCGGCTCTGTGGGTGGAGATTGATGCTAGAGGCTCCATTATTCTCTATGTGGAGTGCGGCTCTGCAGGTGGAGACTCCACACCAGAACCATAGCAGCTAAAGACTCCAATATCCACAGGTGTCCCTTCTAATTGGGGGGAAACTACCCCCTCTAATAATCCTTGGACAGTTCTGACAAACACGGAAAAGTGCCCCTTTATGGAGGTGACAGAAAGTCTGTTTAGTCACTTTAGCTTCATAGTATCAGCTCTAATCCAATGGTGAGAGAGCGATTTACCCTGAGGAGTCACAGATTGTGGGGTTGTTATAAAATGTTATAGTTAGGGGGTTTGTGTTGTCTCCTTATAAGGCCGGAGACACACTGGTGCGAGATACGGCCGAGTCTCGCTGGTTAAAAGCAAGCTGTGGCACCTGCACTCCGGAGCGGAGCGTGCAGCTGCATAGCAATACATGGAGCCGCACGCTCCGCTCCGGAGTGCAGGTGCCACAGCTTGCTTTTAACCAGCGAGACTCGGCCGTATCTCGCACCAGTGTGTCTCCGGCCTAAGAATCACAATGGTTTTGTTCCTTTTCTGCTGATAGATACAAACAACCCAACTAAGAAAGAAGGGAACCAAGGAAACATGTATTACTCTCATAGTACGGGACCTCTACACAGTGTAATGTTCCCCCGTTATCCCTCAAACATAGTACAAGATGTCCCACACAATATGCTTCCACCCAAACCACTAGATAATAAATCCTCACTTATCCCGTTTCTTGATTCCATACGGTGCCACTTTCTTGGTTCCCACACACAGTATAATTTTTCCACAGTATCTCCATGCCCAATTTTTTGGGTGGTGTTTTTCATGTAATACATACCTCCCAACTTTTGAAGATGGGAAAGAGGGACAAAGTTTGCGGCGTGCAACGCGCGCTGCGGCAAATTTTAGGCCACGCCTCTGACCACACCCATTCATAATTAGTCACACCCATATTCATGTCCCACCCACACCCATTTAGCACTGCTGATCACACTGTTTCATATACAATAATTATAAACAAAAAAATATGGCCACACAGTGCTCCATACTGTATAATGGCCACACATGATGCTCAATACTGTATAATGACCGCACATGATGCTCCATACTGTAGAATGACCGCACATGATGCTCCATACTGTAGAATGACTGCACATGATGCTCCATACTGTAGAATGACCGCACATGATGCTCCATACTGTAGAATGACCGCACATGATGCTCCATACTGTAGAATGACCGCACATGATGCTCCATACTGTAGAATGACAACACATGATGCTCCATAGTGTATAATGACCGCACATGATGCTCCACATTGTATAATGACCGCACATGATGCTCCATACTGTATAATGGCCACGCATGATGCTCCATACTGTATAATGACCGCACATGATGCTCCATACTGTATAATGGCCATTGGCCACACATGATGCTCCATACTGTATAACGGCCACACATGATGCTCCATACTGTATAACGATCCCACATGATGCTCAATACTGTATAATGACCCCCCCTCCTGCATGCATGGCTCATCTCCCTCCCATCCCATATACATGGCTCATAACCCCCTCCTGTATGCATGGCTCATATTCTCCCCCCCTGAATGCATGGCTCATATTCCCCCTCCTGTATGCATGGCGAATGCATGGCTTCTCTCTCCACCTCCCCCCCCCCCCCCCCCCGGCTCCCATCTTGCATGGCGCGCCGGCTTATGTCCTCCTTCATCCCCCTGTCCCATACTCACCTGTGCCACACTGCACAGCCGCGCCGACAGCCCTCTCGCTCTGTCCCAACTCCCGGCGCAGCACCTTCTTCCTGCTTGAGCGATCACATGATACCGCTCATTAAGGTAATGAATATGCGTGACCGCTCATTCAGGACGAGCTGCAGACGCCGAGACGAGGCATCGCTGGAGCAGGGTGAGTATCGTCTTCAAGGAGGGCGGGTAAGAGGGAGGGAGGCAGGCAGGCGGGCGGGCGGCCCGGGGGGGGGGGGGGGGTGTTGGTCAGTCAGGAGGTGACCCAGGACTCGGCTTAACACAGGGGAGTGGCTTAACACAAGGGGGCGTGTCGGTTTGCTTTTCCTGCTGTCTGCGGGATCAGGGCGTCCCATGCGGGACTGCGGGGCAAAACATCAAATCCGGGACAGTCCCGCACAATGAGGGACGGTTGGGAGCTATGTGTAATATATTGAAGCCTGCAAGACAATGCTAAAAAAACACAAACCATAATATAAAGCAAAAAATACAACACTGTACATGGAGAATTTGGCATCATATGACTCCTGTCTTGTTGTTCTTACAAAAAATCTTTCCTAAAAGCCTCAAACTTCTGTGTGTGAATCAGACCTTAGATCTAACGTGATAGAAGATTACAGTGCATTTTATTGTTATTTTGACCATTTCTCATTTTCAGAAAAAAAATACAAAATTTATTGCTTGGAACTTCGGAGACATGTTGTCAGTAGTTTATAGAATAAAAGAACAATTTCCAAAAATATACCTATAAAGAGAAAAACCAGACAAACTAAACATTTTGCAGTGCTATCTTAATTTTTGCCAGAGCTGTAGGTTTCATTACTAGATGTAAAGAAGGAAACTAAATACTGTAAAATAATAAATCTCCTCATATGTTTCCCTTATTATCTCCAGTAATTGTATTATTACACAGGATTTTTATGATATTACATCGGCTCATCTTCTCATTCCGGTCTCTACAATATCGGATCCTCTCAGTGAAGATCTTCTATATAAGAGAATTTTCCTGGTTTACCCATCAAAGATGGATATGGACAGAGACAAGATGGCGGAGAGGATAATACACCTCACCCTAGAGATCCTCTTCCGGCTTACTGGAGAGGTGAGAGATTCTGATGACGTCACATTACATCATTCTTATCTATGGGAATAACAGATGGACAGAACTGGAGGGGTGAGGACTCTGGGAATGTCTGTAGTGAGGTTTATTAATGTCTCTCCATTACCAGGATTATACAGTAGTGAAGAAGACCTCTAGTGAGCGTTGTCAGGACCCTGTGTCTGAGGGATGGGGAAGACCCCTGAGCCCAATCACGGGGCCTCCACCTCACCCCCTGATACATGAGGACATCAATGACCAGAAGATCCTAGACCTCATCTACAAGATGATTGAGCTGCTGACTGGAGAGGTGACACTGTTGGGAATGCTGGGACATTATACAGTAATGCTATGTAGGGATTGGGGGATGACGGTATCATTGTATGTGTCAGGTTCCTATAAGGTGTCAGGATGTCGCTGTCTATTTCTCCATGGAGGAGTGGGAGTATTTAGAAGGACACAAAGATCTGTACAAAAACGTCATAATGGAGGTTCCCCAGCCCCTCACATCACCAGGTAATAGACAGGATTAAATACACGGCCTATAATTATCTGTATGTAAAGAATGAATTCAGTCCCTGTATGTGTTTCCTCCAGATCTATCCAGTAAGAGGACAACACCAGAGAGATGTCCCCGTCCTCTTCTTCCACAGGACTGTAAACAAGAACATCCCAATGTTCCTCAGGATCATCAGGTAGATGGAGAGACGGTGTCATGAGATCTCCCCTATGATGTGTAGACGGCTGTGAAGGTCTTGTGCTCAGTCTTGTTTTATCCACCAGTATTATATGTTTTATACTTGTGTAATGAGAACGGTGGAGATGGCAGGATTAGAGCTGATCATAGATGTGACTTCTCCATCTGTCAGTGAGTTTTACAATATTTGTTTCAGGGTGAAGATCTGACCCATATTAATACTACAGAGACATATGTGAGTGGTGATGAGTGGTGTAAAGAGGAGATTCCCACATATGACCACCCAGGTGAGTAGTAACCACTAAATGCAGAGAAGTCACAGATTCTTCTCAGTCACCGGCTATGGCTGCTTTATCGGTGGTGTAGTCCGGCTGTATCACAATCGTGTGGTCACCATTTTGCCTCTAGACCACAACATTCTCCTCCTCCCAAAACTGTTCTTATGACTTTGGTAATTGAAAGCCCTTTTCTATGGAACTTACAACCTGGAGGATCCACCTACCCTCCGGGATCAGGAGACGCAGATCGTTACCTGCCCAGGTCTGTAAACTACAAAGTCAAATGACAGCGTACGTAGAATGTGCTGACAAGTTAGAAAATCACTTGAAGAAAAATATTATGATGTATAAGACAAAGTGGAGGGTAATGATGCTGTTGGCTTCCTAGATCCCTGAGATCTTATTGGATGAATCTACCTTCTCTCCCTTCTGTGCTGCTGAATGTGCTCATATGGTCCCTACAAGACCAGGTCCAGTCTTTCTGGCCAAACTTCACTTTTATGATCAACAACATTAAATGTGCAGTGAGGCCAAGTGTGAATTTCTGTACAATAACAACACGGTTTCCCTTTATCCTGGCTTCTCACTTTCTTTTAAAACCAACTAACTTTAAGGAGGATTGTGATAAACTACATAAAACACATCACACCTGTGCCATGATATATCTCTGAGCTGTGTGTGGCTGATGGCTGTAATGTCCATTTATTCACGCCTGCAGGAGATGTGTTGTCATGGCTCGAACCCTGGTTTCATGGATTCACTCCACATCATAAATTACATTATGTTTTCGATCATAAGGAATTCAGATTACTGCACCGTCTCTTCTGAAATGGGTGCGCTAATACTTTCTTTAATCTTCTGGTCAGGACTCGCAGTAGCTCCAATGGTTCACCATAAATGAGTGCAACTCGGGTTTACTATTGGGGTTTTCTCCTTGTACATACATTGTTGTTGGAGATGTAACATTTTATTTATTCTACATCTTTTTTTTTTCTTCTACCTGTTCATTCTGTATGGTAGTTTGATTGTGGTGGGATTGATCTGCCTCACTTATGTGAGGCTGTTACTCCCTGATAGGGAGCTCTCCATCTCCTCTTCCAAATGCCTGAGATTTAAATTTAAAGTGAACCTGTCAGCAGGATTGTGCACAGTAACCTACAGACACTGTCAGGTCGCCACCTTTATACTGATTACACTGATACCTGGTGATGAAATCCGTCTTATGGTTGTTGTTTAATCTTTATTTGTAGTTTTCAGTTAAAGGCAACCTGTCACCTCCAAAATCGAAGGTGAACTAAGCCCACCAGCATCAGGGGCTTATCTACAGCATTCTGTAATGCATTCTGTAATGCTGTAGATAAGCCCCCGATGTATCCTGAAAGATGCGAAAATGAGGTTAGATTATACTCACCCAGGGGCGGTCCCGGTCCGGTCCGATGGGCGTCGCGGTCTGGCGCCTCCTATCTTCATCAGGTGACGTCCTCTTCTTGTCTTCACGCTGCAGCTAAGGCGCAGGCGTACTTTGTCTGCCCTGTTGAGGGCAGAGCAAAGTACTGCAGTGCACAGGCACCGGGCCTCTCTGACCTTTTCTGGCGCCTGCGCACTGCAGTACTTTGGTCTGCCCTCAACAGGGCAGACAAAGTACGCCTGCGCCTTAGCCGCAGCGTGAAGACAAGAAGAGGATGTCATCGTAAGAAGATGGGAGGCCCTGGATCGGACCGCCCCAGATGAGTATAATCTAACCTCTTTTTCTCATCTTTCAGGATACATCGGGGGCATTCCAGAATGCTGTCGGTAAGCCCCGTCGATGTTGGGGGTGACAGGTTCCCTTTAATGAGATTCTCATGCTCCGGGGCGGGGCTGTGGGCGGGGCTTTGTGGTGCTCTGCTTACATATTCATCTGTTTTAGCTTATGACAGGTCACTGATCCCTCAGTGGCCTGCCCTCTATTTTATGTAATGCACATAATAGTGTTGATATTATTGTTGATAATGCCTATAATATTGTGGCCATTGTGAGGCTTAGGCTAGTTTCACACTAGCGTCGGGAACAACCCGTCGCTGTGCGTCGGGCCGACGTTCCCGACGCTAGCGTGGTCTCCACCGCACAACGGGGGCAGCGGATGCATTTTTCCAGCGCATCCGCTGCCCCATTGTGAGGTGCGGGGAAGTGCGGGGAGGTGGGGGCGGAGTTCCGGCGGAGTTCCGGCCGCGCATGCGCGGTCGGAAAAAGCGGACCGTCGGGAGCAAAAAACGTTACATGTAGCGTTTTTTTCTCCCGACGGTCCGCCACAGCACGGTGCAACCGTCGCAGGACGGTTGCGACGTGTGTCATTGCGTCGCAAATGCGTCGCTAATGTTAGTCAATGCAGAAAAAACGCATCCTGCAAGCACTTTTGCAGGAATGCGTTTTTTCGGCAAAACGACGCATTTGCGACGTAATGCAGTTAACGCTAGTGTGAAAGTAGCCTTAGGCCTCTTTCACACTTCCGTCTTTCAGCTCCCGTCACAATCCGTCGTTTTTGAGAATGCAGGATCCTGCATTTTGTCATAGACTTGTATTAGCGACTGATTGTGACGGATGGCCGTCCGTTTCATCTGTCTTTCACTGGATCCTGCATAAAAAAACAGTCCGTTGGGCAGAGAAAACGCTCAGAGGAACGTTTTTTCATGCACGTTGGAAAATCGGTCGGCGACGCATCCTGCGCTGCCTGTCACTGGCTAAAATAGTAGCCTACGGGCGCAGAATGCGTCCCTGCCTGTGAAAAGCAGGAATCCAGCGACGGGTCCCGTCTTTTCAAAGAGAGCATGCGTGGAAGAATTTCCCATCAGGGAAATTCTCTCTCACTCGCTCTCTTTCTCTTTTTACTATTGATGCTGCCTTTGCAGCATCAATAGTAACAAGATATAATGTTAAAAATAATTTAAAAAAAAGTTTAAAAATTGCAATATTCTCACCTACCGACGTCCCGCGCAGCGTCACCGATGTTCCCGGCAGCTAGCGTTACTTCCTAGTAATACATTGCGAAGTCTCGTGAGAAGTTGCGTTCTCGCGAGATTTCGCAATGTATTACTAGGAACGCTAGCTGCCGAGAGCATCGGTGCGCGGGAACGCTAATAGGTGAAAATACTGCGATTTTTTTTTTTTTTTTTTTTTTTTTTTTTTCTAATTTATTTATTTTTAACCTGGTTTGTGTTGTGTATGCGTTTACGCAGAGCACCAATCAACATGCAGGGATTGCCTGCCACACACTGTAATGCCGCAGCCATGTTGATTGTGGCATTACATTGATTGGCTGGCCGCACAGCATCATAAGGCCTATGAGAGACCTGGCGCCGCCCTGCTCACCGCATTCTGCTCCGGACTCGGCTATTGTAGGGAGTGCTGCTGAGATATGGTCAGAATTGTCCTTGTAATAGTTAGTGTGAGTCTGCTACTGTTCAGTCCACAAATCCTGACAAACCAACAGTCCTTTTTAGGGCTAATTTGGGGGTGCCGTGATTGCAGCCCTAGGTAGGCAGGGGAGTCTATGTGCGCATATCCACATCAGTGCAGAAGTTATGTCGCATATCCATGTTATGTAAATAAAAGCTTATAACCTGACCTTAGGAGAGAGGACCCTGCCCGCGAGGGCTCACAATCTACAAGGGATGGGTGAGGATACAGTAGGTAAGGATAGAGTTGGTCGATCGGTGATTACTGCAGGTTGTAGACTTGCCGGAAGAGGGTAGGTCTTCAGGTTCTTTTTGAAGGTTTCGATGGTAGGTGAGAGTCTGATATGTTGTGGTAGAGAGTTCCAGAGTAGGGGTGATGCGCGAGAGAAATCTTGTATGCGATTGTGAGAAGAGGAGATAAGAGGGGAGTAGAGAAGGAGATCTTGTGAGGATCGGAGGTTGCGTGCAGGAAAGTACCAGGAGACGAGGTCACAGATGTATGGAGGAGACAGGTTGTGGATGGCTTTGTATGTCATGGTTAGACTTTTGTACTGGAGTCTGGGTAATGGGGAGCCAGTGAAGGGATTGACAGAGGGGAGAGGCCGGGGAATAGCTGGGGGACAGGTGGATTAGTCGGGCAGCTGAGTTTAGAATAGATTGGAGGGCTGCGAGAGTGTTCGAGGGGAGGCCACAGAGCAGGAGGTTAAAGTAGTCGAGGCGGGAGATGATGAGGGCATGGACTAGGGTTTTTGCAGATTCTTGGTTTAGGAATGTACAGATCCGTGAAATATTTTTGAGTTGAAGGCAGCAGGAAGTGGAAAGGGCTTGGATATGCGGTTTCAAGGAGAGATCAGTGTCAAGGATCACCCCGAGACAGCGAGCTTGTGGGACTGGGGAGAGTGGGCAGCCAGAAATAGGGCCAAGTCTGTGATGCCAAGGGATGAGAGGGTCTGTAGTAATAGGGAATGTTCCACTGTGTCAAAGGCAGAGGACAGGTCCAGGATGTGGAGGATAGAGCAGTGTCGCTTGCTCTTGGCGGTTAATAGGTCATTGGTGACCTTAGTTAGTGCAGTTTCAGTGGAGTGGTGTGACCGGAAGCCTGATTGTAAGCGGTCGAAAAGGGAGCAGGAAGATAGATGGGAGGACAGTTCAAGATGGACGTGTTGTTCCAGTAGTTTTGAGGCATAGGGGAGAAGTGATATAGGGCGATAGCTAGATACAGAGGATGGGTCAAGAGAGGGCTTTTTGAGGATGGGTGTGATTGAGGCATGTTTAAAGCTTGAGGGGAAAACACCAGTTGTTAGTGATAGGTTGAAGAGATGGGTTAGAGTTGGGATGAAGACAGTGGCGAGGTTAATGGACACAGAATGGTCAGATTTTGGCAAGACAAAAGTTTTGTCGCCTGGTCATATAATGCACACAATCCTAGTTTACATCCTCACCTGTGCTAAGTAAATGATCGGTTAATTAGTGTGTGTATAAAAAGAAATCCAGCACCCCAGACCTTCACTTGAACTGCAAATTGAGCTCTGACAACATGCCAAAAATCCACCCTGCAACCAAAGCCTGGATTATCAAGAGGCTGAAGACCAGATCCACTGCAGTGGTGGCTGGCACCTTTAATGTGTCTCAGCGTCAAGTACAAAGAATTAAAAAAAGTTTTGAAGAGCCTGGAGATGTGTTTGACAAGCACAGGTCTGGCAGACCCCGAAAGACAACTGCTCAGGAGGAACGTTTGTTGGTTAGAAAATCCAAAGCAAACCCCTCTTCCACTGCAGCAGAGTTCCAACAGGCCATTCACCTCAAGTCCCTGTGTCAACTAGAACAGTTTGTAGGATTCTGTCTCAAAATGGCCTCTGTGGTCGAATCAGTGCCCAGAAGCCAGCACTAAACAAAAGGCAAATAAAAAACCGTGTGGCATTTGCAAAGCCCCACAGCCTGCTAAACAGGTGGACACTGGAAAAGTGGCAGAAAGTGGATTTCTCTGATGAATCTTCTGTAGAATTACACCACAGCCGCTGCAAATACTGCAGGAGACCTACTGGAGCTAGTATGGATCCAAAATACACCCAGAAAACAGTTAATTTGGTGGTGGAAAGATCATGGTCTGGGGTTACATTCGGTATAGGGGTGCGAAACTTTTGCAAGGTGGAAGGCAATATCAATAGCCTAAAATATCAAGAAGTATTACTGTATATACTCGAGTATAAGCCAAGATTTTCAGCCCATTTTTTGGGGCTGAAAGTCCCCCTCTCGGCTTATACTCGAGTCATACCCAGGGGTCAGCAGGGGAGGTGGAGCGGGGGCTATCTAATTATACTCACCTGCTCCTGGCGCGGTCCCTGCAGGTCCCTGGCTCCCCGGCGCCCCAGCTTCTTCCTGTACTGAGCGGTCACATAGTATAACTTATTACAGTAATGAATATGCTGCTTCACCTCCCATAGGGGTGGAGCCGCATATTCATTACTGTAATGAACGGTAACGGTGACCGGTCAGTACAGGAAGAAGCTGTGGCGCCAGGGACCTGAGGCCTGGTGTATCTGTGTTGGAAAAAATTTCGCTTTGCAGGCATACTAATCACATATAATTTTTCTCCAAAGAAATAACTTTGTCTTGAGCTTTTGAAATAGTCCAGTAATCCATTTAAAATGGGCAAAGCAAGCGACCTGGAAGTGGACGTGATGGTGCATGCAGAGGACGAAGCTGTGGCCAAGCTGAAAGTGGGCCACAACAAAGACCCACATCTTCTCGCTCGACCTTCCTGTCCCAGTTTCTAGGGGACCGCAGCACACCACTATTGAAGCCAGAGCAGTGTGAAACGGTTGTTGGTTGGATAGCAGATAATGCTTCCAGTCACTTAGCCACCACCACCATGTCTTCCACACGGTCAAGTCTGAGTAGCCATGAGTTTGGACCGGATATTCCTCACCCTGATCCTCCTTCCTCCCACCATGCCGAGTGCCCTGAGACAACTCATCCCACACTTGGACACTCCGAAGAGCTGTTCAGTTTTCCCTTTAAAGATTCCAGACTCTCGGCCAGTCAACTTGAAGGGGGGCCAGATGAGATCGCATGTAGCAATGCCCAAATCATTGAACAGCCACGGTCACACGAAGGCGATAGTGGGAAAGTGTCAGAAGAGGTGGACGATGATGAGACACAATTGCCGGAAAGTCAGGAGGAGGATCAGGGTGCGGATGTGGAAGACGAGGGGGTGGATGACATAGTGACTGACCCAACCTGGCAGGAGGACATGCAGAGCAAGGACAGCAGCACACATGGGGAAGGAGGCATATCGCCCCAACAGGCAGGAAGAAGCAGTGTGGTGGCCACAGACAGAAGGCGTGCATCCGTTCCCCGTAACAACATGAGGGAAGTTGCCATTCCAACTGTTAGATCTTCCCGAGTCTGGTTATTTTTTAAAAACTCTGCCGATAACCCCAAATAGGCCATTTGCAGCACCTGCCATGCCCGCATCAGCTGGGGTAGCAAAACTACCAGTCTGACCACCACCAGCATGATCACGCACATGGCAGCAAAGCACCCGACTTTGTGGGCTGAACCACAGGCTCCAGGAACACTGTCTGTGGATGACACCACTGCTTCTTCCACTGTTTTGCGTAGAAGCCAGTCCACCGTGCATGTGAAGATGCCTCTGGCCCTGCACCTGTTGTTGCCCACAGTCAAGCAGCACCATCCTCAAGCCCTTCCATGTTCTTGTCCCAGCACACCCTTCAGCTGTCTGTACCCCAGTCATTGGAACGCAAGCGTAAATACCCAGCCAACTCCCCACAGGCCACAGTACTAAATTCTAACATTTCTCATCTGCTTTTTCTTGAAAAGTTGCCTTTTAGGCTCGTTGAGACGGACGCTTTCCGCAACCTGATGGCGGCAGCCATCCCAAGGTACTAGGTCCCCAGTCGCCACTATTTCTCCCAGTGTGCCATACCGGCATTACACCATCATGTCGCACATTACCCGTGTCCTCAACAATGCGGTTCCTGGGAAAGTCCACCTAACCATGGACATGTGGGACAAGTGCTTGTGGGCAGGAACGGTACATCTCACTGACGGCACACTGGGTTAACAGAGTGGAAGCTGGGACCCAGTCGGACCTTGGAATGGAACACATCCTCCCCACACTGAGGATTGCGGGCCCTACATCTATCAGGGTTGCCCCCACAGTCTACAGCTCCTGCACCTCCTCCTCCTCTTCAGCCTCCATCTCTGAAATCAACGCATCAGTCAGAAGCTGGAAGCACTGCAGCACTGCCTCAGCCAAGCGGCAATAGGCTGTGCTGAAGCTAATCCGCTTAGGTGACAAACCGCACAATGCAGAAGAGTTGTGGACAGCGCTGAAAGAGCAGTCAAATATTTGGATGACACCGCTGAACCTACAGCCAGGCATATTCATGTGTGACAATGGGCGGAACCTGGTGGCGGCTCTGAGGCAAGGTGAGCTCATACACATACCTTGCCTGGCCCATGTCCTTAACCTCGTGGTTCAACATTTTCTGAAAAGTTACCCGGAGCTGCCGGATCTGGTAGTGAAAGTACGCCATCTGTCTGCCCATTTTAGAAAGTCAGCTACAGCTTCAGCCACCCTTGCCGTGCTTCAGCAGCGTTTGCAGCTTTCCGCTCACAGACTGGTGTGTGATGTCTCCACGCATTGGAACTCTACACTGCATATGTTGGAAAGGATTTGTGAGCAGAAGAGGGCAGTTATTGACTACCAGCATCAACAAGGCCGTCGATATTCAGTTCAGACTCCACACATAAGACCTCAGGAGTAAACATGGATGTCGGACATATGTACCATCCTGCAAAACTTTGAGGACTGCACCAAGATGGGGAGCGGCGATGAAGCCATAATTAGCCTCACTATCCTGCTTCTCTGCATTCTGAAAACCTCTCTGCTCACAATTAACGAGGATGCATTGTAGGCAGAGTACGAGGACATGGAGCAAGGACCCATACAGGGTGATTACACTCAACCTAGCCTCATGTCTTCCTAACGTGGATTGGTAGACAATGAGGAGGAAGAACAGGAGCTACTTTCATGCGGTATAGATGGTACTACTACAAGCACAGCTGTGATACCGTCTGTCCAGCGGGGATGGCCTGAGGACAGGGGGAGGACAGCGTGGTCAGTTATCCTGTTGTTGAGGTCACGGAAGTCTTGACTGTAAGCAGTCTGGCACGCATGGCTGACTTTATGTTGCACTGCGTTTCACGTGACCCTCGCATTATTACAATTTTTGGTGACACTCATTACCGATTGGTGACACTTCTAGACCCACGCTACAAGGAGAACTTTTAATCTCTTATTCCAGAGGCAGACAAGTGTACTAAAATGTTGCAGTACCAGAGGGCCCTTGTAGCGGAATTGCTTTAAAAATTCCCATGTGAGAACACTGGCAGCAGACGTCAGTTTGTTGTACAACAAAGGAGTCCAAGCGAGCGAGACAGAAGTACAATCCAGCTCAGGCAGGGGAACAATGGCAAAGTTCTGGGACAGTTTTCTCAGACCCTCCCATCGTGCTGGCAAAGAGGCAAGGGGTGCTGTCACAAGAAGTGCAATGTTTGGGAAGATGCTGAGGTAGTACCTTGCAGATCGTACAAACGTCCTCCGGGATTCCTCTGTGCCTTTTAATTATTGGGTATCCAAGCTAGACACGAGGCATGAACTGGCTCTCTATGCCTTGGAGGTCCTGGCCTGCCCTGCTGCTAGCATTCTGTCAGAGCGGGTTTTTAGTGCCAGTGGGGGAGTTATAACAGATAAGCGCATCCACCTGTCAGCTGACAATGCTGACAGGCTGACTCTTATAAAAATGAACAAAGGCTGGATTGGGCAAGACTTCTGTACACCAGCAAGTGAAAACAGCGAAACATCTATCTATATAATCGTCTAAGGGGTACTTCCGTCTGTTTGTCTGTCTGACTTTGTCTGTAACAGAAGTCCCGCGTCGCTGAATGGTCGCGGCCGGCCAGGCTTAGTCCAGCCGGTTATTGGCCCCTCCCTACTCCTCCAGTCAGTGCCAGTGTGTCGCCTGTAATGCAGAGGTATGACCATACACAGTGAAACGACAGTGACCCAAACAAGTTCAAACAAAACGTTCTTTTATTGTGTTACTTCACACAGTCAATATAGTATACGGCTTCTTCATACAGTCTATTAATAATGCATGGCTATATGACGCAGTCAATACACAGGTCGAACTTCCCTCTGTCCAGTTTCCCTGGGTGACCGCACGCTGGTAACAAGTCTCTATACTAACTCAGCGCACTGCACTCTTTATCCTCTGGAGTGCAGCCGGGTACACGTAAGACAGCCCAAGATGCAGGGTGTCAGTCTCTCTGGTTCCTTTAGCCTCTGTGCTGCTCCACACAGAGAGAGCTCTGCAGACAACTGCCCTGTCTGCTTCCAAGAACACACTGACACACCTCCCCCACTAGTACAGGGCTTTTTAATCAGTTACTGCTTCACTATTCTAATTACAGCCACACCTGTGTCTGTAGTACGCCCTCATGGCCTGACTACGCTTCCATGCACATTCTGCAGAGCACATACAGCGCCCCCTAGCTGTAACAGGGGTCACTGCCTCACACGCCCCATCCCAGACCAACTTTTTACTATTGATGCTGCCTATGCAGTTTTTAATAAGGCCGTCATCAATGTCTCCTCATTCTCTACCACTACATCAACAGGGTTAACGGGTTCTGTGCTGCTACAGCCAGTCCAATTTTTGGCAAGGGTGTCTTATGATGCCCATAAAATCTTTTTCAAAATCTTACCCCAATGGGGATATATTTGGCAGCCCATGCACTACGTGTATGGGCATTACAAGTCTAGGAGACCTGCTTCTTAACATTGTGCCTAGTTTTTAATAATGCCATCTTCCGCATACCATCATTCGTTGCCACTAGAACACCATGGTGAACGTGTTGTATGCTGCTCCAGCCATTCAGTTTTTGGGCAAGGGTGTCTGATAAATCTAACTAAATGATGTAGTGGTATAGTAATCAAAAAGGAAGCAAAAAAAAATTTTATACCTAAAAAATATACTTTAGGGGAATATCTTTCTGGCTTTGCTAGTAGCTATATGACTCTGAAGCAATATCTATAGAGGGTCCCTCTTGGAGACCTATTTGACATTTCACTTAAAATGTATTTTGTGTGTAATATTTTGCTTCTTGTCACAGTAAGGTCTCATGTTATGCATCCATACTAGTGTAACGTATAGGCTTGTATTGCATAATTTTGCCCTTTAGATACCTGTCTAACATTTAGACCTCGGATGAGAGGATTGCCTATTTTTGAAGGCTGAGCACTAGGGGAGAGGCATAATCTCTCACTTCCTGATTGATATTGAGATTTTTTGTTTGATATACCCCGTGCATGCCCTTAAAGGCCCCGTCACACATAGCGATTTACCAACGATCACGACCAGCGATACGACCTGGCCGTGATCGTTGGTAAGTCGCTGTGTGGTCGCTGGGGAGCTGTCACACAGACAGCTCTCTCCAGCGACCAACGATCAGGGGAACGACTTCGGCATCGTTGAAACTGTCTTCAAAGATGCCGAAGTCCCCCTGCAGCACCCGGGTAACCAGGGTAAACATCAGGTTACTAAGCGCAGGGCCGCGCTTAGTAACCCGATGTTTACCCTGGTTACCAAAAAAAACAAACAGTACATACTCACCATCTGATGTCCGTCAGGTCCCTTGCCGTCTGCTTCCTGCTCTGACTGAGTGCCGCCGTACAGTGAGAGCAGAGCGCAGCGGTGACGTCACTGCTGTGCTGTGCTCTCACTGTACGGCAGCACTCAGTCAGAGCAGGAAGCAGACGGCAAGGGACCTGACGGACATCAGATGGTGAGTATGTACTGTTTGTTTTTTTTGGTAACCAGGGTAAACATCGGGTTACTAAGCGTGGCCCTGCGCTTAGTAACCCGATGTTTACCCTGGTTACCAGTGAAGACATCGCTGAATCGGTGTCACACACACCGATTCAGCGATGTCAGCGGGACCTCAACGACCAAAAAAGGTCCAGGCCATTCAGACACGACCAGCGATCTCGCAGCAGGGGCCTGATCGCTGGTACATGTCACACATAGCGAGATCGCTACTGAGGTCGCTGTTGCGTCACAAAACTTGTGACTCAGCAGCGATCTCACTATCGATCTCGCTATGTGTGACGGGGCCTTTAGTCTCTTTCTTTGGACACAGAAAATTGATATACTGTCCTTTGCACTCTTTTTTCCTTTTTCATATTCACCTGGTTCCCTCACCACCTCTAGTATTCTTTAGGTGAGAGGGGCAGCAAGGAGGGTGATTAAGGGTCAGCCGACGGGAGTGGGGGCACCATGGGCGTTGTATTGTAGGGTGCCAACCTCCGCTGACAGGCAGGGACAGAGGCAATAGGGTTCGCAAGGGCTAGTTAGCTTAGGCCTTTGTGTGACATCATTGACACTAGCCTACTGATTGTTTATCTGGATCTCCATTTTTTTAGTTATGTATGTCCATTAGTACTGTTATTTGGCTCCTTTTTGATTTAAGCAGATTCGTCTGCTCTTGGCTAAATTGGTAAATATCACCTTTTGTCTCCCTTCCTTCCTTTTTTCTTTAGTACGGCACGCTCTATCTTGAACCGAGGTATTTTTGTATATTGTTTATTTTTCTTAGGGTTCATTAGTGTGTATCTAGGGTGAGCCGTCGGTGAGTGGGGGCGCCATTTTGCGTACAAGATAGGGTGCCAACCTCCACTGTTAGGAAGGGTATACTAGGGAGCAATAGGGTTTACTAGGAGCCTTTGTTTTTGTATTTTTGGGTTTTAGGGTGTTGGTCTGTGGTTGGTTGTCATTAAGATTTTTATTGGCTATTAATAAAGTATATTTTTTAGGTATAAAAAAAATGTTTTGTTTCCTCAAGGGTATCTGATACCCATAAATAATTTTTTAAAACTGTAACTCCCATGGAGAAATTTTTGTTGGCCCATGCACTTAGTGTATGGGCATTACAAGTTAGGAGACACGCTCCTTTACATTAGGCCTAGTTTTCTATTGAGCCCTTTATCTTCTGTCTCCTCATTCTCCACCACTAGATCACGAGGTTTAATGTGTTCTGTGCGGCGACACCAGTGCAATTTTCGGCAAGGGTGTCTAAGATGCCCATAAAATATTTTTTTTAAAATGTAACCCCAATGGGGAAATGTTTTGCAGCCCATGCACTTCGTGTATGGGCATTACAAGTCTAGGAGACCTGCTGCTTAACATTGGGCCTAGTTTTTAATAAGGCCTTCATCAATGTTTCCTCATTCTCCACCACTTCATCAACAGGGATAAAGGGTTCTGTGCATGTACCCCCCATGGGGAAATATTTGGACAATTTTAGTACTCAAAATGTTTTATTTTAGTGTCATAGCTTTCTTATGGTGGGCCCAAAGAAAACCACACTGTTATCTCCCTCAGACACGCGGTGTATCTGTGGTATCCAAATCCTTCCTTTGCAGGCATACATTGCATTTTTTTGGTCTGCTAGACTGCTACCCTTGGGGTATACAGTATTTGGTGGTTTTGAAAATTTTACAAAATACATTTCACATATTGAAACCGTCTGTTATCTCAGTCACACGTCTGGTCTATCAGTGGTCTTCAAATTTCGTCTTTTCAGACATACTGTACATTACAGTTTTTGGTCTGATACCCTTGGCGTATACAGTATTTTGTGGTTTTAAAATTTTTTAAAATATAGGCCACATATTGAAATAGTCTGTTATCTCCGTCCGACGGCTATTTTTTGTGTGGTCTAAAAATATTTTTTTGTCATGCATACATTTCAATTTTTGGTCTGTCTAATACCCTAGGTCTATACACTATCTTGGTTAAAACAAAAAATATGTTTATAGTGTAGTAGTTCCGTGACACGCCTCCTCTATCTGTGGGCTACAAAGTGTGCTTTTGAGGCTTCCATTCTCCTTTTTTTTTTTTTTTTGTTACCCTAGCTCAAAACAGTAAACACTATTTTTTTTTTTCCATCATACATGACGGCACCACGAGAGAGGGGATCCGCCCATCAAGGACAGGAAACCTTCAAGATAAAAGGGGCGGCTCCTCTCTCCACATAAGTTGGTTTCCTTCCTTGACGGGGAACCCTCAAGATGGAAGACTTCTGGTGAAGACAGAAGAGGATGCCTCTGCTTGGGTCGGGTGGATTTGGGCAGGCGCTGGTCTGCTGCACCTGTCACCAGGTACTGGTTGTCGCCTCGGGGGCCATGTATACCATGCCCCCCTGAACGAAGCATGGCCACAGCCCGCGAGGCGAACGTCCGGGTGAAGATTATCCACGGGGGCCACAGGTGGCGTTTCCCCCCCGTTGATAGGAAAATCCTGCTGTCCACGGTGGTCACTTTATGGTGCCCCCCCCTGTTGACCAAAGGTGGCCATGCAGCCCGTAAGGCACATCGGTGCCCGGGCTAGGTAAGCTCCTCGGCGGTTTTGGGGCCCTCCCTGTCGAGCATGAAGAGCAGGTCTCCCCCCTCCTCCCTCCTCCCTGGTCAGTACCTGAACAAAGGAGCGGTTTGGAGCGGTGTCCACTGAGAAGCGTCTGGTCGTTGGGGGGTGAGTGCTGCGCTGTCTCCTGGAGTCCATGGCGTGGACATTTTCCGGCGCTGCGAGCTCCTGCTCAGCCGGCGTCGGGTACCCGGAAATGGTGGGTACGCGCATGCGCACAATACCCGGCGGCAGCACTCGGAACGTTATAGAGGTGCTAAGCAGCAGGGGGACCGAAAGAGGCGGCGCGCACCGGAAGTGGTAACCGGATGCGCGCCTGGAGCACAATACAGCAGCGCGCACCGGAAGTAAGTCCGGGTGCGCGCGCAGGCCCGTCCGTAGTGTTCGGAGAGGCAGGATCAACCAGGTGAATGGTGAGTGCGCACCGGAAGTGGTTGACGGGTGCGCGCTCTGGCATAATTATACCGCGCAGGCGTTGCGCTAGCGGCGGCAGAGGCAGGATCAACCAGATGATTGATTGCATATAGGAGCACCGGAAGTGGTGCAGGCACGATCAGCCAGGTAATCATTCATGACAGGTGCGAACATACACCTGATTACTGAAGTGTCCAGTAAAGGCAGGATCAACCAGGCAATCCATTAACCCCTTCATGACCGTGGGATTCTTCGTTTTTCCATTTTCGTTTTTCACTCCCCTCCTTCCCAGAGCCATAACTTTTTTATTTTTCCGTCAATTTGGCCATGTGAGGGCTTATTTTTTGCGGGACGAGTTGTACTTTTGAATGACACCATTGGTTTTACCATGGCGTGTACTAGAAAACGGGAAAAAAATTCCAAGTGCGGTGAAATTGCAAAAAAAGTGCAATCCCACACCTGTTTTTTGTTTTGTTTTTTTTGCTAGGTTCACTAAATGATAAAACTGACCTGCCATTATGATTCTCCAGGTCAGTACGAGTTCATAGACACCTCACATGTCTAGGTTATGTTTTACCTAAGTGGTGAAAAAAAATTCCAAACTTTGCAAAAAAATAAATAAAATTGCGCCATTTTCCGATACCCGTAGCGTCTCCATTTTTCGTGATCTGGGGTCGGGTGAGGGCTTATTTTTTGCGTGCCGAGCTGGCGTTTTTAATAATAGCATTTCGGTGCAGATACGTTCTTTTGATCGCCCGTTATTGCATTTTAATGCAATGTCGCGGCGACCAAAAAAAACGTAATTCTGGCATTTCGATTTTTTTTTTCTCGTTACGCCGTTTTGCGATCAGGTTAATGCTTTTTTTTTATTGATCGGGCGATTCTGAACGCGGCGATACCAAATATGTGTAGATTTGATATTTTTTTTATTGATTTATTTTGATTGGGGCGAAAAGGGGGGTGATTTAAACTTTTATATTTTTTTTATTTTTTTCACATTTTTTTTAACTTTTGCCATGCTGCTATAGCCTCCATGGGAGGCTAGAAGCAGGCGCAGCCCGATCGGCTCTGCTACATAACAGCGATCATCAGATCGCTGTTATGTAGCTAAAATGCAGGTGTGCTGTGAGCGCCGACCACAGGGGGGCGCTCACAGCCACCGGCGATCAGTAACCATAGAGGTCTCAAGGACCTCTATGGTTACCTTCCTGACTCATCGCCGACCCCCGATCATGTGACGGGGGTCGGCGATGCGCTCATTTCCGGCCGCCCGGCCGGATGCGGTAGTTAAATGCCGCTGTCTGCGTTTGACAGCAGCATTTAACTAGTTAATAGCGGCGGGTGATCGCGATTTCACCCGCCGCTATTGCGCGCACATGTCAGCTGTAAAAAACAGCTGACATGTCGCGACTTTGATGTGCGCTCACCGCCGGAGCGCACATCAAAGCAGGGGACCCGACATCGGACGGTATAGTACGTCCGATGTCGGGAAGGGGTTAAAAAATCCCACCCCCCAAAAAAAAAAGGAGTGAATCTATTTAAACAAACCAGATGCGCTGCCCTGTGTCACTAAGCCAGGTCAGGTTGAAGGTGACTACTCTTGTTGCATGGTGGTGTGTATGATGGAGAGCTTTTCACCAGAACATTTGATGCCACAGCAAGAGGTGCAGGAGAGGCGGTCTCGCTCAAGCGAAGAGAGCCAGATCCACCATGGCAGCAGCAGAAGCCACTCGGACAGCGTACGGACGGATCAGGCATACCAAGGAGGGGTCCCTAGTCTAATTGGAAGACACGGAGAAAACCAATCAACCTCCGGATCCGGTACCCATACTTTGAAAGCGTCCAAGTGGTGAGTGAACTGTGAGAAAGTCCAGCACGCTAATGTCTGTTCTTTTCTCTTATCTCCTCTCTCCCCTCTTTTCTTACATACATTGGGGGGTGGAGTATAGGAGGTCCCCAAAAAGTATAAGGCAAAAACTAAAAATAAGGAATGTCCCTTATGTAAAAAGCCTTTAAAGACATCTTGGGGTAAAAGACTGTGTCAGGAGTGTATCAACAGGAGTGTATCAACAAGACTGTGGCGGAGGAAACACCCTCCTCCTTTACGGACAGCCTAAGATCTCTGATCCAGTCCGAAGTCCGTAAAAGCATTACAGACAGCTGACACAGATGCCACATCTAGGTACAGATCCAGCCCCTCAGTAGCATCCCAAAGAGATTCCTCAGAGTCAGAGGGGGACTCAGATACAGCTCGCTGCTCAGATAGTAGCTCAGAGGAGGAAGATGTATTTCCAGCGGAAGCTACGGATAAGCTTATTAGAGCTGTTCGCTCTACCATGGGGCAGGTAGATGAGAAGGCAAAGAAGACAGCACAAGAACTTTTGTTCAGTGGTCTACAAAAGAGGAAACGGAGGTCATTCCCTATTAATGAACAGCCACAAGAACTGATTAAAAGGGAATGGCAAAAAACGGAAAAAAAGTCCCAAATAACCACCTCCCTAAAGAGAAGGTATCCATTTGAGGAAGAGGCGTCCTCATCTTGGGATAGAGCCCCAAAGATTGATGTGGCAGTCTCAAAGGTTGCCAGGAAATCCTCCCTGCCATTCGAGGACCTAGGTTATCTAAAAGATCCTCTGGATAGGAAGGTGGACAGTTCCCTGAAGACAGCATGGGAAGCCTCGGCAGGAGCACTAAGGCCAGCTATCGCAGCCACTTGTGTAGCCAGATCCCTTAAAATCTGGATAGACAACCTGGAGGAACAGGTAGAACAAAAAGTTCCCAGAGAAGCTATCCTAGAGGCAATACCAGCCATGAGAGCAGCTGCAGTGTTTCTAGCTGAAGCGTCAGCAGACTCGGCTAGGTTGGCAGCAAAGTCAGCAGCTTTAGCCAACACAGGACGCCGTGCCGTATGGCTTAAATGCAGGCCAGGAGATACTCAGGCAAAGATGAAGCTTTGCTCTTTGCCTTGTGAGGGGAACTTCCTGTTTGGACCGGCGTTAGACGAGGTGTTGGAGAAAGCCGGTGACAAATAGAAAAACTTTCCAAAACAGCCATTTCAGCCCTTTCGTCGTTCCTTTCGGAGAGGCCAAAAATTCCGAAGGCAGCAGTATAGAGACCGAGACAGGAGCAACCTTGACAAGCGACCCAGGGGAGGAAAGGGCTTCTATTTTGGCAAGTCCCCCAGAGGCACCAAGAAACCCTCCTGTTGTGAATTCCGTTCTTGGGCTCCCTCCTGTGGTTATGAATGGTACTTTTGGGAGTTCTGCCCTTGGGCTCCCTCTGGTGGTTTCGAGTGGAACTGCTCCTTGAGTTTGGCCATGGCAGCTGCTTTCACTAATCGGCTCCCCTGGCCTTACTATTTAACTGGGCTCTGGTCTGTGGTGTTGTGAATTCCGTTCTCGGACTCCCTCCTGTGGTCATGAATGGTACTTCGGTGAGTTCTGTTCTTGGACTCCCTCTGGTGGCTTTGAGTGGAACTGCTGGTCCTTGAGGTTGGCTTGCTCAGCTGCTCTCGTTTATTGCTATGCTGGCTTCCCTATTTAACTCCACTCAGATCGTTACTTCATGCCAGCTGTCAATGTCTCAGTATTGGTTCAGATCTCTCTTGGATTTCTCTGATGACCTGTCTACTCCAGCAGAAGCTAAGTCCCTGCTAGTTCATTTTTTGATCATTGCTTTCTGAATATTTTTCTTAGTACATGCTAAGTTCTAGTCCAGCTTGCTATCATGATATTTCCTTGCTAGCTGGAAGCTCTGGGGGTGCAGAGTTGCACCTCCACACCGTGAGTCGGTGTGGGGACCTTTTCGCACACTGTGTGGTTTTTGTAGCTTTTTTGTACTGACCGCATAGTTCCCTTTTCTATCTTCTGACTATTTAGTGAAGACTGGCCTCCTTTGCTAAAACCTGTTTCATTCCTGTGTTTGTGACTTTCCTCTTAACTCACAGTCAATATTTGTGGGGGGCTGCCTTTTCCTTTGGGGAATTTCTCTGAGGCAAGGTAAGGCTTCTATTTCTATCTTTAGGGGTAGTTAGCTCTTAGGCTGTGAAGAGGCGTCTAGGGAGAGTTAGGTACGCTCCACGGCTATTTCTAGTGTGTGCTGATAGGATTAGGGTTGCGGTCAGTAGAGTTCCCACTTCCCCAGAGCTTGTCTCAGATTTCTAGTTTAACCATCAGGTCATTCCGGGTGCTCCTAACCACCAGGTCCATAACAGTATAGCTGGCCAACAAAGTGTTAATGCATCTCAGAAGAGGGATAAGAGAAATTCTGAGCCCATTTTTTTTTCTTTGCAGTGTGTTTTGTCTCTCTTTTCCCCTTAACCTCTGGGTGGTTCAGGACTCAGGTGTAGATATGGATATTCAAGGTCTGTCCTCTTGTGTGGATCAACTCACTGCAAGGGTACAAAGCATTCAAGATTATGTAGTTCAGAATCCTATGTTAGAGCCTAGAATTCCAATTCCTGATTTGTTTTCTGGGGATAGATCTAAGTTTCTGAATTTCAAAAATAGTTGTAAACTGTTTCTTGCTTTGAAACCCCGCTCCTCTGGTAACCCCATTCAGCAAGTAAAAATTATTATTTCTTTGTTACGTGGCGACCCTCAAGACTGGGCATTCTCCCTTGCGCCAGGAGATACTGCATTGCTTAATGTAGATGCGTTTTCTCTGGCGCTTGGATTGCTTTATGAAGAACCGAATTCAGTGGATCAGGCAGAGAAAAATCTTGCTTGCTCTGTGTCAGGGTCAGGATGAAGCGGAGGTATATTGTCAGAAGTTTAGAAAATGGTCTGTGCTTACTCAATGGAATGAGTGTGCCCTGGCAGCAATTTTCAGAAAGGGTCTTTCTGAAGCCCTTAAGGATGTTATGGTGGGGTTCCCCACGCCTGCTGGTCTGAATGAATCAATGTCCTTGGCCGTTCAGATTGATCGGCGTTTGCGCGAGCGCAAAGTTGTGCACCATTTGGCGGTGTCTTCTGAGCAGAGGCCTGAGCTTATGCAATGTGATAGGACTTTGACTAAAACTGAACGGCAAGAACACAGACGTCAGAATGGGCTGTGTTTTTACTGTGGTGACTCCACTCATGCTATCTCTAATTGTCCTAAGCGGTTCGCTAGGTCCGTCACCATTAGTACTGTACAGCCTAAATTTCTCTTGTCTGTTACTCTGATTTGCTCTTTGTCGTCCTACTCTGTTATGGCATTTGTGGATTCAGGCGCTGCCCTGAATTTGATGGATTTGGAGTTTGCCAGGCGCTGTGGTTTTTCCTTAGAGCCTTTGCAGTATCCTATTCCATTAAGGGGAATTGATGCTATGCCATTGGCCAAGAATAAACCTCAGTACTGGACTCAGTTGACCATGTGCATGGCTCCTGCACATCAGGAAGATATTCGTTTTTGGTGTTGCATAATTTGCATGATGTTGTCGTGTTGGGTTTGCCATGGCTACAGGTTCATAATCCAGTATTAGATTGGAAATCAATGTCTTGTGTCTAGTTGGGGTTGTCAAGGGGTACATGGCGATGTTCCGTTGATGTCAATTTCTTCTTCCACTCCTTCTGAAGTCCCTGAGTTTTTGTCGGATTACCGGGATGTATTTGATGAACCCAAGTCCAGTACCCTACCTCCTCATAGGGATTGTGATTGTGCTATTAATTTGATTCCTGGTAGTAAGTTTCCTAAGGGCCGACTTTTCAATTTATCTGTGCCAGAACATGCCGCTATGCGGAGTTATATAAAGGAGTCCTTGGAGAAGGTCCATATTCGCCCGTCTTCGTCACCGTTGGGAGCAGGGTTCTTTTTTGTGGCCAAGAAGGATGGTTCTCTGAGACCCTGTTAGATTACCGCCTTCTCAATAAAATCACGGTCAAATTTCAGTACCCTTTGCCTCTACTGTCTGATTTGTTTGCTCGGATTAAAGGGGCTAGTTGGTTCACCAAGATAGATCTTCGAGGGGCGTATAACCTTGTGCGTATTAAACAGGGCGATGAATGGAAAACAGCATTTAATACGCCCGAGGGCCATTTTGAGTACCTGGTGATGCCATTCGGGCTTTCTAATGCTCCATCTGTGTTTCAGTCCTTTATGCACGACATCTTCCGAAAGTATCTGGATAGATTCATGATTGTATATTTGGATGATATTTTAGTCTTTTCGGATGATTGGGAGTCTCATGTGAAGCAGGTCAGGATGGTATTCCAGGTCCTTCGTGCTAATGCCCTGTTTGTGAAGGGGTCTAAATGTCTCTTCGGAGTTCAGAAGGTTTCCTTTTTGGGCTTCATTTTTCCCCCTTCTACTATCGAGATGGACCCTTTTAAAGTTCAGGCCATTTATGATTGGACTCAGCCTACATCTGTGAAGAGTCTTCAGAAATTCCTGGGCTTTGCTAATTTTTACCTTCGCTTCATCGCTAATTTTTCTAGTGTGGTTAAGCCTTTGACTGATTTGACAAAGAAAAATGCTGATGTGGTGAATTGGTCCTCTGCGGCCGTTGAGGCTTTTCAGGAGCTGAAACGTCGTTTTTCTTTGGCCCTTGTGTTGCGTCAGCCAGATGTTTCGCTCCCTTTTCAGGTCGAGGTTGATGCTTCTGAGATTGGAGCAGGGGCTGTTTTGTCTCAAAGAAGTTCTGATGGCTCTGTGATGAAGCCATGTGCTTTCTTTTCTAGAAAGTTTTCGCCTGCTGAGCGTAATTATGATGTTGGCAATCGGGAGTTGTTGGCTATGAAGTGGGCATTTGAGGAGTGGCGACATTGGCTTGAGGGAGCCAAACATCGCATGGTGGTCTTAACGGATCACAAGAACCTGACGTATCTCGAGTCGGCCAAGCGGTTGAATCCTAGACAGGCTCGATGGTCGCTGTTTTTCTCCCGTTTCGATTTTGTGGTCTCATACCTTCCGGGTTCTAAGAATGTGAAGGCTGATGCCCTTTCTAAGAGTTTTGTGCCTGATTCTCCGGGAGTCCCTGAGCCGGCTGGTATTCTCAAAGAGGGGGTGATTTTGTCTGCCATCTCCCCTGATTTGCGGCGGGTGCTGCAGGAGTTTCAGGCTGATAGACCTGACCGTTGTCCAGCAGAAAAACTGTTTGTCCCTGATAGATGGACTAGTAGAGTTATTTCTGAGGTTCATTGTTCGGTGTTGGCTGGTCATCCTGGGATTTTTGGTACCAGAGATTTGGTGGCTAGGTCCTTTTGGTGGCCTTCCTTGTCACTGGATGTGCGTTCTTTTGTGCAGTCCTGTGGGACTTGTGCTCAGGCCAAACCTTGCTGTTCTCGTGCCAGTGGGTTACTTTTGCCTTTGCCGTTCCCGAAGAGGCCCTGGACGCATATTTCCATGGATTTTATTTCTGATCTTCCTGTGTCCCAGAGGATGTCTGTCATCTGGGTGGTTTGTGATCGCTTTTCTAAGATGGTCCATTTGGTACCCTTACCTAAATTACCTTCCTCCTCTGATTTGGTTCCATTATTTTTTCAACATGTGGTTCGTTTGCCTGGCATTCCGGAGAACATTGTGTCGGACAGAGGTTCCCAGTTTGTTTCTAGGTTTTGGCGGTCCTTTTGTGCTAAGATGGGCATTGATTTGTCTTTTTCTTCGGCTTTCCATCCTCTGACAAATGGCCAAACCGAACGAACCAATCAGACCTTGGAAACCTATCTGAGATGCTTTGTTTCTGCTGATCAGGATGATTGGGTGACCTTCTTGCCATTGGCTGAGTTCGCCCTTAATAATTGGGCTAGTTCGGCTACTTTGGTTTCGCCTTTTTTTTGTAATTCTGGTTTTCATCCTCGTTTTTCTTCAGGGCAGGTTGAGCCTTCTGACTGCCCTGGTGTGGATTCGGTGGTGGACAGGTTGCAGCAAATTTGGACTCACGTAGTGGACAATTTGACGTTGTCCCAGGAAAGGGCTCAACGTTTCACTAACCGCCGTCGCTGTGTTGGTCCCCGACTTCGTGTTGGGGATCTTGTTTGGTTGTCTTCTCGTTATGTTCCTATGAAGGTTTCTGCTCCTAAGTTTAAGCCTCGTTTCATTGGTCCTTATAAGATTTCTGAAATTCTCAATCCTGTGTCATTTCGTTTGGTTCTCCCAGCTTCTTTTGCCATCCATAATGTGTTCCATAGGTCGTTGTTGCGGAGATATGTGGCGCCTGTGGTTCCTTCCGTTGATCCTCCTGCTCCGGTGTTGGTCGAGGGGGAGTTGGAGTATGTGGTGGAGAAGATTTTGGATTCTCGTATTTCGAGACGGAAGCTTCAATTCCTGGTTAAATGGAAGGGCTATGGTCAGGAGGATAATTCCTGGGTTGTGGCCTCCAATGTCCATGCTGCCGATTTAGTTCGTGCCTTTCATTTGGCTTGTCCTGATCGGCCTGGGGGCTCTCGTGATGGTTCGGTGACCCCTCTTCAAGGGGGGGCTACTGTTGTGAATTCCGTTCTCGGACTCCCTCCTGTGGTCATGAATGGTACTTCGGTGAGTTCTGTTCTTGGACTCCCTCTGGTGGCTTTGAGTGGAACTGCTGGTCCTTGAGGTTGGCTTGCTCAGCTGCTCTCGTTTATTGCTATGCTGGCTTCCCTATTTAACTCCACTCAGATCGTTACTTCATGCCAGCTGTCAATGTCTCAGTATTGGTTCAGTTCTCTGATGTCCTGTCCATTTCAGCATAAGATAAGTCCTTGCTAGGTCTTGTACTTACTGTTTAGTTTAAAGTTATGTCTCTTTTTGTCCAGCTTGTCATTATGAAATATTCAGGCTAGCTGGAAGCTCTGGGGAAGCAGATTTGCCCCTCCACACCGTGAGTCGGTGTGGAGACTATTTTTTGTAAACTCTGCGTGGATTTTTAGTTTTTAATACTGACCGCACAGTATCCTTTTCTATTTCTGTCTATTTAGTTTAGAAATGGCCTCCTTTGCTAAAATCTGTTTTCATTTCTGTGTGTGTCATTTCCCTCTCCACTCACAGTCAATATTTTTGGGGGGCTATCTTTCCTTTTGGGAATTTCTCTGAGGCGAGATAGTTTTCTATTTCCATCTTTAGGGGTAGTTAGTTCTTAGGCTGTGACGAGGCGTCTAGGGAGTGACAGGAACGTCCCACGGCTATTTCTAGTGTTGGTGTTAGGATTAGGAATTGCGTCAGTAAAGCTACCACCTCCTCAGAGCTTGTCCCATGATTTATTTTACCCACCAGGTCATATCAGTGCTGCCCCGTTACCACCAGGTCATAACAGTACAGCTGGCCCACAATGTGTTAAATGCATCTCTAAAGAGGGAAAAGAAAGTTCTGAGTCATTTTTTTTCCTTTGTAGCTTGTTTTGTCTTTTTTTTCCCCTTAATCTTTGGGTGGTTCAGGATTTTGGTACTGATATGGAGGTTCAGGGTCTGTCTTCACTTGTCGATCATCTCGCTGCAAGGGTACAGAGTATCCAAGATTATGTTGTTCAGACTCCGGTTTCTGAGCCTAGAATTCCTATTCCTGATTTGTTTTCTGGGGATAGATCTAAATTTTTGAACTTTAGAAATAATTGCAGATTGTTTTTTGCTCTGAGACCCCGTTCCTCTGGTGACTCCGTTCAGCAGGTGAAGATTGTTATTTCTCTGCTATGTGGAGACCCGCAGGACTGGGCATTCTCCCTTGAGCCAGGGAATCCTGCATTGCTCAATGTAGACACATTTTTTCAAGCACTCGGCCTGCTTTATGACGAACCTAATTCTGTGGATCAGGCAGAAAAAATCTTGCTGGCTCTGTCTCAGGGTCAGGAAGCAGCAGAAATATACTGCCAGAAATTTAGAAAGTGGTCTGTGCTTACAAAATGGAATGAGGATGCCCTGGCAGCTATTTTCAGAAAGGGTCTTTCTGAAGCACTTAAAGATGTTATGGTGGGGTTCCCCACACCTGCTGGTTTGAACGAATCAATGTCTCTGGCCATTCAGATTGATTGGCGTCTGCGTGAGCGTAAGGTGGTGCACCATATGGCGGTGTCCTCTGGGCAGAGTCCTGAGCCTATGCAATGTGATAGGATTTTGACTAGAGCAGAACGGCAGGAATTCAGACGTCAGAATGGTCTGTGTTTTTACTGAGGCGACGCTACTCATGCTATTTCTGATTGCCCGAAGCGTACTAGGAAGGTCGCTAGGTCTGTTACCATTAGTACTATACAGCCTAAATTTCTCTTGTCTGTTACTCTGATTTGCTCATTGTCGTCCTTTTCTGTAATGGCATTTGTGGATTCTGGCGCTGCCCTGAACTTAATGGACTTAGATTTTGCCAAACGCTGTGGTTTTTCCTTGGAGCCTTTGCAGAGCCCTATTCCCTTGAGGGGGATTGATGCTACACCATTGGCCAAGAATAAACCTCAGTACTGGACACATTTGACCATGTACATGGCTCCAGCACATCAGGAAAATATTCGCTTTTTGGTGTTGCATAATTTGCATGATGTTGTTGTGCTGGGTTTTCCATGGTTACAGGTACATAATCCGGTGCTGGATTGGAAATCTATGTCTGTGACTAGTTGGGGTTGCCAAGGGATGCATTGTGATATTCCTTTGATGTCAATTTCCTCTTCCCCCTCTTCTGAAGTTCCTGAGTTTTTGTCGGATTTCCAGGATATATTTGATGAGCCCAAGTCTAGTTCCCTGCCTCCTCATAGGGACTGTGATTGTGCTATTAATTTGATTCCTGGCTGTAAGTTCCCTAAGGGTCGACTTTTCAATCTGTCTGTGCCAGAGCATGCCGCTATGCGGAGTTATGTAAAGGAGTCCTTAGAGAAGGGGCATATTCGCCCATCTTCGTCACCGTTGGGAGCAGGGTTCTTTTTTGTTGCCAAGAAGGATGGCTCCTTGAAGCCCTGTATAGATTATCGCCTTCTCAATAAGATCACGGTCAAATTCCAGTACCCTTTGCCTTTGCTTTCTGATTTGTTTGCTCGGATTAAAGGGGCTAGCTGGTTTACCAAGATCGACCTTCGAGGAGCGTATAATCTTGTTCGTATTAAACAGGGTGATGAATGGAAAACAGCATTTAATATGCCCGAAGGCCATTTTGAATATCTTGTGATGCCTTTCGGGCTCTCTAATGCTCCATCTGTGTTTCAGTCCTTTATGCATGATATTTTCCAGGAGTATCTGGATAAATTTATGATTGTATATTTGGATGATATTTTGTTTTTTTCCGATGATTGGGAGTCTCATGTGAAGCAGGTCAAGATGGTATTTCAGATCCTTCGTGCTAATGCACTGTTTGTGAAGGGGTCTAAGTGCCTTTTTGGAGTTCAGAAGGTTTCTTTTTTGGGTTTCATTTTTTCGCCCTCGGCTATTGAAATGGACCCTGTTAAGGTCCAGGCCATTCATGATTGGACTCAACCCACATCTGTGAAGAGCCTTCAGAAATTTTTGGGCTTTGCTAATTTTTATCACCGCTTCATGGCTAATTTTTCTACTGTGGTTAAACCTCTGACCGATTTGACCAAGAAAGGTGCTGATGTGGTGAATTGGTCCTCTACGGCTGTGGAGGCCTTTCAGGAGCTTAAGCGTCGTTTTACTTCTGCCCCTGTGTTGCATCAGCCAGATGTTTCTCTCCCTTTTCAGGTTGAGGTTGACGCTTCTGAGATTGGGGCAGGAGCCGTTTTGTCTCAGAGAAGTTCTGATGGCTCTTTGATGAAACCATGTGCTTTCTTCTCCAGGAAGTTTTCGCCTGCTGAGCGTAATTATGATGTCGGCAATCGGGAGTTGTTGGCTATGAAGTGGGCATTTGAGGAGTGGCGACATTGGCTTGAGGGAGCTAAGCATCGCGTTGTGGTCTTGACCGATCATAAGAATCTGATTTACCTCGAGTCTGCCAAGCGGTTGAATCCTAGACAGGCTCGATGGTCTTTGTTTTAAACCCGTTTTGATTTTGTGGTCTCGTATCTTCCGGGAGCTAAGAATGTGCAGGCGGATGCCCTTTCTAGGAGTTTTTTGCCTGATTCTCCGGGAGTCCTTGAGCCGGCTGGTATTCTCAAGGAGGGGGTGATTCAGCCATCTCCCCTGATTTGCGGCGGGTGCTTCAGGAGTTTCAGGCTGATAGACCTGATCGCTGTCCTGTGGGGAAACTGTTTGTTCCTGATAGATGGACTAGTAAGGTAATTTCTGAGATTCATTATTCTGTATTGGCTGGTCATCCTGGGATTTTTGGTACCAGAGATTTGGTTGCCAGGTCCTTTTGGTGGCCTTTCTTGTCACGGGATGTGCGTTCTTTTGTGCAGTCCTGTGGGACCTGTGCCCGGGCCAAGCCCTGCTGTTCCCGTGCTAGTGGGTTGCTTTTGCCTTTGCCGGTCCCTGGGAGGTCCTGGACGTATATTTCCATGGATTTTATTTCTGATCTTCCTGTGTCCCAGAGGATGTCTGTCATCTGGGTGGTTTGTGACCGGTTTTCTAAGATGGTCCATTTGGTACCTTTGCCTAAGTTGCCTTCCTCCTCTGATTTGGTTCCATTATTTTTTCAGCATGTGGTTCGTTTGCATGGCATTCCGGAGAATATTGTGTCTGACAGAGGTTCCCAGTTTGTTTCTAGGTTTTGGCGGTCCTTTTGTGCTAGAATGGGCATTGATTTGTCTTTTTCTTCAGCATTTCATCCTCAGACAAATGGCCAAACGGAGCAAACCAATCAGACCTTGGAAACCTATTTGAGATGCTTTGTGTCTGCTGATCAGGATGATTGGGTGGCCTTCTTGCCGTTGGCCGAGTTTGCCCTTAATAATCGGGCTAGTTCGGCTACCTTGGTTTCGCCCTTTTTTTGTAACTTCGGTTTTCATCCTCGTTTTTCTTCGGGGCAGGTTGAGCCTTCGGACTGTCCTGGTGTGGATTCTGTGGTGGACAGGTTGCAGCAGATTTGGACTCAAGTGGTGGACAATTTAACGTTGTCTCAGGAAAAGGCTCAACGTTTTGCTAACCGCCGTCGGTGCGTTGGTCCCCAGCTTCGTGTTGGGTATTTGGTCTGGTTGTCTTCTCGTCATGTTCCTATGAAGGTTTCTACCCCTAAGTTCAAGCCTCGCTTTATTGGTCCTTATAAGATTTCTGAAATTATTAATTCGGTGTCTTTTCGTTTGGCCCTTCCAGCTTCTTTTTCCATTCATAATGTACCACCAAAAGAAGAGAGAAAATCTTCACATAAAGGGCAACACCATTAAAAATTAATATAATCTTTATTGAAATACAAAACAAATACTGCAATAAAATATTGGCGGGTAGGATACACAGAACACAGGACAAAAGATGGGTAACCCAAAACTACGCTCCATAAATTACACTATAAAATAAGTAACAAAGTGCCAATGTGCAATTACTCATATACGACACACGTCATAAAGATACATAGCAATATCAACATTATTACTACTAAGGCAAGGTAAGCCAGTAAAGTGACAGTGTGCAAAAATTATACTTAGTGAGAGCAACAGTGGCATATATATATATTTACCAAGAGGAGCGTTCCTGGGGACCCACCACACCCAGGTGTGGTGGGTCCCCAGGAACGCTCCTCTTGGTAAATATATATATATGCCACTGTTGCTCTCACTAAGTATAATTTTTGCACACTGTCACTTTACTGGCTTACCTTGCCTTAGTAGTAATAATGTTGATATTGCTATGTATCTTTATGACGTGTGTCGTATATGAGTAATTGCACATTGGCACTTTGTTACTTATTTTATAGTGTAATTTATGGAGCGTAGTTTTGGGTTACCCACCTTTTGTCCTGTGTTCTGTGTATCCTACCCGCCAATATTTTATTGCAGTATTTGTTTTGTATTTCAATAAAGATTATATTAATTTTTAATGGTGTTGCCCTTTATGTGAAGATTTTCTCTCTTCTTTTGGTGTTTCATATGCTTTCTTCACGGCAGGTCTATTAGGGATAATTATAGGAGTTGGTCCATTCATAATGTGTTCCATAGATCTTTGTTGCGGAGATATGTGGTGCCCATGGTCCCCTCCGTTGACCCTCCTGCTCCGGTGTTGGTTGACGGGGAGTTGGAATATGTGGTGGAGAAGATTTTGGATTCTCGTCTTTCGAGGCGGAAACTTCAGTATCTGGTCAAGTGGAAGGGTTATGGCCAGGAGGATAATTCTTGTGTTTTTGCCTCTGATATCCATGCTGCCGATTTGGTTCGTGCTTTTCATCTGGCTCGTCCTGATCGGCCTGGGGGCTCTGGTGAGGGTTCGGTGACCCCTCCTCAAGGGGGGGGGGGTACTGTTGTGAATTCCATTCTTGGGCTCCCTCCTATAGTTATGAATGGTACTTTTGGGAGTTCTGCCCTTGGGCTCCCTCTGGTGGTTTCGAGTGGAACTGCTCCTTGAGTTTGGCCATGGCAGCTGCTTTCACTAATCGGCTCCCCTGGCCTTGCTATTTAACTGGGCTCTGGTCTGTGGTTCATGCCAGCTGTCAATGTTTTCTGGGTTAGACTCAGTCCTCTCCTTGGATTTCTCTGATGGACTGTCCATTTCAGCATAAGATAAGTCCTTGCTAGTTCTTGTACTTACTGTTTAGTTTAAAGTTATGTCTCTTTTTGTCCAGCTTGTCATTATGAAATATTCAGGCTAGCTGGAAGCTCTGGGGAAGCAGATTTGCCCCTCCACACCGTGAGTCGGTGTGGAGACTATTTTTTGTAAACTCTGCGTGGATTTTTAGTTTTTAATACTGACCGCACAGTATCCTTTTCTATTTCTGTCTATTTAGTTTAGAATTGGCCTCCTTTGCTAAAATCTGTTTTCATTTCTGTGTGTGTCATTTCCCTCTCCACTCACAGTCAATATTTGTGGGGGGCTTTCTTTCCTTTTGGGAATTTCTCTGAGGCGAGATAGTTTTCTATTTCCATCTTTAGGGGTAGTTAGTTCTTAGGCTGTGACGAGGCGTCTAGGGAGTGACAGGAACGTCCCACGGCTATTTCTAGTGTTGGTGTTAGGATTAGGAATTGCGTCAGTAAAGCTACCACCTCCTCAGAGCTTGTCCCATGATTTATTTTACCCACCAGGTCATATCAGTGCTGCTCCGTTACCACCAGGTCATAACACCCTCCCAGTGACGGTCCTTCTCAGGTGGGAGGTAAGCTCTCTCACTACCTTCCAGCCTGGGAGAGGATCTCATCCAGCGTATGGATCCGACAGATCATAGGGTCAGGCCTAAAACTAAAATTCCACCACTGGCCTCCAAAAAGATATATGCAGACCCCGGTACAGTCCTCTCAAGAGAAACAAGACAGTCTGGAGGGGGAAGTAACATTACTCCTAGACAAGCACATCTTGGAAGAAGTTCCTATAGAGGAAAGGAGGGAAGGATTTTATTGCCCTCTTTCTCTCATAAAAAAAACCAGACAATTCTTGGAGGACAATAATAAATTTAAAAGGCCTCAACAAATTTCTTATAATACCATCATTCAAGATGGAAACCATAAAATTAGCGGTGAAACTTCTATATCCCTAGTGTTACATGTCCGTCCTCGACCTCAAGGACGCTTATTATCACGTCCCAATCAGACAACAAGATCGTCAGTTTCTCAGAGTGGCAGTTCAGATGGGGTCCCAGTTGCGTCACCTTCAGTACAGGGCTCTGCCCTTTGGGATAGCAACAGCCCCACGGGTGTTTACAAAACTGATTGCAGATGTCACAGCACATCTCAGAGAAAAAGACACTCTGATAATACCCTACTTGGACGACTTCATGATAGTGGGAAAGAACTTTTCTCACTGTCAGGAGCAGGTCAGGATAGTGATGGACACTCTACAGACACTGGGATGGCAACTAAACCCAAGAAATCCAAACTAGAGCCAGCAATGGTCCAGAATTTCCTGGGGATAACGGTAGACTCCGTGGCACAGGAGTGTCGCCTCCCAGAAGAAAAAGAGGGAAAAAATCAAACAAGCGATTATGACAACATTAACAAAACCAGAGATGACTTTAAGAAGAGCCATGTCAGTATTGGGGTTCCTAACCTCCTGCATACCGGCAGTAAAGTGGGCCCAGTTCCATGCAAGAGAACTGCAGTGGTGTGTGCTGCAGAACGACCTGGAACTTCAGGGGCAGCTAGAGCAGAAGCTCATTCTCCCACTCTCTGTACTCCAATCACTCAGATGGTGGTTACAGATAGAGTCGTCTCCGAGAGGAGTTCCCTGGACATTCACAGCCTCCAAAGTAATCACAACGGACGCCAGTCCATGGGGGTGGGGAGCTCACTCAGACACACTATGGGTCCAAGATCCCTGGGCTCAAGAGGAGAAAAATCTATCCTCAAACGAGTAGCAATAGAAAAGGCGCTAGAGAGATTACTTCCACACTTGACAGGGCATCATGTGAGAGTCCTATCGACAACCGAACAGCGGTCGCATACGTGAACCACCAGGGGAGCACCCGTTCTCGGTCACTGATGCACATAACCAGAAGACTCATGACTCTAGCCGAAAGGCATTTCCTTTCATTATCGGCCCTGCATATTCGAGGTGTGGACAACATAAAGGCAGACTTTTTAAGCAGGAACCACTTGAGGCAAGGGGAATGGTCCCTAAAAAAGTCAATTTTTCAACGGATAATACACATGCGGGGAAGACCCAGTATAGACCTCTTTGCCTCGAAAGCCAACAAAAAAGTTCAAAAATGTTGCTCCCCGAACCCAGCAGACAGGCCGTTGGCAGTAGACGCCTTCAGCATAGAATGGACGTCAGGACTCCTGTATGCCTTCCCACCGATATGTCTAATCCCAGCAGTCCTGAGGAACATCAGGGAGGACAAGGCCAGAATGATTGTAATAGCTTCCTTCTGGCCAAAAAGACCATGGTTTTACTGGCTGAGAGTGATGTCAGTGACGGACCCATGGGTTCTCCTGGAAGACCAGTACCTTCTAACACAGGGTCCCTTCAACCACCCGCAGAATTCCGGGCTACATTTTACAGCCTGGCATTTGAACGGTCGTTACTAGAGCAAATGTGGTGCCAATATTCAAAAAGGGCTCTAAAAGTGAACCTGGAAATTATAGGCCAGTAAGTCTAACCTCTATTGGTAAAATATTTGAAGGGTTTCTGAAGGATGTTATTCTGGATTATCTCAATGAGAATAACTGTTTAACTCCATATCAGCATGGGTTTATGAGAAATCGCTCCTGTCAAACCAATCTAATCAGTTTTTATGAAGAGGTAAGCTATAGGCTGGACCACGGTGAGTCATTGGACGTGGTATATCTCGATTTTTCCAAAGCGTTTGATACCGTGCCACACAAGAGGTTGGTACACAAAATGAGAATGCTTGGTCTGGGGGAAAATGTGTGTAAATGGGTTAGTAACTGGCTTAGTGATAGAAAGCAGAGGGTGGTTATAAATGGTAAAAATGGTATAGTCTCTAACTGGGTTGCTGTGACCAGTGGGGTACCGCAGGGGTCGGTATTGGGACCTGTTCTCATCAACATATTCATTAATGATCTGGTAGAAGGTTTACACAGTAAAATATTGATATTTGCAGATGATACAAAACTATGTAAAGCAGTTAATACAAGAGAAGATAGTATTCTGCTACAGATGGATCTGGATAAGTTGGAAACGTGGGCTGAAAGGTGGCAGATGAGGTTTAACAATGATAAATGTAAGGTTATACACATGGGAAGAAGGAATCAATATCACCATTACACACTGAACGGGAAACCACTGGGTAAATCTGATAGGGAGAAGGACTTGGGGATCCTAGTTAATGACAAACTTACCTGGAGCAGCCAGTGCCAGGCAGCAGCTGCCAAGGCAAACAGGATCATGGGGTGCATTAAAAGAGGTCTGGATACACATGATGAGAGCATTATACTGCCTCTGTACAAATCCCTAGTTAGACCGCACATGGAGTACTGTGTCCAGTTTTGGGCACCGGTGCTCAGGAAGGATATAATGGAACTAGAGAGAGTACAAAGGAGGGCAACAAAATTAATAAAGGGGATGGGAGAACTACAATACCCAGATAGATTAGCGAAATTAGGATTATTTAGTCTAGAAAAAAGACGACTGAGGGGCGATCTAATAACCATGTATAAGTATATAAGGGGACAATACAAATATCTCGCTGAGGATCTGTTTATACCAAGAAAGGTGACGGGCACCAGGGGGCATTCTTTGCGTCTGGAGGAGAGAAGGTTTTTCCACCAACATAGAATAGGATTCTTTACTGTTAGGGCAGTGAGAATCTGGAATTGCTTGCCAGAGGAGGTGGTGATGGCGAACTCAGTCGAGGGGTTCAAGAGAGGCCTGGATGTCTTCCTGGAGCAGAACAATATTGTATCATACAATTATTAGGTTCTGAAGAAGGACGTAGATCTGGGGATTTATTATGATGGAATATAGGCTGAACTGGATGGACAAATGTCTTTTTTCGGCCTTACTAACTATGTTACTATGTTACTATATTAAGTACTGACATTAAAGACAGCTTTGTTAGTGGCACTTACATCGGCCCGTAGGGTGGGGGATTTACACGCATTGTCAGCTGACCCCCCTTACACACAAATTATGGACGATAGGGTTGTATTAAAATTAGATCCGGCATATCTCCTCAAAGTGGTATTGAGATTCCATAGGTCTCAGGATATAACCCTACCCTCTTTCTGTCCCAATCCTAGTAACAAGAAAGAGGAGAGACTCCATTGCCTAGATGTCAGGAGATGTATCCTACAGTATTTAGAGAGTACAAAATCCTGGAGGAAACAGAGGGCTTAATTTGTTTCATTCCAGGGGTCAAGGAAGGGCCTTAAAGCCTCAAAACAGACTATAGCTAGATGGGTGAGAGAGGCCATTATTCTAGCGTATAGTAGTGCAGGCAGGGTTGTTCCACAGGGTCTGAAAGCCCATTCCACGAGAGCCATGGCGACATCGTGGGCGGAGAGAGCAGATGCTACCATCGACCAAATCTGTAAGGCGGCCCCTTGGTCCTCTCCGTCTACATTTTTTTAAACATTATAGGCTAGACGTATCTGCTACCTCTGATCTCACATTTGGGAGAAGAGTGTTACAAGCAGTGATCTCTCCCTAAAGAGAATACAAATCTCTTTAACTCTCTTGTGGTGCCGTCATGTATGATGGAAAAACATGGGTATTACATACCTGGTAATGTGTTTTTTCATGAGACATAATGGCACCCTTATATTCCCACCCTTTTGATCACGTCATTAGTTGGGTGCATTATTAGCAGTATTTGTATAATACACTCCCTGGGGTATCGGTGAATAGAACCGTATAGGATGTATTATTTATGTGTACACTAACCAGTGGAGTTCCTCTCGTACTCTGTAAAACAACTGATGTGGAGAGAGGAACCGCCCCTTTTATCTTGAAGGGTTCCTGTCCTTGATGGGTGGATCCCCTCTCTCGTGGTGCCGTCATGTCTCATGAAAAAAACACATTACCAGGTATGTAATACCTGTGTATCATGATTTTTTTTTTTTTTTTTAATTTACCCCCCATGGGGAAATGTTGGTCAGCCCATACTCTTAGTGTATGGGCAGTACAAGTCTAGGAGACACGTTCCTTGGTAATGGGACAGTTTTGGTTAGGAGGCCCTCCTCCATGTTTCTTCCAAGGGGGGATAGGGGTGCATGCAAATTTGGGTCAAGGCGGCCCTTGCATAACGAACCTGTATGCCAGGACCAACTGAAGAATGTGAACTGGGTTTTCCTGTGGCCTTCCAGTATATGGCTTCAAAGGCTTATTGGGGTGCATATGACTTGATAGCAGGACAGGCCTTGCATTCAATGAAACATTTTTTCAGGAGGCCCTCCTGTACCTCTCATGAAAGGGGTATTGCGGCGCGTTGTAATTCTTAGCAGCCTAGTCACTCACTGCATAGGCAATAACAACATAAGAGATCCACTGTTTAATAATGACCCTTTAGGCCACGTTCACACTTTGCGTTTTTTACCGCGGATCCGCGGCGATTTTGATGCTGCGGGTCCGCAGCAGTTTCCATTGCGTTTACATTAACATGTAAACCCTATGAAAACCGCAGTGCACATGCTGGGGAAAAACCGTACAGAAACGCAGCGGTTTACAACCCGCAGCATGTCACTTCTTTGTGCAGAATCGCAGCGATTCTGCACCCATAGGAATGCATTGAACCGCTTACTTCCCGCATGGGGCTGTGCCCACGTTGCGGGAAGTAAGCGGATCATGTTCGGTTGCTACCCGGGGTGGAGGAGAGGAGACTCTCCTCCAGGCCCTGGGAAGCATAAATAGTGTAAAATAAAGAATTAAAATAAAAAATGATGCTATACTCACCTCTCAGCGCTGCACGTGGCCGTCCGGTCTCAGTTGCTGTGCGAGCAGGACCTGCGGTGACGTCGCGGTCACATGACCGTGATGACGCCGCGGTCACATGACCGTGACGTCACGAAGGTCCTTCTCGGCACAGCATCTTTGGAACCGGAGCGCCGCGTGCAGCGCCGAGGAGATCCGGACATCAGAGGGTGAGTATAACCATTTTTATTATTTTTAACATTACTATTGATGCTGCATATGCAGCATCAATAGTATAGGAGTAATCCCGCAGCGGAAATCGCAAAACAAACCGCGATAAATCTGCAGGGATAACCGCAGCGGTTTTGCCCTACAGATTTGTCAATTCCGCTGCGGGAGAACCCGCAGAGGGACGCCGCAAAGTGTGAACATGGCCTTAGAGTATGTGCACACGATGCGGAAAATGCTGCAGATCCGCAGCGTTTCCGCAGCTGCGGGTCCGCAGCAGTTTCCCATGAGTTTACATTACAATGTAAACTTATGGGAAACAAAAAACGCTGTGCACATGCTGCGGAAAAAAATGCGCGGAAACGCAGCGGTTTACATTCCGCCGCATGTCACTTCTTTCTGCGGATTCCACAGCGGTTTTACAGCTGCTCCTATGGAAAACCGCGGTAAATCCGCGATAAATCTGCAGCAAAAACGCAGCGTTTTTGCCCTGCAGATTTGTCAAATCTGCTGCGGAAAAATCCGCAGTGGACCAGAATATTTATGCAAACTGATGCCCCTCTAAAAACTTGGCTTTGTGGCTTTAAGAGTCCCTCCTTCATAAATGAAACAAGATGTGTCTCCTTATGAGTCACACACCACATGGCCAGCTATGGTTGTTAAATGTTACAATGACATTTCCAAGTGAAGGCATTTGTATTGGTTGAAAGCAATGTTGAAGCTGAAAAAAGCATCAAAAACGCTGGGTGTGAACATAGTCCAAGTGGTGGAGGAACATTTTGGTCTCGGGTTAATTATTTTGCCTTGTGTACAAGTCATTACCCTGGAAAGGATGTACCTTAACATATTTTCCAGCAAAATCCATTTTGGTTTAGTTTTTGTATGTTTTTGGTGCACCTGTAAAAATGGCGTGAAACTCTGACAACATTGCTTACAGCTGGGAACTAGGAGTCAGAAATGCTTCCAGGGGTGATTCCCATGATGTTCCTGTGTCATTTGAGCAGTGTTTCCATCATTTTCAGACGTTTTTAGACCTTAAAAGGACCCCCGGGGGATCGCTGCAAAAATACTCAGGTTTCCCATAGACTTACATTGGGCTTTTTGGTCAGGGGCGAGTACCCAAGTATTGCAATTTGTTCGACCCGAGCAATGATCACCCGAGCATTTTAGTGCTCGCTCATCACTAGTAATCACAGAACCACATAAAGCCCCGCCCACAGCCACATCCCGAAGCACGAGAATCTATTTAACTGAAAACTACAAATACAGATTAAACAACAACCAAAAGACAGATTTCATCAACCAAGGTATCATTGTAATCAGTATAACGGCGCCAACTTGACAGTGTCTGTAGGTTATTTGCACAATCCTGCTGACAGGGACACTTCAAGAAATTTGAGCTCTGCCCTACTATACACAGTTCTCTTTAAATGTGTAAGATTTCTTCTTGATAACTCATCTAACAGAAAATATTGGAGCTTACTAGTGATGAGCGAGTAGTATACTTGTTGCTTGGGTTTTCCTGAGCAAGCTCTGGTGGTCTCCGAGTATTGTAAGTGCTCTTAGATTTAGTTTTCATCACCGCAGCTGAATGATTTACAGCTACTAGCCGGCATGAGTACATGTGGTGGTTGCCTGGTTGCTAGGGAATCCCCACGTGTATTCAAGCTGGACACAGTCACTGTAAACAATGTTTGTTTTCACTCACCCCTATAATCCTTCACTTTCTGCTAACTCCCCTAATCCCTACACCTAGTAAGGAACTGTTAATCTCTTCTTCAATCCTCCCCATCCATCTCACCTCAAAACTGTTCCTCAACATACAATCCTCTGTCTCCATACACAAACAGCCACCTCATGCCCTCTCCTGCTCCCACCTGCTAACACTTTCTCTGCTCCTTCTCACTGCTGGAGATATCTCTCCAAATCCTGGTCCTCCTAACCACATCCCCACAGTGATTTCTGCCTCCCATCCACACTCTCTATCACAAATTTCCATAACCTCTCTAACCTTATGCCCATTCGCCCAGCCCCCGCGTCCCCAGTCCCACTAACAGGAGCTCTGAGGAACGCTCGCTCTGTCTGCAACAAGCTTTCCTACATCCATGATCTTTTTGCTAATACTAAACTTTCCTTCCTCGCATCACCGAAACCTGGCTCACCCCTTCTGACACAGCCTCTCCTGCTGCACTTTCGTATGGTGGATTCCACCTTTCTCGCACACCCCGCCCCAGCAGCAATCGTGGTGGAGTAGTTGGTGTTCTCCTGTCAGATAACTGCTCCTTCACCCCAATCCTATTACCACCCTCTGTTACCCTCCCTTCCTTTGAGGTGCACTCTGTGCGCATCTACTCCCCCTGCAACATCCAAGTGGCTGTCATTTACCGCCCCCCAGGGCCACCCACCATCTTTTACCACTTCACCACCTAGCTACTTCATTTCCTCTCCGCTGACATCCCCACTATCATCTTGGGTGACTTCAACATTCCCATTGACACTTCCCTCTCAGCTGCCACTAAGCTTCTATCTCTCACTTTCTCCTTCGGCCTCACTCAATGGTCTTCTACTACCACTCACAAAGATGGCCACACACTGGACCTCACCTTCACCCTCCTCTGCTCCCTATCTACCCTCTCTAACTCACTTCTTCCTGACCACAGCCTACTCACATTCTCTTCCCTCTCCACTCCTTGTCTACAACCCCCAACCCACAAACTTGCACACCCTCGCAGAAATCTTAAGTACCTCGATCTACACTCACTCTCTGAATCCCTTCTCCCTCTTACAGAAATAAGTTCCCTACACAATGCGGATGCCGCTGCCGCTCTATATAACACCATAATAGCTGTAGCTTTGGAATCTGTTGCCCCTCTCACACATACCAAAGCTCGCAAAATCAATGTCAATTTCGCTGTTACATCCTTCTTCTCTGCTAGATTTCTAAAACTTAACATGAACAAAACAGAATTCATCTTTCCCCCATCTCACGCGACGCCCCCCCCCCAAACGAACCTATCCATTACAGTAAACGGCTGCCCACTCTCCCCAGTACCACAAGCTCGCTGCCTCGGGGTAATCCTTGACACTGATCTCTCCTTCAAACCACATATCCAAGCGCTTTCCACTTCCTGCCACCTTCAACTCAAAAATATTTCACGGATCCGTACATTCCTAAACCAAGAGTCTGCAAAAACCCTAGTCCATGCCCTAATCATCTTCCGCCTTGACTACTGCAACCTCCTGCTCTGTGGCCTCCCCTCCAACACACTCGCACCCCTCCAATCTATTCTATACTCATACTATACTGCCCGACTAATCCACCTGTTCCCCGACCCCCCCCCCCCCCCCCATCCCGTTCCCCAGCCCCACTTACTGTCAATCCCTTCACTGGCCCCGCATTGCCCAGAGACTCCAGTACAAAACCCTAGCCATGACATACAAAGCCATCCACAACCTGTCTCCTCCGTCTGTGACCTCATCTCCCGGAACTTACCTGTATGCAACCTCCGATCCTCACAAGATCTCCTTCTCTGCTCCCCTCTTATCTCCTCTTCCCACAATCGCATACAAGATTTCTCTCACCCCTACTCTGGAACTGTCTACCACAACATATCAGACTCTCGCCTACCATCAAAACCTTCAAAAAGAACATGAAGTCCTACCTCTTCCGACAAGCCTACCACCTGCAGTAACCACCGATCGACCAAACCGCTGCATGACCAGCTATTCCCTCACCTATTGTATCCTCACCTGTCCCTTGTAGATTGTGAGCCCTCGTGGGCAGGGTCCTCTCTCCTATTGTACCAGTCATGACTTGTATTGTTTAAGATTATTGTACTTGTTTTTATCATGACTTGTATTGATTAAGATTATTGTACTTTTTTTTATTATGTATACCCCTCCTCACATGTAAAGTGCCATGGAATAAATGGCGCTATAATAATGTTGGAGAGTGAAAACATTTGCACATTTGTTATTTTATTACCCAACACATAGTGCCCAGATTGTGCTCCAGGAGACACACACTGTAAATGAAGTGGATTGTTCTCACTATGAGATTGCTAAATACAGGGATAATAAATGTTGTTTGGCCACACTGCAAGACTCAGAAGTGAGAGGAATTTTGCTGCATTGGTTTATAGAAACCTTGTTGCTTTTCAACAGCCTTTGATACACTAATAGTGTGGGAACCTCTGTTTTTCCAATTACAGATGATTGACCTGAGCAGGGACTTGTTTTTTGTGAGATGAGAATTGGTATTATTTTCGCCTACATAACATTGATTGGTTTCTTTTTATTCGATATTTGGGAGGCAGAATGAACAAACAGTTGAACGCTATGCTCTACTGGTTCATCCAATAAGGTTTTCTATTAGACTGTTCAAATGTCATTGTTTTTTACATAGTTTCCATTTTTATGGACAGTTTAATTAGAAATGTTCAAAAATATAAAACTCAAGGATATTTTATTAAAAAAAAAATTGTTTTTTTTATCTTAGCAGATGACTGTACCAGGAGATCAGAGGGACAGCTGACATCTTCAGTTTTTAAATCTGATGATCTTGAGATCCTACAAGATACAAGTGAAGTGATTGCTATTACTCCAGATACACAATCATCCATTCAAAGCAAAGATCTGTCATCTGATCCTATGAAATGGGTCCCATCTTCTGATTCATTACCGACTACTAAGGGAAATCAAAGTCCCAAAAGTGGCATTAAAAAACAAACTGATCCTAAAGCAAAGAAGTTATTTTCATGTTCAGAATGTGGGAAATATTTTACACTGAAATCACGTTTTCTTAACCACCAGAGAACTCACACAGTGGAGAAGCCTTTTTCCTGTTCGGAATGTGGGAAATGTTTTGCCTGGAAATCGCTTCTTGATATCCACCGGAGAACTCACACAGGGGAGAAACCTTTTTCCTGTTCAGAATGTGGGAAATGTTTTGCACGTAAATCATGTTTTGTTAACCACCAGAGCACTCACACAGGGGAGAAACCTTTTTCATGTTCAGAATGTGGGAAATGTTTTGCACGCAAATCATATTTTATTAACCACCAGAGAGCTCACACAGGGGAGAAACCTTTTTCATGTTCAGAATGTGGGAAATGTTTTGCACGTAAATCACATTTTGTTCAGCACCAGAGAGCTCACACAGGGAATAAGCCTTTTTCTTGTTCAGAATGTGGGAAATGTTTTAACCGGAAATCTGTTCTTAATAGCCACCACAAAACTCACACAGGAGAGAAACCTTTTTCATGTTCAGAATGTGGGGAATGTTTTGCACGTAAATCAAATCTTGTTAACCACCACAGAACTCACACAGGGGAGAGGCCTTTTTCCTGTTCAAAATGTGGGAAATGTTTTAGCTATAAATCGGTTCTTGTTAGCCATCAGAGAACTCACACAGGGGAGAAGCCTTTTTCCTGTTCAGAATGTGGGAAATGTTTTAACCAGGAATCAGATTTTGTTATACACCAGAGAACCCACAAAGGAGAGAATCCTTTTTCCTGCTTATATTGGCCTGCCATCTTGATGTAGCAGAGCTGAACCTGTGATGGGACTAATGAATTAAAAGCATCTTTGCGGAGAGGTGAGGAACTTTTTTTTTTTTAACCTCTTTTGCAGATGACAATGGTATCGGGAATAGGCAAGGCTGTAAGTATGGATTAAGAATATTAAAGGAGTATGTCTTTCAATTAAAGGACTTTTTCTGAGTGTCTGTGTATTCTTACAATGTGACTATGGGGTTAGTAATGGGGGTGTCTTATTGATGCCTCTTTATTACTAACCTTGGGGCTTGATGTCACCAGACAATACAAAGGTGACATCAACCCCCCCAACTATTACCCCACTTGCCATCACTACAGGTCAAGTGGGAAGAGCGAGGCTAAGTGCCAGAATTGGCGCATGTTAAGGAAGCTGATGTTTTTAGCCTGGGGAGAAGGGGGGAGTATCCATAGCCCCTTCCAAGGCTAATAATATCGGCTCACAGCTGTCTGCATAGCCTTTGCTGATTATTAAATATAGGGGACCCCACATCATTTTTTGGGAGGGGTCGCCCATTTTAATAGCCAGTAAAGGTAAGTATACAGTTGTGAGCTGGTATTAACAGCCTGGGACGCTTCATGGGTATTACCCCCTTCCCAGGCTATAAACATCAGCTGCCGGCTTTCCCTTTCATGGTTTCGAAAATTGTGTGGGCGCCCACGCCATTTTTTTCCAAAAAATATTCTTTTATTAAATGCATGTACAATAATTTGCACACACACTGTACTGATTGTATTTGCAACTGACATATATATATCTGCCTATTCTATTTGTATTTACTATATGTTATCCATCTCTTCTAGCCTGTCGGCTCCAGCAGTGATTTTACAGAACCCGGCAGATGCATTACCAGCTAAACTTCTATCTATCTATGCAATATATATATACATATATATGTGTCACTGACATCTATATATCTATGTATTCTATATGTATATATCTATTCTATCCTAACCTGTCACTCTGTGATTATACTGTACACCGCAGATTAATTGCCGGCTTCTATTCTTTCTATCTATCTATTTGTGTTTTGAAGAATATTTCCTTTGAAAGCGATGTGTAAATTACAGAAAATTGCTGTATGTAAAAGCTCATGTTAAAATCAACATACAATCACACTGCATTCAATCAGATGCTAGGTGTGAGTAATAAGAATGCACTCGCATTCCACTCCTGAGACTCTCTGCAGGGAGACTCAGACTGATTTTTCACACATTAAGTGTGACTCCAGCCTAACAAGGAACTCCTCATTGTCTGAAATCACATTGATCACATAAATATACCGTATATACTTGAGTATAAGCTGACGCGAGTATAAGCCGAGGCCCCTAATTTTGCCACAAAAAACTGGGAAAACTTAATGACTCGAGTGTAAGCCTAGGGTGGAAAATGAAGCAGCTACCGGTAAATGTCAAAAATAAAAATAGGTACCAATAAAAGTAAAATTAATTGAGACATCAGTAGGTTGTTTTTAAATATCCATATTGAATCAGGAGCCCCATATAATGCTCCATAAAGTTCATGATGGGCCCCATAAGATGCTCCATATTAAAATATGCCCCATATAATGCTGCACAAATGTTGATTATGACCCCATAAGATGCTCCATACAGACATTTGCCCCATACAATGCTGCACAAATGCTGATTATGGCCCCGTAAGATGCTCCATACAGACATTTGCCCCATTTAATGCTGCACAAATGTTGATTATGGCCCCATAAGATGTTCCATAGACACATTTGCCCCATATAATGCTGCACAAATGCTGATTATGGCCCCATAAGATGCTCCATAGAGATATTTTCCCCCACATAATGCTGCACAAATGCTGATTATGGCCCCATAAGATGCTCCATAGAGATATTTGCCAACATAAAATGCTGCACATGGCCCCATAAGATGCTCCATAGAAATATTAGCCCCATATAACGCTGCACATGGCCCCATAAGATGCTCCATAGAAATATTTGCCCCATATGCTGTTGCTGCGCTAAAAAAAAAATTACATACCTCTCGTCGCTCAGGGCCCCCGGCACTTGCTATATTCACCTGTCCCGCATTCCACCGCCGAGCGCCGCTATGTCTTCCGCGTCCTCTGCACTGACTGTTCAGGCAGAGAGCTGCGCGCACACTAATCGCATGATCGCGCCCTCTGAGCTGAGCGTCACTGCAGAGGACGCGGAAGACGGAGCGGTGACGACGGAATGTGGGAAAGGTGAATATATGCCCCCGTTATACTCACCTGCTCCTGGCACGGTCCCTGGCAGCTACCCTGATGTACTTCTCCGGGCACCAGCAGCTTCTTCCTGTATTGAGCGGTCACTGGTACCGCTCATTACAGTAATGAATTTGCGGCTCCACCCCTATGGGAGTGGAGTCGGGTTCATATTCATTACTGTAATGAGTGGTACCATGTGACCGCTCAATAGAGGAAGAAACTATCAGCGCCCGAAGAATCGGACCGCTCCGGGAGCAGGTGAGTATTATTAGACAGCTGCCGCTCCCCCTTCCCTGCCGACCCCTGGGAATGACTTGAGTATAAGCCAAGAGGGGCAATTTCAGCCTAAAAAAATGGGCTGAAATTCTCGGCTTATACTCGGGTATATACAGTAGATTATATTGACAATATAAATATATGCAGTGAGTACGGAAAGTGTTTAGACCCCTTTAATTTTTCACTTTGTTTCATTGCAGCCATTTGGTAAATTAAAAAAAAAAAAATTCACATTAATGTACACTCTGCTCCCGATCTTGACTGAAAAAAAAACAAATGTAGAAATTTTTGCAAATTTATTGGAAAAGATAAACTGAAATATCACATGGTCATAAGTATTCAGACTCTTTGCTCAGACACTCATATTTAAGTCACATGCTGTCCATTTCCTTGTGATCCTCCTTGAGATGGTTCTACTCCTTCATTGGAGTCCAACTGTGTTTAATTAAACTGGTATGACTTGATTTGTAAAGGCACACACCTGTTTGTATAAGACCTTACAGTACATAACAGATCAAATGAGAATCATGAGGTCAAAGGAACTGGCCAATGAGCTCAGAGGCAGAATTGTGACAAGGCACAGATCTGGCCAAGGTTACAAAAGAATTTCTGCAGTACTCAAGGTTCCTAAGAGCACAGTGGCATCCATAATCCTTAAATGGAAGATGTTTGGGACCACCAGAAGACTTCTTAGTCCTGTCCGTCCAGCCAAATTGAGCAATCATGGGAGAAGGGCCTTGGTGAGAGAGGTAAAGAAGAAGACGAAGATCACTGTGGCTGAGCTCCAGAGATGCAGTAGGGAGACAGGAGAAAGTTCCACAAAGTCAACTATCACTGCAGCCCTCCACCAGTCGAGCCTTTATGGCAGAGTGGCCTGATGGAAACCTCTCCTCGGTGCAAGACATATGAAAGCCTGCATAGTTTGCTAAAAAAACACATGAAGAACTCCCAGACTGAGAAATAAGATTTTCTGGTCTGATGAGACGAAGATAGACCTTTTTGGTGATAATTCTAAGAGGTATGTGTGCCCAATACAATCCCAACAGTGAAACGAGGTGGCAGCATCATGCTATGGGGGTGTTTTTCGGCTGCAGGGATAGGAGGACTGGTTGCAATTGAAGGAAACGTGAATGCAGCCAAGTATAGAGATATATGTCTGAAGGTTCACCTTCCTGCGAGCCAATGACCCTAAGCACATAGCTAAAATAGCAAAGCAGTGGCTTCAGAACAACTCTGTGACCATTCTTGAGTGGCCCAGCCAGAGCCCTGACCTAAACCCAATTGAGCATCTCTGGAGAGACCTGAAAATGGCTGTCCACCAACGTTCACCATCCAATCTGACGGAACTTGAGAGGATCTGCAAGGAAGAACAGCAGAGGATCCCCAAATCCAGGTGTGAAAAACTTGTTGCCTCATTCCCAAGAAGACTCATGGCTGTACTAGCTCAAAAGAGTGCTTCTACTTAATACTGAGCAGAGTCTGAATAGTTCTGACCATGAGATATTTCAGTTTTTCTTTTTTAATAAATTTGCAAACATTTCTACATTTCTGTGTTTTTCAGTCAAGATGGGGTGCAGAGTGTACATTAATCAGAAAAAAAATGATCGTTTTTGAATTTACCAAATGGCTGCAATGAAACAAAAAGTGAACAATTTAAAGGGGCCTGAATACTTTCCGTACCCAGTGTATGGGAGGAACATTTTATATTAATCATCATTAACCCTTTTCTCACATAGCATGGTATGGATGCTATGTGGGTGATCTTTTTTCATAGTGTGGACAGGTGACACATCAATTATTCCACAGTTTCTTCAGTACATCAACACCAATTATTACAATTTATGGTTCACAGCTGACAAACCAAATATCTCTGTACCCTTTTTAGACCTTATGCTTCCAGGTATACCATCAAGCAATAAGGTTGGAACAACACTTTTTTGCAAAGACATTGCAAGCAATACAATCCTTTCTAGTAGTTGCCACCCTAGACATACTATAGAGGCTATCCCTTTTGGCAAATTCACACCGGCCAGACGAATATACTGTATACTCAATATATAGATATATATTTCTCAACTGCATCAGTTAAATCCTGGAGGGAACCAGTAGTACAAAGATTTCTTTTTGAAAAGACTTTTATAGCCGAGCATCTATTCTACCACACACTATGGTTATACAATCAGTAGGCAGCTTTTATATCTGGGATTATGATTTGTCTGATGTCATGAATATGGCACAATAAAGTATGATGTAATGAAATCCGTATACATGGCTCCTTCATAAACAAATCCCTATACATGGTATCTATATGGTTCCTATACAATTCATGTATGACTCCAATATTCCTTTGGTTCCATTTGTTTGCACACTGTGATCTTTTTGCTGTTATTTAAAATTATTTATTTAAATGGTGTTTTATTATAAGTTTATTAAAATTGGTGCACACATTTCATGTGACCATCTCCCGCCAGACTATGTGACAGCGCCGCTCTCGAGCTTAACCCCGTATTCACACAACATAAATCACAGCCGTGTCAACCAACAACTCCCCATACAAAAATTCTATAGGAAAAAGGCTAAAGGCAAAAAAGTACAAAATAAAAATATATCTTTAATAGGAATTATTAAAAATCACAATCATATAAACAGAAATTCCTCTTAAAATAAGAATACTGGGAACAACATACAAGCAGAAAAAACCTCAATATGATGACCATGTATAATAAGGCACAGCAGTCACAATACAGTAAAACTTGCACTAATCTATATATATAATTGTCTAAGGGTTTTTCTGTCTGTCCTGGAAATCCCGCGTCTCTGATTGGTCGAGGCTGCCTGGGCCTCGACCAATCAGCGACGGGCAGAGTATCGACGTAGATGTCATAATGGAAATCCCGCGTCTCTGATTGGTTGAGGCCGCCAGGCCTCGACCAATCAGCGACAGGCACAGTATCGACGTAGATGTCATAATGGTTGCCATGGCGACGATGATGTCATAAAGGTTGCCTTGACCAATCAGTGACGGGCACAGTCTGCCGCGAATTCTGGAATCATCATTGTCCATATACTACGGGGACATACATATTCTAGAATACCCGATGCGTTAGAATCGGGCCACAATCTAGTGCTAAATATATCTTACTCCCAATTAATTCACTATATGGTATAAATAGAGAACAGAATTTTCCATGAAAACAACATTCCTATGACAAAATTCCTACAACCATAGTGAGATCTATACAAACAGGCGCTGATAGCCTCCCAATCACCTATTGGGCTGAACTTACATAGTGTGCGTAATACACTCACCGGCCACTTTATTAGGTACACCTGTCCAACTTCTTGTTAACACTTAATTTCTAATCAGCCAATCACATGGCGGCAACTCAGTGCATTTAGGCATGTAGACATGGTCAAGACAATCTCCTGCAGTTCAAACCGAGCATCAGTATGGGGAAGAAAGGTGATTTGAGTGCCTTTGAACGTCGCATGGTTGTTGGTGCCAGAAGGGCTGGTCTGAGTATTTCAGAAACTGCTGATCTACTGGGATTTTCACGCACAACCATCTCTAGGGTTTACAGAGAATGGTCCGAAAAAGAAAAAAAATCCAGTGAGCGGCAGTTCTGTGGGCGGAAATGCCTTGTTGATGCCAGAGGTCAGAGGAGAATGGGCAGACTGGTTCGAGCTGATAGAAAGGCAACAGTGACTCAAATCGCCACCCGTTACAACCAAGGTAGGCCTAAGAGCATCTCTGAACGCACAGTGCGTCGAACTTTGAGGCAGATGGGCTACAGCAGCAGAAGATCACACCGGGTACCACTCCTTTCAGCTAAGAACAGGAAACTGAGGCTACAATTTGTACAAGCTCATCGAAATTGGACAGTAGAAGATTGGAAAAACGTTGCTTGGTCTGATGAGTCTCGATTTCTGCTGCGACATTCGGATGGTAGGGTCAGAATTTGGCGTAAACAACATGAAAGCATGGATCCATCCTGCCTTGTATGGAGCATCTTTGGGATGTGCAGCTGACAAATCTGCGGCAACTGTGTGATGCCATCATGTCAATATGGACCAAAATCTCTGAGGAATGCTTCCAGCACCTTGTTGAATCTATGCCACGAAGAATTGAGGCAGTTCTGAAGGCAAAAGGGGGTCCAACCCGTTACTAGCATGGTGTACCTAATAAAGTGGCCGGTGAGTGTATATACAATGAGCCAAATTTGCTAGAAGAGCCATCTTACCATGACAACAATGAGGGCTATACATGTGAGGATTCATACCCTTCCCATGACATATAGGGCTGAATTAAAGTGTCCCGTGCTATGAGAGTAAACAATGCTAAAGCCGAATGCCTAAATAATGAAACTTACATGAGTGTATTCCTGACAAGAGGTGTTCCACAGCGACCCCGACAGCGCCGTTTCGCCTGACTGGCTTCCTCAAATAGGGGGCGTAAGTGTCTGTACGTTAGCTACTCTGCCTTTTTAAATACCCAAAACAGCTGAAATGCGCGTCGGCATGATTGGTATGCATTGGCGCATGCGCCGATCTTCGGACGTCACTGTGTAAAAGTAACTTCCGGAACTCCGCACTCGGAACGCGAGCGTGGAACGCTTCGCCTTCCTGTATTTACGGAGCAGGAAATCACTGTGACGTCACTGACCAGCGCATGCGCACAACCACATGCAGAGGCTACAGCACGAACCGGTAACTTACAAAGGCAATAAGAGGAGAATAAACACAAATCAGTTGCGCAAACTAAAATAAAAACGGCTGCAACCCAAATGGACATGATGGCATTTTATATGTATAAATAGCGGCGGCTATACAAAATATTCTGACCATGTGAACCACTATATGTAGAGGTGAGTACCCAAACTAAGGACTAAAGATAAAAATAAAAAAATGAAAATAAAGGACAAAGATATACATAAAGAAAAAACAACCGTAAAACCTAGTGTGGGTTGGCATAAGATAAATCAATAAAAAAAAAGTGTACAAAATAATGAATATACCCAATATTCAATCAATAATGTGAATTTAAAAATCTATAAGCACGTATATATGAAAAACTATAATGCAAGTGCGATAATAAAAACTAATAAAAATAGCTCATATTATAGAGCTACTAATAAAAACATATTAAAGTGAAAACTACATAAAATGTATCACTTATTAATAATAATACTAATATCAGTGAAAAAAAACAGTGATAATTAAATATATATCTATCCATAATTTATAAGTACAGATATAAATGTGCAATAACAATAAAGAGTAGATATATGGAAAAAATCTCCAGAATTAGTTTCAGTCCATAGATATAATTTTTCAAATCATTATTGGGAAATCTTCTTTCTTCTTTTTTCATTTTATAACAATTTCATCCCAAAAGAAGAACGCCACCGTATCTTAAAGAAAACTGCCATCTGGTGAGTTGCTGCCCAATATAGAACATACAATTTACATTTATGTGATTAATGTGTATCCAGACTGAGAGGAGTTCCTTGTTACTTTGTCAGTATGTAAGTAATGCTGGGCTATAGATTTTTTTTTTACTGTGAACGAGTATAATTTGTATAACACTTCATGTCAATGTATTTCTTGAGGTTTTTTTAAAAAACCTTTTTCACAATATGATATAATAACTAGTCTATTTCAGCTTACAAGATGCAGATTAGTGTATTAAAGCTGGAATTTCTTGGGATTCATCAGAATATTGCAGTATTTTTACAGACAATGGTATATGATGGCTTTTTGTATAATGTTCTGTTTATTATACACAGTCCTCCTGTAAATTAGCCTTATTAGCATGATGGATTTATGCGACCTGTGTTAACTCCTGTGCTTCATGCTTCACATTGATTTTCCACCTAGGCTGTAATTAGCTTAGAGCTATTTAACAGTTCACTGAGAATATCCTGCCATACCCGATGACTAAGGGTGCTAGGACACCAGAAATGCGTCAGGTTTTATATATATTTTTGGATTCCATGTTTTTAATGAATCTTGAATAAAGCATGAAATAATTTTTACCTATTGGTGGACGGATGTGCCACTCATTTCCTCTTATCCTTGAATCTTTGGCTGAAGGTCACCAGCAGGATCGGCACCCGACACACATCTCAACCCTCAACATCAGATGACATGACGTGGTGAGCTCACAATCCCCCTCTATCAAACTATGAATATCTCTACAGCAAGCGCACTCCTCTGCATACATTGTCCACAGCTCCACCATTTCTCTACACCGGGAACAGCTGAATACATTGTCCACAGCTCCACCATTTCTCTACACCGGGAACAGCTGAATACATTGTCCACAGCTCCACCATTTCTCTACACCGGGAACAGCTGAATACATTGTCCACAGCTCCACCATTTCTCTACATCGGGAACAGCTGAATACATTGTCCACAGCTCCACCATTTCTCTACACCAAGAACAGCTGAATACATTGTCCACAGCTCCACCATTTCTCTACACCGGGAACAGCTGAATACATTGTCCACAGCTCCTCCATTTCTCTACACCAGAAACAGCTGAATACATTGTCCACAGCTCCACCATTTCTCTACATCGGGAACAGCTGAATACATTGTTCACAGCTCCACCATTTCTTTACACCGAGAACAGCTGAATACATTGTCCACAGCTCCACCATTTCTCTACATCGGGAACAGCTGAATACATTGTTCACAGCTCCACCATTTCTCTACACCGAGAACAGCTGAATACATTGTCCACAGCTCCACAATTTCTCTACACCGAGAACAGCTGAATACATTGTCCACAGCTCCACCATTTCTCTACACCAGGAACAGCTGAATACATTGTCCACAGCTCCACCATTTCTCTACATCGGGAACAGCTGAATACATTGTCCACAGCTCCACCATTTCTCGACACCGAGAACAGCTGAATACATTGTCCACAGCTCCACCATTTCTCTACACCAGGAACAGCTGAATACATTGTCCACAGCTCCACCATTTCTCTACATCGGGAACAGCTGAATACATTGTCCACAGCTCCACCATTTCTCTACACTAAGAACAGCTGAATACATTGTCCACAGCTCCACCATTTCTCTACATCGGGAACAACCTCAGCTTCTTTGTGCTGTTCTTCATTTTTGGGGGCTGGAGAGACAATATGTGGTTCGGGTCTTGATCCCTCGGCTCATCTCATGAAACTCCCTGTACAAAACTTCTCTATAAACAAGTAATTTAACATATTTGATTTTTGAAATTATTCAATAAAATAATTGAATTTCTTTCTTTTACTTGGCATTGTATTATTCTCCAGAATAGATCGTGTGTAATTCAGATGTGGATATCAGAGTATTTGGACGTCACATTATTCTCCTGTAGTTCCTGTAAATGTTGTAGGAATATACTTTTTCTCCTTAGCGTTTCACAAATGTCAGACACAAGCCATCACATGAGATAACTATCAGGATGTGACCGGTGTGAATGCATGCTTCTTTACCTGTCTGTGACATTTTTGTTTTTAGACTTCTAAATTAGGTTTACTTCATAATAGATAGGGTGTCCGCTGCCCAGGGTGATGCTTGCGTCTCCAGTGCTGCGGGGGGCATTGCTGACATTTTGTGAAAGGCCAGAGCCCCCCACGGCAGTTCGTCCATGCTTTCCTGTGCAACGGACTTCGGGGAAATAGCCACCGGGAGGCGACGCATTCGCAGATAGTTTTCGGCACCAAAATCTCGGGAGATGAGATTTCAACGCTGAGATCTCATCTCTTGAGATCTTCTTGGTCCCGAGATCTCCATCTGCGCATGCGCTGCTTCCCGTCAGCCTTTTCTCAAAGTCCGTCGCACAGGAAAGCATGGACGAAGTGCCGTGGGGATCTGGCCTTTCTCACAATGTCGGCAGAGCCCCTGCATCACCGGAGACACCCCCTGCAGCACAGAAGACCCCCGCAGCACAGAACACCTGCACACCCCTCATCTCAGCCTGCAGCAACGCTCTACTCCTGCCTCCAGCAGCGACCCTGGGACCCCCCCCTTTACCGCAGCCACCACCTCCCGGTAAGCAATAAGACGCATGGCTTATAAGAAGCACCACCAATTTATTAAAAAAAGTTTTTTTCCTATTTTTTCCCTCAAAATTTGAGGTGCGTCTTATAATCCGGAGCGTCTTACAGAGCGAAAAATATGGTAATTAGTTCTGTGATTCTCACTGTGGTAAAAAAAAAAAAATTCTGATGTCCATGTACAATATGATTTTGTAACCAGCAGCTCATACTGAATGTCTGCTTGATGTATTTTTCACGCACAGTAACGTTTTCATAGTGAAATTGTAACATGCTGAGAAATTTTTCTCATGCCGGAGACAGCTTAGAAAAATAAACAGTTTGCCAACGCCTCCTTGAATAACATTGGTCCAAGTGCAATTACTGTTTTTATCAGATTGCGCTCGGCCAATATGGCTACTCCTGCGAGCGAGCCCAAAATGACATCATGTGTACCTCATTCATAAGTGACATGACCTGTGACTCCTAGCTGACATGACGTGTGCCTCATTCCTTAATGACATGACCTGTGACTTACTAGCAGACCTGACGTGTGCCTCATTCGTAAATACATGACCTGTGACTCCTACTAGCTGACATGACGTGTGCCTCATTCATAAATGACATGACCTGTGACTCCTCTACTAGCTTACATGACGTGTGCCTCATTCCAAAATGACATGACCTGTGACTCCTACTAGCTGACATTAAGTGTGTTTCATTCGTAAATAACATGACATGTGACTCCTACTAGCTGACATGATGTGTTCCTCATTCGTTAATTACATGACCTGACTTCTACTAGCTGACATGGCGTGTGCCTCATTCATAAATGACATGACCTGTGACTCCTACTAGCTGACATGACTTGTGCCTCATTCCTAAATGACATGACCTGTGACTCCTACTAGCTGACATGACGTGTGCCTCATTCCTTAATGACATGACCTGTGACTCCTACTAGCTGACATGACTTGTGCCTCATTCCTAAATGACATGACCTGTGACTCCTACTAGCTGACATGATGTGTTCCTCATTCGTTAATTACATGACCTGACTTCTAGCTGACATGACGTGTGCCTCATTCGTAAATTACATGACCTGTGACTCCTACTAGCTGACATGACATGTGCCTCATTCCTAAATGACATGACCTGTGACTCCTACTAGCTGACATGACGTGTGCCTCATTCCTAAATGACATGACCTGTGACTCCTACTAGCTGACATGACTTGTGCCTCATTCCTAAATGACATGACCTGTGACTCCTACTAGCTGACATGACGTGTGCCTCATTCCTTAATGACATGACCTGTGACTCCTACTAGCTGACATGACTTGTGCCTCATTCCTAAATGACATGGCCTGTGAATCCTACTAGCTGACATGACGTGTGCCTCATTCCTAAATGACATGGCCTGTGAATCCTACTAGCTGACATTAAGTGTGTTTCATTCGTAAATGACATGACCTGTGACTTCTACTAGCTGACATGACGTGTGCCTCATTCCTAAATGACGTGACCTGTAACTTACTAGCAGATCTGACGTGTGCCTCATTCCTTAATGACATGACCTGTGACTCCTACTAGCTGACATGACATGTGCCTCATTCCTAAATGACATGACCTGTGACTCCTAGCTGACATGACGTGTGCCTCATTCCTTAATGACATGACCTGTGACTTACTAGCAGACCTGACGTGTGCCTCATTCGTAAATGACATGACCTGTGACTCCTACTAGCTGACGTGATGTGTGACTTCTACTAGCTGACATGACTTGTACCTCATTCCTAAATGACATAACCTGTAACTCCTACTAGCTGACGTGACGTGTGCCTCATTCCTAAATGACATGACCTGTGACTCCTACTAGCTGATGTCACATGTGCCTCATTCCTAAATGACATGACCTGTGACTCCGACTAGCTGACATGACGCGTGCCTCATTGCTAAATGATGTGACCTGTGACTCCTACTGGCTGACATGACATGTGCCTCATTGCTAAATGACGTGACCTGTGACTCCTACTAGCTGACATGATGTTTACCTCATTCCTAAATGACATGACCTGTGACCCTACTAGCTGACATGACGTGTGCCTCATTGCTAAATGACGTGACCTGTGACCCTACTAGCTGACATGACGTGTGCCTCAATGCTAAATGACGTGACCTGTGACTCCTACTAGCTGACATGATGTGTGCCTCATTCGTAAATTACATGACCTGTGACTCCTACTAGCTGACGTGATGTGTGCCTCATTCCTAAATGACATGACCTGTGACTCCTACTAGCTGACGTGACGTGTGCCTCATTCCTAAATGACATAACCTGTGACTCCTACTAGCTGACGTGACGTGTGCCTCATTCCTAAATGACATGACCTGTGACTCCTACTAGCTGACATGACGCGTGCCTCATTGCTAAATGACGTGACCTGTGACTCTTACTACTAGCTGACATGTGTACCTCATTCCTAAATGACATGACCTGTGACCCTACTAGCTGACATGACGTGTGCCTCATTGCTAAATGACGTGACCTATGACCCTACTAGCTGACATGACGTGTGCCTCATTCCTAAACGACATGACCTGTGACTCCTACTAGCTGATGTGACATGTGCCTCATTCCTAAATGACATGATGTAAAATCCAATAATAATATATATAATCACTTACATATGGATAATTACATGAAATCAAATAAAGAACCAAGGGTATAGGGAAAGTGTATGATACAGTTTCTGAAGGTCTTGTCATTGACCATCTGTCCTCTGTATGTCAAAAGCTAGAGGGTGTTTGTGAAGCCCAACCTATATTTGGATGTCTAGCGTTATTTCTAGCCGGTAAACAAGTGTAACTAAGCAACCTAACATGAGGTAATGCATAGAATGATAAGGAATATTCTGGAATCTACTTTTATGGTATAGACCATTGGCATGGAACTGGGTTACCTAATATGGATATTATGTAGGAGAAAATAGAAACCCATGAAAGTCTATGGGACGGATTTGTATATAAACCGTCTCTTCTCAGCATATGGTAGAGTCCTCATACCTTGAGACTCTCTACATGGACGAACACATCATCACACAAGACCATATGTAAGATCAATGCTTGCTTTCATTTTCTTTTTAACCTAATACTTGAATTTGTGTGCAATGAACTTATAATTTACTTTTTCTTCATTTTTGTAATCACTCTTTTTGAATGGACAATAAATGAGTTCTGTTTTATCCAAACAATTCTATTTTTACTTTTCTTCCCAATCCTCACTAAGATACATTTTTTCTAACATTTTGGCGAGCCTTAGCCAGATCTGATTTTTTGTCTTTTCTGTGAGGAATTTCAGCCTTTTCAGGGGGGAGGTTGCTAAAACACCTGTTTTGAGTTGTTAAAAGGCACAGAAATTCTACTATATCGTGTTACAAAAGTCAGACTGAACCTACACACAGAAGTGAGGATACAAGCTGCAAGTCCCATATACGGAGCTCTGAAGGATCCATAAAGACAGAGGATCTTCCATTGACTATTGGACCAATCCAGGAGGAAAAGAATTTCCATAGGTAAGAGAAATGGAGTTTATCCATGAATACTCTAAGAAGAGTAATATACAGTTTCAGTTTGTTCATAGCCATACAAATGCACAATTATGGTCTAGTCTGTATAACCAATGTGAAGCAGAGAATCTTAAAATTTATAAGAAGTTTTTTTCTGTAAAAAAGTTGCAAAGGAAGCTGCAGAATGTAATGCACATGGTCCGAGTGTACAATAATTTAGTTTTTGATAAAACTGAAACACAGACACAAATATGTACTATTACACAAGACATTGATCATACTGACATACAAGGTGTCACACAAGAAGCTGATGGAGATTACTTTGACTGTCCAAATTGTTTGATATTGTCTGAACATATTGAACAATTGGAAGATCAAATTGATACCAGAACAGAATTATTGTCCAAATTGAGACAAGATATTAAAAAAGCTTCTGTTGTTACACGATCAAAAGACCAAGAAGACAATGCTGCCGCATCATTTATACCTGACACACAAGAATTAGATGAATCAGTAGATTTACATGCAGAAGAATTGCAACGGAAAAAATTCCATGACAGAGCTGCACGCATTAATCTAAAAATACACGATCAGTTAATGAAAATTGCAAAAGACATTCCAAAATTCAATGACAAGATGGATGCCTTTTACAATGCAGACATTTTTGAATCAAACACAGACAAATACAATCTTAATGATGAACAGAAAAACAAGATTTTCAAAGTATGGTTACCCTCACATATGGGAAGAAGGTTACAGACCACACCCAGATTAAATGAGAATCATGAATTGACACATAGTACAAGAGAGGACAGACTTAGGCAATTAAATTCTTACATCACAGGAAAGGCCACTCCGAATGCTGAAATTTTGGAACAATTAAAAACTAATATTAATGAGGATCCATTTGTATTTTTGGTAAAATTTGAGCAGGCCTATAGAATGGTGATGGAAATTGGGCCTAATCAGGAACCAACATCCATGATCAGATTTTTTGTGAAAAAGTTCAAATATTTGGATCCTGCCTCAGAACAAATGGCTAGTACTCAGCCATCATTGCAAGAAGCAACAGTTTTTATCGACAGAGTAAGGAGATCCATGAAGCAAAATCAGGTGAAGGCTAAAATAGCAGTAATTCATGAAAAAGAGGATAGTCAGCTGAAACCTAGACCCACAGTAACATTCAAGAGCAGAGATTACGTAGAACAAAGAGGTAAAAATACTACACAAAGAAACAATATCCATTGTTATTTCTGTGGTATACCTGGACACTTAAAGTGGCAATGCAGAAAATTCTTGAGAGCAGAATCAGAGACAGGTACACAAGGGACAGGTAATCTTGGAAGGGAAAATGGTCTCATGCCAAAATTATCCACCAGACCTTCTGCACCTCCATTACAGTCTAATGCCCCCACTCACACTGACAACAGACAAACGCAGTCTCCATATGCACCATTAATCAGACAGATCAGAGAGATGACAGTGAAGGAGACCGAGCCCAGAAATAGAATGCCGAGTGCTCTCAAAAAGGACACTGGACTTCTCCCATCTCCTTCATCCTTCTGACAATCACAGACAATTCCAACACCTCATCCACTGGAATTTGTGACTCGAGTTACATTAGATGAATGTGGAAGACCATTTGTCAAGGTAAATCTAGCAGGACAGAATGTTGTATTTCTCATTGATACAGGAGCTCAGTTAAGCGTCACAAATCTTGATCTGAAGCTACAACCAGATTCACCAGTTTGTACAATTGTTGGTTTTAGTGGAAAAGGTGGAACTAGAGCAACCTTAGTTACTGATGTGATATTGGAAATACCTAGTTCTTTCAAAACAGGAATTGACATTTGGTATTGTCGTGACTCTGAAAATATACTTGGCACGGATTTTATGCAGAAATTTGGATGGGTTGTTGATCTAGGAAATCAGGTGATCTGGAAGGATTCTAATGGTTGTAAACCTGTAGTCATTGATCCTAGTGATTATAGCCATGTTGGAAGTATTTGCTTAAATGATGTTGTGTCAACAGATCATCTGTGGCCTGAAACTGGTGGGGATGAGGTATTGACAGAAATTGTACAGTTTTTTCCTTCTCTTTGGGCTCAGTTCAGGAATGAAGTAGGGACCATGAAAGATGTAATTGTAAATGTCGAGGGGCGTGATCCCCCACCTCAGCGTCAGTATAAATTGCCTCCAGAATCAATTGAGTCTATGTCAAAGATCATACAGGAATTGTTAAAACAAGGTGTCATCCGAAAGGCTAATTCTGTAAGTAACAATCCTTTGTGGTGTGTTTTGAAATCTGATGGTTCTTATCGGATGATATTGGATCTGCGGATGTTTAATAAACATACTCCCAATGTAGAACCCATTGTTGCAGATACTCATGACATGATGGCAAGGTTGAATGCAAAGGCAAAATACTTTTCTGTACTAGACATCAGTAATGTTTTTTTCAGTATACCTCTTGAAAAGAGTTGTCAATACAAGTTTGCTTTTACTTTCTTGGATGAGCAATACCTGTTTTGCAGGTTACCTCAGGGAGCTCATTTGTCACCGAGCATCTTTCATCAGGCATTGGCAAAGGTATTGTCTAAATTTTCAAGGCCGGACTGTATTTTACAGTATGTGGATGATATTTTGCTATCCACAGAAGATAAGGAGTCACATGTTTCACTTCTGAAAGAGTTGTTTGAGCTGCTGCATGATGCAGGGTTGAAATTGAACACAAAAAAGGTCAAATTGCTGCAGACTGAGGTCAGATTCTTAGGGGTATTGTTGAGCCCAGGTAAAAGACAACCATTGCAGGAACGGATCGATGCAATTGCTTCTTTGCCAGTTCCAACATCACACAAGGCAGTACGACATTTCTTGGGTCTTATAAATTTTTCAAG